>NW_027207281.1:0-600000 GCF_963455315.2 Globicephala melas | reverse complement strand
CTGCAGAGTTATAAATGACAACTATCGTCCAAAAATATACTGAAGTAAGGCTGCCAAGAGGACTTGAAAGCGGGGCAGAATTGCAGGAAACCGATTTCAGGAGGTAGACTGGAATTGCATTGAAAGCATAGGAAAAGAGGCAGAACGTCCACAATGATGCACTTGGCCAAAAAGGGCGTATGCGTTTTTTCCTGAATATAGTCAGGAAAAAACGCATACGCCCTTTTTGGCCAACCAAGCAAGCTTGCAAAGGAAATCTGCACTACAATGAAGTCTCACTTCCCCCCGGTCAAAAGGGCCATCTGAAAAAAGTGTAAAATCCAGAAAGGCAGGACAGGCCATGGAGAACTGGGAGCCTTGTTATGCTGATGGGCGGGATGTAAATTGCCAACAGACACTCGGGAGAAGTGTATGGTGTTTCCTGAAACATCTAAAAAACAAAGCAATAGAGCCTAGGGCACTTCCACTTATGGTCCTATAGCTTAGGGAAATTAAAATCAAAAAGATACAGCCACCCCAATGTTTGGGACGCCTCTGTTTACAAGAACCTCGTTTACCGTACAAGTTCAATATCACAGAAAGTGAAAAATGGATAAAGAACTTGTGGTACTTACGTACAATGCAGTATCACTCAGCAGTGAAATCTATGTCATCAGGCCCGTAGCAGCACAATGAGTGGATTCAGGTACGATGATTCTAACTGAAATAAGTCACACAGAAAAAGAAACATCATAAGATATCAGTAATACACGGAATGTAAACTTGGCTACACAGGAACTGAATTACAGAACAGAACAGGGTCTCAAATTTAGAAAACCACCTTATGCTTGTTTAAGGGGAAAGGTGAGTTGGGGTGCTGCATAAAACCAGAGATTGAAATGAGCACAGATAAAGTTCCTTAAGCCAAATATGGAATAGACAAGAGCTACTCCTTGCTCAACGAAATGGACTCAACACCGCATATTAAACGCCTAAGAGTGTACCTGACTCTTAAGTATCTTAAAACCTATGGATTGCTATGTCTCCGAAAGAGAATCAAGCATGTGTACAGGGACGTAAACGCAGCAGTGATAGGATTGGAGAGGTTCGGTGAGCAAATGAAGACCCTTTGAAGTCATATTGCATGGTACCCATTCCACGGGTTTCAACTACCCAGGTTTAAGGTATTCTTCCTTCAGCTAAAACATGCATGTGGAACCTAGAGTATGATCAACCATGTGATCGGGAGACGTGTTCAAATATGTCTCAGTTTTCGTACCCTGGTACTCGGGTGCAACATTCCAGACGCTTTACTAACACTCTCCCGACTTGGAGAGTCAGTCCCTTTAACCTCCTGTTTGGCCCAGTTTGCAATTTCTGCGGAAGATGAACAGGAATAGCGAGAACCAATGAGAGACTAGCTGGAGGTGTCTGGACGGGCAAATTTAACTCTCATTTCCCACCAGGAAGAGGAAATAACCAAAGGCTCAGCGTGCCGTGCCGGAACCAGATTAGGGCCTGAAGCCATCCTGCGGTGTTGCGGCCAGCTCACAAGAAAGCGAGTTGAAGAAAGGAGCTCAGGGGCACTGTAATTCACAAACCTGCAGAGTTATAAATGACAACTATCGTCCAAAAATATACTGAAGTAAGGCTGCCAAGAGGACTTGAAAGCGGGGCAGAATTGCAGGAAACCGATTTCAGGAGGTAGACTGGAATTGCATTGAAAGCATAGGAAAAGAGGCAGAACGTCCACAATGATGCACTTGGCCAAAAAGGGCGTATGCGTTTTTTCCTGAATATATTCAGGAAAAAACGCATACGCCCTTTTTGGCCAACCAAGCAAGCTTGCAAAGGAAATCTGCACTACAATGAAGTCTCACTTCCCCCCGGTCAAAAGGGCCATCTGAAAAAAGTGTAAAATCCAGAAAGGCAGGACAGGCCATGGAGAACTGGGAGCCTTGTTATGCTGATGGGCGGGATGTAAATTGCCAACAGACACTCGGGAGAAGTGTATGGTGTTTCCTGAAACATCTAAAAAACAAAGCAACAGAGCCTAGGGCACTTCCACTTATGGTCCTATAGCTTAGGGAAATTAAAATCAAAAAGATACAGCCACCCCAATGTTTGGGACGCCTCTGTTTACAAGAACCTCGTTTACCGTACAAGTTCAATATCACAGAAAGTGAAAAATGGATAAAGAACTTGTGGTACTTACGTACAATGCAGTATCACTCAGCAGTGAAATCTATGTCATCAGGCCCATAGCAGCACAATGAGTGGATTCAGGTACGATGATTCTAACTGAAATAAGTCACACAGAAAAAGAAACATCATAAGATATCAGTAATACACGGAATGTAAACTTGGCTACACAGGAACTGAATTACAGAACAGAACAGGGTCTCAAATTTAGAAAACCACCTTATGCTTGTTTAAGGGTAAAGGTGAGTTGGGGTGCTGCATAAAACCAGAGATTGAAATGAGCACAGATAAAGTTCCTTAAGCCAAATATGGAATAGACAAGAGCTACTCCTTGCTCAACGAAATGGACTCAACACCGCATATTAAACGCCTAAAAATGTACCTGACTCTTAAGTATCTTAAAACCTATGGATTGCTATGTCTCCGAAAGAGAATCAAGCATGTGTACAGGGACGTAAACGCAGCAGTGATAGGATTGGAGAGGTTCGGTGAGCAAATGAAGACCCTTTGAAGTCATATTGCATGGTACCCATTCCACGGGTTTCAACTACCCAGGTTTAAGGTATTCTTCCTTCAGCTAAAACATGCATGTGGAACCTAGAGTATGATCAACCATGTGATCGGGAGACGTGTTCAAATATGTCTCAGTTTTCGTACCCTGGTACTCGGGTGCAACATTCCAGACGCTTTACTAACACTCTCCCGACTTGGAGAGTCAGTTCCTTTAACCTCCTGTTTGGCCCAGTTTGCAATTTCTGCGGAAGATGAACAGGAATAGCGAGAACCAATGAGAGACTAGCTGGAGGTGTCTGGACGGGCAAATTTAACTCTCATTTCCCACCAGGAAGAGGAAATAACCAAAGGCTCAGCGTGCCGTGCCGGAACCAGATTAGGGCCTGAAGCCATCCTGCGGTGTTGCGGCCAGCTCACAAGAAAGCGAGTTGAAGAAAGGAGCTCAGGGGCACTGTAATTCACAAACCTGCAGAGTTATAAATGACAACTATCGTCCAAAAATATACTGAAGTAAGGCTGCCAAGAGGACTTGAAAGCTGGGCAGAATTGCAGGAAACCGATTTCAGGAGGTAGACTGGAATTGCATTGAAAGCATAGGAAAAGAGGCAGAACGTCCACAATGATGCACTTGGCCAAAAAGGGCGTATGCGTTTTTTCCTGAATATATTCAGGAAAAAACGCATACGCCCTTTTTGGCCAACCAAGCAAGCTTGCAAAGGAAATCTGCACTACAATGAAGTCTCACTTCCCCCCGGTCAAAAGGGCCATCTGAAAAAAGTGTAAAATCCAGAAAGGCAGGACAGGCCATGGAGAACTGGGAGCCTTGTTATGCTGATGGGCGGGATGTAAATTGCCAACAGACACTCGGGAGAAGTGTATGGTGTTTCCTGAAACATCTAAAAAACAAAGCAACAGAGCCTAGGGCACTTCCACTTATGGTCCTATAGCTTAGGGAAATTAAAATCAAAAAGATACAGCCACCCCAATGTTTGGGACGCCTCTGTTTACAAGAACCTCGTTTACCGTACAAGTTCAATATCACAGAAAGTGAAAAATGGATAAAGAACTTGTGGTACTTACGTACAATGCAGTATCACTCAGCAGTGAAATCTATGTCATCAGGCCCGTAGCAGCACAATGAGTGGATTCAGGTACGATGATTCTAACTGAAATAAGTCACACAGAAAAAGAAACATCATAAGATATCAGTAATACACGGAATGTAAACTTGGCTACACAGGAACTGAATTACAGAACAGAACAGGGTCTCAAATTTAGAAAACCACCTTATGCTTGTTTAAGGGTAAAGGTGAGTTGGGGTGCTGCATAAAACCAGAGATTGAAATGAGCACAGATAAAGTTCCTTAAGCCAAATATGGAATAGACAAGAGCTACTCCTTGCTCAACGAAATGGACTCAACACCGCATATTAAACGCCTAAGAATGTACCTGACTCTTAAGTATCTTAAAACCTATGGATTGCTATGTCTCCGAAAGAGAATCAAGCATGTGTACAGGGACGTAAACGCAGCAGTGATAGGATTGGAGAGGTTCGGTGAGCAAATGAAGACCCTTTGAAGTCATATTGCATGGTACCCATTCCACGGGTTTCAACTACCCAGGTTTAAGGTATTCTTCCTTCAGCTAAAACATGCATGTGGAACCTAGAGTATGATCAACCATGTGATCGGGAGACGTGTTCAAATATGTCTCAGTTTTCGTACCCTGGTACTCGGGTGCAACATTCCAGACGCTTTACTAACACTCTCCCGACTTGGAGAGTCAGTCCCTTTAACCTCCTGTTTGGCCCAGTTTGCAATTTCTGTGGAAGATGAACAGGAATAGCGAGAACCAATGAGAGACTAGCTGGAGGTGTCTGGACGGGCAAATTTAACTCTCATTTCCCACCAGGAAGAGGAAATAACCAAAGGTTCAGCGTGCCGTGCCGGAACCAGATTAGGGCCTGAAGCCATCCTGCGGTGTTGCGGCCAGCTCACAAGAAAACGAGTTGAAGAAAGGAGCTCAGGGGCACTGTAATTCACAAACCTGCAGAGTTATAAATGACAACTATCGTCCAAAAATATACTGAAGTAAGGCTGCCAAGAGGACTTGAAAGCGGGGCAGAATTGCAGGAAACCGATTTCAGGAGGTAGACTGGAATTGCATCGAAAGCATAGGAAAAGAGGCAGAACGTCCACAATGATGCACTTGGCCAAAAAGGGCGTATGCGTTTTTTCCTGAATATATTCAGGAAAAAACGCATACGCCCTTTTTGGCCAACCAAGCAAGCTTGCAAAGGAAATCTGCACTACAATGAAGTCTCACTTCCCCCCGGTCAAAAGGGCCATCTGAAAAAAGTGTAAAATCCAGAAAGGCAGGACAGGCCATGGAGAACTGGGAGCCTTGTTATGCTGATGGGCGGGATGTAAATTGCCAACAGACACTCGGGAGAAGTGTATGGTGTTTCCTGAAACATCTAAAAAACAAAGCAACAGAGCCTAGGGCACTTCCACTTATGGTCCTATAGCTTAGGGAAATTAAAATCAAAAAGATACAGCCACCCCAATGTTTGGGACGCCTCTGTTTACAAGAACCTCGTTTACCGTACAAGTTCAATATCACAGAAAGTGAAAAATGGATAAAGAACTTGTGGTACTTACGTACAATGCAGTATCACTCAGCAGTGAAATCTATGTCATCAGGCCCGTAGCAGCACAATGAGTGGATTCAGGTACGATGATTCTAACTGAAATAAGTCACACAGAAAAAGAAACATCATAAGATATCAGTAATACACGGAATGTAAACTTGGCTACACAGGAACTGAATTACAGAACAGAACAGGGTCTCAAATTTAGAAAACCAACTTATGCTTGTTTAAGGGGAAAGGTGAGTTGGGGTGCTGCATAAAACCAGAGATTGAAATGAGCACAGATAAAGTTCCTTAAGCCAAATATGGAATAGACAAGAGCTACTCCTTGCTCAACGAAATGGACTCAACACCGCATATTAAACGCCTAAGAATGTACCTGACTCTTAAGTATCTTAAAACCTATGGATTGCTATGTCTCCGAAAGAGAATCAAGCATGTGTACAGGGACGTAAACGCAGCAGTGATAGGATTGGAGAGGTTCGGTGAGCAAATGAAGACCCTTTGAAGTCATATTGCATGGTACCCATTCCACGGGTTTCAACTACCCAGGTTTAAGGTATTCTTCCTTCAGCTAAAACATGCATGTGGAACCTAGAGTATGATCAACCATGTGATCGGGAGACGTGTTCAAATATGTCTCAGTTTTCGTACCCTGGTACTCGGGTGCAACATTCCAGACGCTTTACTAACACTCTCCCGACTTGGAGAGTCAGTCCCTTTAACCTCCTGTTTGGCCCAGTTTGCAATTTCTGCGGAAGATGAACAGGAATAGCGAGAACCAATGAGAGACTAGCTGGAGGTGTCTGGACGGGCAAATTTAACTCTCATTTCCCACCAGGAAGAGGAAATAACCATAGGCTCAGCGTGCCGTGCCGGAACCAGATTAGGGCCTGAAGCCATCCTGCGGTGTTGCGGCCAGCTCACAAGAAAACGAGTTGAAGAAAGGAGCTCAGGGGCACTGTAATTCACAAACCTGCAGAGTTATAAATGACAACTATCGTCCAAAAATATACTGAAGTAAGGCTGCCAAGAGGACTTGAAAGCGGGGCAGAATTGCAGGAAACCGATTTCAGGAGGTAGACTGGAATTGCATTGAAAGCATAGGAAAAGAGGCAGAACGTCCACAATGATGCACTTGGCCAAAAAGGGCGTATGCGTTTTTTCCTGAATATATTCAGGAAAAAACGCATACGCCCTTTTTGGCCAACCAAGCAAGCTTGCAAAGGAAATCTGCACTACAATGAAGTCTCACTTCCCCCCGGTCAAAAGGGCCATCTGAAAAAAGTGTAAAATCCAGAAAGGCAGGACAGGCCATGGAGAACTGGGAGCCTTGTTATGCTGATGGGCGGGATGTAAATTGCCAACAGACACTCGGGAGAAGTGTATGGTGTTTCCTGAAACATCTAAAAAACAAAGCAACAGAGCCTAGGGCACTTCCACTTATGGTCCTATAGCTTAGGGAAATTAAAATCAAAAAGATACAGCCACCCCAATGTTTGGGACGCCTCTGTTTACAAGAACCTCGTTTACCGTACAAGTTCAATATCACAGAAAGTGAAAAATGGATAAAGAACTTGTGGTACTTACGTACAATGCAGTATCACTCAGCAGTGAAATCTATGTCATCAGGCCCGTAGCAGCACAATGAGTGGATTCAGGTACGATGATTCTAACTGAAATAAGTCACACAGAAAAAGAAACATCATAAGATATCAGTAATACACGGAATGTAAACTTGGCTACACAGGAACTGAATTACAGAACAGAACAGGGTCTCAAATTTAGAAAACCAACTTATGCTTGTTTAAGGGGAAAGGTGAGTTGGGGTGCTGCATAAAACCAGAGATTGAAATGAGCACAGATAAAGTTCCTTAAGCCAAATATGGAATAGACAAGAGCTACTCCTTGCTCAACGAAATGGACTCAACACCGCATATTAAACGCCTAAGAATGTACCTGACTCTTAAGTATCTTAAAACCTATGGATTGCTATGTCTCCGAAAGAGAATCAAGCATGTGTACAGGGACGTAAACGCAGCAGTGATAGGATTGGAGAGGTTCGGTGAGCAAATGAAGACCCTTTGAAGTCATATTGCATGGTACCCATTCCACGGGTTTCAACTACCCAGGTTTAAGGTATTCTTCCTTCAGCTAAAACATGCATGTGGAACCTAGAGTATGATCAACCATGTGATCGGGAGACGTGTTCAAATATGTCTCAGTTTTCGTACCCTGGTACTCGGGTGCAACATTCCAGACGCTTTACTAACACTCTCCCGACTTGGAGAGTCAGTCCCTTTAACCTCCTGTTTGGCCCAGTTTGCAATTTCTGCGGAAGATGAACAGGAATAGCGAGAACCAATGAGAGACTAGCTGGAGGTGTCTGGACGGGCAAATTTAACTCTCATTTCCCACCAGGAAGAGGAAATAACCATAGGCTCAGCGTGCCGTGCCGGAACCAGATTAGGGCCTGAAGCCATCCTGCGGTGTTGCGGCCAGCTCACAAGAAAACGAGTTGAAGAAAGGAGCTCAGGGGCACTGTAATTCACAAACCTGCAGAGTTATAAATGACAACTATCGTCCAAAAATATACTGAAGTAAGGCTGCCAAGAGGACTTGAAAGCGGGGCAGAATTGCAGGAAACCGATTTCAGGAGGTAGACTGGAATTGCATCGAAAGCATAGGAAAAGAGGCAGAACGTCCACAATGATGCACTTGGCCAAAAAGGGCGTATGCGTTTTTTCCTGAATATAGTCAGGAAAAAACGCATACGCCCTTTTTGGCCAACCAAGCAAGCTTGCAAAGGAAATCTGCACTACAATGAAGTCTCACTTCCCCCCGGTCAAAAGGGCCATCGGAAAAAAGTGTAAAATCCAGAAAGGCAGGACAGGCCATGGAGAACTGGGAGCCTTGTTATGCTGATGGGCGGGATGTAAATTGCCAACAGACACTCGGGAGAAGTGTATGGTGTTTCCTGAAACATCTAAAAAACAAAGCAACAGAGCCTAGGGCACTTCCACTTATGGTCCTATAGCTTAGGGAAATTAAAATCAAAAAGATACAGCCACCCCAATGTTTGGGACGCCTCTGTTTACGAGAACCTCGTTTACCGTACAAGTTCAATATCACAGAAAGTGAAAAATGGATAAAGAACTTGTGGTACTTACGTACAATGCAGTATCACTCAGCAGTGAAATCTATGTCATCAGGCCCGTAGCAGCACAATGAGTGGATTCAGGTACGATGATTCTAACTGAAATAAGTCACACAGAAAAAGAAACATCATAAGATATCAGTAATACACGGAATGTAAACTTGGCTACACAGGAACTGAATTACAGAACAGAACAGGGTCTCAAATTTAGAAAACCAACTTATGCTTGTTTAAGGGGAAAGGTGAGTTGGGGTGCTGCATAAAACCAGAGATTGAAATGAGCACAGATAAAGTTCCTTAAGCCAAATATGGAATAGACAAGAGCTACTCCTTGCTCAACGAAATGGACTCAACACCGCATATTAAACGCCTAAGAGTGTACCTGACTCTTAAGTATCTTAAAACCTATGGATTGCTATGTCTCCGAAAGAGAATCAAGCATGTGTACAGGGACGTAAACGCAGCAGTGATAGGATTGGAGAGGTTCGGTGAGCAAATGAAGACCCTTTGAAGTCATATTGCATGGTACCCATTCCACGGGTTTCAACTACCCAGGTTTAAGGTATTCTTCCTTCAGCTAAAACATGCATGTGGAACCTAGAGTATGATCAACCATGTGATCGGGAGACGTGTTCAAATATGTCTCAGTTTTCGTACCCTGGTACTCGGGTGCAACATTCCAGACGCTTTACTAACACTCTCCCGACTTGGAGAGTCAGTCCCTTTAACCTCCTGTTTGGCCCAGTTTGCAATTTCTGCGGAAGATGAACAGGAAGAGCGAGAACCAATGAGAGACTAGCTGGAGGTGTCTGGACGGGCAAATTTAACTCTCATTTCCCACCAGGAAGAGGAAATAACCAAAGGCTCAGCGTGCCGTGCCGGAACCAGATTAGGGCCTGAAGCCATCCTGCGGTGTTGCGGCCAGCTCACAAGAAAGCGAGTTGAAGAAAGGAGCTCAGGGACACTGTAATTCACAAACCTGCAGAGTTATAAATGACAGCTATTGTCCAAAAATATACTGAAGTAAGGCTGCCAAGAGGACTTGAAAGCGGGGCAGAATTGCAGGAAACCGATTTCAGGAGGTAGACTGGAATTGCATTGAAAGCATAGGAAAAGAGGCAGAACGTCCACAATGATGCACTTGGCCAAAAAGGGCGTATGTGTTTTTTCCTGAATATATTCAGGAAAAAACGCATACGCCCTTTTTGGCCAACCAAGCAAGCTTGCAAAGGAAATCTGCACTACAATGAAGTCTCACTTCCCCCCGGTCAAAAGGGCCATCTGAAAAAAGTGTAAAATCCAGAAAGGCAGGACAGGCCATGGAGAACTGGGAGCCTTGTTATGCTGATGGGCGGGATGTAAATTGCCAACAGACACTCGGGAGAAGTGTATGGTGTTTCCTGAAACATCTAAAAAACAAAGCAACAGAGCCTAGGGCACTTCCACTTATGGTCCTATAGCTTAGGGAAATTAAAATCAAAAAGATACAGCCACCCCAATGTTTGGGACGCCTCTGTTTACAAGAACCTCATTTACCGTACAAGTTCAATATCACAGAAAGTGAAAAATGGATAAAGAACTTGTGGTACTTACGTACAATGCAGTATCACTCAGCAGTGAAATCTATGTCATCAGGCCCGTAGCAGCACAATGAGTGGATTCAGGTACGATGATTCTAACTGAAATAAGTCACACAGAAAAAGAAACATCATAAGATATCAGTAATACACGGAATGTAAACTTGGCTACACAGGAACTGAATTACAGAACAGAACAGGGTCTCAAATTTAGAAAACCAACTTATGCTTGTTTAAGGGGAAAGGTGAGTTGGGGTGCTGCATAAAACCAGAGATTGAAATGAGCACAGATAAAGTTCCTTAAGCCAAATATGGAATAGACAAGAGCTACTCCTTGCTCAACGAAATGGACTCAACACCGCATATTAAACGCCTAAGAATGTACCTGACTCTTAAGTATCTTAAAACCTATGGATTGCTATGTCTCCGAAAGAGAATCAAGCATGTGTACAGGGACATAAACGCAGCAGTGATAGGATTGGAGAGGTTCGGTGAGCAAATGAAGACCCTTTGAAGTCATATTGCATGGTACCCATTCCACGGGTTTCAACTACCCAGGTTTAAGGTATTCTTCCTTCAGCTAAAACATGCATGTGGAACCTAGAGTATGATCAACCATGTGATCGGGAGACGTGTTCAAATATGTCTCAGTTTTCGTACCCTGGTACTCGGGTGCAACATTCCAGACGCTTTACTAACACTCTCCCGACTTGGAGAGTCAGTCCCTTTAACCTCCTGTTTGGCCCAGTTTGCAATTTCTGCGGAAGATGAACAGGAATAGCGAGAACCAATGGGAGACTAGCTGGAGGTGTCTGGACGGGCAAATTTAACTCTCATTTCCCACCAGGAAGAGGAAATAACCAAAGGCTCAGCGTGCCGTGCCGGAACCAGATTAGGGCCTGAAGCCATCCTGTGGTGTTGCGGCCAGCTCACAAGAAAACGAGTTGAAGAAAGGAGCTCAGGGGCACTGTAATTCACAAACCTGCAGAGTTATAAATGACAACTATCGTCCAAAAATATACTGAAGTAAGGCTGCCAAGAGGACTTGAAAGCGGGGCAGAATTGCAGGAAACCGATTTCAGGAGGTAGACTGGAATTGCATTGAAAGCATAGGAAAAGAGGCAGAACGTCCACAATGATGCACTTGGCCAAAAAGGGCGTATGCGTTTTTTCCTGAATATATTCAGGAAAAAACGCATACGCCCTTTTTGGCCAACCAAGCAAGCTTGCAAAGGAAATCTGCACTACAATGAAGTCTCACTTCCCCCCGGTCAAAAGGGCCATCTGAAAAAAGTGTAAAATCCAGAAAGGCAGGACAGGCCATGGAGAACTGGGAGCCTTGTTATGCTGATGGGCGGGATGTAAATTGCCAACAGACACTCGGGAGAAGTGTATGGTGTTTCCTGAAACATCTAAAAAACAAAGCAACAGAGCCTAGGGCACTTCCACTTATGGTCCTATAGCTTAGGGAAATTAAAATCAAAAAGATACAGCCACCCCAATGTTTGGGACGCCTCTGTTTACAAGAACCTCGTTTACCGTACAAGTTCAATATCACAGAAAGTGAAAAATGGATAAAGAACTTGTGGTACTTACGTACAATGCAGTATCACTCAGCAGTGAAATCTATGTCATCAGGCCCGTAGCAGCACAATGAGTGAATTCAGGTACGATGATTCTAACTGAAATAAGTCACACAGAAAAAGAAACATCATAAGATATCAGTAATACACGGAATGTAAACTTGGCTACACAGGAACTGAATTACAGAACAGAACAGGGTCTCAAATTTAGAAAACCAACTTATGCTTGTTTAAGGGGAAAGGTGAGTTGGGGTGCTGCATAAAACCAGAGATTGAAATGAGCACAGATAAAGTTCCTTAATCCAAATATGGAATAGACAAGAGCTACTCCTTGCTCAACGAAATGGACTCAACACCGCATATTAAACGCCTAAGAGTGTACCTGACTCTTAAGTATCTTAAAACCTATGGATTGCTATGTCTCCGAAAGAGAATCAAGCATGTGTACAGGGACATAAACGCAGCAGTGATAGGATTGGAGAGGTTCGGTGAGCAAATGAAGACCCTTTGAAGTCATATTGCATGGTACCCATTCCACGGGTTTCAACTACCCAGGTTTAAGGTATTCTTCCTTCAGCTAAAACATGCATGTGGAACCTAGAGTATGATCAACCATGTGATCGGGAGACGTGTTCAAATATATCTCAGTTTTCGTACCCTGGTACTCGGGTGCAACATTCCAGACGCTTTACTAACACTCTCCCGACTTGGAGAGTCAGTCCCTTTAACCTCCTGTTTGGCCCAGTTTGCAATTTCTGCGGAAGATGAACAGGAATAGCGAGAACCAATGAGAGACTAGCTGGAGGTGTCTGGACGGGCAAATTTAACTCTCATTTCCCACCAGGAAGAGGAAATAACCAAAGGCTCAGCGTGCCGTGCCGGAACCAGATTAGGGCCTGAAGCCATCCTGCGGTGTTGCGGCCAGCTCACAAGAAAGCGAGTTGAAGAAAGGAGCTCAGGGGCACTGTAATTCACAAACCTGCAGAGTTATAAATGACAACTATCGTCCAAAAATATAGTGAAGTAAGGCTGCCAAGAGGACTTGAAAGCGGGGCAGAATTGCAGGAAACCGATTTCAGGAGGTAGACTGGAATTGCATTGAAAGCATAGGAAAAGAGGCAGAACGTCCACAATGATGCACTTGGCCAAAAAGGGCGTATGCGTTTTTTCCTGAATATATTCAGGAAAAAACGCATACGCCCTTTTTGGCCAACCAAGCAAGCTTGCAAAGGAAATCTGCACTACAATGAAGTCTCACTTCCCCCCGGTCAAAAGGGCCATCTGAAAAAAGTGTAAAATCCAGAAAGGCAGGACAGGCCATGGAGAACTGGGAGCCTTGTTATGCTGATGGGCGGGATGTAAATTGCCAACAGACACTCGGGAGAAGTGTATGGTGTTTCCTGAAACATCTAAAAAACAAAGCAACAGAGCCTAGGGCACTTCCACTTATGGTCCTATAGCTTAGGGAAATTAAAATCAAAAAGATACAGCCACCCCAATGTTTGGGACGCCTCTGTTTACAAGAACCTCGTTTACCGTACAAGTTCAATATCACAGAAAGTGAAAAATGGATAAAGAACTTGTGGTACTTACGTACAATGCAGTATCACTCAGCAGTGAAATCTATGTCATCAGGCCCGTAGCAGCACAATGAGTGGATTCAGGTACGATGATTCTAACTGAAATAAGTCACACAGAAAAAGAAACATCATAAGATATCAGTAATACACGGAATGTAAACTTGGCTACACAGGAACTGAATTACAGAACAGAACAGGGTCTCAAATTTAGAAAACCAACTTATGCTTGTTTAAGGGGAAAGGTGAGTTGGGGTGCTGCATAAAACCAGAGATTGAAATGAGCACAGATAAAGTTCCTTAAGCCAAATATGGAATAGACAAGAGCTACTCCTTGCTCAACGAAATGGACTCAACACCGCATATTAAACGCCTAAGAGTGTACCTGACTCTTAAGTATCTTAAAACCTATGGATTGCTATGTCTCCGAAAGAGAATCAAGCATGTGTACAGGGACATAAACGCAGCAGTGATAGGATTGGAGAGGTTCGGTGAGCAAATGAAGACCCTTTGAAGTCATATTGCATGGTACCCATTCCACGGGTTTCAACTACCCAGGTTTAAGGTATTCTTCCTTCAGCTAAAACATGCATGTGGAACCTAGAGTATGATCAACCATGTGATCGGGAGACGTGTTCAAATATGTCTCAGTTTTCGTACCCTGGTACTCGGGTGCAACATTCCAGACGCTTTACTAACACTCTCCCGACTTGGAGAGTCAGTCCCTTTAACCTCCTGTTTGGCCCAGTTTGCAATTTCTGCGGAAGATGAACAGGAATAGCGAGAACCAATGGGAGACTAGCTGGAGGTGTCTGGACGGGCAAATTTAACTCTCATTTCCCACCAGGAAGAGGAAATAACCAAAGGCTCAGCGTGCCGTGCCGGAACCAGATTAGGGCCTGAAGCCATCCTGCAGTGGTGCGGCCAGCTCACAAGAAAGCGAGTTGAAGAAAGGAGCTCAGGGGCACTGTAATTCACAAACCTGCAGAGTTATAAATGACAACTATCGTCCAAAAATATACTGAAGTAAGGCTGCCAAGAGGACTTGAAAGCGGGGCAGAATTGCAGGAAACCGATTTCAGGAGGTAGACTGGAATTGCATCGAAAGCATAGGAAAAGAGGCAGAACGTCCACAATGATGCACTTGGCCAAAAAGGGCGTATGCGTTTTTTCCTGAATATATTCAGGAAAAAACGCATACGCCCTTTTTGGCCAACCAAGCAAGCTTGCAAAGGAAATCTGCACTACAATGAAGTCTCACTTCCCCCCGGTCAAAAGGGCCATCTGAAAAAAGTGTAAAATCCAGAAAGGCAGGACAGGCCATGGAGAACTGGGAGCCTTGTTATGCTGATGGGCGGGATGTAAATTGCCAACAGACACTCGGGAGAAGTGTATGGTGTTTCCTGAAACATCTAAAAAACAAAGCAACAGAGCCTAGGGCACTTCCACTTATGGTCCTATAGCTTAGGGAAATTAAAATCAAAAAGATACAGCCACCCCAATGTTTGGGACGCCTCTGTTTACAAGAACCTCGTTTACCGTACAAGTTCAATATCACAGAAAGTGAAAAATGGATAAAGAACTTGTGGTACTTACGTACAATGCAGTATCACTCAGCAGTGAAATCTATGTCATCAGGCCCGTAGCAGCACAATGAGTGGATTCAGGTACGATGATTCTAACTGAAATAAGTCACACAGAAAAAGAAACATCATAAGATATCACTAATACACGGAATGTAAACTTGGCTACACAGGAACTGAATTACAGAACAGAACAGGGTCTCAAATTTAGAAAACCACCTTATGCTTGTTTAAGGGTAAAGGTGAGTTGGGGTGCTGCATAAAACCAGAGATTGAAATGAGCACAGATAAAGTTCCTTAAGCCAAATATGGAATAGACAAGAGCTACTCCTTGCTCAACGAAATGGACTCAACACCGCATATTAAACGCCTAAGAATGTACCTGACTCTTAAGTATCTTAAAACCTATGGATTGCTATGTCTCCGAAAGAGAATCAAGCATGTGTACAGGGACGTAAACGCAGCAGTGATAGGATTGGAGAGGTTCGGTGAGCAAATGAAGACCCTTTGAAGTCATATTGCATGGTACCCATTCCACGGGTTTCAACTACCCAGGTTTAAGGTATTCTTCCTTCAGCTAAAACATGCATGTGGAACCTAGAGTATGATCAACCATGTGATCGGGAGACGTGTTCAAATATGTCTCAGTTTTCGTACCCTGGTACTCGGGTGCAACATTCCAGACGCTTTACTAACACTCTCCCGACTTGGAGAGTCAGTCCCTTTAACCTCCTGTTTGGCCCAGTTTGCAATTTCTGCGGAAGATGAACAGGAAGAGCGAGAACCAATGAGAGACTAGCTGGAGGTGTCTGGACGGGCAAATTTAACTCTCATTTCCCACCAGGAAGAGGAAATAACCAAAGGCTCAGCGTGCCGTGCCGGAACCAGATTAGGGCCTGAAGCCATCCTGCGGTGTTGCGGCCAGCTCACAAGAAAACGAGTTGAAGAAAGGAGCTCAGGGGCACTGTAATTCACAAACCTGCAGAGTTATAAATGACAACTATCGTCCAAAAATATACTGAAGTAAGGCTGCCAAGAGGACTTGAAAGCGGGGCAGAATTGCAGGAAACCGATTTCAGGAGGTAGACTGGAATTGCATTGAAAGCATAGGAAAAGAGGCAGAACGTCCACAATGATGCACTTGGCCAAAAAGGGCGTATGCGTTTTTTCCTGAATATATTCAGGAAAAAACGCATACGCCCTTTTTGGCCAACCAAGCAAGCTTGCAAAGGAAATCTGCACTACAATGAAGTCTCACTTCCCCCCGGTCAAAAGGGCCATCTGAAAAAAGTGTAAAATCCAGAAAGGCAGGACAGGCCATGGAGAACTGGGAGCCTTGTTATGCTGATGGCCGGGATGTAAATTGCCAACAGACACTCGGGAGAAGTGTATGGTGTTTCCTGAAACATCTAAAAAACAAAGCAACAGAGCCTAGGGCACTTCCACTTATGGTCCTATAGCTTAGGGAAATTAAAATCAAAAAGATACAGCCACCCCAATGTTTGGGACGCCTCTGTTTACAAGAACCTCGTTTACCGTACAAGTTCAATATCACAGAAAGTGAAAAATGGATAAAGAACTTGTGGTACTTACGTACAATGCAGTATCACTCAGCAGTGAAATCTATGTCATCAGGCCCGTAGCAGCACAATGAGTGGATTCAGGTACGATGATTCTAACTGAAATAAGTCACACAGAAAAAGAAACATCATAAGATATCAGTAATACACGGAATGTAAACTTGGCTACACAGGAACTGAATTACAGAACAGAACAGGGTCTCAAATTTCGAAAACAAACTTATGCTTGTTTAAGGGTAAAGGTGAGTTGGGGTGCTGCATAAAACCAGAGATTGAAATGAGCACAGATAAAGTTCCTTAAGCCAAATATGGAATAGACAAGAGCTACTCCTTGCTCAACGAAATGGACTCAACACCGCATATTAAACGCCTAAGAATGTACCTGACTCTTAAGTATCTTAAAACCTATGGATTGCTATGTCTCTGAAAGAGAATCAAGCATGTGTACAGGGACGTAAACGCAGCAGTGATAGGATTGGAGAGGTTCGGTGAGCAAATGAAGACCCTTTG
Organism: Globicephala melas; assembly: GCF_963455315.2. Taxonomy (NCBI): domain Eukaryota; kingdom Metazoa; phylum Chordata; class Mammalia; order Artiodactyla; family Delphinidae; genus Globicephala; species Globicephala melas. Next base: position 583,089 of record NW_027207281.1, on the reverse strand, counting down.
AAGTCATATTGCATGGTACCCATTCCACGGGTTTCAACTACCCAGGTTTAAGGTATTCTTCCTTCAGCTAAAACATGCATGTGGAACCTAGAGTATGATCAACCATGTGATCGGGAGACGTGTTCAAATATGTCTCAGTTTTCGTACCCTGGTACTCGGGTGCAACATTCCAGACGCTTTACTAACACTCTCCCGACTTGGAGAGTCAGTCCCTTTAACCTCCTGTTTGGCCCAGTTTGCAATTTCTGCGGAAGATGAACAGGAATAGCGAGAACCAATGAGAGACTAGCTGGAGGTGTCTGGACGGGCAAATTTAACTCTCATTTCCCACCAGGAAGAGGAAATAACCAAAGGCTCAGCGTGCCGTGCCGGAACCAGATTAGGGCCTGAAGCCATCCTGCGGTGTGCGGCCAGCTCACAAGAAAACGAGTTGAAGAAAGGAGCTCAGGGGCACTGTAATTCACAAACCTGCAGAGTTATAAATGACAGCTATCGTCCAAAAATATACTGAAGTAAGGCTGCCAAGAGGACTTGAAAGCGGGGCAGAATTGCAGGAAACCGATTTCAGGAGGTAGACTGGAATTGCATTGAAAGCATAGGAAAAGAGGCAGAACGTCCACAATGATGCACTTGGCCAAAAAGGGCGTATGCGTTTTTTCCTGAATATATTCAGGAAAAAACGCATACGCCCTTTTTGGCCAACCAAGCAAGCTTGCAAAGGAAATCTGCACTACAATGAAGTCTCACTTCCCCCCGGTCAAAAGGGCCATCTGAAAAAAGTGTAAAATCCAGAAAGGCAGGACAGGCCATGGAGAACTGGGAGCCTTGTTATGCTGATGGGCGGGATGTAAATTGCCAACAGACACTCGGGAGAAGTGTATGGTGTTTCCTGAAACATCTAAAAAACAAAGCAACAGAGCCTAGGGCACTTCCACTTATGGTCCTATAGCTTAGGGAAATTAAAATCAAAAAGATACAGCCACCCCAATGTTTGGGACGCCTCTGTTTACAAGAACCTGGTTTACCGTACAAGTTCAATATCACAGAAAGTGAAAAATGGATAAAGAACTTGTGGTACTTACGTACAATGCAGTATCACTCAGCAGTGAAATCTATGTCATCAGGCCCGTAGCAGCACAATGAGTGGATTCAGGTACGATGATTCTAACTGAAATAAGTCACACAGAAAAAGAAACATCATAAGATATCACTAATACACGGAATGTAAACTTGGCTACACAGGAACTGAATTACAGAACAGAACAGGGTCTCAAATTTAGAAAACCAACTTATGCTTGTTTAAGGGGAAAGGTGAGTTGGGGTGCTGCATAAAACCAGAGATTGAAATGAGCACAGATAAAGTTCCTTAAGCCAAATATGGAATAGACAAGAGCTACTCCTTGCTCAACGAAATGGACTCAACACCGCATATTAAACGCCTAAGAGTGTACCTGACTCTTAAGTATCTTAAAACCTATGGATTGCTATGTCTCCGAAAGAGAATCAAGCATGTGTACAGGGACATAAACGCAGCAGTGATAGGATTGGAGAGGTTCGGTGAGCAAATGAAGACCCTTTGAAGTCATATTGCATGGTACCCATTCCACGGGTTTCAACTACCCAGGTTTAAGGTATTCTTCCTTCAGCTAAAACATGCATGTGGAACCTAGAGTATGATCAACCATGTGATCGGGAGACGTGTTCAAATATGTCTCAGTTTTCGTACCCTGGTACTCGGGTGCAACATTCCAGACGCTTTACTAACACTCTCCCGACTTGGAGAGTCAGTCCCTTTAACCTCCTGTTTGGCCCAGTTTGCAATTTCTGCGGAAGATGAACAGGAATAGCGAGAACCAATGAGAGACTAGCTGGAGGTGTCTGGACGGGCAAATTTAACTCTCATTTCCCACCAGGAAGAGGAAATAACCAAAGGCTCAGCGTGCCGTGCCGGAACCAGATTAGGGCCTGAAGCCATCCTGCGGTGTTGCGGCCAGCTCACAAGAAAACGAGTTGAAGAAAGGAGCTCAGGGGCACTGTAATTCACAAACCTGCAGAGTTATAAATGACAACTATCGTCCAAAAATATACTGAAGTAAGGCTGCCAAGAGGACTTGAAAGCGGGGCAGAATTGCAGGAAACCGATTTCAGGAGGTAGACTGGAATTGCATTGAAAGCTTCGGAAAAGATGCAGAACGTCCACAATGATGCACTTGGCCAAAAAGGGCGTATGCGTTTTTTCCTGAATATATTCAGGAAAAAACGCATACGCCCTTTTTGGCCAACCAAGCAAGCTTGCAAAGGAAATCTGCACTACAATGAAGTCTCACTTCCCCCCGGTCAAAAGGGCCATCTGAAAAAAGTGTAAAATCCAGAAAGGCAGGACAGGCCATGGAGAACTGGGAGCCTTGTTATACTGATGGGCGGGATGTACATTGCCAACAGACACTCGGGAGAAGTGTATGGTGTTTCCTGAAACATCTAAAAAACAAAGCAACAGAGCCTAGGGCACTTCCACTTATGGTCCTATAGCTTAGGGAAATTAAAATCAAAAAGATACAGCCACCCCAATGTTTGGGACGCCTCTGTTTACAAGAACCTCGTTTACCGTACAAGTTCAATATCACAGAAAGTGAAAAATGGATAAAGAACTTGTGGTACTTACGTACAATGCAGTATCACTCAGCAGTGAAATCTATGTCATCAGGCCCGTAGCAGCACAATGAGTGGATTCAGGTACGATGATTCTAACTGAAATAAGTCACACAGAAAAAGAAACATCATAAGATATCAGTAATACACGGAATGTAAACTTGGCTACACAGGAACTGAATTACAGAACAGAACAGGGTCTCAAATTTAGAAAACCAACTTATGCTTGTTTAAGGGTAAAGGTGAGTTGGGGTGCTGCATAAAACCAGAGATTGAAATGAGCACAGATAAAGTTCCTTAAGCCAAATATGGAATAGACAAGAGCTACTCCTTGCTCAACGAAATGGACTCAACACCGCATATTAAACGCCTAAGAATGTACCTGACTCTTAAGTATCTTAAAACCTATGGATTGCTATGTCTCCGAAAGAGAATCAAGCATGTGTACAGGGACATAAACGCAGCATTGATAGGATTGGAGAGGTTCGGTGAGCAAATGAAGACCCTTTGAAGTCATATTGCATGGTACCCATTCCACGGGTTTCAACTACCCAGGTTTAAGGTATTCTTCCTTCAGCTAAAACATGCATGTGGAACCTAGAGTATGATCAACCATGTGATCGGGAGACGTGTTCAAATATGTCTCAGTTTTCGTACCCTGGTACTCGGGTGCAACATTCCAGACGCTTTACTAACACTCTCCCGACTTGGAGAGTCAGTCCCTTTAACCTCCTGTTTGGCCCAGTTTGCAATTTCTGCGGAAGATGAACAGGAATAGCGAGAACCAATGAGAGACTAGCTGGAGGTGTCTGGACGGGCAAATTTAACTCTCATTTCCCACCAGGAAGAGGAAATAACCAAAGGCTCAGCGTGCCGTGCCGGAACCAGATTAGGGCCTGAAGCCATCCTGCGGTGTGCGGCCAGCTCACAAGAAAACGAGTTGAAGAAAGGAGCTCAGGGGCACTGTAATTCACAAACCTGCAGAGTTATAAATGACAGCTATCGTCCAAAAATATACTGAAGTAAGGCTGCCAAGAGGACTTGAAAGCGGGGCAGAATTGCAGGAAACCGATTTCAGGAGGTAGACTGGAATTGCATTGAAAGCATAGGAAAAGAGGCAGAACGTCCACAATGATGCACTTGGCCAAAAAGGGCGTATGCGTTTTTTCCTGAATATATTCAGGAAAAAACGCATACGCCCTTTTTGGCCAACCAAGCAAGCTTGCAAAGGAAATCTGCACTACAATGAAGTCTCACTTCCCCCCGGTCAAAAGGGCCATCTGAAAAAAGTGTAAAATCCAGAAAGGCAGGACAGGCCATGGAGAACTGGGAGCCTTGTTATGCTGATGGGCGGGATGTAAATTGCCAACAGACACTCGGGAGAAGTGTATGGTGTTTCCTGAAACGTCTAAAAAACAAAGCAACAGAGCCTAGGGCACTTCCACTTATGGTCCTATAGCTTAGGGAAATTAAAATCAAAAAGATACAGCCACCCCAATGTTTGGGACGCCTCTGTTTACAAGAACCTGGTTTACCATACAAGTTCAATATCACAGAAAGTGAAAAATGGATAAAGAACTTGTGGTACTTACGTACAATGCAGTATCACTCAGCAGTGAAATCTATGTCATCAGGCCCGTAGCAGCACAATGAGTGGATTCAGGTACGATGATTCTAACTGAAATAAGTCACACAGAAAAAGAAACATCATAAGATATCAGTAATACACGGAATGTAAACTTGGCTACACAGGAACTGAATTACAGAACAGAACAGGGTCTCAAATTTAGAAAACCAACTTATGCTTGTTTAAGGGTAAAGGTGAGTTGGGGTGCTGCATAAAACCAGAGATTGAAATGAGCACAGATAAAGTTCCTTAAGCCAAATATGGAATAGACAAGAGCTACTCCTTGCTCAACGAAATGGACTCAACACCGCATATTAAACGCCTAAGAATGTACCTGACTCTTAAGTATCTTAAAACCTATGGATTGCTATGTCTCCGAAAGAGAATCAAGCATGTGTACAGGGACATAAACGCAGCAGTGATAGGATTGGAGAGGTTCGGTGAGCAAATGAAGACCCTTTGAAGTCATATTGCATGGTACCCATTCCACGGGTTTCAACTACCCAGGTTTAAGGTATTCTTCCTTCAGCTAAAACATGCATGTGGAACCTAGAGTATGATCAACCATGTGATCGGGAGACGTGTTCAAATATGTCTCAGTTTTCGTACCCTGGTACTCGGGTGCAACATTCCAGACGCTTTACTAACACTCTCCCGACTTGGAGAGTCAGTGCCTTTAACCTCCTGTTTGGCCCAGTTTGCAATTTCTGCGGAAGATGAACAGGAATAGCGAGAACCAATGAGAGACTAGCTGGAGGTGTCTGGACGGGCAAATTTAACTCTCATTTCCCACCAGGAAGAGGAAATAACCAAAGGCTCAGCGTGCCGTGCCGGAACCAGATTAGGGCCTGAAGCCATCCTGCGGTGTTGCGGCCAGCTCACAAGAAAACGAGTTGAAGAAAGGAGCTCAGGGGCACTGTAATTCACAAAACTGCAGAGTTATAAATGACAACTATCGTCCAAAAATATACTGAAGTAAGGGTGCCAAGAGGACTTGAAAGCGGGGCAGAATTGCAGGAAACCGATTTCAGGAGGTAGACTGGAATTGCATTGAAAGCATAGGAAAAGAGGCAGAACGTCCACAATGATGCACTTGGCCAAAAAGGGCGTATGCGTTTTTTCCTGAATATATTCAGGAAAAAACGCATACGCCCTTTTTGGCCAACCAAGCAAGCTTGCAAAGGAAATCTGCACTACAATGAAGTCTCACTTCCCCCCGGTCAAAAGGGCCATCTGAAAAAAGTGTAAAATCCAGAAAGGCAAGACAGGCCATGGAGAACTGGGAGCCTTGTTATACTGATGGGCGGGATGTACATTGCCAACAGACACTCGGGAGAAGTGTATGGTGTTTCCTGAAACGTCTAAAAAACAAAGCAACAGAGCCTAGGGCACTTCCACTTATGGTCCTATAGCTTAGGGAAATTAAAATCAAAAAGATACAGCCACCCCAATGTTTGGGACGCCTCTGTTTACAAGAACCTCGTTTACCGTACAAGTTCAATATCACAGAAAGTGAAAAATGGATAAAGAACTTGTGGTACTTACGTACAATGCAGTATCACTCAGCAGTGAAATCTATGTCATCAGCCCCGTAGCAGCACAATGAGTGGATTCAGGTACGATGATTCTAACTGAAATAAGTCACACAGAAAAAGAAACATCATAAGATATCAGTAATACACGGAATGTAAACTTGGCTACACAGGAACTGAATTACAGAACAGAACAGGGTCTCAAATTTAGAAAACCACCTTATGCTTGTTTAAGGGGAAAGGTGAGTTGGGGTGCTGCATAAAACCAGAGATTGAAATGAGCACAGATAAAGTTCCTTAAGCCAAATATGGAATAGACAAGAGCTACTCCTTGCTCAACGAAATGGACTCAACACCGCATATTAAACGCCTAAGAATGTACCTGACTCTTAAGTATCTTAAAACCTATGGATTGCTATGTCTCCGAAAGAGAATCAAGCATGTGTACAGGGACATAAACGCAGCAGTGATAGGATTGGAGAGGTTCGGTGAGCAAATGAAGACCCTTTGAAGTCATATTGCATGGTACCCATTCCACGGGTTTCAACTACCCAGGTTTAAGGTATTCTTCCTTCAGCTAAAACATGCATGTGGAACCTAGAGTATGATCAACCATGTGATCGGGAGACGTGTTCAAATATGTCTCAGTTTTCGTACCCTGGTACTCGGGTGCAACATTCCAGACGCTTTACTAACACTCTCCCGACTTGGAGAGTCAGTCCCTTTAACCTCCTGTTTGGCCCAGTTTGCAATTTCTGCGGAAGATGAACAGGAATAGCGAGAACCAATGAGAGACTAGCTGGAGGTGTCTGGACGGGCAAATTTAACTCTCATTTCCCACCAGGAAGAGGAAATAACCAAAGGCTCAGCGTGCCGTGCCGGAACCAGATTAGGGCCTGAAGCCATCCTGCGGTGTTGCGGCCAGCTCAAAAGAAAACGAGTTGAAGAAAGGAGCTCAGGGGCACTGTAATTCACAAACCTGCAGAGTTATAAATGACAACTATCGTCCAAAAATATACTGAAGTAAGGCTGCCAAGAGGACTTGAAAGCGGGGCAGAATTGCAGGAAACCGATTTCAGGAGGTAGACTGGAATTGCATTGAAAGCATAGGAAAAGAGGCAGAACGTCCACAATGATGCACTTGGCCAAAAAGGGCGTATGCGTTTTTTCCTGAATATATTCAGGAAAAAACGCATACGCCCTTTTTGGCCAACCAAGCAAGCTTGCAAAGGAAATCTGCACTACAATGAAGTCTCACTTCCCCCCGGTCAAAAGGGCCATCTGAAAAAAGTGTAAAATCCAGAAAGGCAGGACAGGCCATGGAGAACTGGGAGCCTTGTTATGCTGATGGGCGGGATGTAAATTGCCAACAGACACTCGGGAGAAGTGTATGGTGTTTCCTGAAACGTCTAAAAAACAAAGCAACAGAGCCTAGGACACTTCCACTTATGGTCCTATAGCTTAGGGAAATTAAAATCAAAAAGATACAGCCACCCCAATGTTTGGGACGCCTCTGTTTACAAGAACCTCGTTTACCGTACAAGTTCAATATCACAGAAAGTGAAAAATGGATAAAGAACTTGTGGTACTTACGTACAATGCAGTATCACTCAGCAGTGAAATCTATGTCATCAGGCCCGTAGCAGCACAATGAGTGGATTCAGGTACGATGATTCTAACTGAAATAAGTCACACAGAAAAAGAAACATCATAAGATATCAGTAATACACGGAATGTAAACTTGGCTACACAGGAACTGAATTACAGAACAGAACAGGGTCTCAAATTTAGAAAACCACCTTATGCTTGTTTAAGGGTAAAGGTGAGTTGGGGTGCTGCATAAAACCAGAGATTGAAATGAGCACAGATAAAGTTCCTTAAGCCAAATATGGAATAGACAAGAGCTACTCCTTGCTCAACGAAATGGACTCAACACCGCATATTAAACGCCTAAGAATGTACCTGACTCTTAAGTATCTTAAAACCTATGGATTGCTATGTCTCCGAAAGAGAATCAAGCATGTGTACAGGGACATAAACGCAGCAGTGATAGGATTGGAGAGGTTCGGTGAGCAAATGAAGACCCTTTGAAGTCATATTGCATGGTACCCATTCCACGGGTTTCAACTACCCAGGTTTAAGGTATTCTTCCTTCAGCTAAAACATGCATGTGGAACCTAGAGTATGATCAACCATGTGATCGGGAGACGTGTTCAAATATGTCTCAGTTTTCGTACCCTGGTACTCGGGTGCAACATTCCAGACGCTTTACTAACACTCTCCCGACTTGGAGAGTCAGTGCCTTTAACCTCCTGTTTGGCCCAGTTTGCAATTTCTGCGGAAGATGAACAGGAATAGCGAGAACCAATGAGAGACTAGCTGGAGGTGTCTGGACGGGCAAATTTAACTCTCATTTCCCACCAGGAAGAGGAAATAACCAAAGGCTCAGCGTGCCGTGCCGGAACCAGATTAGGGCCTGAAGCCATCCTGCGGTGTTGCGGCCAGCTCACAAGAAAACGAGTTGAAGAAAGGAGCTCAGGGGCACTGTAATTCACAAACCTGCAGAGTTATAAATGACAACTATCGTCCAAAAATATACTGAAGTAAGGCTGCCAAGAGGACTTGAAAGCGGGGCAGAATTGCAGGAAACCGATTTCAGGAGGTAGACTGGAATTGCATTGAAAGCATAGGAAAAGAGGCAGAACGTCCACAATGATGCACTTGGCCAAAAAGGGCGTATGCGTTTTTTCCTGAATATATTCAGGAAAAAACGCATACGCCCTTTTTGGCCAACCAAGCAAGCTTGCAAAGGAAATCTGCACTACAATGAAGTCTCACTTCCCCCCGGTCAAAAGGGCCATCTGAAAAAAGTGTAAAATCCAGAAAGGCAGGACAGGCCATGGAGAACTGGGAGCCTTGTTATGCTGATGGGCGGGATGTACATTGCCAACAGACACTCGGGAGAAGTGTATGGTGTTTCCTGAAACGTCTAAAAAACAAAGCAACAGAGCCTAGGACACTTCCACTTATGGTCCTATAGCTTAGGGAAATTAAAATCAAAAAGATACAGCCACCCCAATGTTTGGGACGCCTCTGTTTACAAGAACCTCGTTTACCGTACAAGTTCAATATCACAGAAAGTGAAAAATGGATAAAGAACTTGTGGTACTTACGTACAATGCAGTATCACTCAGCAGTGAAATCTATGTCATCAGCCCCGTAGCAGCACAATGAGTGGATTCAGGTACGATGATTCTAACTGAAATAAGTCACACAGAAAAAGAAACATCATAAGATATCAGTAATACACGGAATGTAAACTTGGCTACACAGGAACTGAATTACAGAACAGAACAGGGTCTCAAATTTAGAAAACCACCTTATGCTTGTTTAAGGGGAAAGGTGAGTTGGGGTGCTGCATAAAACCAGAGATTGAAATGAGCACAGATAAAGTTCCTTAAGCCAAATATGGAATAGACAAGAGCTACTCCTTGCTCAACGAAATGGACTCAACACCGCATATTAAACGCCTAAGAATGTACCTGACTCTTAAGTATCTTAAAACCTATGGATTGCTATGTCTCCGAAAGAGAATCAAGCATGTGTACAGGGACATAAACGCAGCAGTGATAGGATTGGAGAGGTTCGGTGAGCAAATGAAGACCCTTTGAAGTCATATTGCATGGTACCCATTCCACGGGTTTCAACTACCCAGGTTTAAGGTATTCTTCCTTCAGCTAAAACATGCATGTGGAACCTAGAGTATGATCAACCATGTGATCGGGAGACGTGTTCAAATATGTCTCAGTTTTCGTACCCTGGTACTCGGGTGCAACATTCCAGACGCTTTACTAACACTCTCCCGACTTGGAGAGTCAGTCCCTTTAACCTCCTGTTTGGCCCAGTTTGCAATTTCTGCGGAAGATGAACAGGAATAGCGAGAACCAATGAGAGACTAGCTGGAGGTGTCTGGACGGGCAAATTTAACTCTCATTTCCCACCAGGAAGAGGAAATAACCAAAGGCTCAGCGTGCCGTGCCGGAACCAGATTAGGGCCTGAAGCCATCCTGCGGTGTTGCGGCCAGCTCACAAGAAAACGAGTTGAAGAAAGGAGCTCAGGGGCACTGTAATTCACAAACCTGCAGAGTTATAAATGACAACTATCGTCCAAAAATATACTGAAGTAAGGCTGCCAAGAGGACTTGAAAGCGGGGCAGAATTGCAGGAAACCGATTTCAGGAGGTAGACTGGAATTGCATTGAAAGCATAGGAAAAGAGGCAGAACGTCCACAATGATGCACTTGGCCAAAAAGGGCGTATGCGTTTTTTCCTGAATATATTCAGGAAAAAACGCATACGCCCTTTTTGGCCAACCAAGCAAGCTTGCAAACGAAATCTGCACTACAATGAAGTCTCACTTCCCCCCGGTCAAAAGGGCCATCTGAAAAAAGTGTAAAATCCAGAAAGGCAGGACAGGCCATGGAGAACTGGGAGCCTTGTTATGCTGATGGGCGGGATGTAAATTGCCAACAGACACTCGGGAGAAGTGTATGGTGTTTCCTGAAACGTCTAAAAAACAAAGCAACAGAGCCTAGGACACTTCCACTTATGGTCCTATAGCTTAGGGAAATTAAAATCAAAAAGATACAGCCACCCCAATGTTTGGGACGCCTCTGTTTACAAGAACCTCGTTTACCGTACAAGTTCAATATCACAGAAAGTGAAAAATGGATAAAGAACTTGTGGTACTTACGTACAATGCAGTATCACTCAGCAGTGAAATCTATGTCATCAGGCCCGTAGCAGCACAATGAGTGGATTCAGGTACGATGATTCTAACTGAAATAAGTCACACAGAAAAAGAAACATCATAAGATATCAGTAATACACGGAATGTAAACTTGGCTACACAGGAACTGAATTACAGAACAGAACAGGGTCTCAAATTTAGAAAACCACCTTATGCTTGTTTAAGGGTAAAGGTGAGTTGGGGTGCTGCATAAAACCAGAGATTGAAATGAGCACAGATAAAGTTCCTTAAGCCAAATATGGAATAGACAAGAGCTACTCCTTGCTCAACGAAATGGACTCAACACCGCATATTAAACGCCTAAGAATGTACCTGACTCTTAAGTATCTTAAAACCTATGGATTGCTATGTCTCCGAAAGAGAATCAAGCATGTGTACAGGGACATAAACGCAGCAGTGGTAGGATTGGAGAGGTTCGGTGAGCAAATGAAGACCCTTTGAAGTCATATTGCATGGTACCCATTCCACGGGTTTCAACTACCCAGGTTTAAGGTATTCTTCCTTCAGCTAAAACATGCATGTGGAACCTAGAGTATGATCAACCATGTGATCGGGAGACGTGTTCAAATATGTCTCAGTTTTCGTACCCTGGTACTCGGGTGCAACATTCCAGACGCTTTACTAACACTCTCCCGACTTGGAGAGTCAGTCCCTTTAACCTCCTGTTTGGCCCAGTTTGCAATTTCTGCGGAAGATGAACAGGAATAGCGAGAACCAATGAGAGACTAGCTGGAGGTGTCTGGACGGGCAAATTTAACTCTCATTTCCAACCAGGAAGAGGAAATAACCAAAGGCTCAGCGTGCCGTGCCGGAACCAGATTAGGGCCTGAAGCCATCCTGCGGTGTGCGGCCAGCTCACAAGAAAACGAGTTGAAGAAAGGAGCTCAGGGGCACTGTAATTCACAAACCTGCAGAGTTATAAATGACAACTATCGTCCAAAAATATACTGAAGTAAGGGTGCCAAGAGGACTTGAAAGCGGGGCAGAATTGCAGGAAACCGATTTCAGGAGGTAGACTGGAATTGCATTGAAAGCATAGGAAAAGAGGCAGAACGTCCACAATGATGCACTTGGCCAAAAAGGGCGTATGCGTTTTTTCCTGAATATATTCAGGAAAAAACGCATACGCCCTTTTTGGCCAACCAAGCAAGCTTGCAAAGGAAATCTGCACTACAATGAAGTCTCACTTCCCCCCGGTCAAAAGGGCCATCTGAAAAAAGTGTAAAATCCAGAAAGGCAGGACAGGCCATGGAGAACTGGGAGCCTTGTTATGCTGATGGGCGGGATGTAAATTGCCAACAGACACTCGGGAGAAGTGTATGGTGTTTCCTGAAACGTCTAAAAAACAAAGCAACAGAGCCTAGGGCACTTCCACTTATGGTCCTATAGCTTACGGAAATTAAAATCAAAATGATACAGCCACTCCAATGTTTGGGATGCCTCTGTTTACAAGAACCTCATTTACCGTACAAGTTCAATATCACAGAAAGTGAAAAATGGATAAAGAACTTGTGGTACTTACGTACAATGCAGTATCACTCAGCAGTGAAATCTATGTCATCAGGCCCGTAGCAGCACAATGAGTGGATTCAGGTACGATGATTCTAACTGAAATAAGTCACACAGAAAAAGAAACATCATAAGATATCAGTAATACACGGAATGTAAAGTTGGCTCTACAGGAACTGAATTACAGAACAGAACAGGGTCTCAAATTTAGAAAACCAACTTATGCTTGCTTAAGGGGAAAGGTGAGTTGGGGTGCTGCATAAAACCAGAGATTGAAATGAGCACAGATAAAGTTCCTTAAGCCAAATATGGAATAGACAAGAGCTACTCCTTGCTCAACGAAATGGACTCAACACCGCATATTAAACGCCTAAGAATGTACCTGACTCTTAAGTATCTTAAAACCTATGGATTGCTATGTCTCCGAAAGAGAATCAAGCGTGTGTACAGGGACATAAACGCAGCAGTGATAGGATTGGAGAGGTTCGGTGAGCAAATGAAGACCCTTTGAAGTCATATTGCATGGTAAACATTCCACGGGTTTCAACTACCCAGGTTTAAGGTATTCTTCCTTCAGCTAAAACATGCATGTGGAACCTAGAGTATGACCAACCATGTGATCGGGAGACGTGTTCAAATATGTCTCAGTTTTCGTACCCTGGTACTCGGGTGCAACATTCCAGACGCTTTACTAACACTCTCCCGACTTGGAGAGTCAGTCCCTTTAACCTCCTGTTTGGCCCAGTTTGCAATTTCTGCGGAAGATGAACAGGAATAGCGAGAACCAATGAGAGACTAGCTGGAGGTGTCTGGACGGGCAAATTTAACTCTCATTTCCCACCAGGAAGAGGAAATAACCAAAGGCTCAGCGTGCCGTGCCGGAACCAGATTAGGGCCTGAAGCCATCCTGCAGTGTTGCGGCCAGCTCACAAGAAAACGAGTTGAAGAAAGGAGCTCAGGGGCACTGTAATTCACAAACCTGCAGAGTTATAAATGACAACTATCGTCCAAAAATATACTGAAGTAAGGCTGCCAAGAGGACTTGAAAGCGGGGCAGAATTGCAGGAAACCGATTTCAGGAGGTAGACTGGAATTGCATTGAAAGCATAGGAAAAGAGGCAGAACGTCCACAATCATGCACTTGGCCAAAAAGGGCGTATGCGTTTTTTCCTGAATATATTCAGGAAAAAACGCATACGCCCTTTTTGGCCAACCAAGCAAGCTTGCAAAGGAAATCTGCACTACAATGAAGTCTCACTTCCCCCCGGTCAAAAGGGCCATCTGAAAAAAGTGTAAAATCCAGAAAGGCAGGACAGGCCATGGAGAACTGGGAGCCTTGTTATGCTGATGGGCGGGATGTAAATTGCCAACAGACACTCGGGAGAAGTGTATGGTGTTTCCTGAAACGTCTAAAAAACAAAGCAACAGAGCCTAGGGCACTTCCACTTATGGTCCTATAGCTTAGGGAAATTAAAATCAAAAAGATACAGCCACCCCAATGTTTGGGACGCCTCTGTTTACAAGAACCTCGTTTACCGTACAAGTTCAATATCACAGAAAGTGAAAAATGGATAAAGAACTTGTGGTACTTACGTACAATGCAGTATCACTCAGCAGTGAAATCTATGTCATCAGGCCCGTAGCAGCACAATGAGTGGATTCAGGTACGATGATTCTAACTGAAATAAGTCACACAGAAAAAGAAACATCATAAGATATCAGTAATACACGGAATGTAAACTTGGCTACACAGGAACTGAATTACAGAACAGAACAGGGTCTCAAATTTAGAAAACCAACTTATGCTTGTTTAAGGGTAAAGGTGAGTTGGGGTGCTGCATAAAACCAGAGATTGAAATGAGCACAGATAAAGTTCCTTAAGCCAAATATGGAATAGACAAGAGCTACTCCTTGCTCAACGAAATGGACTCAACACCGCATATTAAACGCCTAAGAATGTACCTGACTCTTAAGTATCTTAAAACCTATGGATTGCTATGTCTCCGAAAGAGAATCAAGCATGTGTACAGGGACATAAACGCAGCAGTGGTAGGATTGGAGAGGTTCGGTGAGCAAATGAAGACCCTTTGAAGTCATATTGCATGGTACCCATTCCACGGGTTTCAACTACCCAGGTTTAAGGTATTCTTCCTTCAGCTAAAACATGCATGTGGAACCTAGAGTATGATCAACCATGTGATCGGGAGACGTGTTCAAATATGTCTCAGTTTTCGTACCCTGGTACTCGGGTGCAACATTCCAGACGCTTTACTAACACTCTCCCGACTTGGAGAGTCAGTCCCTTTAACCTCCTGTTTGGCCCAGTTTGCAATTTCTGCGGAAGATGAACAGGAATAGCGAGAACCAATGAGAGACTAGCTGGAGGTGTCTGGACGGGCAAATTTAACTCTCATTTCCCACCAGGAAGAGGAAATAACCAAAGGCTCAGCGTGCCGTGCCGGAACCAGATTAGGGCCTGAAGCCATCCTGCGGTGTGCGGCCAGCTCACAAGAAAACGAGTTGAAGAAAGGAGCTCAGGGGCACTGTAATTCACAAACCTGCAGAGTTATAAATGACAACTATCGTCCAAAAATATACTGAAGTAAGGGTGCCAAGAGGACTTGAAAGCGGGGCAGAATTGCAGGAAACCGATTTCAGGAGGTAGACTGGAATTGCATTGAAAGCATAGGAAAAGAGGCAGAACGTCCACAATGATGCACTTGGCCAAAAAGGGCGTATGCGTTTTTTCCTGAATATATTCAGGAAAAAACGCATACGCCCTTTTTGGCCAACCAAGCAAGCTTGCAAAGGAAATCTGCACTACAATGAAGTCTCACTTCCCCCCGGTCAAAAGGGCCATCTGAAAAAAGTGTAAAATCCAGAAAGGCAGGACAGGCCATGGAGAACTGGGAGCCTTGTTATGCTGATGGGCGGGATGTAAATTGCCAACAGACACTCGGGAGAAGTGTATGGTGTTTCCTGAAACGTCTAAAAAACAAAGCAACAGAGCCTAGGGCACTTCCACTTATGGTCCTATAGCTTACGGAAATTAAAATCAAAATAATACAGCCACTCCAATGTTTGGGATGCCTCTGTTTACAAGAACCTCATTTACCGTACAAGTTCAATATCACAGAAAGTGAAAAATGGATAAAGAACTTGTGGTACTTACGTACAATGCAGTATCACTCAGCAGTGAAATCTATGTCATCAGGCCCGTAGCAGCACAATGAGTGGATTCAGGTACGATGATTCTAACTGAAATAAGTCACACAGAAAAAGAAACATCATAAGATATCAGTAATACACGGAATGTAAAGTTGGCTCTACAGGAACTGAATTACAGAACAGAACAGGGTCTCAAATTTAGAAAACCAACTTATGCTTGCTTAAGGGGAAAGGTGAGTTGGGGTGCTGCATAAAACCAGAGATTGAAATGAGCACAGATAAAGTTCCTTAAGCCAAATATGGAATAGACAAGAGCTACTCCTTGCTCAACGAAATGGACTCAACACCGCATATTAAACGCCTAAGAATGTACCTGACTCTTAAGTATCTTAAAACCTATGGATTGCTATGTCTCCGAAAGAGAATCAAGCGTGTGTACAGGGACATAAACGCAGCAGTGATAGGATTGGAGAGGTTCGGTGAGCAAATGAAGACCCTTTGAAGTCATATTGCATGGTAAACATTCCACGGGTTTCAACTACCCAGGTTTAAGGTATTCTTCCTTCAGCTAAAACATGCATGTGGAACCTAGAGTATGACCAACCATGTGATCGGGAGACGTGTTCAAATATGTCTCAGTTTTCGTACCCTGGTACTCGGGTGCAACATTCCAGACGCTTTACTAACACTCTCCCGACTTGGAGAGTCAGTCCCTTTAACCTCCTGTTTGGCCCAGTTTGCAATTTCTGCGGAAGATGAACAGGAATAGCGAGAACCAATGAGAGACTAGCTGGAGGTGTCTGGACGGGCAAATTTAACTCTCATTTCCCACCAGGAAGAGGAAATAACCAAAGGCTCAGCGTGCCGTGCCGGAACCAGATTAGGGCCTGAAGCCATCCTGCGGTGTTGCGGCCAGCTCAAAAGAAAACGAGTTGAAGAAAGGAGCTCAGGGGCACTGTAATTCACAAACCTGCAGAGTTATAAATGACAACTATCGTCCAAAAATATACTGAAGTAAGGCTGCCAAGAGGACTTGAAAGCGGGGCAGAATTGCAGGAAACCGATTTCAGGAGGTAGACTGGAATTGCATTGAAAGCATAGGAAAAGAGGCAGAACGTCCACAATGATGCACTTGGCCAAAAAGGGCGTATGCGTTTTTTCCTGAATATATTCAGGAAAAAACGCATACGCCCTTTTTGGCCAACCAAGCAAGCTTGCAAAGGAAATCTGCACTACAATGAAGTCTCACTTCCCCCCGGTCAAAAGGGCCATCTGAAAAAAGTGTAAAATCCAGAAAGGCAGGACAGGCCATGGAGAACTGGGAGCCTTGTTATGCTGATGGGCGGGATGTAAATTGCCAACAGACACTCGGGAGAAGTGTATGGTGTTTCCTGAAACGTCTAAAAAACAAAGCAACAGAGCCTAGGGCACTTCCACTTATGGTCCTATAGCTTAGGGAAATTAAAATCAAAAAGATACAGCCACCCCAATGTTTGGGACGCCTCTGTTTACAAGAACCTCGTTTACCGTACAAGTTCAATATCACAGAAAGTGAAAAATGGATAAAGAACTTGTGGTACTTACGTACAATGCAGTATCACTCAGCAGTGAAATCTATGTCATCAGGCCCGTAGCAGCACAATGAGTGGATTCAGGTACGATGATTCTAACTGAAATAAGTCACACAGAAAAAGAAACATCATAAGATATCAGTAATACACGGAATGTAAACTTGGCTACACAGGAACTGAATTACAGAACAGAACAGGGTCTCAAATTTAGAAAACCAACTTATGCTTGTTTAAGGGTAAAGGTGAGTTGGGGTGCTGCATAAAACCAGAGATTGAAATGAGCACAGATAAAGTTCCTTAAGCCAAATATGGAATAGACAAGAGCTACTCCTTGCTCAACGAAATGGACTCAACACCGCATATTAAACGCCTAAGAATGTACCTGACTCTTAAGTATCTTAAAACCTATGGATTGCTATGTCTCCGAAAGAGAATCAAGCATGTGTACAGGGACATAAACGCAGCAGTGATAGGATTGGAGAGGTTCGGTGAGCAAATGAAGACCCTTTGAAGTCATATTGCATGGTACCCATTCCACAGGTTTCAACTACCCAGGTTTAAGATATTCTTCCTTCAGCTAAAACATGCATGTGGAACCTAGAGTATGATCAACCATGTGATCGGGAGATGTGTTCAAATATGTCTCAGTTTTCGTACCCTGGTACTCGGGTGCAACATTCCAGACGCTTTACTAACATTCTCCCGACTTGGAGAGTCAGTCCCTTTAACCTCCTGTTTGGCCCAGTTTGCAATTTCTGCGGAAGATTAACAGGAATAGCGAGAACCAATGAGAGACTAGCTGGAGGTGTCTGGACGGGCAAATTTAACTCTCATTTCCCACCAGGAAGAGGAAATAACCAAAGGCTCAGCGTGCCGTGCCGGAACCAGATTAGGGCCTGAAGCCATCCTGCGGTGTTGCGGCCAGCTCACAAGAAAACGAGTTGAAGAAAGGAGCTCAGGGGCACTGTAATTCACAAACCTGCAGAGTTATAAATGACAACTATCGTCCAAAAATATACTGAAGTAAGGCTGCCAAGAGGACTTGAAAGCGGGGCAGAATTGCAGGAAACCGATTTCAGGAGGTAGACTGGAATTGCATCGAAAGCATAGGAAAAGAGGCAGAACGTCCACAATGATGCACTTGGCCAAAAAGGGCGTATGCGTTTTTTCCTGAATATATTCAGGAAAAAACGCATACGCCCTTTTTGGCCAACCAAGCAAGCTTGCAAAGGAAATCTGCACTACCATGAAGTCTCACTTCCCCCGGTCAAAAGGGCCATCTGAAAAAAGTGTAAAATCCAGAAAGGCAGGACAGGCCATGGAGAACTGGGAGCCTTGTTATGCTGATGGGCGGGATGTAAATTGCCAACAGACACTCGGGAGAAGTGTATGGTGTTTCCTGAAACGTCTAAAAAACAAAGCAACAGAGCCTAGGGCACTTCCACTTATGGTCCTATAGCTTAGGGAAATTAAAATCCAAAAGATACAGCCACTCCAATGTTTGGGACGCCTCTGTTTACAAGAACCTCGTTTACTGTACAAGTTCAATATCACAGAAAGTGAAAAATGGATAAAGAACTTGTGGTACTTACGTACAATGCAGTATCACTCAGCAGTGAAATCTATGTCATCAGGCCCGTAGCAGCACAATGAGTGGATTCAGGTACGATGATTCTAACTGAAATAAGTCACACAGAAAAAGAAACATCATAAGATATCAGTAATACACGGAATGTAAACTTGGCTACACAGGAACTGAATTACAGAACAGAACAGGGTCTCAAATTTAGAAAACCAACTTATGCTTGTTTAAGGGGAAAGGTGAGTTGGGGTGCTGCATAAAACCAGAGATTGAAATGAGCACAGATAAAGTTCCTTAAGCCAAATATGGAATAGACAAGAGCTACTCCTTGCTCAACGAAATGGACTCAACACCGCATATTAAACGCCTAAGAATGTACCTGACACTTAAGTATCTTAAAACCTATGGATTGCTATGTCTCCGAAAGAGAATCAAGCATGTGTACAGGGACATAAACGCAGCAGTGATAGGATTGGAGAGGTTCGGTGAGCAAATGAAGACCCTTTGAAGTCATATTGCATGGTACCCATTCCACGGGTTTCAACTACCCAGGTTTAAGGTATTCTTCCTTCAGCTAAAACATGCATGTGGAACCTAGAGTATGATCAACCATGTGATCGGGAGACGTGTTCAAATATGTCTCAGTTTTCGTAACCTGGTACTCGGGTGCAACATTCCAGACGCTTTACTAACACTCTCCCGACTTGGAGAGTCAGTCCCTTTAACCTCCTGTTTGGCCCAGTTTGCAATTTCTGCGGAAGATGAACAGGAATAGCGAGAACCAATGAGAGACTAGCTGGAGGTGTCTGGACGGGCAAATTTAACTCTCATTTCCCACCAGGAAGAGGAAATAACCAAAGGCTCAGCGTGCCGTGCCGGAACCAGATTAGGGCCTGAAGCCATCCTGCGGTGTTGCGGCCAGCTCACAAGAAAACGAGTTGAAGAAAGGAGCTCAGGGGCACTGTAATTCACAAACCTGCAGAGTTATAAATGACAACTATCGTCCAAAAATATACTGAAGTAAGGCTGCCAAGAGGACTTGAAAGCGGGGCAGAATTGCAGGAAACCGATTTCAGGAGGTAGACTGGAATTGCATTGAAAGCATAGGAAAAGAGGCAGAACGTCCACAATGATGCACTTGGCCAAAAAGGGCGTATGCGTTTTTTCCTGAATATATTCAGGAGAAAACGCATACGCCCTTTTTGGCCAACCAAGCAAGCTTGCAAAGGAAATCTGCACTACAATGAAGTCTCACTTCCCCCCGGTCAAAAGGGCCATCTGAAAAAAGTGTAAAATCCAGAAAGGCAGGACAGGCCATGGAGAACTGGGAGCCTTGTTATGCTGATGGGCGGGATGTAAATTGCCAACAGACACTCGGGAGAAGTGTATGGTGTTTCCTGAAACGTCTAAAAAACAAAGCAACAGAGCCTAGGGCACTTCCACTTATGGTCCTATAGCTTAGGGAAATTAAAATCAAAAAGATACAGCCACCCCAATGTTTGGGACGCCTCTGTTTACAAGAACCTCGTTTACCATACAAGTTCAATATCACAGAAAGTGAAAAATGGATAAAGAACTTGTGGTACTTACGTACAATGCAGTATCACTCAGCAGTGAAATCTATGTCATCAGGCCCGTAGCAGCACAATGAGTGGATTCAGGTACGATGATTCTAACTGAAATAAGTCACACAGAAAAAGAAACATCATAAGATATCAGTAATACACGGAATGTAAACTTGGCTACACAGGAACTGAATTACAGAACAGAACAGGGTCTCAAATTTAGAAAACCACCTTATGCTTGTTTAAGGGTAAAGGTGAGTTGGGGTGCTGCATAAAACCAGAGATTGAAATGAGCACAGATAAAGTTCCTTAAGCCAAATATGGAATAGACAAGAGCTACTCCTTGCTCAACGAAATGGACTCAACACCCCATATTAAACGCCTAAGAATGTACCTGACTCTTAAGTATCTTAAAACCTATGGATTGCTATGTCTCCGAAAGAGAATCAAGCATGTGTACAGGGACATAAACGCAGCAGTGATAGGATTGGAGAGGTTCGGTGAGCAAATGAAGACCCTTTGAAGTCATATTGCATGGTACCCATTCCACGGGTTTCAACTACCCAGGTTTAAGGTATTCTTCCTTCAGCTAAAACATGCATGTGGAACCTAGAGTATGATCAACCATGTGATCGGGAGACGTGTTCAAATATGTCTCAGTTTTCGTAACCTGGTACTCAGGTGCAACATTCCAGACGCTTTACTAACACTCTCCCGACTTGGAGAGTCAGTCCCTTTAACCTCCTGTTTGGCCCAGTTTGCAATTTCTGCGGAAGATGAACAGGAATAGCGAGAACCAATGAGAGACTAGCTGGAGGTGTCTGGACGGGCAAATTTAACTCTCATTTCCCACCAGGAAGAGGAAATAACCAAAGGCTCAGCGTGCCGTGCCGGAACCAGATTAGGGCCTGAAGCCATCCTGCGGTGTTGCGGCCAGCTCACAAGAAAACGAGTTGAAGAAAGGAGCTCAGGGGCACTGTAATTCACAAACCTGCAGAGTTATAAATGACAACTATCGTCCAAAAATATACTGAAGTAAGGCTGCCAAGAGGACTTGAAAGCGGGGCAGAATTGCAGGAAACCGATTTCAGGAGGTAGACTGGAATTGCATTGAAAGCATAGGAAAAGAGGCAGAACGTCCACAATGATGCACTTGGCCAAAAAGGGCGTATGCGTTTTTTCCTGAATATATTCAGGAGAAAACGCATACGCCCTTTTTGGCCAACCAAGCAAGCTTGCAAAGGAAATCTGCACTACAATGAAGTCTCACTTCCCCCCGGTCAAAAGGGCCATCTGAAAAAAGTGTAAAATCCAGAAAGGCAGGACAGGCCATGGAGAACTGGGAGCCTTGTTATGCTGATGGGCGGGATGTAAATTGCCAACAGACACTCGGGAGAAGTGTATGGTGTTTCCTGAAACGTCTAAAAAACAAAGCAACAGAGCCTAGGGCACTTCCACTTATGGTCCTATAGCTTAGGGAAATTAAAATAAAAAAGATACAGCCACCCCAATGTTTGGGACGCCTCTGTTTACAAGAACCTCGTTTACCGTACAAGTTCAATATCACAGAAAGTGAAAAATGGATAAAGAACTTGTGGTACTTACGTACAATGCAGTATCACTCAGCAGTGAAATCTATGTCATCAGGCCCGTAGCAGCACAATGAGTGGATTCAGGTACGATGATTCTAACTGAAATAAGTCACACAGAAAAAGAAACATCATAAGATATCAGTAATACACGGAATGTAAACTTGGCTACACAGGAACTGAATTACAGAACAGAACAGGGTCTCAAATTTAGAAAACCAACTTATGCTTGTTTAAGGGTAAAGGTGAGTTGGGGTGCTGCATAAAACCAGAGATTGAAATGAGCACAGATAAAGTTCCTTAAGCCAAATATGGAATAGACAAGAGCTACTCCTTGCTCAACGAAATGGACTCAACACCCCATATTAAACGCCTAAGAATGTACCTGACTCTTAAGTATCTTAAAACCTATGGATTGCTATGTCTCCGAAAGAGAATCAAGCATGTGTACAGGGACATAAACGCAGCAGTGATAGGATTGGAGAGGTTCGGTGAGCAAATGAAGACCCTTTGAAGTCATATTGCATGGTACCCATTCCACGGGTTTCAACTACCCAGGTTTAAGGTATTCTTCCTTCAGCTAAAACATGCATGTGGAACCTAGAGTATGATCAACCATGTGATCGGGAGACGTGTTCAAATATGTCTCAGTTTTCGTACCCTGGTACTCGGGTGCAACATTCCAGACGCTTTACTAACACTCTCCCGACTTGGAGAGTCAGTCCCTTTAACCTCCTGTTTGGCCCAGTTTGCAATTTCTGCGGAAGATGAACAGGAATAGCGAGAACCAATGAGAGACTAGCTGGAGGTGTCTGGACGGGCAAATTTAACTCTCATTTCCCACCAGGAAGAGGAAATAACCAAAGGCTCAGCGTGCCATGCCGGAACCAGATTAGGGCCTGAAGCCATCCTGCGGTGTTGCGGCCAGCTCACAAGAAAACGAGTTGAAGAAAGGAGCTCAGGGGCACTGTAATTCACAAACCTGCAGAGTTATAAATGACAACTATCGTCCAAAAATATACTGAAGTAAGGCTGCCAAGAGGACTTGAAAGCGGGGCAGAATTGCAGGAAACCGATTTCAGGAGGTAGACTGGAATTGCATTGAAAGCATAGGAAAAGAGGCAGAACGTCCACAATGATGCACTTGGCCAAAAAGGGCGTATGCGTTTTTTCCTGAATATATTCAGGAAAAAACGCATACCCACTTTTTGGCCAACCAAGCAAGCTTGCAAAGGAAATCTGCACTACAATGAAGTCTCACTTCCCCCTGGTCAAAAGGGCCATCTGAAAAAAGTGTAAAATCCAGAAAGGCAGGACAGGCCATGGAGAACTGGGAGCCTTGTTATACTGATGGGCGGGATGTACACTGCCAACAGACACTCGGGAGAAGTGTATGGTGTTTCCTGAAACATCTAAAAAACAAAGCAACAGAGCCTAGGGCACTTCCACTTATGGTCCTATAGCTTAGGGAAATTAAAATCAAAAAGATACAGCCACCCCAATGTTTGGGACGCCTCTGTTTACAAGAACCTCGTTTACCGTACAAGTTCAATATCACAGAAAGTGAAAAATGGATAAAGAACTTGTGGTACTTACGTACAATGCAGTATCACTCAGCAGTGAAATCTATGTCATCAGGCCCGTAGCAGCACAATGAGTGGATTCAGGTACGATGATTCTAACTGAAATAAGTCACACAGAAAAAGAAACATCATAAGATATCAGTAATACACGGAATGTAAACTTGGCTACACAGGAACTGAATTACAGAACAGAACAGGGTCTCAAATTTAGAAAACCAACTTATGCTTGTTTAAGGGTAAAGGTGAGTTGGGGTGCTGCATAAAACCAGAGATTGAAATGAGCACAGATAAAGTTCCTTAAGCCAAATATGGAATAGACAAGAGCTACTCCTTGCTCAACGAAATGGACTCAACACCGCATATTAAACGCCTAAGAATGTACCTGACTCTTAAGTATCTTAAAACCTATGGATTGCTATGTCTCCGAAAGAGAATCAAGCATGTGTACAGGGACATAAACGCAGCAGTGATAGGATTGGAGAGGTTCGGTGAGCAAATGAAGACCCTTTGAAGTCATATTGCATGGTACCCATTCCACGGGTTTCAACTACCCAGGTTTAAGGTATTCTTCCTTCAGCTAAAACATGCATGTGGAACCTAGAGTATGATCAACCATGTGATCGGGAGACGTGTTCAAATATGTCTCAGTTTTCGTACCCTGGTACTCGGGTGCAACATTCCAGACGCTTTACTAACACTCTCCCGACTTGGAGAGTCAGTCCCTTTAACCTCCTGTTTGGCCCAGTTTGCAATTTCTGCGGAAGATGAACAGGAATAGCGAGAACCAATGAGAGACTAGCTGGAGGTGTCTGGACGGGCAAATTTAACTCTCATTTCCCACCAGGAAGAGGAAATAACCAAAGGCTCAGCGTGCCGTGCCGGAACCAGATTAGGGCCTGAAGCCATCCTGCGGTGTTGCGGCCAGCTCACAAGAAAACGAGTTGAAGAAAGGAGCTCAGGGGCACTGTAATTCACAAACCTGCAGAGTTATAAATGACAACTATCGTCCAAAAATATACTGAAGTAAGGCTGCCAAGAGGACTTGAAAGCGGGGCAGAATTGCAGGAAACCGATTTCAGGAGGTAGACTGGAATTGCATTGAAAGCATAGGAAAAGAGGCAGAACGTCCACAATGATGCACTTGGCCAAAAAGGGCGTATGCGTTTTTTCCTGAATATATTCAGGAAAAAACGCATACGCCCTTTTTGGCCAACCAAGCAAGCTTGCAAAGGAAATCTGCACTACAATGAAGTCTCACTTCCCCCCGGTCAAAAGGGCCATCTGAAAAAAGTGTAAAATCCAGAAAGGCAGGACAGGCCATGGAGAACTGGGAGCCTTGTTATGCTGATGGGCGGGATGTAAATTGCCAACAGACACTTGGGAGAAGTGTATGGTGTTTCCTGAAACATCTAAAAAACAAAGCAACAGAGCCTAGGGCACTTCCACTTATGGTCCTATAGCTTAGGGAAATTAAAATCAAAAAGATACAGCCACCCCAATGTTTGGGACGCCTCTGTTTACAAGAACCTCGTTTACCGTACAAGTTCAATATCACAGAAAGTGAAAAATGGATAAAGAACTTGTGGTACTTACGTACAATGCAGTATCACTCAGCAGTGAAATCTATGTCATCAGGCCCGTAGCAGCACAATGAGTGGATACAGGTACGATGATTCTAACTGAAATAAGTCACACAGAAAAAGAAACATCATAAGATATCAGTAATACACGGAATGTAAACTTGGCTACACAGGAACTGAATTACAGAACAGAACAGGGTCTCAAATTTAGAAAACCAACTTATGCTTGTTTAAGGGGAAAGGTGAGTTGGGGTGCTGCATAAAACCAGAGATTGAAATGAGCACAGATAAAGTTCCTTAAGCCAAATATGGAATAGACAAGAGCTACTCCTTGCTCAACGAAATGGACTCAACACCGCATATTAAACGCCTAAGAATGTACCTGACTCTTAAGTATCTTAAAACCTATGGATTGCTATGTCTCCGAAAGAGAATCAAGCATGTGTACAGGGACATAAACGCAGCAGTGATAGGATTGGAGAGGTTCGGTGAGCAAATGAAGACCCTTTGAAGTCATATTGCATGGTACCCATTCCACGGGTCTCAACTCTCCAGGTTTAAGGTATTCTTCCTTCAGCTAAAACATGCATGTGGAACCTAGAGTATGATCAACCATGTGATCGGGAGACGTGTTCAAATATGTCTCAGTTTTCGTACCCTGGTACTCGGGTGCAACATTCCAGACGCTTTACTAACACTCTCCCGACTTGGAGAGTCAGTCCCTTTAACCTCCTGTTTGGCCCAGTTTGCAATTTCTGCGGAAGATGAACAGGAATAGCGAGAACCAATGAGAGACTAGCTGGAGGTGTCTGGACGGGCAAATTTAACTCTCATTTCCCACCAGGAAGAGGAAATAACCAAAGGCTCAGCGTGCCGTGCCGGAACCAGATTAGGGCCTGAAGCCATCCTGCGGTGTTGCGGCCAGCTCACAAGAAAACGAGTTGAAGAAAGGAGCTCAGGGGCACTGTAATTCACAAACCTGCAGAGTTATAAATGACAACTATCGTCCAAAAATATACTGAAGTAAGGCTGCCAAGAGGACTTGAAAGCGGGGCAGAATTGCAGGAAACCGATTTCAGTAGGTAGACTGGAATGCATTGAAAGCATAGGAAAAGAGGCAGAACGTCCACAATGATGCACTTGGCCAAAAAGGGCGTATGCGTTTTTTCCTGAATATATTCAGGAAAAAACGCATACGCCCTTTTTGGCCAACCAAGCAAGCTTGCAAAGGAAATCTGCACTACAATGAAGTCTCACTTCCCCCCGGTCAAAAGGGCCATCTGAAAAAAGTGTAAAATCCAGAAAGGCAGGACAGGCCATGGAGAACTGGGAGCCTTGTTATGCTGATGGGCGGGCTGTAAATTGCCAACAGACACTCGGGAGAAGTGTATGGTGTTTCCTGAAACGTCTAAAAAACAAAGCAACAGAGCCTAGGGCACTTCCACTTATGGTCCTATAGCTTAGGGAAATTAAAATCAAAAAGATACAGCCACCCCAATGTTTGGGACGCCTCTGTTTACAAGAACCTCGTTTACCGTACAAGTTCAATATCACAGAAAGTGAAAAATGGATAAAGAACTTGTGGTACTTACGTACAATGCAGTATCACTCAGCAGTGAAATCTATGTCATCAGGCCCGTAGCAGCACAATGAGTGGATTCAGGTACGATGATTCTAACTGAAATAAGTCACACAGAAAAAGAAACATCATAAGATATCAGTAATACACGGAATGTACACTTGGCTACACAGGAACTGAATTACAGAACAGAACAGGGTCTCAAATTTAGAAAACCAACTTATGCTTGCTTAAGGGGAAAGGTGAGTTGGGGTGCTGCATAAAACCAGAGATTGAAATGAGCACAGATAAAGTTCCTTAAGCCAAATATGGAATAGACAAGAGCTACTCCTTGCTCAACGAAATGGACTCAACACCCCATATTAAACGCCTAAGAATGTACCTGACTAGTAAGTATCTTAAAACCTATGGATTGCTATGTCTCCAAAAGAGAATCAAGCGTGTGCACAGGGGCATAAACACAGCAGTGATAGGATTGGAGAGGTTCGGTGAGCAAATGAAGACCCTTTGAAGTCATATTGCATGGTACCCATTCCACGGGTCTCAACTCTCCAGGTTTAAGGTATTCTTCCTTCAGCTAAAACATGCATGTGGAACCCAGAGTATGATCAACCGTGTGATCGGGACACGTGTTCAAATATGTCTCAGTTTTCCTCCCCTGGTACTCGGGTGCAACATTCCAGACGCTTTACTAACACTCTCCCCACTTGGAGAGTCAGCGCCTTTAACCTCCTGTTTGGCCCAGTTTGCAATTTCTGCGGAAGATGAACAGGAATAGGGAGAACCAATGAGAGACTAGCTGGAGGTGTCTGGACGGGCAAATTTAACTCTCATTTCCCACCAGGAAGAGGAAATAACCAAAGGCTCAGCGTGCCGTGCCGGAACCAGATTAGGGCCTGAAGCCATCCTGCGGTGTTGCGGCCAGCTCACAAGAAAGCGAGTTGAAGAAAGGAGCTCAGGGGCACTGTAATTCACAAAACTGTAGAGTTATAAATGACAGCTATCGTCCAAAAATATACTGAAGTAAGGCTGCCAAGAGGACTTGAAAGCGGGGCAGAATTGCAGGAAACCGATTTCAGGAGGTAGACTGGAACTGCATTTCAAGCATAGGAAAAGAGGCAGAACGTCCACAATGATGCACTTGGCCAAAAAGTGCGCATGCGTTTTTTCCTGAATATATTCAGGAAAAAACGCATGCGCCCTTTTTGGCCAACCAAGCAAGCTTGCAATGGAAATCGGCACTACAATGAAGTCTCACTTCCCCCCGGTCAAAAGGGCCATCTGAAAAAAGTGTAAAATCCAGAAAGGCAGGACAGGCCATGGAGAACTGGGAGCCTTGTTATGCTGATGGACGGGATGTAAATTGCCAACAGCCACTTGGGAGAAGTGTATGGTGTTTCCTGAAACATCTAAAAAACAAAGTAACAAAGCCTAGGTCACTTCCACTTATGGTCCTATAGCTTAGGGAAATTAAAATCAAAAAGACACAGCCACCCCAAAGTTTGGGACGCCTCTGTTTACAAGAACCTCATTTACAGTACAAGTTCAATATCACAGAAAGTGAAAAATGGATAAAGAACTTGTGGTACTTACGTACAATGCAGTATCACTCAGCAATGAAATCTATGTCATCAGGCCCATAGCAGCATAATGAGTGGATTCAGGTACGATGATTCTAACTGAAATAAGTCACACAGAAAAAGAAACATCATAAGATATCACTAATACACGGAATGTAAACTTGGCTACACAGGAACTGAATTCCAAAACAGAACAGGGTCTCAAATTTAGAAAACCTACTTATGCTTGCTTAAGGGGAAAGGTGAGTTAGGGGGCTGCATAAAACCAGAGATTGAAATGAGCACAGATAAAGTTCCTTAAGCCAAATATGGAATAGACAAGAGCTACTCCTTGCTCAACGAAATGGACTCAACACCCCATATTAAACGCCTAAGAATGTACCTGACTAGTAAGTATCTTAAAACCTATGGATTGCTATGTCTCCAAAAGAGAATCAAGCGTGTGTACAGGGGCATAAACGCAGCAGTGATAGGATTGGAGAGGTTCGGTGAGCAAATGAAGACCCTTTGAAGTCATATTGCATGGTACCCATTACACGGGTCTCAACTCTCCAGGTTTAAGGTATTCTTCCTTCAGCTAAAACATGCATGTGGAACCCAGAGTATGATCAACCGTGTGAATGGGAGACGTGTTCAAATATGTCTCAGTTTTCCTCCCCTGGTACTCGGGTGAAACATTCCAGACGGTTTACTCACACCCTCCCCACTTGGAGAGTCAGCGCCGTTAACCTCCTGTTTGGGCCAGTTTGCAATTTCTGTGGAAGATGAACAGGAATAGGGAGAACCAATGAGAGACTAGCTGGAGGTGTCTGTACGGGCAAATTTAACTCTCATTTCCCACCAGGAAGAGGAAATAACCAAAGGCTCAGCGTGCCATGCCGGAACCAGATTAGGGCCTGAAGCCATCTTGCTGTGTTGCGGCCAGCTCAAAAGAAAGCGAGTTGAAGAAAGGAGCTCAGGGGCACTGTAATTCACAAAACTGTAGAGTTATAAATGACAGCTATCGTCCAAAAATATACTGAAGTAAGGCTGCCAAGAGGACTTGAAAGCGGGGCAGAATTGCAGGAAACCGATTTCAGGAGGTAGACTGGAATTGCATTGAAAGCATAGGAAAAGAGGCAGAACGTCCACAATGATGCACTTGGCCATAAAGGGCGTATGCGTTTTTTCCTGAATATATTCAGGAAAAAACGCATACGCGCTTTTTGGCCAACCAAGCAAGCTTGCAAAGGAAATCGGCACTACAATGAAGTCTCACTTCCCCCCGGTCAAAAGGGCCATCTGAAAAAAGTGTAAAATCCAGAAAGGCAGGACAGGCCATGGAGAACTGGGAGCCTTGTTATGCTGATGGGCGGGATGTAAACTGCCAACAGACACTTGGGAGAAGTGTATGGTGTTTCCTGAAACATCTAAAAAACAAAGCAACAGAGCCTAGGGCACTTCCACTTATGGTCCTATAGCTTAGGGAAATTAAAATCAAAAAGACACAGCCACCCCAAAGTTTGGGACGCCTCTGTTTACAAGAACCTCGTTTACAGTACAAGTTCAATATCACAGAAAGTGAAAAATGGATAAAGAACTTGTGGTACTTACGTACAATGCAGTATCACTCAGCAATGAAATCTATGTCATCAGGCCCATAGCAGCATAATGAGTCGATTCAGGTACGATGATTCTAACTGAAATAAGTCACACAGAAAAAGAAACATCATAAGATATCACTAATACACGGAATGTAAACTTGGCTACACAGGAACTGAATTCCAAAACAGAACAGGGTCTCAAATTTAGAAAACCAACTTATGTTTGCTTAAGGGGAAAGGTGAGTTGGGGTGCTGCATAAAACCAGAGATTGAAATGAGCACAGATAAAGTTCCTTAAGCCAAATATGGAATAGACAAGAGCTACTCCTTGCTCAACGAAATGGACTCAACACCGCATATTAAACGCCTAAGAATGTACCTGACTAGTAAGTATCTTAAAACCTATGGATTGCTATGTCTCCAAAAGAGAATCAAGCGTGTGTACAGGGGCATAAACGCAGCGGTGATAGGATTGGAGAGGTTCGGTGAGCAAATGAAGACCCTTTGAAGTCATATTGCATGGTACCCATTACACGGGTCTCAACTCTCCAGGTATAGGTATTCTTCCTTCAGCTAAAACATGCATGTGGAACCCAGAGTATGATCAACCGTTGAATGGGAGACGTGTTCAAATATGTCTCAGTTTTCCTCCCCTGGTACTCGGGTGCAACATTCCAGACGGTTTACTCACACCCTCCCCACTTGGAGAGTCAGCGCCTTTAACCTCCTGTTTGGCCCAGTTTGCAATTTCGGTGGAAGATGAACAGGAATAGGGAGAACCAATGAGAGACTAGCTGGAGGTGTCTGGACGGGCAAATTTAACTCTCATTTCCCACCAGGAAGAGGAAATAACCAAAGGCTCAACGTGCCGTGCCGGAACCAAATTAGGGCCTGAAGCCATCTTGCGGTGTTGCGGCCAGCTCAAAAGAAAGCGAGTTGAAGAAAGGAGCTCAGGGGCACTGTAATTCACAAAACTGTAGAGTTATAAATGACAGCTATCGTCCAAAAATATACTGAAGTAACGCTGCCAAGAGGACTTGAAAGCAGGGCAGAATTGCAGGAAACCGATTTCAGGAGGTAGACAGGAATTGCATTGAAAGCATAGGAAAAGAGGCAGAACGTCCACAATGATGCACTTGGCCAAAAAGGGCGTATGCGTTTTTTCCTGAATATATTCAGGAAAAAACGCATACGCCATTTTTGGCCAACCAAGCAAGCTTGCAAAGGAAATCGGCACTACAATGAAGTCTCACTTCCCCCCGGTCAAAAGGGCCATCTGAAAAAAGTGTAAAATCCAGAAAGGCAGGACAGGCCATGGAGAACTGGGAGCCTTGTTATGCTGATGGGCGGGATGTAAATTGCCAACAGCCACTTGGGAGAAGTGTATGGTGTTTCCTGAAACATCTAAAAAACAAAGCAACAGAGCCTAGGGCACATCCACTTATGGTCCTATAGCTTAGGGAAATTAAATTCAAAAAGATACAGCCACCCCTAAGTTTGGGACGGCTCTGTTTAAAACAACCTCGTTTACGGTACAAATTCAATATCACAGAAAGTGAGAAATGGATAAAGAAGTTGTGGTACTCACGTACAATGCAGAATCACTCAGCAATGAAATCTATGTCATCAGGCCCATAGCAGCATAATGAGTGGATTCAGGTACGATGATTCTAACTGAAATAAGTCACACAGAAAAAGAAACATCATAAGATATCACTAATACACGGAATGTAAACTTGGCTACACAGGAACTGAATTCCAAAACAGAACAGGGTCTCAAATTTAGAAAACCAACTTATGCTTGCTTAAGGGGAAAGGTGAGTTGGGGTGCTGCATAAAACCAGAGATTGAAATGAGCACAGATAAAGTTCCTTAAGCCAAATATGGAATAGACAAGAGCTACTCCTTGCTCAACGAAATGGACTCAACACCCCATATTAAACGCCTAAGAATGTACCTGACTAGTAAGTATCTTAAAACCTATGGATTGCTATGTCTCCAAAAGAGAATCAAGCGTGTGTACAGGGGCATAAACGCAGCGGTGATAGGATTGGAGAGGTTCGGTGAGCAAATGAAGACCCTTTGAAGTCATATTGCATGGTACCCATTACACGGGTCTCAACTCTCCAGGTTTAAGGTATTCTTCCTTCAGCTAAAACATGCATGTGGAAACCAGAGCATGATCAACCGTGTGAATGGGAGACGTGTTCAAATATGTCTCAGTTTTCTTCCCCTGGTACTCGGGTGCAACATTCCAGACGGTTTACTCACACCCTCCCCACTTGGAGAGTCAGCGCCTTTAACCTCCTGTTTGGCCCAGTTTGCAATTTCTGCGGAAGATGAACAGGAATAGGGAGAACCAATGAGAGACTAGCTGGAGGTGTCTGGACGGGCAAATTTAACTCTCATTTCCCACCAGGAAGAGGAAATAACCAAAGGCTCAGCGTGCCGTGCCGGAACAAGATTAGGGCCTGAAGCCATCCTGCGGTGTTGCGGCCAGCTCACAAGAAAGCGAGTTGAAGAAAGGAGCTCAAGGGCACTGTAATTCACAAAACTGTAGAGTTATAAATGACAGCTTTCGTCCAAAAATATACTGAAGTAAGGCTGCCAAGAGGACTTGAAAGCGGGGCAGAATTGCAGGAAACCGATTTCAGGAGGTAGACTGGAATTGCATTTCAAGCATAGGAAAAGAGGCAGAACGTCCACAATGATGCACTTGGCCAAAAAGGGCGTATGCGTTTTTTCCTGAATATATTCAGGAAAAAACGCATGCGCCCTTTTTGACCAACCAAGCAAGCTTACAATGGAAATTGGCACTACAATGAAGTCTCACTTCCCCCCGGTCAAAAGGGACATCTGAAAAAAGTGTAAAATCCAGAAAGGCAGGACAGGCCATGGAGAACTGGGAGCCTTGTTATGCTGATGGGCGGGATGTAAATTGCCAACAGCCACTTGGGAGAAGTGTATGGTGTTTCCTGAAACATCTAAAAAACAAAGCAACAAAGCCTAGGGCACTTCCCCTTATGGTCCTATAGCTTAGGGAAATTAAAATCAAAAAGACACAGCCACCCCAAAGTTTGGGACGCCTCTGTTTACAAGAACCTCATTTACAGTACAAGTTCAATATCACAGAAAGTGAAAAATGGATAAAGAACTTGTGGTACTTACGTACAATGCAGTATCACTCAGCAATGAAATCTATGTCATCAGGCCCATAGCAGCATAATGAGTGGATTCAGGTACGATGATTCTAACTGAAATAAGTCACACAGAAAAAGAAACATCATAAGATATCACTAATACACGGAATGTAAACTTGGCTACACAGGAACTGAATTCCAAAACAGAACAGGGTCTCAAATTTAGAAAACCAACTTATGCTTGCTTAAGGGGAAAGGTGAGTTGGGGTGCTGCATAAAACCAGAGATTGAAATGAGCACAGATAAAGTTCCTTAAGCCAAATATGGAATAGACAAGAGCTACTCCTTGCTCAACGAAATGGACTCAACACCGCATATTAAACGCCTAAGAATGTACCTGACTAGTAAGTATCTTAAAACCTATGGATTTCTATGTCTCCAAAAGAGAATCAAGCGTGTGTACAGGGGCATAAATGCAGCAGTGATAGGATTGGAGAGGTTCGGTGAGCAAATGAAGACCGTTTGAAGTCATATTGCATGGTACCCATTCCACGGATCTCAACTCTCCAGGTTTAAGGTATTCTTCCTTCAGCTAAAACATGCATGTGGAACCCAGAGTATGATCAACCATGTGATCGGGACACGTGTTCAAATATGTCTCAGTTTTCCTCCCCTGGTACTCGGGTGCAACATTCCAGACGCTTTACTAACACTCTCCCCACTTGGAGAGTCAGCGCCTTTAACCTCCTGTTTGGCCCAGTTTGCAATTTCTGCGGAAGATGAACAGGAATAGGGAGAACCAATGAGAGACTAGCTGGAGGTGTCTGGACGGGCAAATTTAACTCTCATTTCCCACCAGGAAGAGGAAATAACCAAAGGCTCAGCGTGCCGTGCCGGAAACAGATTAGGGCCTGAAGCCATCCTGTGGTGTTGCGGCCAGCTCACAAGAAAGCGAGTTGAAGAAAGGAGCTCAGGGGCACTGTAATTCACAAAACTGTAGAGTTATAAATGACAGCTATCGTCCAAAAATATACTGAAGTAAGGCTGCCAAGAGGACTTGAAAGCGGGGCAGAATTGCAGGAAACCGATTTCAGGAGGTAGACTGGAATTGCATTGAAAGCATAGGAAAAGAGGCAGAACGTCCACAATGATGCACTTGTCCAAAAAGGGCGTATGCGTTTTTTCCTGAATATATTCAGGAAAAAACGCATACGCCCTTTTTGGCCAACCAAGCAAGCTTGCAAAGGAAATCTGCACTACAATGAAGTCTGACTTCCCCCCGGTCAAAAGGGCCATCTGAAAAAAGTGTAAAATCCAGAAAGGCAGGACAGGCCATGGAGAACTGGGAGCCTTGTTATGCTGATGGGCGGGATGTAAATTGCCAAGAGCCACTGGGGAGAAGTGTATGGTGTTTCCTGAAACATCTAAAAAACAAAGCAACAGAGCCTAGGGCACTTCCACTTATGGTCCTATAGCTTAGGGAAATTAAAATCAAAAAGACACAGCCACCCCAAAGTTTGGGACGCCTCTGTTTACAAGAACCTCGTTTACAGTACAAGTTCAACAACGCAGAAAGTGAAAATGGATAAAGAAGTTGTGGTATTTACTTACAAAGCAATATCACTCAGCAATGAAATCTATGTCATCAGGCCCTTAGCAGCACAATGAGTGGATTCAGGTATGATGATTCTAACTGAAATAAGTCACACAGAAAAAGAAACATCATAAGATATCACTAATACAAGGAATGTAAACTTGGCTACACAGGAACTGAATTACAGAACAGAACAGGGTCTCAAATTTAGAAAACCAACTTATGCTTGCTTAAGGGTAAAGGTGAGTTGGGGTGCTGCATAAAACCAGAGATTGAAATGAGCACAGATAAAGTTCCTTAAGCCAAATATGGAATAGACAAGAGCTACTCCTTGCTCAACGAAATGGACTCAACACCGCATATTAAACGCCTAAGAATGTACCTGACTCTTAAGTATCTTAAAACCTATGGATTGCTATGTCTCCGAAAGAGAATCAAGCATGTGTACAGGGGCATAAATGCAGCAGTGATAGGATTGGAGAGATTCGGTGAGCAAATGAAGACCCTTTGAAGTCATATTGCATGGTACCCATTCCACGGGTTTCAACTACCCAGGTTTAAGGTATCCTTCCTTCAGCTAAAACATGCATGTGGAACCTAGAGTATGATCAACCATGTGATCGGGAGACGTGTTCATATATGTCTCAGTTTTCGTACCCTGGTACTCGGGTGCAACATTCCAGACGCTTTACTAACACTCTCCCGACTTGGAGAGTCAGTCCCTTTAACCTCGTGTTTGGCCCAGTTTGCAATTTCTGCGGAAGATGAACAGGAATAGCGAGAACCAATGAGAGACTAGCTGGAGGTGTCTGGACGGGCAAATTTAACTCTCATTTCCCACCAGGAAGAGGAAATAACCAAAGGCTCAGCGAGCCGTGCCGGAACCAGATTAGGGGCTGAAGCCATCCTGCGGTGTTGCGGCCAGGTCACAAGAAAGCGAGTTGAAGAAAGGAGCTCAGAGGCAATATAATTCACAAACCTGCAGAGTTATAAATGACAGCTATCGTCCAAAAATATACTGAAGTAAGGCTGCCAAGAGGACTTGAAAGCAGGGCAGAATTGCAGGAAACCGATTTCAGGAGGTAGACTGGAATTGCATTGAAAGCATAGGAAAAGAGGCAGAACGTCCACAATGATGCACTTGGCCAAAAAGGGCGTATGCGTTTTTTCCTGAATATATTCAGGAAAAAACGCATACGCCCTTTTTGGCCAACCAAGCAAGCTTGCAAAGGAAATCGGCACTACAATGAAGTCTCACTTCCCCCCGGTCAAAAGGGCCATCTGAAAAAAGTGTAAAATCCAGAAAGGCAGGACAGGCCATGGAGAACTGGGAGCCTTGTTATGCTGATGGGCGGGATATAAATTGCCAACAGCCACTCGGGAGAAGTGTATGGGGTTTCCTGAAACATCTAAAAAACAAAGCAACAGAGCCTAGGGCACTTCCACTTATGGTCTTATAGCTTAGGGAAATTAAAATCAAAAAGACACAGCCACCCCAAAGTTTGAGACGCCTCTGTTTACAAGAACCTCGTTTACAGTACAAGTTCCATATCAGAGAAAGTGAAAAATGGATAAAGAACTTGTGGTACTTACGTACAATGCAGTATCACTCAGCAATGAAATCTATGTCATCAGGCCCGTAGCAGCATAATGAGTGGATTCAGGTACGATGATTCTAATTGAAATAAGTCACACAGAAAAAGAAACATCATAAGATATCACTAATACACGGAATGTAAACTGGGCTACACAGGAACTGAATTCCAAAACAGAACAGGGTCTCAAATTTAGAAAACCAACTTATGCTTGCTTAAGGGGAAAGGTGAGTTGGGGTGCTGCATAAAACCAGAGATTGAAATGAGCACAGATAAAGTTCCTTAAGCCAAATATGGAATAGACAAGAGCTACTCCTTGCTCAACGAAATGGATTCAACACCCCATATTAAACGCCTAAGAATATACCTGACTAGTAAGTATCTTAAAACCTATGGATTGCTATGTCTCCGAAAGAGAATCAAGCGTGTGTACAGGGGTATAAACGCAGCAGTGATAGGATTGGAGAGGTTCGGTGAGCAAATGAAGACCCTTTGAAGTCATATTGCATGGTACCCATTACACGGGTCTCAACTCTCCAGGTTTAAGGTATTCTTCCTTCAGCTAAAACATGCATGTGGAACCCAGAGTATGATCAACCATGTGATCGGGACACGTGTTCAAATATGTCTCAGTTTTCCTCCCCTGGTACTCGGGTGCAACATTCCAGACGCTTTACTAACACTCTCCCCACTTGGAGAGTCAACGCCTTTAACCTCCTGTTTGGCCCAGTTTGCAATTTCTGCGGAAGATGAACAGGAATAGGGAGAACCAATGAAAGACTAGCTGGAGGTGTCTGGACGGGCAAATTTAACTCTCATTTCCCACCAGGAAGAGGAAATAACCAAAGGCTCAGCGTGCCGTGCCGGAAACAGATTAGGGCCTGAAGCCATCCTGTGGTGTTGCGGCCAGCTCACAAGAAAGCGAGTTGAAGAAAGGAGCTCAGGGGCACTGTAATTCACAAAACTGTAGAGTTATAAATGACAGCTATCGTCCAAAAATATACTGAAGTAAGGCTGCCAAGAGGACTTGAAAGCGGGGCAGAATTGCAGGAAACCGATTTCAGGAGGTAGACTGGAATTGCATTGAAAGCATAGGAAAAGAGGCAGAACGTCCACAATCATGCACTTGGCCAAAAAGGGCGTATGCGTTTTTTCCTGAATATATTCAGGAAAAAACGGATACGCCCTTTTTGGCCAACCAAGCAAACTTGCAAAGGAAATCTGCACTACAATGAAGTCTCACTTCCCCCCGGTCAAAAGGGCCATCTGAAAAATGTGTAAAATCCAGAAAGGCAGGAAGGGCCATGGAGAACTGGGAGCCTTGTTATGCTGATGGGCGGGATGTAAATTGCCAACAGCCACTCAGGAGAAGTGTATGGTGTTTCCTGAAACATCTAAAAAACAAAGCAACAGAGCCTAGGGCACTTCCACTTATGGTCCTATAGCTTAGGGAAATTAAAATCAAAAAGACACAGCCACCCCAAAGTTTGGGACGCCTCTGTTTACAAGAACCTCGTTTACAGTACAAGTTCAACATCGCAGAAAGTGAAAATGGATAAAGAAGTTGTGGTATTTACTTACAAAGCAATATCACTCAGCAATGAAATCTATGTCATCAGGCCCTTAGCAGCACAATGAGTGGATTCAGGTATGATGATTCTAACTGAAATAAGTCACACAGAAAAAGAAACATCATAGGATATCACTAATACACGGAATGTAAACTTGGCTACACAGGAACTGAATTCCAAAACAGAACAGGGTCTCAAATTTAGAAAACCAACTTATGCTTGCTTAAGGGGAAAGGTGAGTTGGGGTGCTGCATAAAACCAGGATTGAAATGAGCACAGATAAAGTTCCTTAAGCCAAATATGGAATAGACAAGAGCTACTCCTTGCTCAATGAAATGGACTCAACACAGCATATTAAACGCCTAAGAATGTACCTGACTAGTAAGTATCTTAAAACCTATGGATTGCTATGTCTCCAAAAGAGAATCAAGCGTGTGTACAGGGGCATAAACGCAGCAGTGATAGGATTGGAGAGGTTCGGTGAGCAAATGAAGACCCTTTGAAGTCATATTGCATGGTACCCATTCCACGGGTCTCAACTCTCCAGGTTTAAGGTATTCTTCCTTCAGCTAAAACATGCATGTGGAACCCAGAGTATGATCAACCGTGTGAACGGGAGACGTGTTCAAATATGTCTCAGTTTTCCTCCCCTGGTACTCGGGTGCAACATTCCAGACACTTTACTAACACTCTCCCCACTTGGAGAGTCAGCGCCTTTAACCTCCTGTTTGGCCCAGTTTGCAATTTCTGCGGAAGACGAACAGGAATAGGGAGAACCAATGAGAGACTAGCTGGAGGTGTCTGGACGGGCAAATTTAACTCTCATTTCCCACCAGGAAGAGGAATTAACCAAAGGCTCAGCGTGCCATGCCGGAACCAGATTAGGGCCTGAAGCCATCCTGCGGTGTTGCGGCCAGCTCACAAGAAAGCGAGTTGAAGAAAGGAGCTCAGGGGCACTGTAATTCACAAACCTGCAGAGTTATAAATGACAGCTATCGTCCAAAAATATACTGAAGTAAGGCTGCCAAGAGGACTTGAAAGCGGGGCAGAATTGCAGGAAACCAATTTCAGGAGGTAGACTGGAATTGCATTGAAAGCATAGGAAAAGAAGCAGAACGTCCACAATGATGCACTTGGCCAAAAAGCGCGTATGCGTTTTTTCCTGAATATATTCAGGAAAAAACGCATACGCCCTTTTTGGCCAACCAAGCAAGCTTGCAAAGGAAATCTGCACTACAATGAAGTCTCACTTCCCCCCGGTCAAAAGGGCCATCTGAAAAAAGTGTAAAATCCAGAAAGGCAGGACAGGCCATGGAGAACTGGGAGCCTTTTTATGCTGATGGGCGGGATGTAAACTGCCAACAGACACTCAGGAGAAGTGTATGGTGTTTCCTGAAACATCTAAAAAACAAAGCAACAGAGCCTAGGGCACTTCCACTTATGGTCCTATAGCTTAGGGAAATTAAAATCAAAAAGATACAGCCACCCCAAAGTTTGGGACGCCTCTGTTTGCAAGAACCTCGTTTACCGTACAAGTTCAATGTCACAGAAAGTGAAAAATGGATAAAGAACTTGTGGTACTTACGTACAATGCAGTATCACTCAGCAATGAAATCTATGTCATCAGGCCCGTAGCAGCATATTAAGTGGATTCAGGTATGATGATTCTAACTGAAATAAGACACACAGAAAAAGAAACATCATAAGATATCACTAATACACGGAATGTAAACTTGGCTAAACAGGAACTGAATTACAGAACAGAACAGGGTCTCAAATTTAGAAAACCAACTTATGCTTGCTTAAGGGGAAAGGTGAGTTGGGGTGCTGCATAAAACCAGAGATTGAAATGAGCACAGATAAAGTTCCTTAAGCCAAATATGGAATAGACAAGAGCTACTCCTTGCTCAACGAAATGGACTCAACACCCCATATTAAACGCCTAAGAATGTACCTGACTAGTAAGTATCTTAAAACCTATGGATTCCTATGTCTCCTAAAGAGAATCAAGCGTGTGTACAGGGGCATAAACGCAGCAGTGATAGGATTGGAGAAGTTCGGTGAGCAAATGAAGACCCTTTGAAGTCATATTGCATGGTATCCATTCCACGGGTGTCAACTCTCCAGGTTTAAGGTATTCTTCCTTCAGCTAAAACATGCATGTGGAACCCAGAGTATGATCAACCGTGTGAACGGGAGACGTGTTCAAATATGTCTCAGTTTTCCTCCCCTGGTACTCGGGTGCAACATTCCAGACGCTTTACTAACACTCTCCCCACTTGGAGAGTCAGCGCCTTTAACCTCCTGTTTGGCCCAGTTTGCAATTTCTGCGGAAGACGAACAGGAATAGGGAGAACCAATGAGAGACTAGCTGGAGGTGTCTGGACGGGCAAATTTAACTCTCATTTCCCACCAGGAAGAGGAATTAACCAAAGGCTCAGCGTGCCATGCCGGAACCAGATTAGGGCCTGAAGCCATCCTGCGGTGTTGCGGCCAGCTCACAAGAAAGCGAGTTGAAGAAAGGAGCTCAGGGGCACTGTAATTCACAAACCTGCAGAGTTATAAATGACAGCTATCGTCCAAAAATATACTGAAGTAAGGCTGCCAAGAGGACTTGAAAGCGGGGCAGAATTGCAGGAAACCAATTTCAGGAGGTAGACTGGAATTGCATTGAAAGCATAGGAAAAGAAGCAGAACGTCCACAATGATGCACTTGGCCAAAAAGCGCGTATGCGTTTTTTCCTGAATATATTCAGGAAAAAACGCATACGCCCTTTTTGGCCAACCAAGCAAGCTTGCAAAGGAAATCTGCACTACAATGAAGTCTCACTTCCCCCCGGTCAAAAGGGCCATCTGAAAAAAGTGTAAAATCCAGAAAGGCAGGACAGGCCATGGAGAACTGGGAGCCTTTTTATGCTGATGGGCGGGATGTAAACTGCCAACAGACACTCAGGAGAAGTGTATGGTGTTTCCTGAAACATCTAAAAAACAAAGCAACAGAGCCTAGGGCACTTCCACTTATGGTCCTATAGCTTAGGGAAATTAAAATCAAAAAGATACAGCCACCCCAAAGTTTGGGACGCCTCTGTTTGCAAGAACCTCGTTTACCGTACAAGTTCAATGTCACAGAAAGTGAAAAATGGATAAAGAACTTGTGGTACTTACGTACAATGCAGTATCACTCAGCAATGAAATCTATGTCATCAGGCCCGTAGCAGCATATTAAGTGGATTCAGGTATGATGATTCTAACTGAAATAAGACACACAGAAAAAGAAACATCATAAGATATCACTAATACACGGAATGTAAACTTGGCTAAACAGGAACTGAATTACAGAACAGAACAGGGTCTCAAATTTAGAAAACCAACTTATGCTTGCTTAAGGGGAAAGGTGAGTTGGGGTGCTGCATAAAACCAGAGATTGAAATGAGCACAGATAAAGTTCCTTAAGCCAAATATGGAATAGACAAGAGCTACTCCTTGCTCAACGAAATGGACTCAACACCCCATATTAAACGCCTAAGAATGTACCTGACTAGTAAGTATCTTAAAACCTATGGATTCCTATGTCTCCTAAAGAGAATCAAGCGTGTGTACAGGGGCATAAACGCAGCAGTGATAGGATTGGAGAAGTTCGGTGAGCAAATGAAGACCCTTTGAAGTCATATTGCATGGTATCCATTCCACGGGTGTCAACTCTCCAGGTTTAAGGTATTCTTCCTTCAGCTAAAACATGCATGTGGAACCCAGAGTATGATCAACCGTGTGAACGGGAGACGTGTTCAAATATGTCTCAGTTTTCCTCCCCTGGTACTCGGGTGCAACATTCCAGACGCTTTACTAACACTCTCCCCACTTGGAGAGTCAGCGCCTTTAACCTCCTGTTTGGCCAAGTTTGCAATTTCT
This sequence comes from Globicephala melas, assembly GCF_963455315.2. Classification (NCBI taxonomy): domain Eukaryota; kingdom Metazoa; phylum Chordata; class Mammalia; order Artiodactyla; family Delphinidae; genus Globicephala; species Globicephala melas. The sequence goes on along the minus strand of NW_027207281.1, from coordinate 541,773 downwards.
GCGGAAGATGAACAGCAATAGGGAGAACCAATGAGAGACTAGCTGGAGGTGTCTGGACGGGCAAATTTAACTCTCATTTCCCACCAGGAAGAGGAAATAACCAAAGGCTCAGCGTGCCGTGCCAGAACCAGATTAGGGCCTGAAGCCATCCTGTGGTGTTGCGGCCAGCTCACAAGAAAGCGAGTTGAAGAAAGGAGCTCAGGGGCACTGTAATTCACAAACCTGCAGAGTTATAAATGACAGCTATTGTCCAAAAATATACTGAAGTAAGGCTGCCAAGAGGACTTGAAAGCGGGGCAGAATTGCAGGAAACCGATTTCAGGAGGTAGACTGGAATTGCATTGAAAGCATAGGAAAAGAGGCAGAACGTCCACAATGATGCACTTAGCCAAAAGGGAGTATGCGTTTTTTCCTGAATATATTCAGGAAAAAACGCATACGCCCTTTTTGGCCAACCAAGCAAGCTTGCAAAGGAAATCTGCACTACAATGAAGTCTCACTTCCCCCCGGTCAAAAGGGCCATCTGAAAAAAGTGTAAAATCCAGAAAGGCAGGACAGGCCATGGAGAACTGGGAGCCTTGTTATGCTGATGGGCCGGATGTAAATTGCCAACAGCCACTCGGGAGAAGTGTATGGTGTTTCCTGAAACATCTAAAAAACAAAGCAACAGAGCCTAGGGCATTTCCACTTATGGTCCTATAGCTTAGGGAAATTAAAATCAAAAAGACACAGCCAACCCAAAGTTTGGGACGCCTCTGTTTACAAGAACCTCGTTTACCGTACAAGTTCAATATCACAGAAAGTGAAAAATGGATAAAGAACTTGTGGTACTTACGTACTATGCAGTATCACTCAGCAATGAAATCTATGTCATCAGGCCCATAGCACCATAATGAGTGGATTCAGGTATGATGATTCTAACTGAAATAAGTCACACAGAAAAAGAAACATCATAAGATATCAGTAATACACGGAATGTAAACTTGGCTACACAGGAACTGAATTACAGAACAGAACAGGGTCTCAAATTTAGAAAACCAACTTATGCTTGCTTAAGGGGAAAGGTGAGTTGGGGTGCTGCATAAAACCAGAGATTGAAATGAGCACAGATAAAGTTCCATAAGCCAAATATGGAATAGACAAGAGCTACTCCTTGCTCAATGAAGTGGACTCAACACCGCATATTAAACGCCTAAGAATGTACCTGACTAGTAAGTATCTTAAAACCTATGGATTGCTATGTCTCCGAAAGAGAATCAAGCATGTGTACAGGGGCATAAAGGCAGCAGTGATAGGATTGGAGAGGTTCGGTGAGCAAATGAAGACCCTTTGAAGTCATATTGCATGGTACCCATTCCACGGGTCTCAAATACCCAGGTTTAAGGTATTCTTCCTTCAGCTAAAACATGCATGTGGAACCCAGAGTATGATCAACCGTGTGAACGGGAGACGTGTTCAAATATGTCTCAGTTTTCCTCCCCTGGTACTCGGGTGCAACATTCCAGACGCTTTACTAACACTCTCCCGACTTGGAGACTCAGTCCCTTTAACCTCCTGTTTGGCCCAGTTTGCAATTTCTGTGGAAGATGAACAGGAATAGCGAGAACCAATGAGAGACTAGCTGGAGGTGTCTGGACGGGCAAATTTAACTCTCATTTCCCACCAGGAAGAGGAAATAACCAAAGGCTCAGCGTGCCGTGCCGGAACCAGATTAGGGCCTGAAGCCATCCTGCGGTGTTGCGGCCAGCTCACAAGAAAGAGAGTTGAAGAAAGGAGCTCAGGGGCACTGTAATTCACAAACCTGCAGAGTTATAAATGACAGCTATCGTCCAAAAATATACTGAAGTAAGGCTGCCAAGAGGACTTGAAAGCGGGGCAGAATTGCAGGAAACCAATTTCAGGAGGTAGACTGGAATTGCATTGAAAGCATAAGAAAAGAGGCAGAACGTCCACAATGATGTACTTGGCCAAAAAGGGCATATGCGTTTTTTCCTGAATATATTCAGGAAAAAACGCATACGCACTTTTTGGCCAACCAAGCAAGCTTGCAAAGGAAATCTGCACTACAATGAAGTCTCACTTCCCCCCGGTCAAAAGGGCCATCTGAAAAAAGTGTAAAATCCAGAAAGGCAGGACAGGCCATGGAGAACTGGGAGCCTTGTTATGCTGATGGGTGGGATGTAAATTGCCAACAGACACTGGGGAGAAGTGTATGGTGTTTCCTGAAACATCTAAAAAACAAAGCAACAGAGCCTAGGGCACTTCCACTTATGGTCCTATAGCTTAGGAAAATTAAAATAAAAAAGACACAGCCACCCCAAAGTTTGGGACGCCTCTGTTTACAAGAAGCTCGTTTACATTACAAGTTCAACATCGCAGAAAGTGAAAAATGGATAAAGAAGTTGTGGTATTTACTTACAAAGCAATGTCACTCAGCAATGAAATCTATGTCATCTGGCCCGTAGCAGCACAATGAGTGGATTCAGGTATGATGATTCTAACTGAAATAAGTCAAACAGAAAAAGAAACATCATAAGATATCAGTAATACACGGAATGTAAACTTGGCTACACAGGAACTGAATTACAGAACAGAACAGGGTCTCAAATTTAGAAAACCAACTTATGCTTGCTTAAGGGTAAAGGTGAGTTGGGGTGCTGCATAAAACCAGAGATTGAAATGAGCACAGATAAAGTTCCTTAAGCCAAATATGGAATAGACAAGAGCTACTCCTTGCTCAACGAAATGGACTCAACACCGCATATTAAACGCCTAAGAATGTACCTGACTAGTAAGTATCTTAAAACCTATGGATTGCTATGTCTCCAAAAGAGAAGCAAGCATGTGTACAGGGGCATAAACGCAGCAGTGATAGGATTGGAGAGGTTCGGTGAGCAAATGAAGACCCTTTGAAGTCATATTGCATGGTACCCATTCCACGGGTTTCAACTACCCAGGTTTAAGGTATTCTTCCTTCAGCTAAAACATGCATGTGGAACCCAGAGTATGATCAACCATGTGATCGGGAGACGTGTTCAAATATGTCTCAGTTTTCCTCCCCTGGTACTCGGGTGCAACATTCCAGACGCTTTACTAACACTCTCCCGACTTGGAGAGTCAGTCCCTTTAACCTCCTGTTTGGCCCAGTTTGCAATTTCTGCGGAAGATGAACAGGAATAGGGAGAACCAATGAGAGACTAGATGGAGGTGTCTGGACGGGCAAATTTAACTCTCATTTCCCACCAGGAAGAGGAAATAACCAAAGGCTCAGCGTGCCGTGCCGGAACCAGATTAGGGCCTGAAGCCATCCTGCGGTGTTGCGGCCAGGTCACAAGAAAGCGAGTTGAAGAAAGGAGCTCAGGGGCACTGTAATTCACAAACCTGCAGAGTTATAAATGACAGCTATCGTCCAAAAATATACTGAAGTAAGGCTGCCAAGAGGACTTGAAAGCGGGGCAGAATTGCAGGAAACCGATTTCAGGAGGTAGACTGGAATTGCATTGAAAGCATAGGAAAAGAGGCAGAACGTCCACAATGATGCACTTGGCCAAAAAGGGCGTATGCGTTTTTTCCTGAATATATTCAGGAAAAAACGCATACGCCATTTTTGGCCAACCAAGCAAACTTGCAAAGGAAATCTGCACTACAATGAAGTCTCACTTCCCCCCGGTCAAAAGGGCCATCTGAAAAAAGTGTAAAATCCAGAAAGGCAGGACAGGCCATGGAGAACTGGGAGCCTTGTTATGCTGATGGGCGGGATGTAAATTGCCAACAGACACTCGGGAGAAGTGTATGGTGTTTCCTGAAACATCTAAAATACAAAGCAACAGAGCCTAGGGCACTTCCACTTATCGTCCTATAGCTTAGGGAAATTAAAATCAAAAAGACACAGCCACCCCAAAGTTTGGGAAGCCTCTGTTTACAAGAACCTCATTTACAGTACAAGTTCAACATCGCAGAAAGTGAAAAATGGATAAAGAACTTGTTGTACTTACGTACAATGCAGTATCACTCAGCAATGAAATCTATGTCATCTGGTCCGTAGCAGCATAATGAGTGGATTCAGGTACGATGATTCTAACTGAAATAAGTCACACAGAAAAAGAAACATCATAAGATATCACTAATACACGGAATGTAAACTTGGCTACACCGGAACTGAATTCCAAAACAGAACAGGGTCTCAAATTTAGAAAACCAACTTATGCTTGCTTAAGGGTAAAGGTGAGTTGGGGTGCTGCATAAAACCAGAGATTGAAATGAGCACAGATAAAGTTCCTTAAGCCAAATATGGAATAGACAAGAGCTACTCCTTGCTCAACGAAATGGACTCAACACCCCATATTAAACGCCTAAGAATGTACCTGACTAGTAAGTATCTTAAAACCTATGGATTGCTATGTCTCCAAAAGAGAATCAAGCGTGTGTACAGGGGCATAAACGCAGCAGTGATAGGATTGGAGAGGTTCGGTGAGCAAATGAAGACCCTTTGAAGTCATATTGCATGGTACCCATTCCACGGGTCTCAACTCTCCAGGTTTAAGGTATTCTTCCTTCAGCTGAAACTTGCATGTGGAACCCAGAGTATGATCAACCATGTGAACGGGAGAAGTGTTCAAATATGTCTCAGTTTTCCTCCCATGGTACTCGGGTGCAACATTCCAGACGCTTTACTAACACTCTCCCCACTTGGAGAGTCAGCCCCTTTAACCTCCTGTTTGGCCCAGTTTGCAATTTCTGCGGAAGATGAACAGGAATAGGGAGAACCAATGAGAGACTAGCTGGAGGTGTCTGGACGGGCAAATTTAACTCTCATTTCCCACCAGGAAGAGGAAATAACCAAAGGCTCAGCGTGCCGTGCCGGAACCAGATTAGGGCCTGAAGCCATCCTGCGGTGTTGCGGCCAGCTCACAAGAAAGCGAGTTGAAGAAAGGAGCTCAGGGGCACTGTAATTCACAAACCTGCAGAGTTATAAATGACAGCTATCGTCCAAAAATATACTGAAGTAAGGCTGCCAAGAGGACTTGAAAGCGGGGCAGAATTGCAGGAAACCGATTTCAGGAGGTAGACTGGAATTGCATTGAAAGCATAGGAAAAGAGGCAGAACGTCCACAATGATGTACTTGGCCAAAAAGGGCGTATGCGTTTTTTTCTGAATATATTCAGGAAAAAACGCATACGCCCTTTTTGGCCAACCAAGCAAGCTTGCAAAGGACATCTGCACTACAATGAAGTCTCACTTACCCCCGGTCAAAAGGGCCATCTGAAAAAAGTGTAAAATCCAGAAAGGCAGGACAGGCCATGGAGAATTGGGAGCCTTGTTATGCTGATGGGCGGGATGTAAATTGCCAACAGACACTCGGGAGAAGTGTATGGTGTTTCCTGAAACATCTAAAAAACAAAGCAACAGAGCCTAGGGCACTTCCACTTATGGTCCTATAGCTTAGGAAAATTAAAATAAAAAAGACACAGCCACCCCAAAGTTTGGGACGCCTCTGTTTACAAGACCCTCATTTACAGTACAAGTTCAACATCGCAGAAAGTGAAAAATGGATAAAGAACTTGTGGTACTTACGTACAATGCAGTATCACTCAGCAATGAAATCTATGTCATCAGGCCCGTAGCAGCATAATGAGTGGATTCAGGTATGATGATTCTAACTGAAATAAGTCACACAGAAAAAGAAACATCATAAGATATCACTAATACACGGAATGTAAACTTGGCTACACAGGAACTGAATTCCAAAACAGAACAGGGTCTCAAATTTAGAAAACCAACTTATGCTTGCTTAAGGGGAAAGGTGAGTTGGGGTGCTGCATAAAACCAGAGATTGAAATGAGCACAGATAAAGTTCCTTAAGCCAAATATTGAATAGACAAGAGCTACTCCTTGCTCAACGAAATGGACACAACACCCCATATTAAACGCCTAAGAATGTACCTGACTAGTAAGTATCTTAAAACCTATGGATTGCTATGTCTCCAAAAGAGAATCAAGCGTGTGTACAGGGGCATAAACGCAGCAGTGATAGGATTGGAGAGGTTCGGTGAGCAAATGAAGACCCTTTGAAGTCATATTGCATGGTACCCATTCCACGGGTTTCAACTACCCAGGTTAAAGGTATTCTTCCTTCAGCTAAAACATGCATGTGGAACCTAGAGTATGATCAACCATGTGATCGGGAGACGTGTTCAAATATGTCTCAGTTTTCGTATCCTGGTACTCGGGTGCAACATTCCAGACGCTTTACTAACACTCTCCCGACTTGGAGAGTCAGTCCCTTTAACCTCCTGTTTGGCCCAGTTTGCAATTTCTGCGGAAGATGAACAGGAATAGCGAGAACCAATGAGAGACTAGCTGGAGGTGTCTGGACGGGCAAATTTAACTCTCATTTCCCACCAGGAAGAGGAATTAACCAAAGGCTCAGCGTGCCGTGCCGGAACCAGATTAGGGCCTGAAGCCATCCTGCGGTGTTGCGGCCAGGTCACAAGAAAGCGAGTTGAAGAAAGGAGCTCAGGGGCACTGTAATTCACAAACCTGCAGAGTTATAAATGACAGCTATCGTACAAAAATATACTGAAGTAAGGCTGCCAAGAGGACTTGAAAGCGGGGCAGAATTGCAGGAAACCGATTTCAGGAGGTAGACTGGAATTGCATTGAAAGCATAGGAAAAGAGGCAGAACGTCCACAATGATGCACTTGGCCAAAAAGGGCGTATGCGTTTTTTCCTGAATATATTCAGGAAAAAGGCATACGCCCTTTTTGGCCAACCAAGCAAACTTGCAAAGGAAATCTGCACTACAATGAAGTCTCACTTCCCCCCGGTCAAAAGGGCCATCGGAAAAAAGTGTAAAATCCAGAAAGGCAGGACAGGCCATGGAGAACTGGGAGCCTTGTTATGCTGATGGGCGGGATGTAAATTGCCAACAGACACTGGGGAGAAGTGTATGGTGTTTCCTGAAACATCTAAAAAACAAAGAAACAGAGCCTAGGGCACTTCCACGTATGGTCCTATAGCTTAGGAAAATTAAAATAAAAAAGACACAGCCACCCCAAAGTTGGGACGCCTCTGTTTACAAGAACCTCGTTTACATTACAAGTTCAACATCGCAGAAAGTGAAAAATGGATAAAGAAGTTGTGGTATTTACTTACAAAGCAATGTCACTCAGCAATGAAATCTATGTCATCTGGCCCGTAGTAGCACAATGAGTGGATTCAGGTATGATGATTCTAACTGAAATAAGTCACACAGAAAAAGAAACATCATAAGATATCACTAATACACGGAATGTAAACTGGGCTACACAGGAACTGAATTACAGAACAGAACAGGGTCTCAAATTTAGAAAACCAACTTATGCTTGCTTAAGGGTAAAGGTGAGTTGGGGTGCTGCATAACACCAGAGATTGAAATGAGCACAGATAAAGTTCCTTAAGCCAAATATGGAATAGACAAGAGCTACTCCTTGCTCAACGAAATGGACTCAACACCGCATATTAAACGCCTAAGAATGTACCTGACTAGTAAGTACCTTAAAACCTATGGATTGCTATGTCTCCGAAAGAGAATCAAGCATGTGTACAGGGGCATAAACGCAGCAGTGATAGGATTGGAGAGGTTCGGTGAGCAAATGAAGACCCTTTGAAGTCATATTGCATGGTACCCATTCCACGGGTTTCAACTACCCAGGTTTAAGGTATTCTTCCTTCAGCTAAAACATGCATGTGGAACCTAGAGTATGATCAACCATGTGATCGGGAGACGTGTTCAAATATGTCTCAGTTTTCGTACCCTGGTACTCGGGTGCAACATTCCAGACGCTTTACTAACACTCTCCCCACTTGGAGAGTCAGTCCCTTTAACCTCCTGTTTGGCCCAGTTTGCAATTCCTGCGGAAGATGAACAGGAATAGGGAGAACCAATGAGAGACTAGCTGGAGGTGTCTGGACGGGCAAATTTAACTCTCATTTCCCACCAGGAAGAGGAAATAACCAAAGGCTCAGCGTGCCGTGCCGGAACCAGATTAGGGCCTGAAGCCATCCTGCGGTGTTGCGGCCAGCTCACAAGAAAGCGAGTTGAAGAAAGGAGCTCAGGGGCACTGTAATTCACAAACCTGCAGAGTTATAAATGACAGCTATCGTCCAAAAATATACTGAAGTAAGGCTGCCAGGAGGACTTGAAAGCGGGACAGAATTGCAGGAAACCGATTTCAGGAGGTAGACTGGAATTGCATTGAAAGCATAGGAAAAGAGGCAGAACGTCCACAATGATGCACTTGACCAAAAAGGGCGTATGCGTTTTTTCCTGAATATATTCAGGAAAAAAGGCATACACCCTTTTTGGCCAACCAGGCAAGCTTGCAATGGAAATCGGCACTACAATGAAGTCTCACTTCCCCCCGGTCAAAAGGGCCATCTGAAAAAAGTGTAAAATCCAGAAAGGCAGGACAGGCCATGGAGAACTGGGAGCCTTGTTATGCTGATGGGCGGGATGTAAATTGCCAACAGACACTCGGGAGAAGTGTATGGTGTTTCCTGAAACATCTAAAAAACAAAGCAACAGAGCCTAGGGCACTTCCACTTATGGTCCTATAGCTTAGGGAAATTAAAATCAAAAAGACACAGCCACCCCAAAGTTTGGGACGCCTCTGTTTACAAGAACCTCGTTTACAGTACAAGTTCAACATCGCAGAAAGTGAAAAATGGATAAAGAACTTGTGGTACTTACGTACAATGCAGTATCACTCAGCAATGAAATCTATGTCATCTGGCCCGTAGCAGCATAATGAGTGGATTCAGGTACGATGATTCTAACTGAAATAAGTCACACAGAAAAAGAAACATCATAAGATATCACTAATACACGGAATGTAAACTTGGCTACACAGGAACTGAATTCCAAAACAGAACAGGGTCTCAAATTTAGGAAACCAACTTATGCTTGCTTAAGGGTAAAGGTGAGTTGGGGTGCTGCATAAAACCAGAGATTGAAATGAGCACAGATAAAGTTCCTTAAGCCAAATATGGAATAGACAAGAGCTACTCCTTGCTCAACGAAATGGACTCAACACCCCATATTAAACGCCTAAGAATGTACCTGACTAGTAAGTATCTTAAAACCTATGGATTGCTATGTCTCCGAAAGAGAATCAAGCATGTGTACAGGGACATAAACGCAGCAGTGATAGGATTGGAGAGGTTCGGTGAGCAAATGCAGACCCTTTGAAGTCATATTGCATGGTACCCATTACACGGGTCTCAACTCTCCAGGTTTAAGGTATTCTTCCTTCAGCTAAAACATGCATGTTGCACCCAGAGTATGATCAACCGTGTGAACGGGAGACGTGTTCAAATATGTCTCAGTTTTCCTCCCCTGGTACTCGGGTGCAACATTCAAGATGCTTTACTAACACTCTCCCCACTTGGAGAATCAGCGCCTTTAACCTCCTGTTTGGCCCAATTTGCAATTTCTGCGGAAGATGAACAGGAATAGCCAGAACCAATGAGAGACTAGCTGGAGGTGTCTGGACGGGCAAATTTAACTCTCATTTCCCACCAGGAAGAGGAAATAACCAAAGGCTCAGCGTGCTGTGCCGGAACCAGATTAGGGCCTGAAGCCATCCTGTGGTGTTGCGGCCAGCTCAAAAGAAAGCGAATTGAAGAAAGGAGCTCAGGGGCACTGTAATTCACAAACCTGCAGAGTTATAAATGACAGCTATCGTCCAAAAATATACTGAAGTAAGGCTGCCAAGAGGACTTGAAAGCGGGGCAGAATTGCAGGAAACCGATTTCAGGAGGTAGACTGGAATTGCATTGAAAGCATAGGAAAAGAGGCAGAACGTCCACAATGATGCACTTGGCCAAAAAGGGCGTATGCGTTTTTTCCTGAATATATTCAGGAAAAAGGCATACGCCCTTTTTGGCCAACCAAGCAAACTTGCAAAGGAAATCTGCACTACAATGAAGTCTCACTTCCCCCCGGTCAAAAGGGCCATCGGAAAAAAGTGTAAAATCCAGAAAGGCAGGACAGGCCATGGAGAACTGGGAGCCTTGTTATGCTGATGGGCGGGATGTAACTTGCCAACAGACACTCGGGAGAAGTGTATGGTGTTTCCTGAAACATCTAAAAAACAAAGCAACAGAGCCTAGGGCACTTCCACTTATCGTCCTATAGCTTAGGGAAATTAAAATCAAAAAGACACAGCCACCCCAAAGTTTGGGACGCCTCTGTTTACAAGAACCTCATTTACAGTACAAGTTCAACATCGCAGAAAGTGAAAAATGGATAAAGAACTTGTGGTACTTACGTACAATGCAGTATCACTCAGCAATGAAATCTATGTCATCTGACCCGTAGCAGCATAATGAGTGGATTCAGGTACGATGATTCTAACTGAAATAAGTCACACAGAAAAAGAAACATCATAAGATATCACTAATACACGGAATGTAAACTTGGCTACACAGGAACTGAATTCCAAAACAGAACAGGGTCTCAAATTTAGAAAACCAACTTATGCTTGCTTAAGGGGAAAGGTGAGTTGGGGTGCTGCATAAAACCAGAGATTGAAATGAGCACAGATAAAGTTCCTTAAGCCAAATATGGAATAGACAAGAGCTACTCCTTGCTCAACGAAATGGACTCAACACCCCATATTAAACGCCTAAGAATGTACCTGACTAGTAAGTATCTTAAAACCTATGGATTGCTATGTCTCCAAAAGAGAATCAAGCGTGTGTACAGGGGCATAAACGCAGCAGTGATAGGATTGGAGAGGTTCGGTGAGCAAATGAAGACCCTTTGAAGTCATATTGCATGGTACCCATTCCACGGGTTTCAACTACCCAGGTTAAAGGTATTCTTCCTTCAGCTAAAACATGCATGTGGAACCTAGAGTATGATCAACCATGTGATCGGGAGACGTGTTCAAATATGTCTCAGTTTTCGTATCCTGGTACTCGGGTGCAACATTCCAGACGCTTTACTAACACTCTCCCGACTTGGAGAGTCAGTCCCTTTAACCTCCTGTTTGGCCCAGTTTGCAATTTCTGTGGAAGATGAACAGGAATAGCGAGAACCAATGAGAGACTAGCTGGAGGTGTCTGGACGGGCAAATTTAACTCTCATTTCCCACCAGGAAGAGGAATTAACCAAAGGCTCAGCGTGCCGTGCCGGAACCAGATTAGGGCCTGAAGCCATCCTGCGGTGTTGCGGCCAGGTCACAAGAAAGCGAGTTGAAGAAAGGAGCTCAGGGGCACTGTAATTCACAAACCTGCAGAGTTATAAATGACAGCTATCGTCCAAAAATATACTGAAGTAAGGCTGCCAAGAGGACTTGAAAGCGGGGCAGAATTGCAGGAAACCGATTTCAGGAGGTAGACTGGAATTGCATTGAAAGCATAGGAAAAGAGGCAGAACGTCCACAATGATGCACTTGGCCAAAAAGGGCGTATGCGTTTTTTCCTGAATATATTCAGGAAAAAGGCATACGCCCTTTTTGGCCAACCAAGCAAACTTGCAAAGGAAATCTGCACTACAATGAAGTCTCACTTCCCCCCGGTCAAAAGGGCCATCGGAAAAAAGTGTAAAATCCAGAAAGGCAGGACAGGCCATGGAGAACTGGGAGCCTTGTTATGCTGATGGGCGGGATGTAAATTGCCAACAGACACTGGGGAGAAGTGTATGGTGTTTCCTGAAACATCTAAAAAACAAAGCAACAGAGCCTAGGGCACTTCCACGTATGGTCCTATAGCTTAGGAAAATTAAAATAAAAAAGACACAGCCACCCCAAAGTTGGGACGCCTCTGTTTACAAGAACCTCGTTTACATTACAAGTTCAACATCGCAGAAAGTGAAAAATGGATAAAGAAGTTGTGGTATTTACTTACAAAGCAATGTCACTCAGCAATGAAATCTATGTCATCTGGCCCGTAGCAGCACAATGAGTGGATTCAGGTATGATGATTCTAACTGAAATAAGTCACACAGAAAAAGAAACATCATAAGATATCAGTAATACACGGAATGTAAACTTGGCTACACAGGAACTGAATTACAGAACAGAACAGGGTCTCAAATTTAGAAAACCAACTTATGCTTGCTTAAGGGTAAAGGTGAGTTGGGGTGCTGCATAACACCAGAGATTGAAATGAGCACAGATAAAGTTCCTTAAGCCAAATATGGAATAGACAAGAGCTACTCCTTGCTCAACGAAATGGACTCAACACCGCATATTAAACGCCTAAGAATGTACCTGACTAGTAAGTACCTTAAAACCTATGGATTGCTATGTCTCCGAAAGAGAATCAAGCATGTGTACAGGGGCATAAACGCAGCAGTGATAGGATTGGAGAGGTTCGGTGAGCAAATGAAGACCCTTTGAAGTCATATTGCATGGTACCCATTCCACGGGTTTCAACTACCCAGGTTTAAGGTATTCTTCCTTCAGCTAAAACATGCATGTGGAACCTAGAGTATGATCAACCATGTGATCGGGAGACGTGTTCAAATATGTCTCAGTTTTCGTACCCTGGTACTCGGGTGCAACATTCCAGACGCTTTACTAACACTCTCCCCACTTGGAGAGTCAGTCCCTTTAACCTCCTGTTTGGCCCAGTTTGCAATTCCTGCGGAAGATGAACAGGAATAGGGAGAACCAATGAGAGACTAGCTGGAGGTGTCTGGACGGGCAAATTTAACTCTCATTTCCCACCAGGAAGAGGAAATAACCAAAGGCTCAGCGTGCCGTGCCGGAACCAGATTAGGGCCTGAAGCCATCCTGCGGTGTTGCGGCCAGCTCACAAGAAAGCGAGTTGAAGAAAGGAGCTCAGGGGCACTGTAATTCACAAACCTGCAGAGTTATAAATGACAGCTATCGTCCAAAAATATACTGAAGTAAGGCTGCCAGGAGGACTTGAAAGCGGGACAGAATTGCAGGAAACCGATTTCAGGAGGTAGACTGGAATTGCATTGAAAGCATAGGAAAAGAGGCAGAACGTCCACAATGATGCACTTGACCAAAAAGGGCGTATGCGTTTTTTCCTGAATATATTCAGGAAAAAAGGCATACACCCTTTTTGGCCAACCAGGCAAGCTTGCAATGGAAATCGGCACTACAATGAAGTCTCACTTCCCCCCGGTCAAAAGGGCCATCTGAAAAAAGTGTAAAATCCAGAAAGGCAGGACAGGCCATGGAGAACTGGGAGCCTTGTTATGCTGATGGGCGGGATGTAAATTGCCAACAGACACTCGGGAGAAGTGTATGGTGTTTCCTGAAACATCTAAAAAACAAAGCAACAGAGCCTAGGGCACTTCCACTTATGGTCCTATAGCTTAGGGAAATTAAAATCAAAAAGACACAGCCACCCCAAAGTTTGGGACGCCTCTGTTTACAAGAACCTCGTTTACAGTACAAGTTCAACATCGCAGAAAGTGAAAAATGGATAAAGAACTTGTGGTACTTACGTACAATGCAGTATCACTCAGCAATGAAATCTATGTCATCTGGCCCGTAGCAGCATAATGAGTGGATTCAGGTACGATGATTCTAACTGAAATAAGTCACACAGAAAAAGAAACATCATAAGATATCACTAATACACGGAATGTAAACTTGGCTACACAGGAACTGAATTCCAAAACAGAACAGGGTCTCAAATTTAGGAAACCAACTTATGCTTGCTTAAGGGTAAAGGTGAGTTGGGGTGCTGCATAAAACCAGAGATTGAAATGAGCACAGATAAAGTTCCTTAAGCCAAATATGGAATAGACAAGAGCTACTCCTTGCTCAACGAAATGGACTCAACACCCCATATTAAACGCCTAAGAATGTACCTGACTAGTAAGTATCTTAAAACCTATGGATTGCTATGTCTCCGAAAGAGAATCAAGCATGTGTACAGGGACATAAACGCAGCAGTGATAGGATTGGAGAGGTTCGGTGAGCAAATGCAGACCCTTTGAAGTCATATTGCATGGTACCCATTACACGGGTCTCAACTCTCCAGGTTTAAGGTATTCTTCCTTCAGCTAAAACATGCATGTTGCACCCAGAGTATGATCAACCGTGTGAACGGGAGACGTGTTCAAATATGTCTCAGTTTTCCTCCCCTGGTACTCGGGTGCAACATTCAAGATGCTTTACTAACACTCTCCCCACTTGGAGAATCAGCGCCTTTAACCTCCTGTTTGGCCCAATTTGCAATTTCTGCGGAAGATGAACAGGAATAGCCAGAACCAATGAGAGACTAGCTGGAGGTGTCTGGACGGGCAAATTTAACTCTCATTTCCCACCAGGAAGAGGAAATAACCAAAGGCTCAGCGTGCTGTGCCGGAACCAGATTAGGGCCTGAAGCCATCCTGTGGTGTTGCGGCCAGCTCAAAAGAAAGCGAATTGAAGAAAGGAGCTCAGGGGCACTGTAATTCACAAACCTGCAGAGTTATAAATGACAGCTATCGTCCAAAAATATACTGAAGTAAGGCTGCCAAGAGGACTTGAAAGCGGGGCAGAATTGCAGGAAACCGATTTCAGGAGGTAGACTGGAATTGCATTGAAAGCATAGGAAAAGAGGCAGAACGTCCACAATGATGCACTTGGCCAAAAAGGGCGTATGCGTTTTTTCCTGAATATATTCAGGAAAAAGGCATACGCCCTTTTTGGCCAACCAAGCAAACTTGCAAAGGAAATCTGCACTACAATGAAGTCTCACTTCCCCCCGGTCAAAAGGGCCATCGGAAAAAAGTGTAAAATCCAGAAAGGCAGGACAGGCCATGGAGAACTGGGAGCCTTGTTATGCTGATGGGCGGGATGTAACTTGCCAACAGACACTCGGGAGAAGTGTATGGTGTTTCCTGAAACATCTAAAAAACAAAGCAACAGAGCCTAGGGCACTTCCACTTATCGTCCTATAGCTTAGGGAAATTAAAATCAAAAAGACACAGCCACCCCAAAGTTTGGGACGCCTCTGTTTACAAGAACCTCATTTACAGTACAAGTTCAACATCGCAGAAAGTGAAAAATGGATAAAGAACTTGTGGTACTTACGTACAATGCAGTATCACTCAGCAATGAAATCTATGTCATCTGACCCGTAGCAGCATAATGAGTGGATTCAGGTACGATGATTCTAACTGAAATAAGTCACACAGAAAAAGAAACATCATAAGATATCACTAATACACGGAATGTAAACTTGGCTACACAGGAACTGAATTCCAAAACAGAACAGGGTCTCAAATTTAGAAAACCAACTTATGCTTGCTTAAGGGGAAAGGTGAGTTGGGGTGCTGCATAAAACCAGAGATTGAAATGAGCACAGATAAAGTTCCTTAAGCCAAATATGGAATAGACAAGAGCTACTCCTTGCTCAACGAAATGGACTCAACACCCCATATTAAACGCCTAAGAATGTACCTGACTAGTAAGTATCTTAAAACCTATGGATTGCTATGTCTCCAAAAGAGAATCAAGCGTGTGTACAGGGGCATAAACGCAGCAGTGATAGGATTGGAGAGGTTCGGTGAGCAAATGAAGACCCTTTGAAGTCATATTGCATGGTACCCATTCCACGGGTTTCAACTACCCAGGTTAAAGGTATTCTTCCTTCAGCTAAAACATGCATGTGGAACCTAGAGTATGATCAACCATGTGATCGGGAGACGTGTTCAAATATGTCTCAGTTTTCGTATCCTGGTACTCGGGTGCAACATTCCAGACGCTTTACTAACACTCTCCCGACTTGGAGAGTCAGTCCCTTTAACCTCCTGTTTGGCCCAGTTTGCAATTTCTGTGGAAGATGAACAGGAATAGCGAGAACCAATGAGAGACTAGCTGGAGGTGTCTGGACGGGCAAATTTAACTCTCATTTCCCACCAGGAAGAGGAATTAACCAAAGGCTCAGCGTGCCGTGCCGGAACCAGATTAGGGCCTGAAGCCATCCTGCGGTGTTGCGGCCAGGTCACAAGAAAGCGAGTTGAAGAAAGGAGCTCAGGGGCACTGTAATTCACAAACCTGCAGAGTTATAAATGACAGCTATCGTCCAAAAATATACTGAAGTAAGGCTGCCAAGAGGACTTGAAAGCGGGGCAGAATTGCAGGAAACCGATTTCAGGAGGTAGACTGGAATTGCATTGAAAGCATAGGAAAAGAGGCAGAACGTCCACAATGATGCACTTGGCCAAAAAGGGCGTATGCGTTTTTTCCTGAATATATTCAGGAAAAAGGCATACGCCCTTTTTGGCCAACCAAGCAAACTTGCAAAGGAAATCTGCACTACAATGAAGTCTCACTTCCCCCCGGTCAAAAGGGCCATCGGAAAAAAGTGTAAAATCCAGAAAGGCAGGACAGGCCATGGAGAACTGGGAGCCTTGTTATGCTGATGGGCGGGATGTAAATTGCCAACAGACACTGGGGAGAAGTGTATGGTGTTTCCTGAAACATCTAAAAAACAAAGCAACAGAGCCTAGGGCACTTCCACGTATGGTCCTATAGCTTAGGAAAATTAAAATAAAAAAGACACAGCCACCCCAAAGTTGGGACGCCTCTGTTTACAAGAACCTCGTTTACATTACAAGTTCAACATCGCAGAAAGTGAAAAATGGATAAAGAAGTTGTGGTATTTACTTACAAAGCAATGTCACTCAGCAATGAAATCTATGTCATCTGGCCCGTAGCAGCACAATGAGTGGATTCAGGTATGATGATTCTAACTGAAATAAGTCACACAGAAAAAGAAACATCATAAGATATCAGTAATACACGGAATGTAAACTTGGCTACACAGGAACTGAATTACAGAACAGAACAGGGTCTCAAATTTAGAAAACCAACTTATGCTTGCTTAAGGGTAAAGGTGAGTTGGGGTGCTGCATAACAGAGATTGAAATGAGCACAGATAAAGTTCCTTAAGCCAAATATGGAATAGACAAGAGCTACTCCTTGCTCAACGAAATGGACTCAACACCGCATATTAAACGCCTAAGAATGTACCTGACTAGTAAGTACCTTAAAACCTATGGATTGCTATGTCTCCGAAAGAGAATCAAGCATGTGTACAGGGGCATAAACGCAGCAGTGATAGGATTGGAGAGGTTCGGTGAGCAAATGAAGACCCTTTGAAGTCATATTGCATGGTACCCATTCCACGGGTTTCAACTACCCAGGTTTAAGGTATTCTTCCTTCAGCTAAAACATGCATGTGGAACCTAGAGTATGATCAACCATGTGATCGGGAGACGTGTTCAAATATGTCTCAGTTTTCGTACCCTGGTACTCGGGTGCAACATTCCAGACGCTTTACTAACACTCTCCCCACTTGGAGAGTCAGTCCCTTTAACCTCCTGTTTGGCCCAGTTTGCAATTCCTGCGGAAGATGAACAGGAATAGGGAGAACCAATGAGAGACTAGCTGGAGGTGTCTGGACGGGCAAATTTAACTCTCATTTCCCACCAGGAAGAGGAAATAACCAAAGGCTCAGCGTGCCGTGCCGGAACCAGATTAGGGCCTGAAGCCATCCTGCGTTGTTGCGGCCAGCTCACAAGAAAGCGAGTTGAAGAAAGGAGCTCAGGGGCACTGTAATTCACAAACCTGCAGAGTTATAAATGACAGCTATCGTCCAAAAATATACTGAAGTAAGGCTGCCAGGAGGACTTGAAAGCGGGACAGAATTGCAGGAAACCGATTTCAGGAGGTAGACTGGAATTGCATTGAAAGCATAGGAAAAGAGGCAGAACGTCCACAATGATGCACTTGGCCAAAAAGGGCGTATGCGTTTTTTCCTGAATATATTCAGGAAAAAGGCATACGCCCTTTTTGGCCAACCAAGCAAACTTGCAAAGGAAATCTGCACTACAATGAAGTCTCACTTCCCCCCGGTCAAAAGGGCCATCGGAAAAAAGTGTAAAATCCAGAAAGGCAGGACAGGCCATGGAGAACTGGGAGCCTTGTTATGCTGATGGGCGGGATGTAACTTGCCAACAGACACTCGGGAGAAGTGTATGGTGTTTCCTGAAACATCTAAAAAACAAAGCAACAGAGCCTAGGGCACTTCCACTTATCGTCCTATAGCTTAGGGAAATTAAAATCAAAAAGACACAGCCACCCCAAAGTTTGGGACGCCTCTGTTTACAAGAACCTCATTTACAGTACAAGTTCAACATCGCAGAAAGTGAAAAATGGATAAAGAACTTGTGGTACTTACGTACAATGCAGTATCACTCAGCAATGAAATCTATGTCATCTGACCCGTAGCAGCATAATGAGTGGATTCAGGTACGATGATTCTAACTGAAATAAGTCACACAGAAAAAGAAACATCATAAGATATCACTAATACACGGAATGTAAACTTGGCTACACAGGAACTGAATTCCAAAACAGAACAGGGTCTCAAATTTAGAAAACCAACTTATGCTTGCTTAAGGGGAAAGGTGAGTTGGGGTGCTGCATAAAACCAGAGATTGAAATGAGCACAGATAAAGTTCCTTAAGCCAAATATGGAATAGACAAGAGCTACTCCTTGCTCAACGAAATGGACTCAACACCCCATATTAAACGCCTAAGAATGTACCTGACTAGTAAGTATCTTAAAACCTATGGATTGCTATGTCTCCAAAAGAGAATCAAGCGTGTGTACAGGGGCATAAACGCAGCAGTGATAGGATTGGAGAGGTTCGGTGAGCAAATGAAGACCCTTTGAAGTCATATTGCATGGTACCCATTCCACGGGTTTCAACTACCCAGGTTAAAGGTATTCTTCCTTCAGCTAAAACATGCATGTGGAACCTAGAGTATGATCAACCATGTGATCGGGAGACGTGTTCAAATATGTCTCAGTTTTCGTATCCTGGTACTCGGGTGCAACATTCCAGACGCTTTACTAACACTCTCCCGACTTGGAGAGTCAGTCCCTTTAACCTCCTGTTTGGCCCAGTTTGCAATTTCTGTGGAAGATGAACAGGAATAGCGAGAACCAATGAGAGACTAGCTGGAGGTGTCTGGACGGGCAAATTTAACTCTCATTTCCCACCAGGAAGAGGAATTAACCAAAGGCTCAGCGTGCCGTGCCGGAACCAGATTAGGGCCTGAAGCCATCCTGCGGTGTTGCGGCCAGGTCACAAGAAAGCGAGTTGAAGAAAGGAGCTCAGGGGCACTGTAATTCACAAACCTGCAGAGTTATAAATGACAGCTATCGTCCAAAAATATACTGAAGTAAGGCTGCCAAGAGGACTTGAAAGCGGGGCAGAATTGCAGGAAACCGATTTCAGGAGGTAGACTGGAATTGCATTGAAAGCATAGGAAAAGAGGCAGAACGTCCACAATGATGCACTTGGCCAAAAAGGGCGTATGCGTTTTTTCCTGAATATATTCAGGAAAAAGGCATACGCCCTTTTTGGCCAACCAAGCAAACTTGCAAAGGAAATCTGCACTACAATGAAGTCTCACTTCCCCCCGGTCAAAAGGGCCATCGGAAAAAAGTGTAAAATCCAGAAAGGCAGGACAGGCCATGGAGAACTGGGAGCCTTGTTATGCTGATGGGCGGGATGTAAATTGCCAACAGACACTGGGGAGAAGTGTATGGTGTTTCCTGAAACATCTAAAAAACAAAGCAACAGAGCCTAGGGCACTTCCACGTATGGTCCTATAGCTTAGGAAAATTAAAATAAAAAAGACACAGCCACCCCAAAGTTGGGACGCCTCTGTTTACAAGAACCTCGTTTACATTACAAGTTCAACATCGCAGAAAGTGAAAAATGGATAAAGAAGTTGTGGTATTTACTTACAAAGCAATGTCACTCAGCAATGAAATCTATGTCATCTGGCCCGTAGCAGCACAATGAGTGGATTCAGGTATGATGATTCTAACTGAAATAAGTCACACAGAAAAAGAAACATCATAAGATATCAGTAATACACGGAATGTAAACTTGGCTACACAGGAACTGAATTACAGAACAGAACAGGGTCTCAAATTTAGAAAACCAACTTATGCTTGCTTAAGGGTAAAGGTGAGTTGGGGTGCTGCATAACAGAGATTGAAATGAGCACAGATAAAGTTCCTTAAGCCAAATATGGAATAGACAAGAGCTACTCCTTGCTCAACGAAATGGACTCAACACCGCATATTAAACGCCTAAGAATGTACCTGACTAGTAAGTACCTTAAAACCTATGGATTGCTATGTCTCCGAAAGAGAATCAAGCATGTGTACAGGGGCATAAACGCAGCAGTGATAGGATTGGAGAGGTTCGGTGAGCAAATGAAGACCCTTTGAAGTCATATTGCATGGTACCCATTCCACGGGTTTCAACTACCCAGGTTTAAGGTATTCTTCCTTCAGCTAAAACATGCATGTGGAACCTAGAGTATGATCAACCATGTGATCGGGAGACGTGTTCAAATATGTCTCAGTTTTCGTACCCTGGTACTCGGGTGCAACATTCCAGACGCTTTACTAACACTCTCCCCACTTGGAGAGTCAGTCCCTTTAACCTCCTGTTTGGCCCAGTTTGCAATTCCTGCGGAAGATGAACAGGAATAGGGAGAACCAATGAGAGACTAGCTGGAGGTGTCTGGACGGGCAAATTTAACTCTCATTTCCCACCAGGAAGAGGAAATAACCAAAGGCTCAGCGTGCCGTGCCGGAACCAGATTAGGGCCTGAAGCCATCCTGCGTTGTTGCGGCCAGCTCACAAGAAAGCGAGTTGAAGAAAGGAGCTCAGGGGCACTGTAATTCACAAACCTGCAGAGTTATAAATGACAGCTATCGTCCAAAAATATACTGAAGTAAGGCTGCCAGGAGGACTTGAAAGCGGGACAGAATTGCAGGAAACCGATTTCAGGAGGTAGACTGGAATTGCATTGAAAGCATAGGAAAAGAGGCAGAACGTCCACAATGATGCACTTGACCAAAAAGGGCGTATGCGTTTTTTCCTGAATATATTCAGGAAAAAAGGCATACGCCCTTTTTGGCCAACCAAGCAAGCTTGCAATGGAAATCTGCACTACAATGAAGTCTCACTTCCCCCCGGTCAAAAGGGCCATCTGAAAAAAGTGTAAAATCCAGAAAGGCAGGACAGGCCATGGAGAACTGGGAGCCTTGTTATGCTGATGGGCGGGATGTAAATTGCCAACAGACACTCGGGAGAAGTGTATGGTGTTTCCTGAAACATCTAAAAAACAAAGCAACAGAGCCTAGGGCACTTCCACTTATGGTCCTATAGCTTAGGGAAATTAAAATCAAAAAGACACAGCCACCCCAAAGTTTGGGACGCCTCTGTTTACAAGAACCTCGTTTACAGTACAAGTTCAACATCGCAGAAAGTGAAAAATGGATAAAGAACTTGTGGTACTTACGTACAATGCAGTATCACTCAGCAATGAAATCTATGTCATCTGACCCGTAGCAGCATAATGAGTGGATTCAGGTACGATGATTCTAACTGAAATAAGTCACACAGAAAAAGAAACATCATAAGATATCACTAATACACGGAATGTAAACTTGGCTACACAGGAACTGAATTCCAAAACAGAACAGGGTCTCAAATTTAGAAAACCAACTTATGCTTGCTTAAGGGGAAAGGTGAGTTGGGGTGCTGCATAAAACCAGAGATTGAAATGAGCACAGATAAAGTTCCTTAAGCCAAATATGGAATAGACAAGAGCTACTCCTTGCTCAACGAAATGGACTCAACACCCCATATTAAACGCCTAAGAATGTACCTGACTAGTAAGTATCTTAAAACCTATGGATTGCTATGTCTCCAAAAGAGAATCAAGCGTGTGTACAGGGGCATAAACGCAGCAGTGATAGGATTGGAGAGGTTCGGTGAGCAAATGAAGACCCTTTGAAGTCATATTGCATGGTACCCATTACACGGGTCTCAACTCTCCAGGTTTAAGGTATTCTTCCTTCAGCTAAAACATGCATGTGGAAACCAGAGTATGATCAACCGTGTGAACGGGAGACGTGTTCAAATATGTCTCAGTTTTCCTCCCCTGGTACTCGGGTGCAACATTCAAGATGCTTTACTAACACTCTCCCCACTTGGAGAATCAGCGCCTTTAACCTCCTGTTTGCCCCAATTTGCAATTTCTGCGGAAGATGAACAGGAATAGCCAGAACCAATGAGAGACTAGCTGGAGGTGTCTGGACGGGCAAATTTAACTCTCATTTCCCACCAGGAAGAGGAATTAACCAAAGGCTCAGCGTGCCGTGCCGGAACCAGATTAGGGCCTGAAGCCATCCTGCGGTGTTGCGGCCAGGTCACAAGAAAGCGAGTTGAAGAAAGGAGCTCAGGGGCACTGTAATTCACAAACCTGCAGAGTTATAAATGACAGCTATCGTCCAAAAATATACTGAAGTAAGGCTGCCAAGAGGACTTGAAAGCGGGGCAGAATTGCAGGAAACCGATTTCAGGAGGTAGACTGGAATTGCATTGAAAGCATAGGAAAAGAGGCAGAACGTCCACAATGATGCACTTGGCCAAAAAGGGCGTATGCGTTTTTTCCTGAATATATTCAGGAAAAAACGCATAGGCCCTTTTTGGCCAACCAAGCAAGCTTGCAAAGGAAATCTGCACTACAATGAAGTCTCACTTCCCCCCGGTCAAAAGGGCCATCTGAAAAAAGTGTAAAATCCAGAAAGGCAGGACAGGCCATGGAGAACTGGGAGCCTTGTTATGCTGATGGGCGGGATGTAAATTGCCAACAGACACTCGGGAGAAGTGTATGGTGTTTCCTGAAACATCTAAAAAACAAAGCAACAGAGCCTAGGGCACTTCCACTTATGGTCCTATAGCTTAGGGAAATTAAAACAAAAAAGACACAGCCAACCCAAAGTTTGGGAAGCCTCTGTTTACAAGAACCTCCTTTACCGTACAAGTTCAATATCACAGAAAGTGAAAAATGGATAAAGAACTTGTGGTACTTACGTACAATGCAGTATCACTCAGCAATGAAATCTATGTTATCAGGCCCGTAGCAGCATAATGAGTGGATTCAGGTACGATGATTCTAACTGAAATAAGTCACACAGAAAAAGAAACGTCATAAGATATCACTAATACACGGAATGTAAACTTGGCTACACAGGAACTGAATTCCAAAACAGAACAGGATCTCAAATTTAGAAAACCAACTTATGCTTGCTTAAGGGGAAAGGTGAGTTGGGGTGCTGCATAAAACCAGAGATTGAAATGAGCACAGATAAAGTTCCTTAAGCCAAATATGGAATAGGCAAGAGCTACTCCTTGCTCAATGAAATGGACTCAACACCCCATATTAAACGCCTAAGAATGTACCTGACTAGTAAGCATCTTAAAACCTATGGATTGCTATGTCTCCAAAAGAGAATCAAGCATGTGTACAGGGGCATAAACTCAGCAGTGATAGGATTGGAGAGGTTCGGTGAGCAAATGAAGACCCTTTGAAGTCATATTGCATGGTACCCATTCCACGGGTCTCAACTCTCCAGGTTTAATGTATTCTTCCTTCAGCTAAAACATGCATGTGGAACCCAGAGTATGATCAACCATGTGATCGGGAGACGTGTTCAAATATGTCTCAGTTTTTGTACCCTGGTACTCGGGTGCAACATTCCAGACGCTTTACTAACACTCTCCCGACTTGGAGAGTCAGTCCCTTTAACCTCCTGTTTGGAGCAGTTTGCAATTTCTGCGGAAGATGAACAGGAATAGCGAGAACCAATGAGAGACTAGCTGGAGGTGTCTGGACGGGCAAATTTAACTCTCATTTCCCACCAGGAAGAGGTAATACCCAAAGGCTCAGCGTGCCGTGCCGGAACCAGATTAGGGCCTGAAGCCATCCTGCGGTGTTGCGGCCAGCTCACAAGAAAGCGAGTTGAAGAAAGGAGCTCAGGGGCACTGTAATTCACAAACCTGCAGAGTTATAAATGACAGCTATCGTCCAAAAATATACTGAAGTAAGGCTGCCAAGAGGACTTGAAAGCGGGGCAGAATTGCAGGAAACCGATTTCAGGAGGTAGACTGGAATTGCATTGAAAGCATAGGAAAAGAGGCAGAACGTCCACAATGATGCACTTGGCCAAAAAGGGCATATGCGTTTTTTCCTGAATATATTCAAGAAAAAACGCATACGCCCTTTTTGGCCAACCAAGCAAGCTTGCAAAGGAAATCTGCACTACAATGAAGTCTCACTTCCCCCCGGTCAATAGGGCCATCTGAAAAAAGTGTAAAATCCAGAAAGGCAGGACAAGCCATGGAGAACTGGGAGCCTTGTTATGCTGATGGGCGGGATGTAAATTGCCAACAGACACTCGGGAGAAGTGTATGGTGTTTCCTGAAACATCTAAAAAACAAAGCAACAGAGCCTAGGGCACTTCCACTTATGGTCCTATAGCTTAGGGAAATTAAAATCAAAAAGACACAGCCACCCCAAACTTTGGGACGCCTCTGTTTACAAGAACCTCGTTTACAGTACAAGTTCAACATCGCAGAAAGTGAAAAATGGATAAAGAAGTTGTGGTATTTCCTTACAAAGCAATAACATTCAGCAATGAAATCTATGTCATCAGGCCCGTAGCAGCACAATGAGTGGATTCAGGTATGATGATTCTAACTGAAATAAGTCACACAGAAAAAGAAACATCATAAGATATCAGTAATACACGGAATGTAAACTTGGCTACACAGGAACAGAATTACAGAACAGAACAGGGTCTCAAATTTAGAAAACCAACTTATGCTTGCTTAAGGGGAAAGGTGAGTTGGGGTGCTGCATAAAACCAGAGATTGAAATGAGCACAGATAAAGTTCCTTAAGCCAAATATGGAATAGACAAGAGCTACTCCTTGCTCAATGAAATGGACTCAACACCCCATATTAAACGCCTAAGAATGTACCTGACTAGTTACTATGTTAAAACCTATGGATTGCTATGTCTCCGAAAGAGAATGAAGCATGTGTACAGGGACATAAACGCAGCAGTGATAGGATTGGAGAGGTTCGGTGAGCAAATGAAGACCCTTTGAAGTCATATTGCATGGTACCCATTCCATGGGTTTCAACTACCCAGGTTTAAGGTATTCTTCCTTCAGCTAAAACATGCATGTGGAACCTAGAGTATGATCAACCATGTGATCGGGAGACATGTTCTAAATATGTCTCAGTTTTTGTACCCTGGTACTCGGGTGCAACATTCCAGACGCTTTACTAACACTCTCCCGACTTGGAGAGTCAGTCCCTTTAACCTCCTGTTTGGCCCAGGTTGCAATTTCTGCGGAAGATGAACAGGAATAGCCAGAACCAATGAGAGACTAGCTGGAGGTGTCTGGACGGGCAAATTTAACTCTCATTTCCCACCAGGAAGAGGAATTAACCAAAGGCTCAGCGTGCCGTGCCGGAACCAGATTAGGGCCTGAAGCCATCCTGCGGTGTTGCGGCCAGCTCACAAGAAAGCGAGTTGAAGAAAGGAGCTCAGGGGCACTGTAATTCACAAACCTGCAGAGTTATAAATGACAGCTATCGTCCAAAAATATACTGAAGTAAGGCTGCCAAGAGGACTTGAAAGCGGGGCAGAATTGCAGGAAACCGATTTCAGGAGGTAGACAGGAATTGCATTGAAAGCATAGGAAAAGAGGCAGAACGTCCACAATGATGCACTTAGCCAAAAGGGCGTATGCGTTTTTTCCTGAATATATTCAGGAAAAAACGCATACGCCCTTTTTGGCCAACCAAGCAAGCTTGCAAAGGACATCTGCACTACAATGAAGTCTCACTTACCCCCGGTCAAAAGGGCCATCTGAAAAAAGTGTAAAATCCAGAAAGGCAGGACAGGCCATGGAGAACTGGGAGCCTTGTTATGCTGATGGGCGGGATGTAAATTGCCAACAGCCACTCGGGAGAAGTGTATGGTGTTTCCTGAAACATCTAAAAAACAAAGCAACAGAGCCTAGGTCACTTCCACTTATCGTCCTATAGCTTAGGGAAATTAAAATCAAAAAGACACAGCCACCCCAAAGTTTGGGACGCCTCTGTTTACAAGAACCTCGTTTACCGTACAAGTTCAATATCACAGAAATTGAAAAATGGATAAAGAACTTGTGGTACTTACGTACAATGCAGTATCACTCAGCAATGAAATCTATGTCATCAGGCCCGTAGCAGCATAATGAGTGGATTCAGGTTTGATGATTCTAACTGAAATAAGTCACACAGAAAAAGAAACATCATAAGATATCAGTAATACACGGAATGTAAACTTGGCTACACAGGAACTGAATTACAGAACAGAACAGGGTCTCAAATTTAGAAAACCAACTTATGCTTGCTTAAGGGGAAAGGTAAGTTGGGGTGCTGCATAAGACCAGAGATTGAAATGAGCACAGATAAAGTTCCTTAAGCCAAATATGGAATAGACAAGAGCTACTCCTTGCTCAACGAAATGGACTCAACACCGCATATTAAACGCCTAAGAATGTACCTGACTAGTAAGTACCTTAAAACCTATGGATTGCTATGTCTCTGAAAGAGAATCAAGCATGTGTACAGGGGCATAAACGCAGCAGTGATAGGATTGGAGAGGTTCGGTGAGCAAATGAAGACCCTTTGAAGTCATATTGCATGGTACCCATTCCACGGGTTTCAACTACCCAGGTTTAAGGTATTCTTCCTTCAGCTAAAACATGCATGTGGAACCTAGAGTATGATCAACCATGTGATCGGGAGACGTGTTCAAATATATCTCAGTTTTCGTACCCTGGTACTCGGGTGCAACATTCCAGACGCTTTACTAACACTCTCCCCACTTGGAGAGTCAGTCCCTTTAACCTCCTGTTTGGCCCAGTTTGCAATTCCTGCGGAAGATGAACAGGAATAGGGAGAACCAATGAGAGACTAGCTGGAGGTGTCTCGACGGGCAAATTTAACTCTCATTTCCCACCAGGAAGAGGAAATAACCAAAGGCTCAGCGTGCCGTGCCGGAACCAGATTAGGGCCTGAAGCCATCCTGCGGTGTTGCGGCCAGCTCACAAGAAAGCGAGTTGAAGAAAGGAGCTCAGGGGCACTGTAATTCACAAACCTGCAGAGTTATAAATGACAGCTATCGTCCAAAAATATACTGAAGTAAGGCTGCCAAGAGGACTTGAAAGCGGGACAGAATTGCAGGAAACCGATTTCAGGAGGTAGACTGGAATTGCATTGAAAGCATAGGAAAAGAGGCAGAACGTCCACAATGATGCACTTGACCAAAAAGGGCGTATGCGTTTTTTCCTGAATATATTCAGGAAAAAAGGCATACGCCCTTTTTGGCCAACCAAGCAAGCTTGCAATGGAAATCTGCACTACAATGAAGTCTCACTTCCCCCCGGTCAAAAGGGCCATCTGAAAAAAGTGTAAAATCCAGAAAGGCAGGACAGGCCATGGAGAACTGGGAGCCTTGTTATGCTGATGGGCGGGATGTAAATTGCCAACAGACACTCGGGAGAAGTGTATGGTGTTTCCTGAAACATCTAAAAAACAAAGCAACAGAGCCTAGGGCACTTCCACTTATGGTCCTATAGCTTAGGCAAATTAAAATCAAAAAGACACAGCCACCCCAAAGTTTGGGACGCCTCTGTTTACAAGAACCTCATTTACAGTACAAGTTCAACATCGCAGAAAGTGAAAAATGGATAAAGAACTTGTGGTACTTACGTACAATGCAGTATCACTCAGCAATGAAATCTATGTCATCAGGCCCATAGCAGCATAATAAGTGGATTCAGGTACGATGATTCTAACTGAAATAAGTCACACAGAAAAAGAAACATCATAAGATATCACTAATACACGGAATGTAAACTTGGCTACACAGGAACTGAATTCCAAAACAGAACAGGGTCTCAAATTTAGAAAACCAACTTATGCTTGCTTAAGGGGAAAGGTGAGTTGGGGTGCTGCATAAAACCAGAGATTGAAATGAGCACAGATAAAGTTCCTTAAGCCAAATATGGAATAGACAAGAGTTACTCCTTGCTCAACGAAATGGACTCAACACCCCATATTAAACGCCTAAGAATGTACCTGACTAGTAAGTATCTTAAAACCTATGGATTGCTATGTCTCCAAAAGAGAATCAAGCGTGTGTACAGGGGCATAAACGCAGCAGTGATAGGATTGGAGAGGTTCGGTGAGCAAATGAAGACCCTTTGAAGTCATATTGCATGGTACCCATTACACGGGTCTCAACTCTCCAAGTTTAAGGTATTCTTCCTTCAGCTAAAACATGCATGTGGAACCCAGAGTATGATCAACCGTGTGAACGGGAGACGTGTTCAAATATGTCTCAGTTTTCCTCCCCTGGTACTCGGGTGCAACATTCAAGATGCTTTACTAACACTCTCCCCACTTGGAGAATCAGCGCCTTTAACCTCCTGTTTGGCCCAATTTGCAATTTCTGCGGAAGATGAACAGGAATAGCCAGAACCAATGAGAGACTAGCTGGAGGTGTCTGGACGGGCAAATTTAACTCTCATTTCCCACCAGGAAGAGGAAATAACCAAAGGCTCAGCGTGCTGTGCCGGAACCAGATTAGGGCCTGAAGCCATCCTGTGGTGTTGCGGCCAGCTCAAAAGAAAGCGAATTGAAGAAAGGAGCTCAGGGGCACTGTAATTCACAAACCTGCAGAGTTATAAATGACAGCTATTGTCCAAAAATATACTGAAGTAAGGCTGCCAAGAGGACTTGAAAGCGGGGCAGAATTGCAGGAAACCGATTTCAGGAGGTAGACTGGAATTGCATTGAAAGCATAGGAAAAGAGGCAGAACGTCCACAATGATGCACTTGGCCAAAAAGGGCGTATGCGTTTTTTCCTGAATATATTCAGGAAAAAACGCATACGTCCTTTTTGGCCAACCAAGCAAGCTTGCAAAGGAAATCTGCACTACAATGAAGTCTCACTTCCCCCCGGTCAAAAGGGCCATCAGAAAAAAGTGTAAAATCCAGAAAGGCAGGACAGGCCATGGAGAACTGGGAGCCTTGTTATGCTGATGGGTGGGATGTAAACTGCCAACAGACACTTGGGAGAAGTGTATGGTGTTTCCTGAAACATCTAAAAAACAAAGCAACAGAGCCTAGGGCACTTCCACTTATGGTCCTATAGCTTAGGGAAATTAAAATCAAAAAGACACAGCCACCCCAAAGTTTGGGACACCTCTGTTTACAAGAACCTCGTTTACCGTACAAGTTCAATATCACAGAAATTGAAAAATGGATAAAGAAGTTGTGGTACTTACGTACAATGCAGTATCACTCAGCAATGAAATCTATGTCATCAGGCCCTTAGCAGCACAATGAGTGGATTCAGGTATGATGATTCTAACTGAAATAAGTCACACAGAAAAAGAAACATCATAAGATATCACTAATACACGGAATGTAAACTTGGCTACACAGGAACTGAATTACAGAACAGAACAGGGTCTCAAATTTAGAAAACCAACTTATGCTTGCTTAAGGGGAAAGGTGAGTTGGGGTGCTGCATAAGACCAGAGATTGAAATGAGCACAGATAAAGTTCCTTAAGCCAAATATGGAATAGACAAGAGCTACTCCTTGCTCAACGAAATGGACTCAACACCGCATATTAAACGCAAAAGAATGTACCTGACTAGTAAGTATCTTAAAACCTATGGATTGCTATGTCTCCGAAAGAGAATCAAGCATGTGTACAGGGGCATAAATGCAGCAGTGATAGGATTGGAGAGGTTCGGTGAGCAAATGAAGACCCTTTGAAGTCATATTGCATGATACCCATTCCACGGGTTTCAACTACCCTGGTTTAAGGTATTCTTCCTTCAGCTAAAACATGCATGTGGAACCTAGAGTATGATCAACCATGTGATCGGGAGACGTGTTCAAATATGTCTCAGTTTTCCTCCCCTGGTACTCGGGTGCAACATTCCAGATGCTTTACTAACACTCTCCCCACTTGGAGAGTCAGTCCCTTTAACCTCCTGTTTGGCCCAGTTTGCAATTTCTGCGGAAGATGAACAGGAATAGCGAGAACCAATGAGAGACTAGCTGGAGGTGTCTGGACGGGCAAATTTAACTCTCATTTCTCACCAGGAAGAGGAATTAACCAAAGGCTCAGCGTGCCGTGCCGGAACCAGATTAGGGCCTGAAGCCATCCTGCGGTGTTGCGGCCTGGTCACAAGAAAGCGAGTTGAAGAAAGGAGCTCAGGGGCACTGTAATTCACAAACCTGCAGAGTTATAAATGACAGCTATCGTCCAAAAATATACTGAAGTAAGGCTGCCAAGAGGACTTGAAAGCGGGGCAGAATTGCAGGAAACCGATTTCAGGAGCTAGACTGGAATTGCATTGAAAGCATAGGAAAAGAGGCAGAACGTCCACAATGATGCACTTGGCCAAAAAGGGCGTATGCGTTTTTTCCTGAATATATTCAGGAAAAAACGCATACGCCCTTTTTGGCCAACCAAGCAAGCTTGCAAAGGAAATCTGCACTAAAATGAAGTCTCACTTCCCCCCGGTCAAAAGGGCCATCTGAAAAAAGTGTAAAATCCAGAAAGGCAGGACAGGCCATGGAGAACTGGGAGCCTTGTTATGCTGATGGGCGGGATGTAAATTGCCAACAGACACTCGGGAGAAGTGTATGGTGTTTCCTGAAACATCTAAAAAACAAAGCAACAGAGCCTAGGGCACTTCCACTTATGGTCCTATAGCTTAGGGAAATTAAAACAAAAAAGACACAGCCAACCCAATGTTTGGGAAGCCTCTGTTTACAAGAACCTCGTTTACCGTACAAGTTCAATATCACAGAAAGTGAAAAATGGATAAAGAACTTGTGGTACTTACGTACAATGCAGTATCACTCAGCAATGAAATCTATGTCATCAGGCCCGTAGCAGCATAATGAGTGGATTCAGGTACGATGATTCTAACTGAAATAAGTCACACAGAAAAAGAAACGTCATAAGATATCACTAATACACGGAATGTAAACTTGGCTACACAGGAACTGAATTCCAAAACAGAACAGGATCTCAAATTTAGAAAACCACCTTATGGTTGCTTAAGGGGAAAGGTGAGTTGGGGTGCTGCATAAAACCAGAGATTGAAATGAGCACAGATAAAGTTCCTTAAGCCAAATATGGAATAGGCAAGAGCTACTCCTTGCTCAATGAAATGGACTCAACACCCCATATTAAACGCCTAAGAATGTACCTGACTAGTAAGCATCTTAAAACCTATGGATTGCTATGTCTCCAAAAGAGAATCAAGCGTGTGTACAGGGGCATAAACTCAGCAGTGATAGGATTGGAGAGGTTCGGTGAGCAAATGAAGACCCTTTGAAGTCATATTGCATGGTACCCATTCCACGGGTCTCAACTCTCCAGGTTTAATGTATTCTTCCTTCAGCTAAAACATGCATGTGGAACCCAGAGTATGATCAACCATGTGAACGGGAGACGTGTTCAAATATGTCTCAGTTTTTGTACCCTGGTACTCGGGTGCAACATTCCAGACGCTTTACTAACACTCTCCCGACTTGGAGAGTCAGTCCCTTTAACCTCCTGTTTGGCCCAGTTTGCAATTTCTGCGGAAGATGAACAGGAATAGCGAGAACCAATGAGAGACTAGCTGGAGGTGTCTGGACGGGCAAATTTAACTCTCATTTCCCACCAGGAAGAGGAAATACCCAAAGGCTCAGCGTGCCGTGCCGGAAACAGATTAGGGCCTGAAGCCATCCTGCGGTGTTGCGGCCAGCTCACAAGAAAGTGAGTTGAAGAAAGGAGCTCAGGGGCACTGTAATTCACAAACCTGCAGAGTTATAAATGACAGCTATCGTCCAAAAATATACTGAAGTAAGGCTGCCAAGAGGACTTGAAAGCGGGGCAGAATTGCAGGAAACCGATTTCAGGAGGTAGACTGGAATTGCATTGAAAGCATAGGAAAAGAGGCAGAACGTCCACAATGATGCACTTGGCCAAAAAGGGCGTATGCGTTTTTTCCTGAATATATTCAGGAAAAAACGCATACGCCCTTTTTGGCCAACCAAGCAAGCTTGCAAAGGAAATCTGCACTACAATGAAGTCTCACTTCCCCCCGGTCAAAAGGGCCATCTGAAAAAAGTGTAAAATCCAGAAAGGCAGGACAAGCCATGGAGAACTGGGAGCCTTGTTATGCTGATGGGCGGGATGTAAATTGCCAACAGACACTCGGGAGAAGTGTATGGTGTTTCCTGAAACATCTAAAAAACAAAGCAACAGAGCCTAGGGCACTTCCACTTATGGTCCTATAGCTTAGGGAAATTAAAATCAAAAAGACACAGCCACCCCAAACTTTGGGACGCCTCTGTTTACAAGAACCTCGTTTACAGTACAAGTTCAACATCGCAGAAAGTGAAAAATGGATAAAGAAGTTGTGGTATTTCCTTACAAAGCAATATCACTCAGCAATGAAATCTATGTCATCAGGCCCGTAGCAGCACAATGAGTGGATTCAGGTATGATGATTCTAACTGAAATAAGTCACACAGAAAAAGAAACATCATAAGATATCAGTAATACACGGAATGTAAACTTGGCTACACAGGAACTGAATTACAGAACAAAACAGGGTCTCAAATTTAGAAAACCAACTTATGCTTGCTTAAGGGGAAAGGTGAGTTGGGGTGCTGCATAAAACCAGAGATTGAAATGAGCACAGATAAAGTTCCTTAAGCCAAATATGGAATAAACAAGAGCTACTCCTTGCTCAATGAAATGAACTCAACACCGCATATTAAACGCCTAAGAATGTACCTGACTAGTAACTATCTTAAAACCTATGGATTGCTATGTCTCCGAAAGAGAATGAAGCATGTGTACAGGGACATAAACGCAGCAGTGATAGGATTGGAGAGGTTCCGTGAGCAAATGAAGACCCTTTGAAGTCATATTGCATGGTACCCATTCCACGGGTTTCAACTACCCAGGTTTAAGGTATTCTTCCTTCAGCTGAAACAGGCATGTGGAACCTAGAGTATGATCAACCATGTGATCGGGAGACGTGTTCAGATATGTCTCAGTTTTCCTCCCCTGGTACTCGGGTGCAACATTCCAGACGCTTTACTAACACTCTCCCCACTTGGAGAGTCAGCGCCTTTAACCTCCTGTTTGGCCCAGTTTGCAATCTCTGCGGAAGATGAACAGGAATAGCAAGAACCAATGAGAGAATAGCTGGAGGTGTCTGGACGGGCAAATTTAACTCTCATTTCCGACCAGGAAGAGGAAATAACCAAAGGCTGAGCATGCCGTGCCGGAACCAGATTAGGGCCTGAAGCCATCCTGCGGTGTTGCGGCCAGGTCACAAGAAAGCGAGTTGAAGAAAGGAGCTCAGGGGCACTGTAATTCACAAACCTGCAGAGTTATAAATGACAGCTATCGTCCAAAAATATACTGAAGTAAGGCTGCCAAGAGGACTTGAAAGCGGGGCAGAATTGCAGGAAACTGATTTCAGGAGGTAGACTGGAATTGCATTGAAAGCATAGGAAAAGAGGCAGAACGTCCACAATGATGCACTTGGCCAAAAAGGGCGTATACATTTTTTCCTGAATATATTCAGGAAAAAACGCATACGCTCTTTTTGGCCAACCAAGCAAGCTTGCAAAGGAAATCTGCACTACAATGAAGTCTCACTTCCCCCCGGTCAAAAGGGCCATCTGCAAAAAGTGTAAAATCCAGAAAGGCAGGACAGGCCATGGAGAACTGGGAGCCTTGTTATGCTGATGGGCAGGATGTAAATTGCCAAGAGACACTCGGGAGAAGTGTATGGTGTTTCCTGAAACATCTAAAAAACAAAGCAACAGAGCCTAGGGCACTTCCACTTATGGTCCTATAGCTTAGGGAAATTAAAATCAAAAAGACACAGCCACCCCAAAGTTTGGGACGCCTCTGTTTACAAGAACCTCGTTTACAGTACAAGTTCAACATCGCAGAAAGTGAAAAATGGATAAAGAAGTTGTGGTATTTACTTACAAAGCAATATCACTCAGCAATGAAATCTATGTCATCAGGCACTTAGCAGCACAATGAGTGGATTCAGGTATGATGATTCTAACTGAAATAAGTCACACAGAAAAAGAAACATCATAAGATATCAGTAATACACGGAATGTAAACTTGGCTACACAGGAACTGAATTACAGAACAGAACAGGGTCTCAAATTTAGAAAACCAACTTATGCTTGCTTAAGGGGAAAGGTGAGTTGGGGTGCTGCATAAAACCAGAGATTGAAATGAGCACAGATAAAGTTCCTTAAGCCAAATATGGAATAGACAAGAGTTACTCCTTGCTCAACGAAATGGACTCAACACCCCATATTAAACGCCTAAGAATGTACCTGACTAGTAAGTATCTTAAAACCTATGGATTGCTATGTCTCCAAAAGAGAATCAAGCGTGTGTACAGGGGCATAAACGCAGCAGTGATAGATTTGGAGAGGTTCGGTGAGCAAATGAAGACCCTTTGAAGTCATATTGCATGGTACCCATTACACGGGTCTCAACTCTCCAAGTTTAAGGTATTCTTCCTTCAGCTAAAACATGCATGTGGAACCCAGAGTATGATCAACCATGTGAACGGGAGACGTGTTCAAATATGTCTCAGTTTTTGTACCCTGGTACTCGGGTGCAACATTCCAGACGCTTTACTAACACTCTCCCGACTTGGAGAGTCAGTCCCTTTAACCTCCTGTTTGGCCCAGTTTGCAATTTCTGCGGAAGATGAACAGGAATAGCGAGAACCAATGAGAGACTAGCTGGAGGTGTCTGGACGGGCAAATTTAACTCTCATTTCCCACCAGGAAGAGGAAATACCCAAAGGCTCAGCGTGCCGTGCCGGAACCAGATTAGGGCCTGAAGCCATCCTGCGGTGTTGCGGCCAGCTCACAAGAAAGTGAGTTGAAGAAAGGAGCTCAGGGGCACTGTAATTCACAAACCTGCAGAGTTATAAATGACAGCTATCGTCCAAAAATATACTGAAGTAAGGCTGCCAAGAGGACTTGAAAGCGGGGCAGAATTGCAGGAAACCGATTTCAGGAGGTAGACTGGAATTGCATTGAAAGCATAGGAAAAGAGGCAGAACGTCCACAATGATGCACTTGGCCAAAAAGGGCGTATGCGTTTTTTCCTGAATATATTCAGGAAAAAACGCATACGCCCTTTTTGGCCAACCAAGCAAGCTTGCAAAGGAAATCTGCACTACAATGAAGTCTCACTTCCCCCCGGTCAAAAGGGCCATCTGAAAAAAGTGTAAAATCCAGAAAGGCAGGACAAGCCATGGAGAACTGGGAGCCTTGTTATGCTGATGGGCGGGATGTAAATTGCCAACAGACACTCGGGAGAAGTGTATGGTGTTTCCTGAAACGTCTAAAAAACAAAGCAACAGAGCCTAGGGCACTTCCACTTATGGTCCTATAGCTTACGGAAATTAAAATCAAAAAGACACAGCCACCCCAAAGTTTGGGACGCCTCTGTTTACAAGAACCTCGTTTACAGTACAAGTTCAACATCGCAGAAAGTGAAAAATGGATAAAGAAGTTGTGGTATTTACTTACAAAGCAATATCACTCAGCAATGAAATCTATGTCATCAGGCACTTAGCAGCACAATGAGTGGATTCAGGTATGATGATTCTAACTGAAATAAGTCACACAGAAAAAGAAACATCATAAGATATCAGTAATACACGGAATGTAAACTTGGCTACACAGGAACTGAATTACAGAACAGAACAGGGTCTCAAATTTAGAAAACCAACTTATGCTTGCTTAAGGGGAAAGGTGAGTTGGGGTGCTGCATAAAACCAGAGATTGAAATGAGCACAGATAAAGTTCCTTAAGCCAAATATGGAATAGACAAGAGCTACTCCTTGCTCAACGAAGTGGACTCAACACCGCATATTAAACGCCTAAGAATGTACCTGACTATTAAGTATCTTAAAACATATGGATTGCTATGTCTCCGAAAGAGAATCAAGCATGTGTACAGGGGCATAAACGCAGTAGTGAAAGGATTGGAGAGGTTCGGTGAGCAAATGAAGACCCTTTGAAGTCATATTGCATGGTACCCATTCCACGGGTTTCAACTACCCAGGTTTAAGGTATTCTTCCTTCAGCTAAAACATGCATGTGAAACCCAGAGTATGATCAACCGTGTGAACGGGAGACGTGTTCAAATATGTCTCAGTTTTCTTCCCCTGGTAATCGGGTGCAACATTCCAGACGCTTTACTAACACTCTCCCGACTTGGAGAGTCAGTCCCTTTAACCTCCTGTTTGGCCCAGGTTGCAATTTCTGCGGAAGATGAACAGGAATAGGGAGAACCAATGAGAGACTAGCTGGAGGTGTCTGGACGGGCAAATTTAACTCTCATTTCCCACCAGGAAGAGGAATTAACCAAAGGCTCAGCGTGCCGTGCCGGAACCAGATTAGGGCCTGAAGCCATCCTGCGGTGTTGCGGCCAGCTCACAAGAAAGCGAGTTGAAGAAAGGAGCTCAGGGGCACTGTAATTCACAAACCTGCAGAGTTATAAATGACAGCTATCGTCCAAAAATATACTGAAGTAAGGCTGCCAAGAGGACTTGAAAGCGGGGCAGAATTGCAGGAATCCGATTTCAGGAGGTAGACTGGAATTGCATTGAAAGCATAGGAAAAGAGGCAGAACGTCCACAATGATGCACTTGGCCAAAAAGGGCGTATGCGTTTTTTCCTGAATATATTCAGGAAAAAACGCATACGCCCTTTTTGGCCAACCAAGCAAACTTGCAAAGGAAATCTGCACTACAATGAAGTCTCACTTCCCCCCGGTCAAAAGGGCCATCTGAAAAAAGTGTAAAATCCAGAAAGGCAGGACAGGCCATGGAGAACTGGGAGCCTTGTTATGCTGATGGGCGGGATGTAAATTGCCAACAGACACTCGGGAGAAGTGTATGGTGTTTCCTGAAACATCTAAGAAACAAAGCAACAGAGCCTAGGGCACTTCCACTTATGGTCCTATAGCTTAGGGAAATTAAAATCAAAAAGACACAGCCACCCCAAAGTTTGGGACGCCTCTGTTTACAAGAACCTCGTTTACCGTACAAGTTCAATATCACAGAAAGTGAAAAATGGATAAAGAAGTTGTGGTACTTACGTACAATGCAGTATCACTCAGCAATGAAATCTATGTCATCAGGCCCGTAGCAGCATAATGAGTGGATTCAGGTACGATGATTCTAACTGAAATAAGTCACACAGAAAAAGAAACATCATAAGATATCACTAATACACGGAATGTAAACTTGGCTACACAGGAACTGAATTCCAAAGCAGAACAGGGTCTCAAATTTAGAAAACCAACTTATGCTTGCTTAAGGGGAAAGGTGAGTTGGGGTGCTGCATAAAACCAGAGATTGAAATGAGCACAGATAAAGTTCCTTAAGCCAAATATGGAATAGACAAGAGCTACTCCTTGCTCAACGAAATGGACTCAACACCCCATATTAAACGCCTAAGAATGTACCTGACTAGTAAGTATCTTAAAACCTATGGATTGCTATGTCTCCAAAAGAGAATCAAGCGTGTGTACAGGGGCATAAACGCAGCAGTGATAGGATTGGAGAGGTTCGGTGAGCAAATGAAGACCCTTTGAAGTCATATTGCATGGTACCCTTTCCACTGGTCTCAACTCTCCAGGTTTAAGGTATTCTTCCTTCAGCTAAAACATGCATGTGGAACCCAGAGTATGATCAACAATGTGATCGGGAGACGTGTTCAAATATGTCTCAGTTTTCCTCCCCTGGTACTCGGGTGCAACATTCCAGACGGTTTACTCACACCCTCCCCACTTGGAGAGTCAGCGCCTTTAACCTCCTGTTTGGCCCAGTTTGCAATTTCTGCGGAAGATGAACAGGAATAGGGAGAACCAATGAGAGACTAGCTGGAGGTGTCTGGACGGGCAAATTTAACTCTCATTTCCCACCAGGAAGAGGAACTAACCAAAGGCTCAGCGTGCCGTGCCGGAACCAGATTAGGGCCTGAAGCCATCCTGCGGTGTTGTGGCCAGCTCAAAAGAAAGCGAGTTGAAGAAAGGAGCTCAGGGGCACTGTAATTCACAAACCTGCAGAGTTATAAATGACAGCTATCGTCCAAAAATATACTGAAGTAAGGCTGCCAAGAGGACTTGAAAGCGGGGCAGAATTGCAGGAAACCGATTTCAGGAGGTAGACTGGAATTGCATTGAAAGCATAGGAAAAGAGGCAGAACGTCCACAATGATGCACTTGTCCAAAAAGGGCGTATGCGTTTTTTCCTGAATATATTCAGGAAAAAACGCATACGCCCTTTTTGGCCAACCAAGCAAGTTTGCAAAGGAAATCTGCACTACAATGAAGTCTCACTTCCCCCCGCTCAAAAGGGCCATCTGAAAAAAGTGTAAAATCCAGAAAGTCAGGACAGGCCATGGAGAACTGGGAGCCTTGTTATGCTGATGGGTGGGATGTAAACTGCCAACAGACACTCGGGAGAAGTGTATGGTGTTTCCTGAAACATCTAAAAAACAAAGCAACAGAGCCTAGGGCACTTCCACTTATGGTCCTATAGCTTAGGGAAATTAAAACAAAAAAGACACAGCCAACCCAAAGTTTGGGAAGCCTCTGTTTACAAGAACCTCGTTTACCGTACAAGTTCAATATCACAGAAAGTGAAAAATGGATAAAGAACTTGTGGTACTTACGTACAATGCATTATCACTCAGCAATGAAATCTATGTCATCAGGCCCATAGCAGCATAATGAGTGGATTCAGGTACGATGATTCTAACTGAAAATAGTCACACAGAAAAAGAAACATCATAAGATATCACTAATACACGGAATGTAAACTTGTCTACACAGGAACTGAATTCCAAAACAGAACAGGGTCTCAAATTTAGAAAACCAACTTATGCTTGCTTAAGGGGAAAGGTGAGTTGGGGTGCTGCATAAAACCAGAGATTGAAATGAGCACAGATAAAGTTCCTTAAGCCAAATA
The DNA here is from genome assembly GCF_963455315.2 of Globicephala melas. NCBI lineage: Eukaryota > Metazoa > Chordata > Mammalia > Artiodactyla > Delphinidae > Globicephala > Globicephala melas. The sequence goes on along the minus strand of NW_027207281.1, from coordinate 502,739 downwards.
TGGAATAGGCAAGAGCTACTCCTTGCTCAATGAAATGGACTCAACATCCCATATTAAACGCCTAAGAATGTACCTGACTAGTAAGCATCTTAAAACCTATGGATTGCCATGTCTCCAAAAGAGAATCAAGCGTGTGTACAGGGGCATAAACGCAGCAGTGATAGGATTGGAGAGGTTCGGTGAGCAAATGAAGATCCTTTGAAGTCTTATTGCATGGTACCCATTCCACGGGTTTCAACTCTCCAGGTTTAAGGTATTCTTCCTTCAGCTAAAACATGCATGTGAAACCCAGAGTATGATCAACAGTGTGAACGGGAGACGTGTTCAAATATCTCTCAGTTTTCCTCCCCTGGTACTCGGGTGCAACATTCCAGACGCTTTACTAACACTCTCCCCACTTGGAGAGTCAGCGCCTTTAACCTCCTGTTTGACCCAGTTTGCAATTTCTGCGGAAGATGAACAGGAATAGGGAGAACCAATGAGAGACTAGCTGGAGGTGTCTGGATGGGCAAATTTAACTCTCATTTCCCACCAGGAAGAGGAACTAACCAAAGGCTCAGCGTGCCGTGCCGGAATGAGATTAGGGCCTGAAGCCATCCTGCGGTGTTGCGGCCAGCTCAAAAGAAAACGAGTTGAAGAAAGGAGCTCAGGGGCACTGTAATTCACAAACCTGCAGAGTTATAAATGACAGCTATCGTCCAAAAATATACTGAAGTAAGGCTGCCAAGAGGACTTGAAAGCGGGGCAGAATTGCAGGAAACCGATTTCAGGAGGTAGACTGGAATTGCATTGAAAGCATAGGAAAAGAGGCAGAACGTCCACAATGATGCACTTGGCCAAAAAGGGCGTATGCGTTTTTTCCTGAATATATTCAGGAAAAAACGCATACGCCCTTTTTGGCCAACCAAGCAAGCTTGCAAAGGAAATCTGCACTACAATGAAGTCTCACTTCCCCCCCCCCCCCGGTCAAAAGGGCCATCTGAAAAAAGTGTAAAATCCAGAAAGGCAGGACAGGCCATGGAAAACTGGGAGCCTCGTTATGCTGATGGGCGGGATGTAAATTGCCAACAGACACTCGGGAGAAGTGTATGGTGTTTCCTGAAACATCTAAAAAACAAAGCAACAGAGCCTAGGGCACTTCCACTTATGATCCTATAGCTTAGGGAAATTAAAATCAAAAAGACACAGCCACCCCAAAGTTTGGGACGCCTCTGTTTACAAGAACCTCGTTTACCGTACAAGTTCAACATCGCAGAAAGTGAAAAATGGATAAAGAAGTTGTGGTATTTACTTACAAAGCAATATCACTCAGCAATGAAATCTATGTCATCAGGCCCGTAGCAGCACAATGAGTGGATTCAGGTATGATGATTCTAACTGAAATAAGTCACACAGAAAAAGAAACATCATAAGATATCAGTAATACACGGAATGTAAACTTGGCTACACAGGAACTGAATTACAGAACAGAACAGGGTCTCAAATTTAGAAAACCAACTTATGCTTGCTTAAGGGGAAAGGTGAGTTGGGGTGCTGCATAAAACCAGAGATTGAAATGAGCACAGATAAAGTTCCTTAAGCCAAATATGGAATAGACAAGAGCTACTCCTTGCTCAACAAAATGGACTCAACACCCCATATTAAATGCCTAAGAATGTACCTGACTAGTAAGTATCTTAAAACCTATGGATTGCTATGTCTCCAAATGAGAATCAAGCGTGTGTACAGGGGCATAAACGCAGCAGTGATAGGATTGGAGAGGTTCGGTGAGCAAATGAAGACCCTTTGAAGTCATATTTCATGGTACCCATTCCACGGGTTTCAACTACCAAGGTTTAAGGTATTCTTCCTTCAGCTAAAACATGCATGTGAAACCCAGAGTATGTTCAACAGTGTGAACGGGAGACGTGTTCAAATATGTCTCAGTTTTCCTCCCCTGGTACTCGGGTGCAACATTCCAGACGCTTTACTAACACTCTCCCCACTTGGAGAGTCATCGCCTTTAACCTCCTGTTTGGCCCAGTTTGCAATTTCTGCGGAAGATGAACAGGAATAGGGAGAACCAATGAGAGACTAGCTGGAGGTGTCTGGACGGGCAAATTTAACTCTCATTTCCCACCAGGAAGAGGAACTAACCAAAGGCTCAGCGTGCCATGCCGGAACCAGATTAGGGCCTGAAGCCATCCTGCGGTGTTGCGGCCAGCTCAAAGGAAAACGAGTTGAAGAAAGGAGCTCAGGGGCACTGTAATTCACAAACCTGCAGAGTTATAAATGACAGCTATCGTCCAAAAATATACTGAAGTAAGGCTGCCAAGAGGACTTGAAAGTGGGGCAGAATTGCAGGAAACCGATTTCAGGAGGTAGACTGGAATTGCATTGAAAGCATAGGAAAAGAGGCAGAACGTCCACAATGATGCACTTGGCCAAAAAGGGCGTATGCGTTTTTTCCTGAATATATTCAGGAAAAAACACATACGCCCTTTTTGGCCAACCAAGCAAGCTTGCAAAGGAAATCTGCACTACAATGAAGTCTCACTTCCCCCCGGTCAAAAGGGCCATCTGAAAAAAGTGTAAAATCCAGAAAGGCAGGACAGGCCATGGAGAACTGGGAGCCTTGTTATGCTGATGGGCGGGATGTAAATTGCCAACAGACACTCGGGAGAAGTGTATGGTGTTTCCTGAAACATCTAAAAAATAAAGCAACAGAGCCTAGGGCACTTCCACTTATGGCCTTATAGCTTAGGGAAATTAAAATCAAAAAGACACAGCCACCCCAAAGTTTGGGACGCCTCTGTTTACAAGAACCTCGTTTACCGTACAAGTTCAACATCGCAGAAATTGAAAAATGGATAAAGAAGTTGTGGTATTTACTTACAAAACAATATCACTCAGCAATGAAATCTATGTCATCAGGCCCGTAGCAGCATAATGAGTGGATCAGGTACGATGATTCTAACTGAAATAAGTCACACAGAAAAAGAAACATCATAAGATATCACTAATACACGGAATGTAAACTTGGCTACACAGGAACTGAATTACAGAACAGAACAGGGTCTCAAATTTAGAAAACCAACTTATGCTTGCTTAAGGGGAAAGGTGAGTTGGGGTGCTGCATAAAACCAGAGATTGAAATGAGCACAGATAAAGTTCCTTAAGCCAAATATGGAATAGACAAGAGCTACTCCTTGCTCAACAAAATGGACTCAACACCCCATATTAAATGCCTAAGAATGTACCTGACTAGTAAGTATCTTAAAACCTATGGATTGCTATGTCTCCAAATGAGAATCAAGCGTGTGTACAGGGGCATAAACGCAGCAGTGATAGGATTGGAGAGGTTCGGTGAGCAAATGAAGACCCTTTGAAGTCATATTTCATGGTACCCATTCCACGGGTTTCAACTACCAAGGTTTAAGGTATTCTTCCTTCAGCTAAAACATGCATGTGAAACCCAGAGTATGTTCAACAGTGTGAACGGGAGACGTGTTCAAATATGTCTCAGTTTTCCTCCCCTGGTACTCGGGTGCAACATTCCAGACGCTTTACTAACACTCTCCCCACTTGGAGAGTCATCGCCTTTAACCTCCTGTTTGGCCCAGTTTGCAATTTCTGCGGAAGATGAACAGGAATAGGGAGAACCAATGAGAGACTAGCTGGAGGTGTCTGGACGGGCAAATTTAACTCTCATTTCCCACCAGGAAGAGGAACTAACCAAAGGCTCAGCGTGCCATGCCGGAACCAGATTAGGGCCTGAAGCCATCCTGCGGTGTTGCGGCCAGCTCAAAGGAAAACGAGTTGAAGAAAGGAGCTCAGGGGCACTGTAATTCACAAACCTGCAGAGTTATAAATGACAGCTATCGTCCAAAAATATTCTGAAGTAAGGCTGCCAAGAGGACTTGAAAGTGGGGCAGAATTGCAGGAAACCGATTTCAGGAGGTAGACTGGAATTGCATTGAAAGCATAGGAAAAGAGGCAGAACGTCCACAATGATGCACTTGGCCAAAAAGGGCGTATGCGTTTTTTCCTGAATATATTCAGGAAAAAACACATACGCCCTTTTTGGCCAACCAAGCAAGCTTGCAAAGGAAATCTGCACTACAATGAAGTCTCACTTCCCCCCGGTCAAAAGGGCCATCTGAAAAAAGTGTAAAATCCAGAAAGGCAGGACAGGCCATGGAGAACTGGGAGCCTTGTTATGCTGATGGGCGGGATGTAAATTGCCAACAGACACTCGGGAGAAGTGTATGGTGTTTCCTGAAACATCTAAAAAATAAAGCAACAGAGCCTAGGGCACTTCCACTTATGGCCTTATAGCTTAGGGAAATTAAAATCAAAAAGACACAGCCACCCCAAAGTTTGGGACGCCTCTGCTTACAAGAACCTCGTTTACCGTACAAGTTCAACATCGCAGAAAGTGAAAAATGGATAAAGAAGTTGTGGTATTTACTTACAAAGCAATATCACTCAGCAATGAAATCTATGTCATCAGGCCCGTAGCAGCATAATGAGTGGATCAGGTACGATGATTCTAAGTGAAATAAGTCACACAGAAAAAGAAACATCATAAGATATCAGTAATACACGGAATGTAAACTTGGCTACACAGGAACTGAATTACAGAACAGAACAGGGTCTCAAATTTAGAAAACCAACTTATGCTTGCTTAAGGGGAAAGGTGAGTTGGGGTGCTGCATAAAACCAGAGATTGAAATGAGCACAGATAAAGTTCCTTAAGCCAAATATGGAATAGACAAGAGCTACTCCTTGCTCAACGAAATGGACTCAACACCCCATATTAAATGCCTAAGAATGTACCTGACTAGTAAGTATCTTAAACCCTATGGATTGCTATGTCTCCAAAAGAGAATCAAGCATGTGTACAGGGGCATAAACGCAGCAGTGATAGGATTAGAGAGGTTCGGTGAGCAAATGAAGATCCTTTGAAGTCTTATTGCATGGTACCCATTCCACGGGTTTCAACTCTCCAGGTTTAAGGTATTCTTCCTTCAGCTAAAACATGCATGTGAAACCCAGAGTATGATCAACAGTGTGAACGGGAGACGTGTTCAAATATCTCTCAGTTTTCCTCCCCTGGTACTCGGGTGCAACATTCCAGACGCTTTACTAACACTCTCCCCACTTGGAGAGTCAGCGCCTTTAACCTCCTGTTTGACCCAGTTTGCAATTTCTGCGGAAGATGAACAGGAATAGGGAGAACCAATGAGAGACTAGCTGGAGGTGTCTGGATGGGCAAATTTAACTCTCATTTCCCACCAGGAAGAGGAACTAACCAAAGGCTCAGCGTGCCGTGCCGGAATGAGATTAGGGCCTGAAGCCATCCTGCGGTGTTGCGGCCAGCTCAAAAGAAAACGAGTTGAAGAAAGGAGCTCAGGGGCACTGTAATTCACAAACCTGCAGAGTTATAAATGACAGCTATCGTCCAAAAATATACTGAAGTAAGGCTGCCAAGAGGACTTGAAAGCGGGGCAGAATTGCAGGAAACCGATTTCAGGAGGTAGACTGGAATTGCATTGAAAGCATAGGAAAAGAGGCAGAACGTCCACAATGATGCACTTGGCCAAAAAGGGCGTATGCGTTTTTTCCTGAATATATTCAGGAAAAAACGCATACGCCCTTTTTGGCCAACCAAGCAAGCTTGCAAAGGAAATCTGCACTACAATGAAGTCTCACTTCCCCCCCACCCGGTCAAAAGGGCCATCTGAAAAAAGTGTAAAATCCAGAAAGGCAGGACAGGCCATGGAGAACTGGGAGCCTTGTTATGCTGATGGGCGGGATGTAAATTGCCAACAGACACTCGGGAGAAGTGTATGGTGTTTCCTGAAACATCTAAAAAACAAAGCAACAGAGCCTTGGGCACTTCCACTTATGGTCCTATAGCTTAGGGAAATTAAAATCAAAAAGACACAGCCACCCCAAAGTTTGGGACGCCTCTGTTTACAAGAACCTCGTTTACAGTACAAGTTCAACATCGCAGAAAGTGAAAAATGGATAAAGAAGTCGTGGTATTTACTTACAAAGCAATATCACTCAGCAATGAAATCTATGTCATCAGGCCCGTAGCAGCATAATGAGTGGATTCAGGTACGATGATTCTAACTGAAATAAGTCACACAGAAAAAGAAACATCATAAGATATCACTAATACACGGAATGTAAACTGGGCTACACAGGAACTGAATTACAGAACAGAACAGGGTCTCAAATTTAGAAAACCAACTTATGCTTGCTTAAGGGGAAAGGTGAGTTGGGGTGCTGCATAAAACCAGAGATTGAAATGAGCACAGATAAAGTTCCTTAAGCCAAATATGGAATAGACAAGAGCTACTCCTTGCTCAACGAAATGGACTCAACACCCCATATTAAACGCCTAAGAATGTACCTGACTAGTAAGTATCTTAAAACCTATGGATTGCTATGTCTCCAAAAGAGAATCAAGCATGTGTACAGGGGCATAAACGCAGCAGTGATAGGATTGGAGAGGTTCGGTGAGCAAATGAAGACCCTTTGAAGTCATATTGCATGGTACCCATTACACGGGTCTCAACTCTCCAGGTTTAAGGTATTCTTCCTTCAGCTAAAACATGCATGTGGAACCCAGAGTATGATCAACCGTGTGAACGGGAGATGTGTTCAAATATGTCTCAGTTTTCCTCCCCTGGTACTCGGGTGCAACATTCCAGACGCTTTACTAACACTCTCCCCACTTGGAGAGTCAGCGCCTTTAACCTCCTGTTTGGCCCAGTTTGCAATTTCTGCGGAAGATGAACAGGAATAGGGAGAACCAATGAGAGACTAGCTGGAGGTGTCTGGACGGGCAAATTTAACTCTCATTTCCCACCAGGAAAAGGAACTAACCAAAGGCTCAGCATGCCGTGCCGGAACCAGATTAGGGCCTGAAGCCATCCTGCGGTGTTGCGGCCAGCTCAAAAGAAAGCGAGTTGAAGAAAGGAGCTCAGGGGCACTGTAATTCACAAACCTGCAGAGTTATAAATGACAGCTATCGTCCAAAAATATACTGAAGTAAGGCTGCCAAGAGGACTTGAAAGCGGGGCAGAATTGCAGGAAACCGATTTCAGGAGGTAGACTGGAATTGCATTGAAAGCATAGGAAAAGAGGCAGAACGTCCACAATGATGCACTTGGCCAAAAAGGGCGTATGCGTTTTTTCCTGAATATATTCAGGAAAAAACGCATACGCCCTTTTTGGCCAACCAAGCAAGCTTGCAAAGGAAATCTGCACTACAATGAAGTCTCACTTCCCCCCGGTCAATAGGGCCATCTGAAAAAAGTGTAAAATCCAGAAAGGCAGGACAGGCCATGGAGAACTGGGAGCCTTGTTATGCTGATGGGCGGGATGTAAATTGCCAACAGCCACTCGGGAGAAGTGTATGGTGTTTCCTGAAACACCCAGAAAACAAAGCAACAGAGCCTAGGGCACTTCCACTTATGGTCCTATAGCTTAGGGAAATTAAAATCAAAAAGACACAGCCACCCCAAAGTTTGGGACGCCTCTGTTTACAAGAACCTTGTTTACAGTACAAGTTCAACATCGCAGAAAGTGAAAAATGGATAAAGAACTTGTGGTACTTATGTACAATGCAGTATCACTCAGCAATGAAATCTATGTCATCAGGCCCGTAGCAGCATAATGAGTGGATTCAGGTACGATGATTCTAACTGAAATAAGTCACACAGAAAAAGAAACATCATAAGATATCACTAATACACGGAATGTAAACTTGGCTACACAGGAACTGAATTCCAAAACACAACAGGGTCTCAAATTTAGAAAACCAACTTATGCTTGCTTAAGGGGAAAGGTGAGTTGGGGTGCTGCATAAAACCAGAGATTGAAATGAGCACAGATAATGTTCCTTAAGCCAAAAATGGAATAGACAAGAGCTACTCCTTGCTCAACGAAATGGACTCAACACCCCATATTAAACGCCTAAGAATGTACCTGACTAGTAAGTATCTTAAAACCTATGGATTGCTATGTCTCCGAAAGAGAATCAAGCATGTGTACAGGGGCATAAACGCAGCAGTGATAGGATTGGAGAGGTTCGGTGAGCAAATGAAGACCCTTTGAAGTCATATTGCATGGTACCCATTACACGGGTCTCAACTCTCCAGGTTTAAGGTATTCTTCCTTCAGCTAAAACATGCATGTGGAACCCAGAGTATGATCAACCGTGTGAACGGGAGATGTGTTCAAATATGTCTCAGTTTTCCTCCCCTGGTACTCGGGTGCAACATTCCAGACGCTTTATTAACACTCTCCCCACTTGGAGAGTCAGCGCCTTTAACCTCCTGTTTGGCCCAGTTTGCAATTTCTGCGGAAGATGAACAGGAATAGGGAGAACCAATGAGAGACTAGCTGGAGGTGTCTGGACGGGCAAATTTAACTCTCATTTCCCAACAGGAAGAGGAAATAACCAAAGGCTCAGCGTGCCGTGCCGGAATGAGATTAGGGCCTGAAGCCATCCTGCGGTGTTGCGGCCAGCTCAAAAGAAAGCGAGTTGAAGAAAGGAGCTCAGGGGCACTGTAATTCACAAACCTGCAGAGTTATAAATGACAGCTATCGTCCAAAAATATACTGAAGTAAGGCTGCCAAGAGGACTTGAAAGCGGGGCAGAATTGCAGGAAACCGATTTCAGGAGGTAGACTGGAATTGCATTGAAAGCATAGGAAAAGAGGCAGAACGTCCACAATGATGCACTTGGCCAAAAAGGGCGTATGCGTTTTTTCCTGAATATATTCAGGAAGAAACGCATACGCCCTTTTTGGCCAACCAAGCAAACTTGCAAAGGAAATCTGCACTACAATGAAGTCTCACTTCCCCCCAGTCAAAAGGGCCATCTGAAAAAAGTGTAAAATCCAGAAAGGCAGGACAGGCCATGGAGAACTGGGAGCCTTGTTATGCTGATGGGTGGGATGTAAATTGCCAACAGACACTCGGGAGAAGTGTATGGTGTTTCCTGAAACATCTAAGAAACAAAGCAACAGAGCCTAGGGCACTTCCACTTATGGTCCTATAGCTTAGGGAAATTAAAATCAAAAAGACACAGCCACCCCAAAGTTTGGGACGCCTCTGTTTACAAGAACCTCGTTTACCGTACAAGTTCAACATCGCAGAAAGTGAAAAATGGATAAAGAAGTTGTGGTATTTACTTACAAAGCAATATCACTCAGCAATGAAATCTATGTCATCAGGCCCTTAGCAGCACAATGAGTGGATTCAGGTATGATGATTCTAACTGAAATAAGTCACACAGAAAAAGAAACATCATAAGATATCAGTAATACACGGAATGTAAACTTGGCTACACAGGAACTGAATTACAGAACAGAACAGGGTCTCAAATTTAGAAAACCAACTTATGCTTGCTTAAGGGGAAAGGTGAGTTGGGGTGCTGCATAAAACCAGAGATTGAAATGAGCACAGATAAAGTTCCTTAAGCCAAATATGGAATAGACAAGAGCTACTCCTTGCTCAACAAAATGGACTCAACACCCCATATTAAATGCCTAAGAATGTACCTGACTAGTAAGTATCTTAAAACCTATGGATTGCTATGTCTCCAAATGAGAATCAAGCGTGTGTACAGGGGCATAAACGCAGCAGTGATAGGATTGGAGAGGTTCGGTGAGCAAATGAAGACCCTTTGAAGTCATATTTCATGGTACCCATTCCACGGGTTTCAACTACCAAGGTTTAAGGTATTCTTCCTTCAGCTAAAACATGCATGTGAAACCCAGAGTATGTTCAACAGTGTGAACGGGAGACGTGTTCAAATATGTCTCAGTTTTCCTCCCCTGGTACTCGGGTGCAACATTCCAGACGCTTTACTAACACTCTCCCCACTTGGAGAGTCAGCGCCTTTAACCTCCTGTTTGGCCCAGTTTGCAATTTCTGCGGAAGATGAACAGGAATAGGGAGAACCAATGAGAGACTAGCTGGAGGTGTCTGGACGGGCAAATTTAACTCTCATTTCCCACCAGGAAGAGGAACTAACCAAAGGCTCAGCGTGCCATGCCGGAACCAGATTAGGGCCTGAAGCCATCCTGCGGTGTTGCGGCCAGCTCAAAGGAAAACGAGTTGAAGAAAGGAGCTCAGGGGCACTGTAATTCACAAACCTGCAGAGTTATAAATGACAGCTATCGTCCAAAAATATACTGAAGTAAGGCTGCCAAGAGGACTTGAAAGTGGGGCAGAATTGCAGGAAACCGATTTCAGGAGGTAGACTGGAATTGCATTGAAAGCATAGGAAAAGAGGCAGAACGTCCACAATGATGCACTTGGCCAAAAAGGGCGTATGCGTTTTTTCCTGAATATATTCAGGAAAAAACACATACGCCCTTTTTGGCCAACCAAGCAAGCTTGCAAAGGAAATCTGCACTACAATGAAGTCTCACTTCCCCCCGGTCAAAAGGGCCATCTGAAAAAAGTGTAAAATCCAGAAAGGCAGGACAGGCCATGGAGAACTGGGAGCCTTGTTATGCTGATGGGCGGGATGTAAATTGCCAACAGACACTCGGGAGAAGTGTATGGTGTTTCCTGAAACATCTAAAAAATAAAGCAACAGAGCCTAGGGCACTTCCACTTATGGCCTTATAGCTTAGGGAAATTAAAATCAAAAAGACACAGCCACCCCAAAGTTTGGGACGCCTCTGCTTACAAGAACCTCGTTTACCGTACAAGTTCAACATCGCAGAAAGTGAAAAATGGATAAAGAAGTTGTGGTATTTACTTACAAAGCAATATCACTCAGCAATGAAATCTATGTCATCAGGCCCGTAGCAGCATAATGAGTGGATCAGGTACGATGATTCTAACTGAAATAAGTCACACAGAAAAAGAAACATCATAAGATATCACTAATACACGGAATGTAAACTTGGCTACACAGGAACTGAATTACAGAACAGAACAGGGTCTCAAATTTAGAAAACCAACTTATGCTTGCTTAAGGGGAAAGGTGAGTTGGGGTGCTGCATAAAACCAGAGATTGAAATGAGCACAGATAAAGTTCCTTAAGCCAAATATGGAATAGACAAGAGCTACTCCTTGCTCAACAAAATGGACTCAACACCCCATATTAAATGCCTAAGAATGTACCTGACTAGTAAGTATCTTAAACCCTATGGATTGCTATGTCTCCAAAAGAGAATCAAGCATGTGTACAGGGGCATAAACGCAGCAGTGATAGGATTAGAGAGGTTCGGTGAGCAAATGAAGATCCTTTGAAGTCTTATTGCATGGTACCCATTCCACGGGTTTCAACTCTCCAGGTTTAAGGTATTCTTCCTTCAGCTAAAACATGCATGTGAAACCCAGAGTATGATCAACAGTGTGAACGGGAGACGTGTTCAAATATCTCTCAGTTTTCCTCCCCTGGTACTCGGGTGCAACATTCCAGACGCTTTACTAACACTCTCCCCACTTGGAGAGTCAGCGCCTTTAACCTCCTGTTTGACCCAGTTTGCAATTTCTGCGGAAGATGAACAGGAATAGGGAGAACCAATGAGAGACTAGCTGGAGGTGTCTGGATGGGCAAATTTAACTCTCATTTCCCACCAGGAAGAGGAACTAACCAAAGGCTCAGCGTGCCGTGCCGGAATGAGATTAGGGCCTGAAGCCATCCTGCGGTGTTGCGGCCAGCTCAAAAGAAAACGAGTTGAAGAAAGGAGCTCAGGGGCACTGTAATTCACAAACCTGCAGAGTTATAAATGACAGCTATCGTCCAAAAATATACTGAAGTAAGGCTGCCAAGAGGACTTGAAAGCGGGGCAGAATTGCAGGAAACCGATTTCAGGAGGTAGACTGGAATTGCATTGAAAGCATAGGAAAAGAGGCAGAACGTCCACAATGATGCACTTGGCCAAAAAGGGCGTATGCGTTTTTTCCTGAATATATTCAGGAAAAAACGCATACGCCCTTTTTGGCCAACCAAGCAAGCTTGCAAAGGAAATCTGCACTACAATGAAGTCTCACTTCCCCCCCACCCCGGTCAAAAGGGCCATCTGAAAAAAGTGTAAAATCCAGAAAGGCAGGACAGGCCATGGAAAACTGGGAGCCTCGTTATGCTGATGGGCGGGATGTAAATTGCCAACAGAAACTCGGAAGAAGTGTATGGTGTTTCCTGAAACATCTAAAAAACAAAGCAACAGAGCCTAGGGCACTTCCACTTATGGTCCTATAGCTTAGGGAAATTAAAATCAAAAAGACACAGCCACCCCAAAGTTTGGGACGCCTCTGTTTACAAGAACCTCGTTTACCGTACAAGTTCAACATCGCAGAAAGTGAAAAATGGATAAAGAAGTTGTGGTATTTACTTACAAAGCAATATCACTCAGCAATGAAATCTATGTCATCAGGCCCGTAGCAGCACAATGAGTGGATTCAGGTATGATGATTCTAACTGAAATAAGTCACACAGAAAAAGAAACATCATAAGATATCAGTAATACACGGAATGTAAACTTGGCTACACAGGAACTGAATTACAGAACAGAACAGGGTCTCAAATTTAGAAAACCAACTTATGCTTGCTTAAGGGGAAAGGTGAGTTGGGGTGCTGCATAAAACCAGAGATTGAAATGAGCACAGATAAAGTTCCTTAAGCCAAATATGGAATAGACAAGAGCTACTCCTTGCTCAACAAAATGGACTCAACACCCCATATTAAATGCCTAAGAATGTACCTGACTAGTAAGTATCTTAAAACCTATGGATTGCTATGTCTCCAAAAGAGAATCAAGCGTGTGTACAGGGGCATAAACGCAGCAGTGATAGGATTGGAGATGTTCGGTGAGCAAATGAAGACCCTTAGAAGTCATATTTCATGGTACCCATTCCACGGGTTTCAACTACCAAGGTTTAAGGTATTCTTCCTTCAGCTAAAACATGCATGTGAAACCCAGAGTATGATCAACAGTGTGAACGGGAGACGTGTTCAAATATGTCTCAGTTTTCCTCCCCTTGTACTCGGGTGCAACATTCCAGACGCTTTACTAACACTCTCCCCACTTGGAGAGTCAGCGCCTTTAACCTCCTGTTTGGCCCAATTTGCAATTTCTGCGGAAGATGAACAGGAATAGGGAGAACCAATGAGAGACTAGGTGGAGGTGTCTGGACGGGCAAATTTAACTCTCATTTCCCACCAGGAAGAGGAACTAACCAAAGGCTCAGCGTGCCATGCCAGAACCAGGTTAGGGCCTGAAGCCATCCTGCAGTGTTGCGGCCAGCTCAAAGGAAAACGAGTTGAAGAAAGGAGCTCAGGGGCACTGTAATTCACAAACCTGCAGAGTTATAAATGACAGCTATCGTCCAAAAATATACTGAAGTAAGGCTGCCAAGAGGACTTGAAAGTGGGGCAGAATTGCAGGAAACCGATTTCAGGAGGTAGACTGGAATTGCATTGAAAGCATAGGAAAAGAGGCAGAACGTCCACAATGATGCACTTGGCCAAAAAGGGCGTATGCGTTTTTTCCTGAATATATTCAGGAAAAAACACATACGCCCTTTTTGGCCAACCAAGCAAGCTTGCAAAGGAAATCTGCACTACAATGAAGTCTCACTTCCCCCCGGTCAAAAGGGCCATCTGAAAAAAGTGTAAAATCCAGAAAGGCAGGACAGGCCATGGAGAACTGGGAGCCTTGTTATGCTGATGGGTGGGATGTAAATTGCCAACAGACACTCGGGAGTAGTGTATGGTGTTTCCTGAAACATCTAAGAAACAAAGCAACAGAGCCTAGGGCACTTCCACTTATGGTCCTATAGCTTAGGGAAATTAAAATCAAAAAGACACAGCCACCCCAAAGTTTGGGACGCCTCTGTTTACAAGAACCTCGTTTACAGTACAAGTTCAACATCGCAGAAAGTGAAAAATGGATAAAGAAGTTGTGGTATTTACTTACAAAGCAATATCACTCAGCAATGAAATCTATGTCATCAGGCCCTTAGCAGCACAATGAGTGGATTCAGGTATGATGATTCTAACTGAAATAAGTCACACAGAAAAAGAAACATCATAAGATATCAGTAATACACGGAATGTAAACTTGGCTACACAGGAACTGAATTCCAAAACAGAACAGGGTCTCAAATTTAGAAAACCAACTTATGCTTGCTTAAGGGGAAAGGTGAGTTGGGGTGCTGCATAAAACCAGAGATTGAAATGAGCACAGATAAAGTTCCTTAAGCCAAATATGGAATAGACAAGAGCTACTCCTTGCTCAACGAAATGGACTCAACATCGCATATTAAATGCCTAAGAATGTACCTGACTAATAAGTATCTTAAAACCTATGGATTGCTATGTCTCTTAAAGAGAATCAAGCATGTGTACAGGGGCATAAACGCAGCAGTGATAGGATTGGAGAGGTTCGGTGAGCAAATGAAGACCCTTTGAAGTCATATTGCATGCTACCCATTCCACGGGTTTCAACTACCCAGGTTTAAGGTATTCTTCCTTCAGCTAAAACATGCATGTGGAACCTAGAGTATGATCAAACATGTGATCGGGAGATGTGTTCAAATATGTCTCAGTTTTCGTACCCTGGTACTCGGGTGCAACATTCCAGACGCTTTACTAACACTCTAGCGACTTGGAGAGTCAGTCCCTTTAACCTCCTGTTTGGCCCAGTTTGCAATTTCTGCGGAAGATGAACAGGAATAGCGAGAACCAATGAGAGACTAGCTGGAGGTGTCTGGACGGGCAAATATAACTCTCATTTCCCACCAGGAAGCGGAATTAACCAAAGGCTCAGCGTGCCATGCCGGAACCACATTAGGGCCTGAAGCCATCCTGCGGTGTTGCGGCCAGGTCACAAGAAAGCGAGTTGAAGAAAGGAGCTCAGGGGCACTGTAATTCACAAACCTGCAGAGTTATAAATGACAGCTATCGTCCAAAAATATACTGAAGTAAGGCTGCCAAGAGGACTTGAAAGCGGGGCAGAATTGCAGGAAACCGATTTCAGGAGGTAGACTGGAATTGCATTGAAAGCATAGGAAAAGAGGCAGAACGTCCACAATGATGCACTTGGCCAAAAAGGGCGTATGTGTTTTTTCCTGAATATATTCAGGAAAAAACGCATACGCCCTTTTTGGCCAACCAAGCAAGCTTGCAAAGGAAATCTGCACTACAATGAAGTCTCACTTCCCCCCGGTCAAAAGGGCCATCTGAAAAAAGTGTAAAATCCAGAAAGGCAGGACAGGCCATGGAAAACTGGGAGCCTCGTTATGCTGATGGGCGGGATGTAAATTGCCAACAGACACTCGGGAGAAGTGTATGGTGTTTCCTGAAACATCTAAAAAACAAAGCAACAGAGCCTAGGGCACTTCCACTTATGGTCCTATAGCTTAGGGAAATTAAAATCAAAAAGACACAGCCACCCCAAAGTTTGGGACGCCTCTGTTTACAAGAACCTCGTTTACCGTACAAGTTCAACATCGCAGAAAGTGAAAAATGGATAAAGAAGTTGTGGTATTTACTTACAAAGCAATATCACTCAGCAATGAAATCTATGTCATCAGGCCCTTAGCAGCACAATGAGTGGATTCAGGTATGATGATTCTAACTGAAATAAGTCACACAGAAAAAGAAACATCATAAGATATCACTAATACACGGAATGTAAACTTGGCTACACAGGAACTGAATTACAGAACAGAACAGGGTCTCAAATTTAGAAAACCAACTTATGCTTGCTTAAGGGGAAAGGTGAGTTGGGGTGCTGCATAAAACCAGAGATTGAAATGAGCACAGATAAAGTTCCTTAAGCCAAATATGGAATAGACAAGAGCTACTCCTTGCTCAACGAAATGGACTCAACACCGCATATTAAACGCCTAAGAATGTACCTGACTAGTAAGTATCTTAAAACCTATGGATTGCTATGTCTCCAAAAGAGAATCAAGCGTGTGTACAGGGGCATAAACGCAGCAGTGATAGGATTGGAGAGGTTCGGTGAGCAAATGAAGACCCTTTGAAGTCATATTGCATGGTACCCATTCCACGGGTTTCAACTACCCACGTTTAAGGTATTCTTCCTTCAGCTAAAACATGCATGTGGAACCCAGAGTATGATCAACCGTGTGAACGGGAGACCTGTTCAAATATGTCTCAGTTTTCCTCCCCTGGTACTCGGGTGCCACATTCCAGACGCTTTACTAACACTCTCCCCACTTGGAGAGTCAGCGCCTTTAACCTCCTGTTTGGCCCAGTTTGCAATTTCTGCGGAAGATGAACAGGAATAGGGAGAACCAATGAGAGACTAGGTGGAGGTGTCTGGACGGGCAAATTTAACTCTCATTTCCCACCAGGAAGAGGAACTAACCAAAGGCTCAGCGTGCCGTGCCGGAACCAGATTAGGGCCTGAAGCCATCCTGCGGTGTTGCGGCCAGCTCAAAAGAAAGCGAGTTGAAGAAAGGAGCTCAGGGGCACTGTAATTCACAAACCTGCAGAGTTATAAATGACAGCTATCGTCCAAAAATATACTGAAGTAAGGCTGCCAAGAGGACTTGAAAGCGGAGCAGAATTGCAGGAAACCGCTTTCAGGAGGTAGACTGGAATTGCATTGAAAGCATAGGAAAAGAGGCAGAACGTCCACAATGATGCACTTGGCCAAAAAGGGCGTATGCGTTTTTTCCTGAATATATTCAGGAAAAAACGCATACGCCCTTTTTGGCCAACCAAGCAAGCTTGCAAAGGAAATCTGCACTACAATGAAGTCTCACTTCCCCCCTGTCAAAAGGGCCATCTGAAAAAAGTGTAAAATCCAGAAAGGCAGGACAGGCCATGGAGAACTGGGAGCCTTGTTATGCTGATGGGCGGGATGTAAATGGCCAACAGACACTCGGGAGAAGTGTATGGTGTTTCCTGAAACATCTAAAAAACAAAGCAACAGAGCCTAGGGCACTTCCACTTATGGTCCTATAGCTTAGGGAAATTAAAATCAAAAAGACACAGCCACCCCAAAGTTTGGGACGCCTCTTTTTACAAGAAACTCGTTTACAGTACAAGTTCAACATCGCAGAAAGTGAAAAATGGATAAAGAAGTTGTGGTATTTACTTACAAAGCAATATCACTCAGCAATGAAATCTATGTCATCAGGCCCGTAGCAGCATAATGAGTGGATTCAGGTACGATGATTCTAACTGAAATAAGTCACACAGAAAAAGAAACATCATAAGATATCACTAATACACGGAATGTAAACTGGGCTACACAGGAACTGAATTACAGAACAGAACAGGGTCTCAAATTTAGAAAACCAACTTATGCTTGCTTAAGGGGAAAGGTGAGTTGGGGTGCTGCATAAAACCAGAGATTGAAATGAGCACAGATAAAGTTCCTTAAGCCAAATATGGAATAGACAAGAGCTACTCCTTGCTCAACGAAATGGACTCAACACCCCATATTAAACGCCTAAGAATGTACCTTACTTGTAAGTATCTTAAAACCTATGGATTGCTATGTCTCCAAATGAGAATCAAGCGTGTGTACAGGGGCATAAACGCAGCAGTGATAGGATTGGAGAGGTTCGGTGAGCAAATGAAGACCCTTTGAAGTCATATTGCATGGTACCCATTCCACGGCTTTCAACTACCCACGTTTAAGGTATTCTTCCTTCAGCTAAAACATGCATGTGGAACCCAGAGTACGATCAACCGTGTGATCGGGAGACCTGTTCAAATATGTCTCAGTTTTCCTCCCCTGGTACTCGGGTGCAACATTCCAGACGCTTTACTAACACTCTCCCCACTTGGATAGTCAGCCTTTAACCTCCTGTTTAGCCCAGTTTGCAATTTCTGCGGAAGATGAACAGGAAGAGCGAGAACCAATGAGAGACTAGCTGGAGGTGTCTGGACGGGCAAATTTAACTCTCATTTCCCACCAGGAAGAGGAACTAACCAAAGGCTCAGCGTGCCATGCCGGAAACAGATTAGGGCCTGAAGCCATCCTGCGGTGTTGCGGCCAGCTCAAAAGAAAGCGAGTTGAAGAAAGGAGCTCAGGGGCACTGTAATTCACAAACCTGCAGAGTTATAAATGACAGCTATCGTCCAAAAATATACTGAAGTAAGGCTGCCAAGAGGACTTGAAAGCGGGGCAGAATTGCAGGAAACCGATTTCAGGAGGTAGACTGGAATTGCATTGAAAGCATAGGAAAAGAGGCAGAACGTCCACAATGATGCACTTGGCCAAAAAGGGCGTATGCGTTTTTTCCTGAATACCGCATATTAAACGCGTAAGAATGTACCTGACTAGTAAGTATCTTAAAACCTATGGATTGCTATGTCTCCGAAAGAGAATCTTTTGCAAAGGAAATCTGCACTACAATGAAGTCTCACTTCCCCCCGGTCAAAAGGGCCATCTGAAAAAAGTGTAAAATCCAGAAAGGCAGGACAGGCCATGGAGAACTGGGAGCCTTGTTATGCTGATGGGCGGGATGTAAATTGCCAACAGACACTCGGGAGAAGTGTATGGTGTTTCCTGAAACACCCAGAAAACAAAGCAACAGAGCCTAGGGCACTTCCACTTATGGTCCTATAGCTTAGGGAAATTAAAATCAAAAAGACACAGCCACCCCAAAGTTTGGGACGCCTCTGTTTACAAGAACCTCGTTTACCGTACAAGTTCAATATCACAGAAAGTGAAAAATGGATAAAGAACTTGTGGTACTTATGTACAATGCAGTATCACTCAGCAATGAAATCTATGTCATCAGGCCCGTAGCAGCATAATGAGTGGATTCAGGTACGATGATTCTAACTGAAATAAGTCACACAGAAAAAGAAACATCATAAGATATCACTAATACACGGAATGTAAACTTGGCTACACAGGAACTGAATTCCAAAACACAACAGGGTCTCAAATTTAGAAAACCAACTTATGCTTGCTTAAGGGGAAAGGTGAGTTGGGGTGCTGCATAAAACCAGAGATTGAAATGAGCACAGATAAAGTTCCTTAAGCCAAAAATGGAATAGACAAGAGATACTCCTTGCTCAACGAAATGGACTCAACACCCCATATTAAACGCCTAAGAATGTACCTGACTAGTAAGTATCTTAAAACCTATGGATTGCTATGTCTCCGAAAGAGAATCAAGCATGTGTACAGGGGCATAAACGCAGCAGTGATAGGATTGGAGAGGTTCGGTGAGCAAATGAAGACCCTTTGAAGTCATATTGCATGGTACCCATTACACGGGTCTCAACTCTCCAGGTTTAAGGTATTCTTCCTTCAGCTAAAACATGCATGTGGAACCCAGAGTATGATCAACCGTGTGAACGGGAGATGTGTTCAAATATGTCTCAGTTTTCCTCCCCTGGTACTCGGGTGCAACATTCCAGACGCTTTATTAACACTCTCCCCACTTGGAGAGTCAGCGCCTTTAACCTCCTGTTTGGCCCAGTTTGCAATTTCTGCGGAAGATGAACAGGAATAGGGAGAACCAATGAGAGACTAGCTGGAGGTGTCTGGACGGGCAAATTTAACTCTCATTTCCCACCAGGAAAAGGAACTAACCAAAGGCTCAGCATGCCGTGCCGGAACCAGATTAGGGCCTGAAGCCATCCTGCGGTGTTGCGGCCAGCTCAAAAGAAAGCGAGTTGAAGAAAGGAGCTCAGGGGCACTGTAATTCACAAACCTGCAGAGTTATAAATGACAGCTATCGTCCAAAAATATACTGAAGTAAGGCTGCCAAGAGGACTTGAAAGCGGGGCAGAATTGCAGGAAACCGATTTCAGGAGGTAGACTGGAATTGCATTGAAAGCATAGGAAAAGAGGCAGAACGTCCACAATGATGCACTTGGCCAAAAAGGGCGTATGCGTTTTTTCCTGAATATATTCAGGAAAAAACGCATACGCCCTTTTTGGCCAACCAAGCAAGCTTGCAAAGGAAATGTGCACTACAATGAAGTCTCACTTCCCCCCGGTCAATAGGGCCATCTGAAAAAAGTGTAAAATCCAGAAAGGCAGGACAGGCCATGGAGAACTGGGAGCCTTGTTATGCTGATGGGCGGGATGTAAATTGCCAACAGCCACTCGGGAGAAGTGTATGGTGTTTCCTGAAACATCTAAAAAACAAAGCAACAGAGCCTAGGGCACTTCCACTTATGGTCCTATAGCTTAGGGAAATTAAAATCAAAAAGACACAGCCACCCCAAAGTTTGGGACGCCTCTGTTGACAAGAACCTCGTTTACTGTACAAGTTCAATATCACAGAAAGTGAAAAATGGATAAAGAACTTGTGGTACTTATGTACAATGCAGTATCACTCAGCAATGAAATCTATGTCATCAGGCCCGTAGCAGCATAATGAGTGGATTTAGGTACGATGATTCTAACTGAAATAAGTCACACAGGAAAAGAAACATCATAAGATATCACTAATACACGGAATGTAAACTTGGCTACACAGGAACTGAATTACAGAACAGAACAGGGTCTCAAATTTAGAAAACCAACTTATGCTTGCTTAAGGGGAAAGGTGAGTTGGGGTGCTGCATAAAACCAGAGATTGAAATGAGCACAGATAAAGTTCCTTAAGCCAAATATGGAATAGAAAAGAGCTACTCGTTGCTCAACGAAATGGACTCAACACCGCATATTAAACGCCTAAGAATGTACCTGACTAGTAAGTATCTTAAAACCTATGGATTGCTATGTCTCTGAAAGAGAATTAAGCATGTGTACAGGGGCATAAACGCAGCAGTGATAGGATTGGAGAGGTTCGGTGAGCAAATGAAGACCCTTTGAAGTCATATTGCATGGTACCCATTCCACGGGTTTCAACTACCCACGTTTAAGGTATTCCTCCTTCAGCTAAAACATGCATGTGGAACCCAGAGTATGATCAACCGTGTGAACGGGAGACGTGTTCAAATATGTCTCAGTTTTCCTCCCCTGGTACTTGGGTGCAACATTCCAGACGCTTTACTAACACTCTCCCCACTTGGAGAGTCAGCGCCTTTAACCTCCTGTTTGGCCCAGTTTGCAATTTCTGCGGAAGATGAACAGGAAGAGCGAGAACCAATGAGAGACTAGCTGGAGGTGTCTGGACGGGCAAATTTAACTCTCATTTCCCACCAGGAAGAGGAAATAACCAAAGGCTCAGCGTGCCGTGCCGGAACCAGATTAGGGCCTGAAGCCATCCTGCGGTGTTGCGGCCAGCTCAAAAGAAAGCGAGTTGAAGAAAGGAGCTCAGGGGCACTGTAATTCACAAACCTGCAGAGTTATAAATGACAGCTATCGTCCAAAAATATACTGAAGTAAGGCTGCCAAGAGGACTTGAAAGCGGGGCAGAATTGCAGGAAACCGATTTCAGGAGGTAGACTGGAATTGCATTGAAAGCATAGGAAAAGAGGCAGAACGTCCACAATGATGCACTTGGCCAAAAAGGGCGTATGCATTTTTTCCTGAATATATTCAGGAAAAAACGCATACGCCCTTTTTGGCCAACCAAGCAAGCTTGCAAAGGAAATCTGCACTACAATGAAGTCTCACTTCCCCCCGGTCAAAAGGGCCATCTGAAAAAAGTGTAAAATCCAGAAAGGCAGGACAGGCCATGGAGAACTGGGAGCCTTGTTATGCTGATGGGCGGGATGTAAATTGCCAACAGACACTCGGGAGAAGTGTATGGTGTTTCCTGAAACATCTAAAAAACAAAGCAACAGAGCCTAGGGCACTTCCACTTATGGTCCTATAGCTTAGGGAAATTAAAATCAAAAAGACACAGCCACCCCAAAGTTTGGGACGCCTCTGTTTACAAGAACCTCGTTTACCGTACAAGTTCAATATCACAGAAAGTGAAAAATGGATAAAGAACTTGTGGTACTTACGTACAATGCAGTATCACTCAGCAATGAAATCTATGTCATCAGGCCCGTAGCAGCATAATGAGTGGATTCAGGTATGATGATTCTAACTGAAATAAGTCACACAGAAAAGGAAACATCATAAGATATCACTAATACACGGAATGTAAACTGGGCTAC
The DNA here is from genome assembly GCF_963455315.2 of Globicephala melas. NCBI lineage: Eukaryota > Metazoa > Chordata > Mammalia > Artiodactyla > Delphinidae > Globicephala > Globicephala melas. Next base: position 480,709 of record NW_027207281.1, on the reverse strand, counting down.
ACAGGAACTGAATTCCAAAACAGAACAGGGTCTCAAATTTAGAAAACCAACTTATGCTTGCTTAAGGGGAAAGGTGAGTTGGGGTGCTGCATAAAACCAGAGATTGAAATGAGCACAGATAAAGTTCCTTAAGCCAAATACGGAATAGACAAGAGCTACTCCTTGCTCAACGAAATGGACTCAACACCGCATATTAAACGCCTAAGAATGTACCTGACTAGTAAGTATCTTAAAACCTATGGATTGCTATGTCTCCGAAAGAGAATCAAGCATGTGTACAGGGGCATAAACGCAGCAGTGATAGGATTGGAGAGGTTCGGTGAGCAAATGAAGACCCTTTGAAGTCATATTGCATGGTACCCATTCCACGGGTTTTAACTACCCAGGTTTAAGGTATTCTTCCTTCAGCTAAAACATGCATGTGGAACTCAGAGTATGATCAACCGTGTGAACGGGAGACGTGTTCAAATATGTCTCAGTTTTCCTCCCCTGGTACTCGGGTGCAACATTCCAGACGCTTTACTAACACTCTCCGCACTTGGAGAGTCAACGCCTTTAAACTCCTGTTTGGCCCAGTTTGCAATTTCTGCGGAAGATGAACAGGAATAGGGAGAACCAATGAGAGACTAGCTGGAGGTGTCTGGACGGGCAAATTTAACTCTCGTTTCCCACCAGGAAGAGGAATTAACCAAAGGCTCAGGGTGTCGTGCCGGAACCAGATTAGGGCCTGAAGCCATCCTGCGGTGTTGCTGCCAGGTCACAAGAAAGCGAGTTGAAGAAAGGAGCTCAGGGGCACTGTAATTCACAAACCTGCAGAGTTATAAATGACAGCTATCGTCCAAAAATATACTGAACTAAGGCTGCCAAGAGGACTTGAAAGCGGGGCAGAATTGCAGGAAACCGATTTCAGGAGGTAGACTGGAATTGCATTGAAAGCATAGGAAAAGAGGCAGAACGTCCACAATGATGCACTTGGCCAAAAAGGGCGTATGCGTTTTTTCCTGAATATATTCAGGAATAAACGCATACGCCCTTTTTGGCCAACCAAGCAAGCTTGCAAAGGAAATCTGCACTACAATGAAGTCTCACTTCCCCCAGGTCAAAAGGGCCATCTGAAAAAAGTGTAAAATCCAGAAAGGCAGGACAGGCCATGGAGAACTGGGAGCCTTGTTATGATGATGGGCGGGATGTAAATTGCCAACAGACACTCGGGAGAAGTGTATGGTGTTTCCTGAAACATCTAAAAAACAAAGCAACAGAGCCTAGGGCACTTCCACTTATGGTCCTATAGCTTAGGGAAATTAAAATCAAAAAGACACAGCCACCCCAAAGTTTGGGACGCCTCTGTTTACAAGAACCTTGTTTACAGTACAAGTTCAACATCGCAGAAAGTGAAAAATGGATAAAGAAGTTGTGGTATTTACTTACAAAGCAGTATCACTCAGCAATGAAATCTATGTCATCAGGCCCTTAGCAGCACAAAGAGTGGATTCAGGTATGATGATTCTAACTGAAATAAGTCACACAGAAAAAGAAACATCATAAGATATCACTAATACACGGAATGTAAACTTGGCTACAAAGGAACTGAATTACAGAACAGAACAGGGTCTCAAATTTAGAAAACCAACTTATGCTTGCTTAAGGGGAAAGGTGAATGGGGTGCTGCATAAAAGCAGAGATTGAAATGAGCACAGATAAAGTTCCTTAAGCCAAATACGGAATAGACAGGAGCTACTCCTTGCTCAACGAAATGGACTCAACACCGCATATTAAACGCCTAAGAATGTACCTGACTAGTAAGTATCTTAAAACCTATGGATTGCTATGTCTCCGAAAGAGAATCAAGCATGTGTACAGGGGCATAAACGCAGCAGTGATAGGATTGGAGAGGTTCGGTGAGCAAATGAAGACCCTTTGAAGTCATATTGCATTGTACCCATTCCACGGGTTTCAACTACCCAGGTTTAAGGTATTCTTCCTTCAGCTAAAACATGCATGTGGAACCTAGAGTATGATCAACCATGTGATCGGGAGACGTGTTCAAATATGTCTCAGTTTTCGTACCCTGGTACTCGGGTGAAACATTCCAGACGCTTTACTAACACTCACCCTACATGGAGAGTCAGTCCCTTTAACCTCCTGTTTGGCCCAGTTTGTAATTTCTGCGGAAGATGAACAGGAATAGGGAGAACCAATGAGAGACTAGCTGGAGGTGTCTGGACGGGCAAATTTAACTCTCGTTTCCCACCAGGAAGAGGAATTAACCAAAGGCTCAGCGTGCCGTGCCGGAACCAGATTAGGGCCTGAAGCCATCCTGCGCTGTTGCGGCCAGCTCACAATAAAGCGAGTTGAAGAAAGGAGCTCAGGGGCACTGTAATTCACAAACCTGCAGAGTTATAAATGACAGCTATCGTCCAAAAATATACTGAAGTAAGGCTGCCAAGAGGACTTGAAAGCGGAGCAGAATTGCAGGAAACCGATTTCAGGAGGTAGACTGGAATTGCATTGAAAGCATAGGAAAAGAGGCAGAACGTCCACAATGATGCACTTGGCCAAAAAGGGCGTATGCGTTTTTTCCTGAATATATTCAGGAAAAAACGCATACGCCCTTTTTGGCCAACCAAGCAAGCTTGCAAAGGAAATCTGCACTACAATGAAGTCTCACTTCCCCCCGGTCAAAAGGGCCATCTGAAAAAAGTGTAAAATCCAGAAAGGCAGGACAGGCCATGGAGAAATGGGAGCCTTGTTATGCTGATGGGCGGGATGTAAATTGCCAACAGCCACTCGGGAGAAGTGTATGGTGTTTCCTGAAACATCTAAAAAACAAAGCAACAGAGCCTAGGGCACTTCCACTTATGGTCCTATAGCTTAGGGAAATTAAAATGAAAAAGACACAGCCACCCCAAAGTTTGGGACGCCTCTGTTTACAAGAACCTCGTTTACCGTACAAGTTCAATATCACAGAAAGTGAAAAATGGATAAAGAACTTGTGGTACTTACGTACAATGCAGTATCACTCAGGATGAAATCTATGTCATCAGGCCCGTAGCAGCATAATGAGTGGATTCAGGTACGATGATTCTAACTGAAATAAGTCACACAGAAAAGGAAACATCATAAGATATCACTAATACACGGAATGTAAACTGGGCTACACAGGAACTGAATTCCAAAACAGAACAGGGTCTCAAATTTAGAAAACCAACTTATGCTTGCTTAAGGGGAAAGGTGAGTTGGGGTGCTGCACAAAAGCAGAGATTGAAATGAGCACAGATAAAGTTCCTTAAGCCAAATACGGAATAGACAAGAGCTACTCCTTGCTCAACGAAATGGACTCAACACCGCATATTAAACGCCTAAGAATGTACCTGACTAGTAAGTATCTTAAAACCTATGGATTGCTATGTCTCCGAAAGAGAATCAAGCATGTGTACAGGGGCATAAACGCAGCAGTGATAGGATTGGAGAGGTTCGGTGAGCAAATGAAGACCCTTTGAAGTCATATTGCATGGTACCCATTCCACGGGTCTCAACTACCCAGGTTTAAGGTATTCTTCCTTCAGCTATAACATGCATGTGGAACCCAGAGTATGATCAACCGTGTGAACGGGAGACGTGTTCAAATATGTCTCAGTTTTCGTACCCTGGTACTCGGGTGCAACATTCCAGACGCTTTACTAACACTCTCCCCACTTGGAGAGTCAGCGCCTTTAACCTCCTGTTTGGCCCAGTTTGCAATTTCTGCGGAAGATGAACAGGAATAGGGAGAACCAATGAGAGACTAGCTGGAGGTGTCTGGACGGGCAAATTTAACTCTCGTTTCCCACCAGGAAGAGGAATTAACCAAAGGCTCAGCGTGCCGTGCCTGAACCAGATTAGGGCCTGAAGCCATCCTGCGGTGTTGCGGCCAGCTCAAAAGAAAGCGAGTTGAAGAAAGGAGCTCAGGGGCACTGTAATTCACAAACCTGCAGAGTTATAAATGACAGCTATCGTACAAAAATATACTGAAGTAAGGCTGCCAAGAGGACTTGAAAGCGGGGCAGAATTGCAGGAAACCGATTTCAGGAGGTAGACTGGAATTGCATTGAAAGCATAGGAAAACAGGCAGAACGTCCACAATGATGCACTTGGCCAAAAAGGGCGTATGCGTTTTTTCCTGAATATATTCAGGAAAAAACGCATACGCCCTTTTTGGCCAACCAAGCAAGCTTGCAAAGGAAATCTGCACTACAATGAAGTCTCACTTCCCCCCAGTCAAAAGGGCCATCTGAAAAAAGTGTAAAATCCAGAAAGGCAGGACAGGCCATGGAGAACTGGGAGCCTTGTTATGCTGATGGGCGGGATGTAAATTGCCAACAGACACTCGGGAGAAGTGTATGGTGTTTCCTGAAACATCTAAAAAACAAAGCAACAGAGCCTAGGGCACTTCCACTTATGGTCCTATAGCTTAGGGAAATTAAAATCAAAAAGACACAGCCACCCCAAAGTTTGGGACGCCTCTGTTTACAAGAACCTCGTTTACCGTACAAGTTCAATATCACAGAAAGTGAAAAATGGATAAAGAACTTGTGGTACTTATGTACAATGCAGTATCACTCAGCAATGAAATCTATGTCATCAGGCCCGTAGCAGCATAATGAGTGGATTCAGGTACGATGATTCTAACTGAAATAAGTTACACAGAAAAGGAAACATCATAAGATATCACTAATACACGGAATGTAAACTGGGCTACAGAGGAACTGAATTCCAAAACAGAACAGGGTCTCAAATTTAGAAAACCAACTTATGCTTGCTTAAGGGGAAAGGTGAGTTGGGGTGCTGCATAAAACCAGAGATTGAAATGAGCACAGATAAAGTTCCTTAAGCCAAATACGGAATAGACAAGAGCTACTCCTTGCTCAACGAAATGGACTCAACACCGCATATTAAACGCCTAAGAATGTACCTGACTAGTAAGTATCTTAAAACCTTTGGATTGCTATGTCTCCGAAAGAGAATCAAGCATGTGTACAGGGGCATAAACGCAGCAGTGATAGGATTGGAGAGGTTCGGTGACCAAATGAAGACCCTTTGAAGTCATATTGCATGGTACCCATTCCACGGGTTTCAACTACCCAGGTTTAAGGTATTCTTCCTTCAGCTAAAACATGCATGTGGAACCCAGAGTATGATCAACCGTGTGAACGGGAGACGTGTTCAAATATGTCTCAGTTTTCCTCCCCTGGTACTCGGGTGCAACATTCCAGACGCTTTACTAACACTCTCCCCACTTGGAGAGTCAGCGCCTTTAACCTCCTGTTTGGCCCAGTTTGCAATTTCTGCGGAAGATGAACAGGAATAGGGAGAACCAATGAGAGACTAGCTGGAGGTGTCTGGACGGGCAAATTTAACTCTCGTTTCCAACCAGGAAGAGGAATTAACCAAAGGCTCAGCGTGCCCTGCCGGAACCAGATTAGGGCCTGAAGCCATCCTGCGCTGTTGCGGCCAGCTCACAAGAAAGCGAGTTGAAGAAAGGAGCTCAGGGGCACTGTAATTCACAAACCTGCAGAGTTATAAATGACAGCTATCGTCCAAAAATATACTGAAGTAAGGCTGCCAAGAGGACTTGAAAGCGGGGCAGAATTGCAGGAAACCGATTTCAGGAGGTAGACTGGAATTGCATTGAAAGCATAGGAAAAGAGGCAGAACGTCCACAATGATGCACTTGGCCAAAAAGGGCGTATGCGTTTTTTCCTGAATATATTCAGGAAAAAACGCATACGCCCTTTTTGGCCAACCAAGCAAGCTTGCAAAGGAAATCTGCACTACAATGAAGTCTCACTTCCCCCCGGTCAAAAGGGCCATCTGAAAAAAGTGTAAAATCCAGAAAGGCAGGACAGGCCATGGAGAACTGGGAGCCTTGTTATGCTGATGGGCGGGATGTAAATTGCCAACAGACACTTGGGAGAAGTGTATGGTGTTTCCTGAAACATCTAAAAAACAAAGCAACAGAGCCTAGGGCACTTCCACTTATGGTCCTATAGCTTAGGGACATTAAAATCAAAAAGACACAGCCACCCCAAAGTTGGGGACGCCTCTGTTTACAAGAACCTTGTTTACAGTACAAGTTGAACATCGTAGAAAGTGAAAAATGGATAAAGAAGTTGTGGTATTTACTTACAAAGCAATATCACTCAGCAATGAAATCTATGTCATCAGGCCCTTAGCAGCACAATGAGTGGATTCAGGTATGATGATTCTAACTGAAATAAGTCACACAGAAAAAGAAACATCATAAGGTATCACTAATACACGGAATGTAAACTTGGCTACACAGGAACTGAATTCCAAATCAGAACAGGGTCTCAAATTTAGAAAACCAACTTATGCTTGCTTAAGGGGAAAGGTGAGTTGGGGTGCTGCATAAAACCAGGGATTGAAATGAGCACAGATAACGTTCTATAAGGCAAATATGGAATAGAAAAGAGCTACTCCTTGCTCAACGAAATGGACTCAACACCCCATATTCAACGCCTAGGAATATACCTGCCTAGTAAGAATCATAAAAGCAATGGATTTATATATCTCTGTAAGAGAATCAAGAGTGTGTACAGCGGCATTAAAGCAGTGAAAATCAGCTAAATCCCATATTAAAAATAAATTTCTTAAACAAAACACAATGACAGTGAAATAGAGAGCAATACTTAAGTAATCCATTCAAGGCTTCTGATGCAACCTGCATTTACCATATCTACACCCAGAGCTGGGTGACACATAAGGCTGGACACTTGGGGCTCATAAGATTGGTGAGGTTCGGTGAGCAAATGCAGACCCTTTGAAGTCATATTGCATGGTATCCATTCCATGGGTCTCAACTCTCCAGGTTTAAGGGATTCTTCCTTCAGCTAAAACATGCATGTGGAACCCAGAGTATGATCCACCGTGTGATCGAGAAACGTGTTCAAATGTGTCTCACTTTTCGTTCCCTGGTACTCGGGTGCAACATTCCAGACACTTTACTAACACTCTCCCGACTTGGAGAGTCAGTCCCTTTAACCTCCTGTTTGGCCCAGTTTGCAATTTCTGCGGAAGATGAACAGGAATAGGGAGAACCAATGAGAGACTAGCTGGAGGTGTCTGGATGGGCAAATTTAACTCTCATTTCCCACAGGGAAGAGGAATAAACCAAAGGCTCAGCATGCCGTGCCGGAACCAGATTAGGGCCTGAAGCAATCCTGCGGTGTTGTGGCCAGCTCAAAAGAAAGCGAGTTGAAGAAAGGAGCTCAGGGGCACTGTAATTCACAAACCTGCAGATTTATAAATGACAGCTATTGTCCGAAAATATACTGAAGTAGGGCTGCCAAGAGGACTTGAATGCGGGGCAGAATTGCAGGAAACCGATTTCAGGAGGAATCGGAATTGGATTGCATTTAAAACACAGGAAAAGAGGAAGAACGTCGACAATGATGCACTTGGCCAAAAAGGGCGTATGCGTTTTTTCCTGAATATATTCAGGAAAAAACGCATACGCCCTTTTTGGCCAACCAAGCAAGCTTGCAAAGGAAATCTGCACTACAATGAAGTCTCACTTCCCCCCCCCCCCCGGTCAAAAGGGCCATCTGAAAAAAGTGTAAAATCCAGAAAGGCAGAACAGGCCATGGAGAACTGGGAGCCTTGTTATGCTGATGGGCGGGATGTAAATTCCCAACAGCCCCTCTGTAGAAGTGTATGGTGTTTCCTGAAACATCTAAAAAACAAAGCAACAGAGCCTAGGGCACTTCCACTTATGGTCCTATAGCTTAGGGACATTAAAATCAAAAAGACACAGCCACCCCAAAATTTGGGACGGCTCTTTTTACAGGAATCTCTTCTGCGGCACAAGTTAAATATCCCAGAGAGCAAATAATGGATAAAGAAGTTGCGGTACTTATGTACAACAGAATACCACTCAGCAATGAAATCTATGTCACCAGGCCCGTACCAGCATAATGAGTGGATTGAGGCACGATGATTCTAAGTGAAATAAGTCACACAGAAAAAGAAACATCATAAGGTATCACTAATACACGGAATGTGAACTTGGCTACACATGAACTGAATTCCAAAACAGAACAGGGTCTCAAATTTAGAAAACCAACTTATGCTTGCTTAAGGGGGAAGGTGAGTTGGGGTGCTGCATAAAAGCAGAGTTTGAAATTAGCACAGATACCGTTCCATAAGCCAAATATGTAATAGACAAGACCTACCCCTTGCTCAACGAAATGGATTCAACAATGAGGTATCACCTCACACCTGGTAGAATAGGCATCATAGAAAATCTACAAACAAAAAATGCTGGAAAGGGTGTGGAGAAAAGGAACCCTCTTCCACTATTGTTGGGAATATAAATTGATACAGTCATTATGGAGAACAATATGGAATTTCTTAAGAAACTAACAATAGAATTACCATATGATACAGCAATCCCAGTACTGGACATATACCCAGACAAAACCATAAATCAAAAAGAGTCATTCACCGCAATGCTCATTGCATCACTATTTACAATATCGAGGTAATGGAAGCAACCTAAATGCCCACAGACAGACGAATGCATAAAGCTCTGGTACATATATAAAATGGAATATTACTAAGCCATGAAAAGGAATGAAATTGGGTCATTTGTAGAGACGTCGATGGATCTAGAGACTGTCATACAGAGTGAAGTAAGTCAGAAAGAGAAAAACAAATCTTGTATATTCATGCATATATGTGGAACCTAGAAAAACTGTACAGATTAACCATTTTGCAAGGCATAAATAGAGCAACAGATGTAGACAACAAACGTATGGACAACAAGGGGGGAAAGCTGTTGGGGGGGTGGTGGTGGGAGGAGTTGAGAGACTGGGATTGGCATGTATACATTTATATGTATAAAATAGATAACCAATAAGAACCTGCTGTATAAAAATATAAAATAAAATTCAAAATTAAAAAGAAATAAAATTTAAAAAATAAAACAGAAAAAACAATTATTCCCTGCACATACATGTATTTATATGAATAAATTATTTCCATGCTTATATCTGTAAATACAAAAAAGAGGAATAAAATCTACCTTGAACCAAAAACGAAAAAGAGAAAAAAACACAGAACCCACCAGTTACACAGAGGAAAACCGTATCAGGGCACTTGCTCCAGTTGTAAACAATTCTGAAGTTGGTCAGTGGTGGGGAATCGTCTCCCATTCAGCCAGCAGCCCCCACGCAACAAGCGTCCTCATTGCAAAGCTGGGGCACCGTGCCGAGGCATCTGTGAGTAAACGTGAGCTGAGCCCCAGGCCAGTTGCTGCTGAACTATTCCCACCCGTCCCAGGTAAAACACCTGAATATATACAAGGACTTGAAAGCCTAGAGGAAGGGCCATAGAGCCACACGAGTGACAGCATGCCGGCCGACTTGGTGCCTGCAGGCCAGCCAGGATGGTCCTGGCCCTGGGTGCTCTTCTGGAAGATTTCCATTTCCCTGCCTGAGATACCCGTCCTGTCCCTGCCCCCACTGCTTTTTTCCTTCCTCACCTCTGCCCAGGGAGAAATTCCAGCAGCAGGTATGGGTGACACATCCTCTTCTTTAGCAGGTGGCAGCCTGGCAACTGCTGCAGAAAGTCCAGCAGAGCCCCACTCACACTGGGCCACCCACAAAGCCGTGGCCTCTCACTCCCTCCCACCAGCCCAGCCCCGAGACTGCTGACAGGGCAGAGAAAATGGCGTCAGGCACGGCTGCAGGGGCTCTTGCTGCCTGGAGTGGTATTTATATTGATCTCAACCCAGGCACACCTGGGGAGGGCTGGCCGGCACGGTAAGGCTGCCCAGGTCAGCCAATCATCACCCCTCAGGGGCTGACAGTTGCAGAAAATGGAACTTGCTGAACCGGCCAGGTCCAAGGAACAGGTGTGGGCTCCTGAGAGTCAGGATAGACAAGGGGCTGCAGCTTTGGCTTGTTTTCTAATCATTTTATCTGGCCCATGAGTGGGAGACAACTTCAAGAAAACCCTCTCCTAATGAGAGGAACCCAGGAGTCAGGGAGAGGAGGGGTGGGTGGTGGTTGGAGACAGAGGCCTGGTGCCCCGGGTGCAGTGGAAGTCTCTGGAAGACCAGGTGGAGGGAGGCCTCACGGAGTGATGCCCAGGGTCACAGACCTGTCGCAGCTGCTGTTTGTTAGTTCAAGTCCTGCTCTGAGGTGCTCTGTGTCAGCTCTGAGCGACAGGTGAGCTGGGGGTGCTCTGCAATGAGGGCTATGTGCACGGTTCCTGTGTGCCCAGCCCTGCCAGGGTACCTGCAAGGGTAGCTCTGTATCCTGGGAGGGGCCTGATCACAAGAGCCCCGTGGGCTGGGGTGGGGGTGGGGTACCTGCCCAGGTGAGCTCCATATTCTGCGATTGGTCTGACCACGAGAGCCCCATGGGCTGCTGGGGACCTGGTAAAGGATGTCAGGACAGTCAGTGAAGCCACCGAGGATATACCTCCAGTTGCTCCTAATTCCTACACCCTGCTGGTCATTCTACCAACCACCAGGACATGGTATTCTGTATTAGTCTTCAATGATGCCTTCTTTTGTATTCCATTAGTCCCAGAGTCACAAGAAATTTTGGCTTGTGAGTGGCAGGACTCAACATACAACTAAAACAATACTTCCGGGCCGTCTGGCCCCAAGGGTGCAAAAATTCCCACACCGTCTTTGGGGAAAGCTTAGCTAAAGACCTAAAAGTTCTACCTCTGGAAAAGGAAACCCTCCTTCAATATGCAGACGACATTCTGATCGCCAGCCCTACTAAGGAGGCCTCTGAACTACCAAGCCAATAAAGGATAGAAGTTGTCCAAGAAAAAGCTCAAATATCACAGACTGCGGTGACCTGCCTGGGCTTCATTCTCACACAAGGTCAGAGAAGCCCATCCCAGGAAAGGGAAGAAACCATTTTCAGCCTTACCCCTTTCTAAAACTAGAAGACAGCTTAGGGGTTCCTGGGGAGGCCAGGGTTTGCTGCTTCTGGATCCCTAACTACAGTCTACTAGCTGGGCCTCTATATGAAACACTGAAAGGAAAAGATGATGATCCTTTTGAATAGAATCCAGAAGTGGCCTTTCAAGAATGGAAAGAGCAGTCAATTCAGACCCTTGCCCTGGAACTCCCTAATTTAGCTAAACCCTTTGGCCTTTACATTCCCGGTGAAAGGTGAATCGCCATTGGAGAATTAGTGCAAAAACTGGGACCACTTGAAATGGAACAATGCAAGAATGCCATCCAGGTAGGATAAACTACGGTCACGAAGGGGCTTGGCCCACTGCCACATCTGGCCAAGATACTGGCGGTATCTAAAAACCTGGAAATCAGCAGCCCAAAAGGCCACCTCCCTCCTAAGGGAAAAGGACCCCACGTGGTGATCCTAACCACCAACCATGCCCTGAAGTTGCAGGGTTCGCTCCGTGGGCACACCGACCTCGAGTGAGGAGACCCTCCAACTCCAACATCCAGAGAGATAACCGGGGGCAACAGGGCACCATGACGACTCGTGTGAACATCACTTGACCTGGAGTTTCTCTCATAAAACAACAAGAGTGTGTCCCAAAAGAGTAGACTACTGCTTGCAGGACTTACTGCACCCAGAGGGGAGCTAATAATCTTGGCGGGGGAACCGTATATCACACTGTCACCATAGAAAAGCCTACAGACACCGTGATGATGGTGGCCAATAAGACCGGCTGGACTCCTGTTTACTTCCAAAGGCTGTTGACTCAGTAGCCATCATGGTCCTTATCACCACTGACCCTGGACTGTCTGGGAGTTGAGCGGGCAGGGCTCTGACACCTGGTGCTGTTTGTACGTTAATTCAGGGGCCTAATTGAAGAAAGCGCAGACTACTGGTCAGAGCATCTAGGCTGGCAGAAACGGTCAGCCTAAGGTGGCCGAACAAATGTGGGGCGGGGTGAAACCGGCCCCCACAGCGTCTCTGCACATCTCTTTCCTGGACCCTTAAAGGTCATTAGAATCTATAACACTTCCAATGCTGGTGCTCAGGTGGACGAGCAGGGAGGCAGGGGTCCTGGGGACAATCAACGTCACCGGGAGGCTGCTGGGGAGAAGTTCTGACCCTCGCCCCAGGGTATGAGGGCTCCCAACTCAGCACTCAGCAGTTACAGAAGAAGGGTCTGCACCCTCAGCACTCCAAGAATGAGGAACGGGACAAAAGGCAGAGGAGGGGTTTGTCCCCAGCAAAGCCCATTAAAAATCCCTGGGAGATAAAAATAGAATCTGGGCAATAAAGTCAAGTCTAACCTTTTCTATCCTTTGTGCTTTGTCTAATTTCATGTGCTCCTAGGGTCCCGCATGCAGAGGTTCCACACCCGGCACTTCAGACCAGATTTCCTAGTGCAGAATGGCTGGGTCGACACCTCAGCTCCTGGGGCCCAGTGCAGACTCCACGATATAGAGCCTGAGCTACAGCCAACCCGGCCCTCGAGAGCTCCGCCGCCTCCCTCCCTCCCACTGACTCTGACAGGATCTCTACACAGCAGCCCAGCCCACAGCCCACGGGGTAGTGCATGCTCTCACCTCTCCATTCTCTGATCAAAATATAAAGTTTCCTTTGCTTGTGAACCAAACTCAGTCTCGATCTGTTGGCCCCAATGACACTGGGCAGGGGGACACTTGTTGGGGTCCACTCTGGAGGATCAGTAACAGAAATTGAGACTATTGTAACCTCAATGAACAGATGTGTGAGCCAAACTGTAGTTAACATAGAACAGTGTATAAGGCTCGGGTAAAATAAGATGTTTCTAACACTTCCATTTGATATTTCCATCACTTTTTATAAGCAAGTTCAGTGAAAAGGTTTGTCTTATTTGTCAGGTCAATATTAGAGAAACGAAGTGATTTCTTTCCAAGGATGTACATCTAATAATCTTGGTTAAACCTTCAATCTTGTTTTAAATGCTTTTCCATTGAAAATGATACCTCTCTTTCAGCTCCCCCATTTCTGAGAAGTATAAAATCTTATAATTTATTATTACCAAAGGGGAAAGGTGGGAGGAGGGATAAATTAACAGTTTGGAATTAACACATACACACTGCTATGTATAAAATAAATCATCAACAAGGAACTACTGTATAGCACAGGGAACTACACTCAACATTTTGCAATAACCTATAAGGGGAAATAATCTGAAAAAGAATAGATATTTTTATTGACATCATCTATCAATGATAGTTAAAGTGTAGCCTAAGGGAAGCTGGTGGTGAGTGCTTCTGACCCTGAAGACTTCAATCATCTAAAGTTTGGACTCTGCCTACTTCCCAAGGCCCTTAATGAACATATGTGTAGCCGTAGCTTAAAAACTTCCCCAGTTTGGGTTTTGGGGAGACACTGATTTTGAAAAAGCCCTGGTGTTCTCCTTACATGAATGGGACTCTTCCTACTGCTAAAACATGTCTGTCACACCCAGAGGATGGTATACCGTCTGATCGGGAAGAGTTTGGAAAAGGCATCTCATCTCCTCATCTCCTGGTGCTCGGGTTCACCCCTCCAGCGTCTTTACTAACAGTCTCCCCACTTGGAGATGTCAGCACTGTCAACATCCTGTTGCGTACAGTTTGGAATTTGTCCAGAGGATGAAGCGGAAGGATGAGGAACAATGAGAGACAAGTCCTAGGTGTTCAGACAGGCACATGTCACTCTAATTTCCAATCAGGAAGACGAATTGACCAAAGGCTAGGGTTGCCCATGGAAACAGTATAGGGCTTGAGGAAATCCCGCTGCTTTGTGGCCAGTTCCCATAAACACAAGTTGAACAATGGAACTCAGGGGCAGTAAAATTCACAAAACTGCAGAGTTGAAAATATCCATCACTGAAAAATGTCTTGAGGAAAGTCAGAGAAAAGGACTTGTAAGCAAGGGAGAATGGCAGGAAAGGGATTTGAGGAGGTAGAAAGGACTCGCCATTAAGCACAAGAAAAGGAGCTGAACATTGCCAACATTGCAGTTGGCCAAAAAGGGTGTATGCGTTTTTTTTCTGTATATATTCAAGAAAAGGGCATACACTTTTTTAGCCAACCAAACAGGTGGGCACTGGAAGTCAATACTACAAAAGATATCACTTCGCATCAGTCAGAAGAGCCATCCTCATAAAGCGTAAACAACAGAAATGCAGGACAGGGCAACGAGAAGAGGGAGCCCTGTGAGACTTATAGTGGAAATGTATATTGCCAACGGCCATTCTGGAGAAGTGTATTGTGTTTACTAAAGCATCTAAAAAATGAGCTACAGAGCATAGGGCACTTGCACTCATGGGCGTATATCTTGGGAAAAACAAAAATCGAGAGGACACAGGCACCCCAATGTTTAACCCCTCTCTGTTTAAAAGATCCTCGACTAGGATATAACTTAAATGTCTCTGGAGGGAAAAAATGGATAGAGATGTGGTACTTAGGTAGAGTGGAATATTATTCAGCCTGGAAATCAATGAAATATGGCCAGTTGTAACAACTCCGGAGGAGTTACGTATGATCATTCTAAGTGACAGAATTCAAAAAGAAAAAGACACATATCATAAGATATCACTTAAAGGTGGAATCCAAAATGGCTACACATGAAATAAATTACAAAACAAAAACATAGTCAAATATGTAGAAAACACGCATAAGGCTGCTAAACGGGAAAGGTGGGGAGGGGTGAGGCATCATCCAGGAGGTTGAAATTAGCAAAGATACCATTCCAAATACCAAACTGATAATCAACAAGGCCTACACGGTAGCTAAAAGAACTGCACTCAGCACACTCAAGTCACCGGAAAAGAATATATACGACTGGTAAGAATCTGAAAAAGAATTTATTGATGACTCTCTGTACGTGAATCAAGTGGATGTACAGCAGCAAGAAACAGAGCTTTGAAAATCAGCTGTAACCAATATAGTAATAAATTGAAAAAAATAAACGACAGAGAGACAGAGAAAACCTCTTACAACTTTTCCTCAGGGACGGTGATGCAACATGGATTGAACACATCTAGACCCACAGCAGGATGAGACATAAGGCTGGAAACTGTTTGCGCTAAGAGAAATGTGAGGTTGGGTGAGGAAATGCACACCCTTTAAAGTAATACTACCTGGTACCCATTCAATGGGTCCCAAATCTGCAGGTTCAAGGGATCTTCCTACAGCTAAAACATGCATGGAAAACCCAGAGGACTGTACACCATGTGATCGGGAGATGTGTCTAAAATGCACCTCATTTATCCTCTCCTGGTGCTCCTGTTCACCATTCCAGCCATGTTACTTAGAATCTCCCCACTTGGAGAATCAGCACATTTAAACTTCTGTTTCACACATTTTGCAAATTGTGAGGAGGATGAACGGGAAGAGGGGGAACCAATGAGAGAATAGTTGTAGGGGTTTGGACGGGCACATATCACTCTAATTTCCCATTAAGAATAAGAATTAAAGAAAGGCTCAGCCTGCCTCGCCGGAGCCAAAATAGGGCCTGAAGCAATCCTGCGGGTTTGAGGCCAGCTCACAAAAGAGCAACTTAAAAAATGGAGCTCAGGGTCACTGCAATTCACAAACCTGCAGAGTTATAAATGAAAACTAATGTCCAAAAATATGTTGAGGTAAGGCAAAGAAGAGGATCTGAATGCAAGACAGAATTGCAAGAAACAGATTTCAAGAGATAGATTGGACTCGTCTTTAACGCACATGAAAAGCGGCAGAATTTCGACAATGATGCAGTTGGCCCAAAAGGGCGTATGCGTTTTTTCCTGATTATATCCAGGAAAAAACGCATACGCACTTTATGGGCAACGAAGCAAGCAAGCAATGCAAATGTGCACAACAAAGAAGTCTCACTTCCCACCGGTCAAAAGGGCCATCCTAAAAAATTGTAAAAACCAGAAATGCAGGACAGGCCATGGAGAACAAGGAGCCTTTATACGCTGATGGGCAGTGTGTGAACTGCCGAGAGCCACTCTGGAGAAGTGTATGGTGGTTCCTAAATCATCTAAAAAACAGAGCTACAGAGCATAGGACACTTCCAATCATGGGAGTATATCTAGGGAAGTCTAAAAATCAACAAGACACAAGCACACCACAGTTTAGGGCTACTCTGTTTACAAGAACCTCAACTTCAGTACACCTTAAATATCCCAGGAAAGAGAACAATGGATAAAGAAGATGTGGTACTTATGTACAATGGAATATCTCTTCACCATGAAATCAATGTAATAAGGCTAGTAGAAGGATAAAGAGTGGATTTAGGTCCGATAATACTACTTGAAATAAGTCAAACAGAAAAAGAAACATATCATAAGATATCACTTATAGAGGGAGGGTAAATATGGCTGCACAAGAAATGAATTACAGAACAGAACAGTGTCTCACATTTAGAAAACACACTTATGTCAGCTTAAGGGGAAAGGAGAGGTGGGGTGATGCATAAAACCAGAGTTTGAAATTAGCACAGATACCGTTCAATAAACCAAATAGGTATTAGACAAGATCTACACCTTGCTCAATGAACTGGCCTCAACACACCCTATACACCGCAGAGAAATATATCTGAGTAATAAGAATCTTAAAACCCATGTATTGATATATCTCCATAAGGGAATCAAGTGTGTGCAGAGCGGCACAAACACAGCAGTGAAAATGAGCTAAACCCCATTATAGAAATAAATTTTAAAAACAAAACGCTGAAACAATGAAAGAGAGAAAAATTCTTACAAAATTCGCTCAGGGGCTGTGATGCAACCTGGATTGACCACATATAAAACCACAGCTGGATAAGACATAAGGCTGGACACTTGGGGCTGAGAGGATTGGTGAGCTTTGGTGAGCAACTGCCGAAAGTTTAATGCAATACTTCATGCTACTCAGTCCAAGGGTCCCAGCACTCCAGGTTGAAGGGAATCTTCCTACAGCTAAACCATGCTTGGGAAACCCAGCGACTGGTATACCATATGATCGGGAAAGGTTTCTAAAACGCACCTCATTTTTCCTCTCCTGGGGCTCCGGATCGACATTCCAGCCGCTTTACTAACAACATCCCCACATGGAGTCAATGCCTTTAAGTTCTGGTATCGCACAGTCTGCAGTTAGTGCGGAGGATGAATGGGAATGGGGGAACCAGTGAGAAACAAGCTGTAGTGGTTTCAATGGGCACATGTCACACTAATGTCACATCAGTAAGAAGAATTAACCAAAGGCACAGCAAGGTGCCCCAGAAGAAAAATAGGGCTTCAAGGAATCCTGTGGTTATGGGGCAAGACCACAAAAATAAGAGCTGAAAAGTGGGGCTAAGGGCCACTGCAATTCAAAAACCTGCAGAGTTATAAAGGCCAACTATTTTCAAAAAATATATTGAGGTAAGGCTATGAAGAGACATTGAAAGCAAGGCAGAATTGCAGGAAACCGATTTCAGGAGGTAGACTGGAATTGCATTGAAAACATATGAAGAGAGCCAGAACCTCGACAATGATGCACTTGGCCAAAAAGGGCGTATGTGTTTTTTCCTGAATATATTCAGGAAAAAACGCATACACACTTTTTGGTCAACCAAGCAAGCTTGCAAAGGAAATCTGCAGTACAATGAAGTCTCACTTACACCTGGTCAAAAGGGCAATCTGAAAAAAGTGTAAAATCCATAAAGGCACGACACGGCATGGAGAACTGGGAGCCTTCTGATGCTGATGGGCGGGATGTAAATTGCCAACAGCCACTCTGGAGAAGTGTATGGTGTTTCCCGAAACATCTAAAAAACAAAGCAACAGAGCCTAGGGCACTTCCACTTATGGTCCTATAGCTTAGGGAAATTAAAATCAAAAAGACACAGCCACCCCAAAGTTTGGGACGCCTCTGTTTACAAGAACCTCGTTTACAGTACAAGTTCAATATTGCAGAAAGTGAAAAATGGGTAAAGAAGTTGTGGTATTTACGTACAATGCAGTATCACTCAGCAATGATATCTATGTCATCAGGCCCGTAGCAGCACAATGAGTGTATTCAGGTATGGTGATTCTAACTGAAATAAGTCACACAGAAAAAGAAACATTAAAAAATATCACTAATACACTGAATGTAAACTTGGCTACAGAGGAACTGAATTCCAAAACAGAACAGGGTCTCAAATTTAGAAAAGCAACTTATGCTTGCTTAAGGAGAAAGTTGAGTTGGGGTGCTGCATAAAACCAGAGATTGAAATGAGCACAGATAAAGTTCCTTAAGCCAAATATGGAATAGACAAGAGCTACTCCTTGCTCAATGAAATGGACTCAACACCGCATATTAAACGCCTAAGAATGTACCTGACTAGTAAGTATCTTAAAACCTATGGATTGCTATGTCTCCAAAAGAGAATCAAGCGTGTGTACAGGGGCATAAACGCAGCAGTGATAGGATTGGAGAGGTTCGGTGAGCAAATGAAGACCCTTTGAAGTCATATTGCATGGTACCCATTCCACGGGTCTCAACTCTCCAGGTTTAAGGTATTCTTCCTTCAGCTAAAACATGCATGTGGAACCCAGAGTATGATCAACCGTGTGATCGGGAGACGTTTTCAGATATGTCTCAGTTTTCGTCCCCTGGTACTTGGGTGCAACATTCCAGACGCTTTACTAACAATCTCCCCACTTGGAGAGTCAGTGCCTTTAACCTCCTGTTTGGCCCAGTTTGCAATTTCTGCGGAAGATGAACAGGAATAGGGAGAACCAATGAGAGACTAGCTGGAGGTGTCTGGACGGGCAAATTTAACTCTCATTTCCCACCAGGAAGAGGAAATAACCAAAGGCTCAGCGTGCCGTGCCAGAACCAGATTAGGGCCTGAAGCAATCTTGTGGTGTTGCGGCCAGCTCACAAGAAAGCGAGTTGAAGAAAAGAGCTCAGGGGCACTGTAATTCACAAACCTGCAGAGTTATAAATGACAGCTATTGTCCAAAAATATACTGAAGTAAGGCTGCCAAGAGGACTTGAAAGCGGGGCAGAATTGCAGGAAACCGATTTCAGGAGGTAGACTGGAATTGCATTGAAAGCATAGGAAAAGAGGCAGAACGTCCACAATGATGCACTTGGCCAAAAAGGGCGTATGCGTTTTTTCCTGAATATATTCAGGAAAAAACGCATACGCCATTTTTGGCCAACCAAGCAAGCTTGCAAAGGAAATCTGCACTACAATGAAGTCTCACTTCCCCCCGGTCAAAAGGGCCATCTGAAAAAAGTGTAAAATCCAGCAAGGCAGGACAGGCCATGGAGAACTGGGAGCCTTGTTATGCTGATGGGCGGGATGTACATTGCCAACAGACACTCGGGAGAAGTGTATGGTGTTTCCTGAAACATCTAAAAAACAAAGCAACAGAGCCTAGGGCACTTCCACTTATGGTCCTATAATTTGGGAAATTAAATTCAAAAAGACACAGCCATCCCAAAGTTTGGGACGGCTCTGTTTAAAACAACCTCGTTTACGGTACAAATTCAATATCACAGAAAGTGAGAAATGGATAAAGAAGTTGTGGTACTCACGTAAAATGCAGAATCACTCAGCAATGAAATCTATGTCATCAGGCCCATAGCAGCATAATGAGTGGATTCAGGTACGATGATTCGAACTGAAACAAGTCACACAGAAAAACAAACATCATAAGATATCAGTAATACACGGAATGTAAACTTGGCTACACAGGAACTGAATTACAGAACAGAACAGGGTCTCAAATTTAGAAAACCAACTTATGCTTGCTTAAGGGGAAAGGTGAGTTGGGGTGCTGCATAAAACCAGAGATTGAAATGAGCACAGATAAAGTTCCTTAAGCCAAATATGGAATAGACAAGAGCTACTCCTTGCTCAACGAAATGGACTCAACACCCCATATTAAACGCCTAAGAATGTACCTGACTAGTAAGTATCTTAAAACCTATGGATTGCTATGTCTCCAAAAGAGAATCAAGCGTGTGCACAGGGGCATAAACGCAGCAGTGATAGGATTGGAGAGGTTCGGTGAGCAAATGAAGACCCTTTGAAGTCATATTGCATGGTACCCATTCCACGGGTCTCAACTCTCCAGGTTTAAGGTATTCTTCCTTCAGCTAAAACATGCATGTGGAACCCAGAGTATGATCAACCGTGTGATCGGGACACGTGTTCAAATATGTCTCAGTTTTCCTCCCCTGGTACTCGGGTGCAACATTCCAGACGCTTTACTAACACTCTCCCCACTTGGAGAGTCAGCGCCTTTAACCTCCTGTTTGGCCCAGTTTGCAATTTCTGCGGAAGATGAACAGGAATAGGGAGAACCAATGAGAGACTAGCTGGAGGTGTCTGGACGGGCAAATTTAACTCTCATTTCCCACCAGGAAGAGGAAATAACCAAAGGCTCAGCGTGCCGTACCGGAACCAGATTAGGGCCTGAAGCCAACCTGTGGTGTTGCGGCCAGCTCACAAGAAAGCGAGTTGAAGAAAGGAGCTCAGGGGCACTGTAATTCACAAAACTGTAGAGTTATAAATGACAGCTATCGTCCAAAAATATACTGAAGTAAGGCTGCCAAGAGGACTTGAAAGCGGGGCAGAATTGCAGGAAACCGATTTCAGGAGGTAGACTGGAACTGCAATTCAAGCATAGGAAAAGAGGCAGAACGTCCACAATGATGCACTTGGCCAAAAAGGGCGCATGCGTTTTTTCCTGAATATATTCAGGAAAAAACGCATGCGCCCTTTTTGGCCAACCAAGCAAGCTTGCAATGGAAATCGGCACTACAATGAAGTCTCACTTCCCCCCGGTCAAAAGGGCCATCTGAAAAAAGTGTAAAATCCAGAAAGGCAGGACAGGCCATGGAGAACTGGGAGCCTTGTTATGCTGATGGGCGGGATGTAAATTGCCAACAAACACTCGGGAGAAGTGTATGGTGTTTCCTGAAACATCTAAAAAACAAAGCAACAGAGCCTAGGGCACTTCCACTTATGGTCTTATAGCTTAGGGAAATTAAAATCAAAAAGACACAGCCACCCCAAAGTTTCAGACGCCTCTGTTTACAAGAACCTCGTTTACAGTACAAGTTCCATATCACAGAAAGTGAAAAATGGATAAAGAACTTGTGGTACTTACGTACAATGCAGTATCACTCAGCAATGAAATCTATGTCATCAGGCCCGTAGCAGCATAATGAGTGGATTCAGGTACGATGATTCTAACTGAAATAAGTCACACAGAAAAAGGAACATCATAAGATATCACTAATACACGGAATGTAAACTGGGCTACACAGGAACTGAATTCCAAAACAGAACAGGGTCTCAAATTTAGAAAACCAACTTATGCTTGCTTAAGGGGAAAGGTGAGTTGGGGTGCTGCATAAAACCAGAGATTGAAATGAGCACAGATAAAGTTCCTTAAGCCAAATATGGAATAGACAAGAGCTACTCCTTGCTCAACGAAATGGATTCAACACCCCATATTAAACGTCTAAGAATATACCTGACTAGTAAGTATCTTAAAACCTATGGATTGCTATGTCTCCGAAAGAGAATCAAGCGTGTGTACAGGGGCATAAACGCAGCAGTGATAGGATTGGAGAGGTTCGGTGAGCAAATGAAGACCCTTTGAAGTCATATTGCATGGTACCCATTACACGGGTATCAACTCTCCAGGTTTAAGGTATTCTTCCTTCAGCTAAAACATGCATGTGGAACCCAGAGTATGATCAACCATGTGATCGGGACACGTGTTCAAATATGTCTCAGTTTTCCTCCCCTGGTACTCGGGTGCAACATTCCAGACGCTTTACTAACACTCTCCCCACTTGGAGAGTCAGCGCCTTTAACCTCCTGTTTGACCCAGTTTGCAATTTCTGCGGAAGATGAACAGGAATAGGGAGAACCAATGAGAGACTAGCTGGAGGTGTCTGGACGGGCAAATTTAACTCTCATTTCCCACCAGGAAGAGGAAATAACCAAAGGCTCAGCGTGCCGTGCCGGAAACAGATTAGGGCCTGAAGCCATCCTGTGGTGTTGCGGCCAGCTCACAAGAAAGCGAGTTGAAGAAAGGAGCTCAGGGGCACTGTAATTCACAAAACTGTAGAGTTATAAATGACAGCTATCGTCCAAAAATATACTGAAGTAAGGCTGCCAAGAGGACTTGAAAGCGGGGCAGAATTGCAGGAAACCGATTTCAGGAGGTAGACTGGAATTGCATTGAAAGCATAGGAAAAGAGGCAGAACGTCCACAATGATGCACTTGGCCAAAAAGGGCGTATGCGTTTTTTCCTGAATATATTCAGGAAAAAACGGATATGCCCTTTTTGGCCAACCAAGCAAACTTGCAAAGGAAATCTGCACTACAATGAAGTCTCACTTCCCCCCGGTCAAAAGGGCCATCTGAAAAATGTGTAAAATCCAGAAAGGCAGGAAGGGCCATGGAGAACTGGGAGCCTTGTTATGCTGATGGGCGGGATGTAAATTGCCAACAGCCACTCGGGAGAAGTGTATGGTGTTTCCTGAAACATCTAAAAAATAAAGCAACAGAGCCTAGGGCACTTCCACTTATGGTCCTATAGCTTAGGGAAATTAAAATCAAAAAGACACAGCCACCCCAAAGTTTGGGACGCCTCTGTTTACAAGAACCTCGTTTACAGTACAAGTTCAACATCGCAGAAAGTGAAAATGGATAAAGAAGTTGTGGTATTTACTTACAAAGCAATATCACTCAGCAATGAAATCTATGTCATCAGGCCCTTAGCAGCACAATGAGTGGATTCAGGTATGATGATTCTAACTGAAATAAGTCACACAGAAAAAGAAACATCATAAGATATCACTAATACAAGGAATGTAAACTTGGCTACACAGGAACTGAATTACAGAACAGAACAGGGTCTCAAATTTAGAAAACCAACTTATGCTTGCTTAAGGGTAAAGGTGAGTTGGGGTGCTGCATAAAACCAGAGATTGAAATGAGCACAGATAAAGTTCCTTAAGCCAAATATGGAATAGACAAGAGCTACTCCTTGCTCAACGAAATGGACTCAACACCGCATATTAAACGCCTAAGAATGTACCTGACTAGTAAGTATCTTAAAACCTATGGATTGCTATGTCTCCGAAAGAGAATCAAGCATGTGTACAGGGGCATAAACGCAGCAGTGATAGGATTGGAGAGATTCGGTGAGCAAATGAAGACCCTTTGAAGTCATATTGCATGGTACCCATTCCACGGGTTTCAACTACCCAGGTTTAAGGTATCCTTCCTTCAGCTAAAATATGCATGTGGAACCTAGAGTATGATCAACCATGTGATCGGGAGACGTGTTCATATATGTCTCAGTTTTCGTACCCTGGTACTCGGGTGCAACATTCCAGACGCTTTACTAACACCCTCCCGACTTGGAGAGTCAGTCCCTTTAACCTCGTGTTTGGCCCAGTTTGCAATTTCTGCGGAAGATGAACAGGAATAGCGAGAACCAATGAGAGACTAGCTGGAGGTGTCTGGACGGGCAAATTTAACTCTCATTTCCCACCAGGAAGAGGAAATAACCAAAGGCTCAGCGAGCCGTGCCGGAACCAGATTAGGGGCTGAAGCCATCCTGCGGTGTTACGGCCAGGTTACAAGAAAGCGAGATGAAGAAAGGAGCTCAGGGGCAATGTAATTCACAAACCTGCAGAGTTATAAATGACAGCTATCGTCCAAAAGTATACTGAAGTAAGGCTGCCAAGAGGACTTGAAAGCAGGGCAGAATTGCAGGAAACCGATTTCAGGAGGTAGACTGGAATTGCATTGAAAGCATAGGAAAAGAGGCAGAACGTCCACAATGATGCACTTGGCCAAAAAGGGCGTATGCGTTTTTTCCTGAATATATTCAGGAAAAAACACATACGCCCTTTTTGGCCAACCAAGCAAACTTGCAAAGGAAATCTGCACTACAATGAAGTCTCACTTCCCCCCGGTCCAAAGGGCCATCTGAGAAAAGTGTAAAATCCAGAAAGGCAGGAAGGGCCATGGAGAACTGGGAGCCTTGTTATGCTGATGGACGGGATGTAAATTGCCAACAGACACTCGGGAGAAGTGTATGGTGTTTCCTGAAACATCTAATAAACAAAGCAACAGAGCCTAGGGCACTTCCACTTATGGTCCTATAGCTTAGGGAAATTAAAATCAAAAAGACACAGCCACCCCAAAGTTTGGGACGCCTCTGTTTACAAGAACCTCGTTTACAGTACAAGTTCAATATCACAGAAAGTGAAAAATGGATAAAGAACTTGTGGTACTTACGTACAATGCAGTATCACTCAGCAATGAAATCTATGTCATCAGGCCCGTAGCAGCATAATGAGTGGATTCAGGTATGATGATTCTAACTAAAATAAGTCACACAGAAAAAGAAACATCATAAGATAACACTAATACACGGAATGTAAACTTGGCTACACAGGAACTGAATTACAGAACAGAACAGGGTCTCAAATTTAGAAAACCAACTTATGCTTGCTTAAGGGTAAAGGTGAGTTGGGGTGCTGCATAAAACCAGAGATTGAAATGAGCACAGATAAAGTTCCTTAAGCCAAATATGGAATAGACAAGAGCTACTCCTTGCTCAACGAAATGGACTCAACACCGCATATTAAACGCCTAAGAATGTACCTGACTAGTAAGTATCTTAAAACCTATGGATTGCTATGTCTCCGAAAGAGAATCAAGCATGTGTACAGGGGCATAAACGCAGCAGTGATAGGATTGGAGAGATTCGGTGAGCAAATGAAGACCCTTTGAAGTCATATTGCATGGTACCCATTCCACGGGTTTCAACTACCCAGGTTTAAGGTATCCTTCCTTCAGCTAAAATATGCATGTGGAACCTAGAGTATGATCAACCATGTGATCGGGAGACGTGTTCATATATGTCTCAGTTTTCGTACCCTGGTACTCGGGTGCAACATTCCAGACGCTTTACTAACACCCTCCCGACTTGGAGAGTCAGTCCCTTTAACCTCGTGTTTGGCCCAGTTTGCAATTTCTGCGGAAGATGAACAGGAATAGCGAGAACCAATGAGAGACTAGCTGGAGGTGTCTGGACGGGCAAATTTAACTCTCATTTCCCACCAGGAAGAGGAAATAACCAAAGGCTCAGCGAACCGTGCCGGAACCAGATTAGGGGCTGAAGCCATCCTGCGGTGTTGCGGCCAGGTCACAAGAAAGCGAGTTGAAGAAAGGAGCTCAGGGGCAATGTAATTCACAAACCTGCAGAGTTATACATGACAGCTATCGTCCAAAAATATACTGAAGTAAGGCTGCCAAGAGGACTTGAAAGCAGGGCAGAATTGCAGGAAACCGATTTCAGGAGGTAGACTGGAATTGCATTGAAAGCATAGGAAAAGAGGCAGAACGTCCACAATGATGCACTTGGCCCAAAAGGGCGTATGCGTTTTTTCCTGAATATATTCAGGAAAAAACACATACGACCTTTTGGCCAACCAAGCAAACTTGCAAAGGAAATCTGCACTACAATGAAGTCTCACTTCCCCCCGGTCAAAAGGGCCATCTGAGAAAAGTGTAAAATCCAGAAAGGCAGGAAGGGCCATGGAGAACTGGGAGCCTTGTTATGCTGATGGGCGGGATGTAAATTGCCAACAGACACTCGGGAGAAGTGTATGGTGTTTCCTGAAACATCTAAAAAACAAAGCAACAGAGCCTAGGGCACTTCCACTTATGGTCCTATAGCTTAGGGAAATTAAAATCAAAAAGACACAGCCACCCCAAAGTTTGGGACGCCTCTGTTTACAAGAACCTCGTTTACAGTACAAGTTCAATATCACAGAAAGTGAAAAATGGATAAAGAACTTGTGGTACTTACGTACAATGCAGTATCACTCAGCAATGAAATCTATGTCATCAGGCCCGTAGCAGCATAATGAGTGGATTCAGGTATGATGATTCTAACTGAAATAAGTCACACAGAAAAAGAAACATCATAAGATATCACTAATACACGGAATGTAAACTTGGCTACACAGGAACTGAATTCCAAAACAGAACAGGGTCTCAAATTTAGAAAACCAACTTATGCTTGCTTAAGGGGAAAGGTGAGTTGGGGTGCTGCATAAAACCAGGATTGAAATGAGCACAGATAAAGTTCCTTAAGCCAAATATGGAATAGACAAGAGCTACTCCTTGCTCAATGAAATGGACTCAACACAGCATATTAAACGCCTAAGAATGTACCTGACTAGTAAGTATCTTAAAACCTATGGATTGCTATGTCTCCAAAAGAGAATCAAGCGTGTGTACAGGGGCATAAACGCAGCAGTGATAGGATTGGAGAGGTTCGGTGAGCAAATGAAGACCCTTTGAAGTCATATTGCATGGTACCCATTCCACGGGTTTTAACTACCCAGGTTTAAGGTATTCTTCCTTCAGCTAAAACATGCATGTGGAACCCAGAGTATGATCAACCGTGTGAACGGGAGACGTGTTCAAATATGTCTCAGTTTTCCTCCCCTGGTACTCGGGTGCAACATTCCAGACACTTTACTAACACTCTCCCCACTTGGAGAGTCAGCGCCTTTAACCTCCTGTTTGGCCCAGTTTGCAATTTCTGCGGAAGATGAACAGGAATAGGGAGAACCAATGAGAGACTAGCTGGAGGTGTCTGGACGGGCAAATTTAACTCTCATTTCCCACCAGGAAGAGGAATTAAGCAAAGGCTCAGCGTGCCATGCCGGAACCAGATTAGGGCCTGAAGCGATCCTGCGGTGTTGCGGCCAGCTCACAAGAAAGCGAGTTGAAGAAAGGAGCTCAGGGGCACTGTAATTCACAAACCTGCAGAGTTATAAATGACAGCTATCGTCCAAAAATATACTGAAGTAAGGCTGCCAAGAAGACTTGAAAGCGGGGCAGAATTGCAGGAAACCGATTTCAGGAGGTAGACAGGAATTGCATTAAAAGCATAGGAAAAGAGGCAGAACGTCCACAATGATGCACTTAGCCAAAAGGGCGTATGCGTTTTTTCCTGAATATATTCAGGAAAAGACGCATACGCCCTCTTTGGCCAACCAAGCAAGCTTGCAAAGGAAATCTGCACTACAATGAAGTCTCACTTCCCCCCGGTCAAAAGGGCCATCTGAAAAAAGTGTAAAATCCAGAAAGGCAGGACAGGCCATGGAGAACTGGGAGCCTTGTTATGCTGATGGGCGGGATGTAAATTGCCAACAGACACTCGGGAGAAGTGTATGGTGTTTCCTGAAACATCTAAAAAACAAAGCAACAGAGCCTAGGGCACTTCCACTTATGGTCCTATAGCTTAGGAAAATTTAAATAAAAAAGACACAGCCACCCCAAAGTTTGGGACGCCTCTGTTTACAAGAACCTCGTTTACATTACAAGTTCAACATCACAGAAAGTGAAAAATGGATAAAGAAGTTGTGGTATTTACTTACAAAGCAATATCACTCAGCAATGAAATCTATGTCATCAGGCCCTTAGCAGCACAATGAGTGGATTCAGGTATGATGATTCTAACTGAAATAAGTCACACAGAAAAAGAAACATCATAAGATATCAGTAATACACGGAATGTAAACTTGGCTACACAGGAACTGAATTCCAAAACAGAACAGGGTCTCAAATTTAGAAAATCAACTTATGCTTGCTTAAGGGGAAAGGTGAGTTGGGGTGCTACATAAAACCAGAGATTGAAATGAGCACAGATAAAGTTCCTTAAGCCAAATATGGAATAGACAAGAGCTACTCCTTGCTCAACGAAATGGACTCAACACCCCATATTAAACGCCAAAGAATGTACCTGACTAGTAAGTATCTTAAAACCTATGGATTGCTATGTCTCCAAAAGAGAATCAAGCGTGTGTACAGGGGCATAAACGCAGCACTGATAGGATTGGAGAGGTTCGGTGAGCAAATGAAGACCCTTTGAAGTCATATTGCATGGTACCCATTCCACGGGTCTCAACTCTCCAGGTTTAAGGTATTCTTCCTTCAGCTAAAACATGCATGTGGAACCCAGAGTATGATCAACCATGTGAATAGCAGACGTGTTCAAATATGTCTCAGTTTTCGTACCCTGGTACTCGGGTGTAACATTCCAGACGCTTTACTAACACTCTCCCCACTTAGAGAGTCAGCGCCTTTAACCTCCTGTTTGGCCCAGTTTGCAATTTCTGCGGAAGATGAACAGGAATAGGGAGAACCAATGACAGACTAGCTGGAGGTGTCTCGACGGGCAAATTTAACTCTCATTTCCCACCAGGAAGAGGAAATAACCAAAGGCTCAGCGTGCCGTGCCGGAAACAGATTAGGGCCTGAAGCCATCCTGCGGTGTTGCGGCCAGCTCACCAGAAAGCGAGTTGAAGAAAGGAGCTCAGGGGCACTGTAATTCACAAACCTGCAGAGTTATAAATGACAGCTATCGTCCAAAAATATACTGAAGTAAGGCTGCCAAGAGGACTTGAAAGCGGGGCAGAATTGCAGGAAACCGATTTCAGGAGGTAGACTGGAATTGCATTGAAAGCATAGGAAAAGAAGCAGAACGTCCACAATGATGCACTTGGCCAAAAAGGGCGTATGCGTTTTTTCCTGAATATATTCAGGAAAAAACGCATACACCCTTTTTGGCCAACCAAGCAAGCTTGCAAAGGAAATCTGCACTACAATGTAGTCTCACTTCCCCCCGGTCAAAAGGGCCATCTGAAAAAAGTGTAAAATCCAGAAAGGCAGGACAGGCCATGGAGAACTGGGAGCCTTGTTATGCTGATGGGCGGGATGTAAATTGCCAACAGACACTCAGGAGAAGTGTATGGTGTTTCCTGAAACATCTAAAAAACAAAGCAACAGAGCCTAGGGCACTTCCACTTATGGTCCTATAGCTTAGGGAAATTAAAATCAAAAAGACACAGCCACCCCAAAGTTTGGGACGCCTCTGTTTGCAAGAACCTCGTTTACCGTACAAGTTCAATGTCACAGAAAGTGAAAAATGGATAAAGAACTTGTGGTACTTACGTACAATGCAGTATCACTCAGCAATGAAATCTATGTCATCAGGCCCGTAGCAGCATAATAAGTGGATTCAGGTATGATGATTCTAACTGAAATAAGACACACAGAAAAAGAAACATCATAAGATATCAGTAATACACGGAATGTAAACTTGGCTACACAGGAACTGAATTACAGAACAGAACAGGGTCTCAAATTTAGAAAACCAACTTATGCTTGCTTAAGGGTAAAGGTGAGTTGGGGTGCTGCATAAAACCAGAGATTGAAATGAGCACAGATAAAGTTCCTTAAGCCAAATATGGAATAGACAAGAGCTACTCCTTGCTCAACGAAATGGACTCAACACCGCATATTAAACGCCTAAGAATGTACCTGACTAGTAAGTATCTTAAAACCTATGGATTGCTATGTCTCCGAAAGAGAAGCAAGCATGTGTACAGGGGCATAAACGCAGCAGTGATAGGATTGGAGAGGTTCGGTGAGCAAATGAAGACCCTTTGAAGTCATATTGCATGGTACCCATTCCACGGGTTTCAACTACCCAGGTTTAAGGTATTCTTCCTTCAGCTAAAACATGCATGTGGAACCTAGAGTATGATCAACCATGTGATCGGGAGACGTGTTCAAATATGTCTCAGTTTTCGTACCCTGGTACTCGGGTGCAACATTCCAGACGCTTTACTAACACTCTCCCGACTTGGAGAGTCAGTCCCTTTAACCTCCTGTTTGGCCCAGTTTGCAATTTCTGTGGAAGATGAACAGGAATAGGGAGAACCAATGAGAGACTAGCTGGAGGTGTCTGGACGGGCAAATTTAACTCTCATTTCCCACCAGGAAGAGGAAATAACCAAAGGGTCAGCGTGCCGTGCCGGAACCAGATTAGGGCCTGAAGCCATCCTGCGGTGTTGCGGCCAGCTCACAAGAAAGAGAGTTGAAGAAAGGAGCTCAGGGGCACTGTAATTCACAAACCTGCAGAGTTATAAATGACAGCTATCGTCCAAAAATATACTGAAGTAAGGCTGCCAAGAGGACTTGAAAGCGGGGCAGAATTGCAGGAAACCGATTTCAGGAGGTAGACTGGAATTGCATGGAAAGCATAGGAAAAGAGGCAGAACGTCCACAATGATGCACTTGGCCAAAAAGGGCGTATGCGTTTTTTCCTGAATATATTCAGGAAAAAAGGCATACGCCCTTTTTGGCCAACCAAGCAAACTTGCAAAGGAAATCTGCACTACAATGAAGTCTCACTTCCCCCCGGTCAAAAGGGCCATCGGAAAAAAGTGTAAAATCCAGAAAGGCAGGACAGGCCATGGAGAACTGGGAGCCTTGTTATGCTGATGGCCGGGATGTCAATTGCCAACAGACACTCGGGAGAAGTGTATGGTGTTTCCTGAAACATCTAAAAAACAAAGCAACAGAGCCTAGGGCACTTCCACTTATCGTCCTATAGCTTAGGGAAATTAAAATCAAAAAGACACAGCCACCCCAAAGTTTGGGACGCCTGTGTTTACAAGAACCTCATTTACAGTACAAGTTCAACATCGCAGAAAGTGAAAAATTGATAAAGAACTTGTGGTACTTACGTACAATGCAGTATCACTCAGCAATGAAATCTATGTCATCTGACCCGTAGCAGCATAATGAGTGGATTCAGGTACGATGATTCTAACTGAAATAAGTCACACAGAAAAAGAAACATCATAAGATATCACTAATACACGGAATGTAAACTTGGCTACACAGGAACTGAATTCCAAAACAGAACAGGGTCTCAAATTTAGAAAACCAACTTATGCTTGCTTAAGGGGAAAGGTGAGTTGGGGTGCTGCATAAAACCAGAGATTGAAATGAGCACAGATAAAGTTCCTTAAGCCAAATATGGAATAGACAAGAGCTACTCCTTGCTCAACGAAATGGACTCAACACCCCATATTAAACGCCTAAGAATGTACCTGACTAGTAAGTACCTTAAAACCTATGGATTGCTATGTCTCCAAAAGAGAATCAAGCGTGTGTACAGGGGCATAAACGCAGCAGTGATAGGATTGGAGAGGTTCGGTGAGCAAATGAAGACCCTTTGAAGTCATATTGCATGGTACCCATTCCACGGGTTTCAACTATCCAGGTTAAAGGTATTCTTCCTTCAGCTAAAACAAGCATGTGGAACCTAGAGTATGATCAACCATGTGATCGGGAGACGTGTTCAAATATGTCTCAGTTTTCGTATCCTGGTACTCGGGTGCAACATTCCAGACGCTTTACTAACACTCTCCCCACTTGGAGAGTCAGTCCCTTTAACCTCCTGTTTGGCCCAGTTTGCAATTCCTGCGGAAGATGAACAGGAATAGGGAGAACCAATGAGAGACTAGCTGGAGGTGTCTGGACGGGCAAATTTAACTCTCATTTCCCACCAGGAAGAGGAAATAACCAAAGGCTCAGCGTGCCGTGCCGGAACCAGATTAGGGCCTGAAGCCATCCTGCGGTGTTGCGGCCACCTCACAAGAAAGCGAGTTGAAGAAAGGACCTCAGGGGCACTGTAATTCACAAACCTGCAGAGTTATAAATGACAGCTATCGTCCAAAAATATACTGAAGTAAGGCTGCCAAGAGGACTTCAAATCGGGACAGAATTGCAGGAAACCGATTTCAGGAGGTAGACTGGAATTGCATTGAAAGCATAGGAAAAGAGGCAGAACGTCCACAATGATGCACTTGACCAAAAAGGGCGTATGCGTTTTTTCCTGAATATATTCAGGAAAAAAGGCATACGCCCTTTTTGGCCAACCAAGCAAGCTTGCAATGGAAATCTGCACTACAATGAAGTCTCACTTCCCCCCGGTCAAAAGGGCCATCTGAAAAAAGTGTAAAATCCAGAAAGGCAGGACAGGCCATGGAGAACTGGGAGCCTTGTTATGCTGATGGGCAGGATGTAAGTTGCCAACAGACACTCGGGAGAAGTGTATGGTGTTTCCTGAAACATCTAAAAAACAAAGCAACAGAGCCTAGGGCACTTCCACTTATGGTCCTATAGCTTAGGGAAATTAAAATCAAAAAGACACAGCCACCCCAAAGTTTGGGACGCCTCTGTTTACAAGAACTTCATTTACAGTACAAGTTCAACATCGCAGAAAGTGAAAAATGGATAAAGAACTTGTGGTACTTACGTACAATGCAGTATCACTCAGCAATGAAATCTATGTCATCTGGCCCGTAGCAGCATAATGAGTGGATTCAGGTACGATTAATCTAACTGAAATAAGTCACACAGAAAAAGAAACTTCATAAGATATCACTAATACACGGAATGTAAACTTGGCTACACAGGAACTGAATTCCAAAACAGAACAGGGTCTCAAATTTAGAAAACCAACTTATGCTTGCTTAAGGGGAAAGGTGAGTTGGGGTGCTGCATAAAACCAGAGATTGAAATGAGCACAGATAAAGTTCCTTAAGCCAAATATGGAATAGACAAGAGCTACTCCTTGCTCAACGAAATGGACTCAACACCCCATATTAAACGCCTAAGAATGTACCTGACTAGTAAGTATCTTAAAACCTATGGATTGCTATGTCTCCAAAAGAGAATCAAGCGTGTGTACAGGGGCATAAACGCAGCAGTGATAGGATTGGAGAGGTTCGGTGAGCAAATGAAGACCCTTTGAAGTCATATTGCATGGTACCCATTACACGGGTCTCAACTCTCCAGGTTTAAGGTATTCTTCCTTCAGCTAAAACATGCATGTGGAACCCAGAGTATGATCAACCGTGTGAACGGGAGACGTGTTCAAATATGTCTCAGTTTTCCTCCCCTGGTAGTCGGGTGCAACATTCAAGATGCTTTTCTAACACTCTCCCCACTTGGAGAATCAGCGCCTTTAACCTCCTGTTTGGCCCAATTTGCAATTTCTGCGGAAGATGAACAGGAATAGCCAGAACCAATGAGAGACTAGCTGGAGGTGTCTGGACGGGCAAATTTAACTCTCATTTCCCACCAGGAAGAGGAAATAACCAAAGGCTCAGCGTGCTGTGCCGGAACCAGATTAGGGCCTGAAGCCATCCTGTGGTGTTGCGGCCAGCTCAAAAGAAAGCGAATTGAAGAAAGGAGCTCAGGGGCACTGTAATTCACAAACCTGCAGAGTTATAAATGACAGCTATCGTCCAAAAATATACTGAAGTAAGGCTGCCAAGAGGACTTGAAAGCGGGGCAGAATTGCAGGAAACCGATTTCAGGAGGTAGACTGGAATTGCATTGAAAGCATAGGAAAAGAGGCAGAACGTCCACAATGATGCACTTGGCCAAAAAGTGCATATGCGTTTTTTCCTGAATATATTCAGGAAAAAACGCATA
The DNA here is from genome assembly GCF_963455315.2 of Globicephala melas. Lineage (NCBI taxonomy): Eukaryota > Metazoa > Chordata > Mammalia > Artiodactyla > Delphinidae > Globicephala > Globicephala melas. Next base: position 447,370 of record NW_027207281.1, on the reverse strand, counting down.
CGTCCTTTTTGGCCAACCAAGCAAGCTTGCAAAGGAAATCTGCACTACAATGAAGTCTCACTTCCCCCCGGTCAAAAGGACCATCGGAAAAAAGTGTAAAATCCAGAAAGGCAGGACAGGCCATGGAGAACTGGGAGCCTTGTTATGCTGATGGGTGGGATGTAAACTGCCAACAGACACTTGGGAGAAGTGTATGGTGTTTCCTGAAACATCTAAAAAACAAAGCAACAGAGCCTAGGGCACTTCCACTTATGGTCCTATAGCTTAGGGAAATTAAAACAAAAAAGACACAGCCAACCCAAAGTTTGGGACGCCTCTGTTTACAAGAACCTCGTTTACCGTACAAGTTCAATATCACAGAAATTGAAAAATGGATAAAGAAGTTGTGGTACTTACGTACAATGCAGTATCACTCAGCAATGAAATCTATGTCATCAGGCCCGTAGCAGCATAATGAGTGGATTCAGGTACGATGATTCTAACTGAAATAAGTCACACAGAAAAAGAAACATCATAAGATATCAGTAATACACGGAATGTAAACTTGTCTACACAGGAACTGAATTCCAAAACAGAACAGGGTCTCAAATTTAGAAAACCAACTTATGCTTGCTTAAGGGGAAAGGTGAGTTGGGGTGCTGCATAAAACCAGAGATTGAAATGAGCACAGATAAATTTCCTTAAGCCAAATATGGAATAGGCAAGAGCTACTCCTTGCTCAATGAAATGGACTCAACATCCCATATTAAACGCCTAAGAATGTACCTGACTAGTAAGCATCTTAAAACCTATGGATTGCTATGTCTCCAAAAGAGAATCAAGCGTGTGTACAGGGGCATAAACGCAGCAGTGATAGGATTGGAGAGGTTCGGTGAGCAAATGAAGACCCTTTGAAGTCATATTGCATGGTACCCATTACACGGGTTTCAGCTACCCAGGTTTAAGGTATTCTTCCTTCAGCTAAAACATGCATGTGGAACCCAGAGTATGATCAACCATGTGATCGGGAGACGTGTTCAAATATGTCTCAGTTTTCCTCCCCTGGTACTCGGGTGCAACATTCCAGACGCTTTACTAACACTCTCCCCACTTGGAGAGTCAGCGCCTTTAACCTCCTGTTTGGCCCAGTTTGCAATTTCTGCGGAAGATGAACAGCAATAGGGAGAACCAATGAGAGACTAGCTGGAGGTGTCTGGACGGGCAAATTTAACTCTCATTTCCCACCAGGAAGAGGAAATAACCAAAGGCTCAGCGTGCCGTGCCGGAATGAGATTAGGGCCTGAAGCCATCCTGCGGTGTTGCGGCCAGCTCAAAAGAAAGCGAGTTGAAGAAAGGAGCTCAGGGGCACTGTAATTCACAAACCTGCAGAGTTATAAATGACAGCTATCGTCCAAAAATATACTGAAGTAAGGCTGCCAAGAGGACTTGAAAGCGGGGCAGAATTGCAGGAAACCGATTTCAGGAGGTAGACTGGAATTGCATTGAAAGCATAGGAAAAGAGGCAGAACGTCCACAATGATGCACTTGGCCAAAAAGGGCGTATGCGTTTTTTCCTGAATATATTCAGGAAAAAACGCATACGCCCTTTTTGGCCAACCAAGCAAACTTGCAAAGGAAATCTCCACTACAATGAAGTCTCACTTCCCCCCGGTCAAAAGGGCCATCTGAAAAAAGTGTAAAATCCAGAAAGGCAGGACAGGCCATGGAGAACTGGGAGCCTTGTTATGCTGATGGGCGGGATGTAAATTGCCAACAGCCACTCGGGAGAAGTGTATGGTGTTTCCTGAAACATCTAAGAAACAAAGCAACAGAGCCTAGGGCACTTCCACTTATGGTCCTATAGCTTAGGGAAATTAAAATCAAAAAGACACAGCCACCCCAAAGTTTGGGACGCCTCTGTTTACAAGAACCTCGTTTACCGTACAAGTTCAATATCACAGAAAGTGAAAAATGGATAAAGAACTTGTGGTACTTACGTACAATGCAGTATCACTCAGCAATGAAATCTATGTCATCAGGCCCGTAGCAGCATAATGAGTGGATTCAGGTACGATGATTCTAACTGAAATAAGTCACACAGAAAAAGAAACATCATAAGATATCACTAATACACGGAATGTAAACTTGGCTACACAGGAACTGAATTCCAAAACAGAACAGGGTCTCAAATTTAGAAAACCAACTTATGCTTGCTTAAGGGGAAAGGTGAGTTGGGGTGCTGCATAAAACCAGAGATTGAAATGAGCACAGATAAAGTTCCTTAAGCCAAATATGGAATAGACAAGAGCTACTCCTTGCTCAACGAAATGGACTCAACACCGCATATTAAACGCCTAAGAATGTACCTGACTCTTAAGTATCTTAAAACCTATGGATTGCTATGTCTCCGAAAGAGAATCAAGCATGTGTACAGGGACATAAACGCAGCAGTGATAGGATTGGAGAGGTTCGGTGAGCAAATGAAGACCCTTTGAAGTCATATTGCATGGTACCCATTCCACGGGTTTCAACTACCCAGGTTTAAGGTATTCTTCCTTCAGCTAAAACATGCATGTGGAACCTAGAGTATGATCAACCATGTGATCGGGAGACGTGTTCAAATATGTCTCAGTTTTCGTACCCTGGTACTCGGGTGCAACATTCCAGACGCTTTACTAACACTCTCCCGACTTGGAGAGTCAGTCCCTTTAACCTCCTGTTTGGCCCAGTTTGCAATTTCTGCGGAAGATGAACAGGAATAGCGAGAACCAATGAGAGACTAGCTGGAGGTGTCTGGACGGGCAAATTTAACTCTCATTTCCCACCAGGAAGAGGAAATAACCAAAGGCTCAGCGTGCCGTGCCGGAACCAGATTAGGGCCTGAAGCCATCCTGCGGTGTTGCGGCCAGCTCACAAGAAAGCGAGTTGAAGAAAGGAGCTCAGGGGCACTGTAATTCACAAACCTGCAGAGGTATAAAATACAACTATCGTCCAAAAATATACTGAAGTAAGGCTGCCAAGAGGACTTGAAAGCGGGGCAGAATTGCAGGAAACCGATTTCAGGAGGTAGACTGGAATTGCATTGAAAGCATAGGAAAAGAGGCAGAACGTCCACAATGATGCACTTGGCCAAAAAGGGCGTATGCGTTTTTTCCTGAATATATTCAGGAAAAAACGCATACGCCCTTTTTGGCCAACCAAGCAAGCTTGCAAAGGAAATCTGCACTACAATGAAGTCTCACTTCCCCCCGGTCAAAAGGGCCATCTGAAAAAAGTGTAAAATCCAGAAAGGCAGGACAGGCCATGGAGAACTGGGAGCCTTGTTATGCTGATGGGCGGGATGTAAATTGCCAACAGCCACTCGGGAGAAGTGTATGGTGTTTCCTGAAACATCTAAAAAACAAAGCAACAGAGCCTAGGGCACTTCCACTTATGGTCCTATAGCTTAGGGAAATTAAAATCAAAAAGATACAGCCACCCCAATGTTTGGGACGCCTCTGTTTACAAGAACCTCGTTTACCGTACAAGTTCAATATCACAGAAAGTGAAAAATGGATAAAGAACTTGTGGTACTTACGTACAATGCAGTATCACTCAGCAGTGAAATCTATGTCATCAGGCCCGTAGCAGCACAATGAGTGGATTCAGGTACGATGATTCTAACTGAAATAAGTCACACAGAAAAAGAAACATCATAAGATATCAGTAATACACGGAATGTAAACTTGGCTACACAGGAACTGAATTACAGAACAGAACAGGGTCTCAAATTTAGAAAACCAACTTATGCTTGTTTAAGGGTAAAGGTGAGTTGGGGTGCTGCATAAAACCAGAGATTGAAATGAGCACAGATAAAGTTCCTTAAGCCAAATATGGAATAGACAAGAGCTACTCCTTGCTCAACGAAATGGACTCAACACCGCATATTAAACGCCTAAGAATGTACCTGACTCTTAAGTATCTTAGAACCTATGGATTGCTATGTCTCCAAAAGAGAATCAAGCATGTGTACAGGGACATAAACGCAGCAGTGATAGGATTGGAGAGGTTCGGTGAGCAAATGAAGACCCTTTGAAGTCATATTGCATGGTACCCATTCCACGGGTTTCAACTACCCAGGTTTAAGGTATTCTTCCTTCAGCTAAAACATGCATGTGGAACCTAGAGTATGATCAACCATGTGATCGGGAGACGTGTTCAAATATGTCTCAGTTTTCGTACCCTGGTACTCGGGTGCAACATTCCAGACGCTTTACTAACACTCTCCCGACTTGGAGAGTCAGTCCCTTTAACCTCCTGTTTGGCCCAGTTTGCAATTTCTGCGGAAGATGAACAGGAATAGCGAGAACCAATGAGAGACTAGCTGGAGGTGTCTGGACGGGCAAATTTAACTCTCATTTCCCACCAGGAAGAGGAAATAACCAAAGGCTCAGCGTGCCGTGCCGGAACCAGATTAGGGCCTGAAGCCATCCTGCGGTGTTGCGGCCAGCTCACAAGAAAGCGAGTTGAAGAAAGGAGCTCAGGGGCACTGTAATTCACAAACCTGCAGAGTTATAAATGACAACTATCGTCCAAAAATATACTGAAGTAAGGCTGCCAAGAGGACTTGAAAGCGGGGCAGAATTGCAGGAAACCGATTTCAGGAGGTAGACTGGAATTGCATTGAAAGCATAGGAAAAGAGGCAGAACGTCCACAATGATGCACTTGGCCAAAAAGGGCGTATGCGTTTTTTCCTGAATATATTCAGGAAAAAACGCATACGCCCTTTTTGGCCAACCAAGCAAGCTTGCAAAGGAAATCTGCACTACAATGAAGTCTCACTTCCCCCCGGTCAAAAGGGCCATCTGAAAAAAGTGTAAAATCCAGAAAGGCAGGACAGGCCATGGAGAACTGGGAGCCTTGTTATGCTGATGGGCGGGATGTACATTGCCAACAGACACTCGGGAGAAGTGTATGGTGTTTCCTGAAACATCTAAAAAACAAAGCAACAGAGCCTAGGGCACTTCCACTTATGGTCCTATAGCTTAGGGAAATTAAAATCAAAAAGATACAGCCACCCCAATGTTTGGGACGCCTCTGTTTACAAGAACCTCGTTTACCGTACAAGTTCAATATCACAGAAAGTGAAAAATGGATAAAGAACTTGTGGTACTTACGTACAATGCAGTATCACTCAGCAGTGAAATCTATGTCATCAGGCCCGTAGCAGCACAATGAGTGGATTCAGGTACGATGATTCTAACTGAAATAAGTCACACAGAAAAAGAAACATCATAAGATATCAGTAATACACGGAATGTAAACTTGGCTACACAGGAACTGAATTACAGAACAGAACAGGGTCTCAAATTTAGAAAACCAACTTATGCTTGTTTAAGGGTAAAGGTGAGTTGGGGTGCTGCATAAAAGCAGAGATTGAAATGAGCACAGATAAAGTTCCTTAAGCCAAATATGGAATAGACAAGAGCTACGCCTTGCTCAACGAAATGGACTCAACACCGCATATTAAACGCCTAAGAATGTACCTGACTCTTAAGTATCTTAAAACCTATGGATTGCTATGTCTCCGAAAGAGAATCAAGCATGTGTACAGGGACATAAACGCAGCAGTGATAGGATTGGAGAGGTTCGGTGAGCAAATGAAGACCCTTTGAAGTCACATTGCATGATACCCATTCCACGGGTTTTAACTACCCAGGTTTAATGTATTCTTCCTTCAGCTAAAACATGCATGTGGAACCTAGAGTATGATCAACCATGTGATCGGGAGACGTGTTCAAATATGTCTCAGTTTTCGTACCCTGGTACTCGGGTGCAACATTCCAGACGCTTTACTAACACTCTCCCGACTTGGAGAGTCAGTCCCTTTAACCTCCTGTTTGGCCCAGTTTGCAATTTCTGCGGAAGATGAACAGGAATAGCGAGAACCAATGAGAGACTAGCTGGAGGTGTCTGGACGGGCAAATTTAACTCTCATTTCCCACCAGGAAGAGGAAATAACCAAAGGCTCAGCGTGCCATGCCGGAACCAGATTAGGGCCTGAAGCCATCCTGCGGTGTTGCGGCCAGGTCACAAGAAAGCGAGTTGAAGAAAGGAGCTCAGGGGCACTGTAATTCACAAACCTGCAGAGTTATAAATGACAGCTATCGTACAAAAATATACTGAAGTAAGGCTGCCAAGAGGACTTGAAAGCGGGGCAGAATTGCAGGAAACCGATTTCAGGAGGTAGACTGGAATTGCATTGAAAGCATAGGAAAAGAGGCAGAACGTCCACAATGATGCACTTGGCCAAAAAGGGCGTATGCGTTTTTTCCTGAATATATTCAGGAAAAAACGCATACGCCCTTTTTGGCCAACCAAGAAAGCTTGCAAAGGAAATCTGCACTACAATGAAGTCTCACTTCCCCCCGGTCAAAAGGGCCATCTGAAAAAAGTGTAAAATCCAGAAAGGCAGGACAGGCCATGGAGAACTGGGAGCCTTGTTATACTGATGGGCGGGATGTACATTGCCAACAGACACTCGGGAGAAGTGTATGGTGTTTCCTGAAACATCTAAAAAACAAAGCAACAGAGCCTAGGGCACTTCCACTTATGGTCCTATAGCTTAGGGAAATTAAAATCAAAAAGATACAGCCACCCCAATGTTTGGGACGCCTCTGTTTACAAGAACCTCGTTTACCGTACAAGTTCAATATCACAGAAAGTGAAAAATGGATAAAGAACTTGTGGTACTTACGTACAATGCAGTATCACTCAGCAGTGAAATCTATGTCATCAGGCCCGTAGCAGCACAATGAGTGGATTCAGGTACGATGATTCTAACTGAAATAAGTCACACAGAAAAAGAAACATCATAAGATATCAGTAATACACGGAATGTAAACTTGGCTACACAGGAACTGAATTACAGAACAGAACAGGGTCTCAAATTTAGAAAACCAACTTATGCTTGTTTAAGGGTAAAGGTGAGTTGGGGTGCTGCATAAAACCAGAGATTGAAATGAGCACAGATAAAGTTCCTTAAGCCAAATATGGAATAGACAAGAGCTACTCCTTGCTCAACGAAATGGACTCAACACCGCATATTAAACGCCTAAGAATGTACCTGACTCTTAAGTATCTTAAAACCTATAGATTGCTATGTCTCCGAAAGAGAATCAAGCATGTGTACAGGGACATAAACGCAGCAGTGATAGGATTGGAGAGGTTCGGTGAGCAAATGAAGACCCTTTGAAGTCATATTGCATGGTACCCATTCCAAGGGTTTCAACTACACAGGTTTAAGGTATTCTTCCTTCAGCTAAAACATGCATGTGGAACCTAGAGTATGATCAACCATGTGATCGGGAGACGTGTTCAAATATGTCTCAGTTTTCGTACCCTGGTACTCGGGTGCAACATTCCAGACGCTTTACTAACACTCTCCCGACTTAGAGAGTCAGTCCCTTTAACCTCCTGTTTGGTCCAGTTTGCAATTTCTGCGGAAGATGAACAGGAATAGCGAGAACCAATGAGAGACTAGCTGGAGGTGTCTGGACGGGCAAATTTAACTCTCATTTCCCACCAGGAAGAGGAAATAACCAAAGGCTCAGCGTGCCGTGCCGGAACCAGATTAGGGCCTGAAGCCATCCTGCGGTGTGCGGCCAGCTCACAAGAAAACGAGTTGAAGAAAGGAGCTCAGGGGCACTGTAATTCACAAACCTGCAGAGTTATAAATGACAACTATCGTCCAAAAATATACTGAAGTAAGGCTGCCAAGAGGACTTGAAAGCGGGGCAGAATTGCAGGAAACCGATTTCAGGAGGTAGACTGGAATTGCATTGAAAGCATAGGAAAAGAGGCAGAACGTCCACAATGATGCACTTGGCCAAAAAGGGCGTATGCGTTTTTTCCTGAATATATTCAGGAAAAAACGCATACGCCCTTTTTGGCCAACCAAGCAAGCTTGCAAAGGAAATCTGCACTACAATGAAGTCTCACTTCCCCCCGGTCAAAAGGGCCATCTGAAAAAAGTGTAAAATCCAGAAAGGCAGGACAGGCCATGGAGAACTGGGAGCCTTGTTATGCTGATGGGCGGGATGTAAATTGCCAACAGACACTTGGGAGAAGTGTATGGTGTTTCCTGAAACATCTAAAAAACAAAGCAACAGAGCCTAGGGCACTTCCACTTATGGTCCTATAGCTTAGGGAAATTAAAATCAAAAAGATACAGCCACCCCAATGTTTGGGACGCCTCTGTTTACAAGAACCTCGTTTACCGTACAAGTTCAATATCACAGAAAGTGAAAAATGGATAAAGAACTTGTGGTACTTACGTACAATGCAGTATCACTCAGCAGTGAAATCTATGTCATCAGGCCCGTAGCAGCACAATGAGTGGATTCAGGTACGATGATTCTAACTGAAATAAGTCACACAGAAAAAGAAACATCATAAGATATCAGTAATACACGGAATGTAAACTTGGCTACACAGGAACTGAATTACAGAACAGAACAGGGTCTCAAATTTAGAAAACCAACTTATGCTTGTTTAAGGGTAAAGGTGAGTTGGGGTGCTGCATAAAACCAGAGATTGAAATGAGCACAGATAAAGTTCCTTAAGCCAAATATGGAATAGACAAGAGCTACGCCTTGCTCAACGAAATGGACTCAACACCGCATATTAAACGCCTAAGAATGTACCTGACTCTTAAGTATCTTAAAACCTATGGATTGCTATGTCTCCGAAAGAGAATCAAGCATGTGTACAGGGACATAAACGCAGCAGTGATAGGATTGGAGAGGTTCGGTGAGCAACTGAAGACCCTTTGAAGTCATATTGCATGGTACCCATTACACGGGTCTCAACTCTCCAGGTTTAAGGTATTCTTCCTTCAGCTAAAACATGCATGTGGAACCTAGAGTATGATCAACCATGTGATCGGGAGACGTTTTCAAATATGTCTCAGTTTTCGTACCCTGGTACTCGGGTGCAACATTCCAGACGCTTTACTAACACTCTCCCGACTTGGAGAGTCAGTCCCTTTAACCTCCTGTTTGGCCCAGTTTGCAATTTCTGCGGAAGATGAACAGGAATAGCGAGAACCAATGAGAGACTAGCTGGAGGTGTCTGGACGGGCAAATTTAACTCTCATTTCCCACCAGGAAGAGGAAATAACCAAAGGCTCAGCGTGCCGTGCCGGAACCAGATTAGGGCCTGAAGCCATCCTGCGGTGTTGCGGCCAGCTCACAAGAAAGCGAGTTGAAGAAAGGAGCTCAGGGGCACTGTAATTCACAAACCTGCAGAGTTATAAATGACAACTATCGTCCAAAAATATACTGAAGTAAGGCTGCCAAGAGGACTTGAAAGCGGGGCAGAATTGCAGGAAACCGATTTCAGGAGGTAGACTGGAATTGCATTGAAAGCATAGGAAAAGAGGCAGAACGTCCACAATGATGCACTTGGCCAAAAAGGGCGTATGCGTTTTTTCCTGAATATATTCAGGAAAAAACGCATACGCCCTTTTTGGCCAACCAAGCAAGCTTGCAAAGGAAATCTGCACTACAATGAAGTCTCACTTCCCCCCGGTCAAAAGGGCCATCTGAAAAAAGTGTAAAATCCAGAAAGGCAGGACAGGCCATGGAGAACTGGGAGCCTTGTTATACTGATGGGCGGGATGTACATTGCCAACAGACACTCGGGAGAAGTGTATGGTGTTTCCTGAAACGTCTAAAAAACGAAGCAACAGAGCCTAGGGCACTTCCACTTATGGTCCTATAGCTTAGGGAAATTAAAATCAAAAAGATACAGCCACCCCAATGTTTGGGACGCCTCTGTTTACAAGAACCTCGTTTACCGTACAAGTTCAATATCACAGAAAGTGAAAAATGGATAAAGAACTTGTGGTACTTACGTACAATGCAGTATCACTCAGCAGTGAAATCTATGTCATCAGGCCCGTAGCAGCACAATGAGTGGATTCAGGTACGATGATTCTAACTGAAATAAGTCACACAGAAAAAGAAACATCATAAGATATCAGTAATACACGGAATGTAAACTTGGCTACACAGGAACTGAATTACAGAACAGAACAGGGTCTCAAATTTAGAAAACCAACTTATGCTTGTTTAAGGGTAAAGGTGAGTTGGGGTGCTGCATAAAACCAGAGATTGAAATGAGCACAGATAAAGTTCCTTAAGCCAAATATGGAATAGACAAGAGCTACTCCTTGCTCAACGAAATGGACTCAACACCGCATATTAAACGCCTAAGAATGTACCTGACTCTTAAGTATCTTAAAACCTATGGATTGCTATGTCTCCGAAAGAGAATCAAGCATGTGTACAGGGACATAAACGCAGCAGTGATAGGATTGGAGAGGTTCGGTGAGCAAATGAAGACCCTTTGAAGTCATATTGCATGGTACCCATTCCACGGGTTTCAACTACCCAGGTTTAAGGTATTCTTCCTTCAGCTAAAACATGCATGTGGAACCTAGAGTATGATCAACCATGTGATCGGGAGACGTGTTCAAATATGTCTCAGTTTTCGTACCCTGGTACTCGGGTGCAACATTCCAGACGCTTTACTAACACTCTCCCGACTTGGAGAGTCAGTCCCTTTAACCTCCTGTTTGGCCCAGTTTGCAATTTCTGCGGAAGATGAACAGGAATAGCGAGAACCAATGAGAGACTAGCTGGAGGTGTCTGGACGGGCAAATTTAACTCTCATTTCCCACCAGGAAGAGGAAATAACCAAAGGCTCAGCGTGCCGTGCCGGAACCAGATTAGGGCCTGAAGCCATCCTGCGGTGTTGCGGCCAGCTCACAAGAAAGCGAGTTGAAGAAAGGAGCTCAGGGGCACTGTAATTCACAAACCTGCAGAGTTATAAATGACAACTATCGTCCAAAAATATACTGAAGTAAGGCTGCCAAGAGGACTTGAAAGCGGGGCAGAATTGCAGGAAACCGATTTCAGGAGGTAGACTGGAATTGCATTGAAAGCATAGGAAAAGAGGCAGAACGTCCACAATGATGCACTTGGCCAAAAAGGGCGTATGCGTTTTTTCCTGAATATATTCAGGAAAAAACGCATACGCCCTTTTTGGCCAACCAAGCAAGCTTGCAAAGGAAATCTGCACTACAATGAAGTCTCACTTCCCCCCGGTCAAAAGGGCCATCTGAAAAAAGTGTAAAATCCAGAAAGGCAGGACAGGCCATGGAGAACTGGGAGCCTTGTTATGCTGATGGGCGGGATGTACATTGCCAACAGACACTCGGGAGAAGTGTATGGTGTTTCCTGAAACGTCTAAAAAACAAAGCAACAGAGCCTAGGGCACTTCCACTTATGGTCCTATAGCTTAGGGAAATTAAAATCCAAAAGATACAGCCACCCCAATGTTTGGGACGCCTCTGTTTACAAGAACCTCGTTTACCGTACAAGTTCAATATCACAGAAAGTGAAAAATGGATAAAGAACTTGTGGTACTTACGTACAATGCAGTATCACTCAGCAGTGAAATCTATGTCATCAGGCCCGTAGCAGCACAATGAGTGGATTCAGGTACGATGATTCTAACTGAAATAAGTCACACAGAAAAAGAAACATCATAAGATATCAGTAATACACGGAATGTAAACTTGGCTACACAGGAACTGAATTACAGAACAGAACAGGGTCTCAAATTTAGAAAACCAACTTAAGCTTGTTTAAGGGTAAAGGTGAGTTGGGGTGCTGCATAAAACCAGAGATTGAAATGAGCACAGATAAAGTTCCTTAAGCCAAATATGGAATAGACAAGAGCTACTCCTTGCTCAACGAAATGGACTCAACACCGCATATTAAACGCCTAAGAATGTACCTGACTCTTAAGTATCTTAAAACCTATGGATTGCTATGTCTCCGAAAGAGAATCAAGCATGTGTACAGGGACATAAACGCAGCAGTGATAGGATTGGAGAGGTTCGGTGAGCAAATGAAGACCCTTTGAAGTCATATTGCATGGTACCCATTACACAGGTCTCAACTCTCCAGGTTTAAGGTATTCTTCCTTCAGCTAAAACATGCATGTGGAACCTAGAGTATGATCAACCATGTGATCGGGAGACGTTTTCAAATATGTCTCAGTTTTCGTACCCTGGTACTCGGGTGCAACATTCCAGACGCTTTACTAACACTCTCCCGACTTGGAGAGTCAGTCCCTTTAACCTCCTGTTTGGCCCAGTTTGCAATTTCTGCGGAAGATGAACAGGAATAGCGAGAACCAATGAGAGACTAGCTGGAGGTGTCTGGACGGGCAAATTTAACTCTCATTTCCCACCAGGAAGAGGAAATAACCAAAGGCTCAGCGTGCCGTGCCGGAACCAGATTAGGGCCTGAAGCCATCCTGCGGTGTTGCGGCCAGCTCACAAGAAAGCGAGTTGAAGAAAGGAGCTCAGGGGCACTGTAATTCACAAACCTGCAGAGTTATAAATGACAACTATCGTCCAAAAATATACTGAAGTAAGGCTGCCAAGAGGACTTGAAAGCGGGGCAGAATTGCAGGAAACCGATTTCAGGAGGTAGACTGGAATTGCATTGAAAGCATAGGAAAAGAGGCAGAACGTCCACAATGATGCACTTGGCCAAAAAGGGCGTATGCGTTTTTTCCTGAATATATTCAGGAAAAAACGCATACGCCCTTTTTGGCCAACCAAGCAAGCTTGCAAAGGAAATCTGCACTACAATGAAGTCTCACTTCCCCCCGGTCAAAAGGGCCATCTGAAAAAAGTGTAAAATCCAGAAAGGCAGGACAGGCCATGGAGAACTGGGAGCCTTGTTATGCTGATGGGCGGGATGTACATTGCCAACAGACACTCGGGAGAAGTGTATGGTGTTTCCTGAAACGTCTAAAAAACAAAGCAACAGAGCCTAGGGCACTTCCACTTATGGTCCTATAGCTTTGGGAAATTAAAATCAAAAAGATACAGCCACCCCAAATTTTGGGACGCCTCTGTTTACAAGAACCTCGTTTACCGTACAAGTTCAATATCACAGAAAGTGAAAAATGGATAAAGAACTTGTGGTACTTACGTACAATGCAGTATCACTCAGCAGTGAAATCTATGTCATCAGGCCCGTAGCAGCACAATGAGTGGATTCAGGTACGATGATTCTAACTGAAATAAGTCACACAGAAAAAGAAACATCATAAGATATCAGTAATACACGGAATGTAAACTTGGCTACACAGGAACTGAATTACAGAACAGAACAGGGACTCAAATTTAGAAAACCAACTTATGCTTGTTTAAGGGTAAAGGCGAGTTGGGGTGCTGCATAAAACCAGAGATTGAAATGAGCACAGATAAAGTTCCTTAAGCCAAATATGGAATAGACAAGAGCTACTCCTTGCTCAACGAAATGGACTCAACACCGCATATTAAACGCCTAAGAATGTACCTGACTCTTAAGTATCTTAAAACCTATGGATTGCTATGTCTCCGAAAGAGAATCAAGCATGTGTACAGGGACATAAACGCAGCAGTGATAGGATTGGAGAGGTTCGGTGAGCAAATGAAGACCCTTTGAAGTCATATTGCATGGTACCCATTCCACGGGTTTCAACTACCCAGGTTTAAGGTATTCTTCCTTCAGCTAAAACATGCATGTGGAACCTAGAGTATGATCAACCATGTGATCGGGAGACGTGTTCAAATATGTCTCAGTTTTCGTACCCTGGTACTCGGGTGCAACATTCCAGACGATTTACTAACACTCTCCCGACTTGGAGAGTCAGTCCCTTTAACCTCCTGTTTGGCCCAGTTTGCAATTTCTGCGGAAGATGAACAGGAATAGCGAGAACCAATGAGAGACTAGCTGGAGGTGTCTGGACGGGCAAATTTAACTCTCATTTCCCACCAGGAAGAGGAAATAACCAAAGGCTCAGCGTGCCGTGCCGGAACCAGATTAGGGCCTGAAGCCATCCTGCGGTGTTGCGGCCAGCTCACAAGAAAACGAGTTGAAGAAAGGAGCTCAGGGGCACTGTAATTCACAAACCTGCAGAGTTATAAATGACAACTATCGTCCAAAAATATACTGAAGTAAGGCTGCCAAGAGGACTTGAAAGCGGGGCAGAATTGCAGGAAACCGATTTCAGGAGGTAGACTGGAATTGCATTGAAAGCATAGGAAAAGAGGCAGAACGTCCACAATGATGCACTTGGCCAAAAAGGGCGTATGCGTTTTTTCCTGAATATATTCAGGAAAAAACGCATACGCCCTTTTTGGCCAACCAAGCAAGCTTGCAAAGGAAATCTGCACTACAATGAAGTCTCACTTCCCCCCGGTCAAAAGGGCCATCTGAAAAAAGTGTAAAATCCAGAAAGGCAGGACAGGCCATGGAGAACTGGGAGCCTTGTTATGCTGATGGGCGGGATGTACATTGCCAACAGACACTCGGGAGAAGTGTATGGTGTTTCCTGAGACGTCTAAAAAACAAAGCAACAGAGCCTAGGGCACTTCCACTTATGGTCCTATAGCTTAGGGAAATTAAAATCCAAAAGATACAGCCACCCCAATGTTTGGGACGCCTCTGTTTACAAGAACCTCGTTTACCGTACAAGTTCAATATCACAGAAAGTGAAAAATGGATAAAGAACTTGTGGTACTTACGTACAATGCAGTATCACTCAGCAGTGAAATCTATGTCATCAGGCCCGTAGCAGCACAATGAGTGGATTCAGGTACGATGATTCTAACTGAAATAAGTCACACAGAAAAAGAAACATCATAAGATATCAGTAATACACGGAATGTAAACTTGGCTACACAGGAACTGAATTACAGAACAGAACAGGGTCTCAAATTTAGAAAACCAACTTAAGCTTGTTTAAGGGTAAAGGTGAGTTGGGGTGCTGCATAAAACCAGAGATTGAAATGAGCACAGATAAAGTTCCTTAAGCCAAATATGGAATAGACAAGAGCTACTCCTTGCTCAACGAAATGGACTCAACACCGCATATTAAACGCCTAAGAATGTACCTGACTCTTAAGTATCTTAAAACCTATGGATTGCTATGTCTCCGAAAGAGAATCAAGCATGTGTACAGGGACATAAACGCAGCAGTGATAGGATTGGAGAGGTTCGGTGAGCAAATGAAGACCCTTTGAAGTCATATTGCATGGTACCCATTACACAGGTCTCAACTCTCCAGGTTTAAGGTATTCTTCCTTCAGCTAAAACATGCATGTGGAACCTAGAGTATGATCAACCATGTGATCGGGAGACGTTTTCAAATATGTCTCAGTTTTCGTACCCTGGTACTCGGGTGCAACATTCCAGACGCTTTACTAACACTCTCCCGACTTGGAGAGTCAGTCCCTTTAACCTCCTGTTTGGCCCAGTTTGCAATTTCTGCGGAAGATGAACAGGAATAGCGAGAACCAATGAGAGACTAGCTGGAGGTGTCTGGACGGGCAAATTTAACTCTCATTTCCCACCAGGAAGAGGAAATAACCAAAGGCTCAGCGTGCCGTGCCGGAACCAGATTAGGGCCTGAAGCCATCCTGCGGTGTTGCGGCCAGCTCACAAGAAAGCGAGTTGAAGAAAGGAGCTCAGGGGCACTGTAATTCACAAACCTGCAGAGTTATAAATGACAACTATCGTCCAAAAATATACTGAAGTAAGGCTGCCAAGAGGACTTGAAAGCGGGGCAGAATTGCAGGAAACCGATTTCAGGAGGTAGACTGGAATTGCATTGAAAGCATAGGAAAAGAGGCAGAACGTCCACAATGATGCACTTGGCCAAAAAGGGCGTATGCGTTTTTTCCTGAATATATTCAGGAAAAAACGCATACGCCCTTTTTGGCCAACCAAGCAAGCTTGCAAAGGAAATCTGCACTACAATGAAGTCTCACTTCCCCCCGGTCAAAAGGGCCATCTGAAAAAAGTGTAAAATCCAGAAAGGCAGGACAGGCCATGGAGAACTGGGAGCCTTGTTATGCTGATGGGCGGGATGTACATTGCCAACAGACACTCGGGAGAAGTGTATGGTGTTTCCTGAAACGTCTAAAAAACAAAGCAACAGAGCCTAGGGCACTTCCACTTATGGTCCTATAGCTTTGGGAAATTAAAATCAAAAAGATACAGCCACCCCAAATTTTGGGACGCCTCTGTTTACAAGAACCTCGTTTACCGTACAAGTTCAATATCACAGAAAGTGAAAAATGGATAAAGAACTTGTGGTACTTACGTACAATGCAGTATCACTCAGCAGTGAAATCTATGTCATCAGGCCCGTAGCAGCACAATGAGTGGATTCAGGTACGATGATTCTAACTGAAATAAGTCACACAGAAAAAGAAACATCATAAGATATCAGTAATACACGGAATGTAAACTTGGCTACACAGGAACTGAATTACAGAACAGAACAGGGACTCAAATTTAGAAAACCAACTTATGCTTGTTTAAGGGTAAAGGCGAGTTGGGGTGCTGCATAAAACCAGAGATTGAAATGAGCACAGATAAAGTTCCTTAAGCCAAATATGGAATAGACAAGAGCTACTCCTTGCTCAACGAAATGGACTCAACACCGCATATTAAACGCCTAAGAATGTACCTGACTCTTAAGTATCTTAAAACCTATGGATTGCTATGTCTCCGAAAGAGAATCAAGCATGTGTACAGGGACATAAACGCAGCAGTGATAGGATTGGAGAGGTTCGGTGAGCAAATGAAGACCCTTTGAAGTCATATTGCATGGTACCCATTCCACGGGTTTCAACTACCCAGGTTTAAGGTATTCTTCCTTCAGCTAAAACATGCATGTGGAACCTAGAGTATGATCAACCATGTGATCGGGAGACGTGTTCAAATATGTCTCAGTTTTCGTACCCTGGTACTCGGGTGCAACATTCCAGACGATTTACTAACACTCTCCCGACTTGGAGAGTCAGTCCCTTTAACCTCCTGTTTGGCCCAGTTTGCAATTTCTGCGGAAGATGAACAGGAATAGCGAGAACCAATGAGAGACTAGCTGGAGGTGTCTGGACGGGCAAATTTAACTCTCATTTCCCAGCAGGAAGAGGAAATAACCAAAGGCTCAGCGTGCCGTGCCGGAACCAGATTAGGGCCTGAAGCCATCCTGCGGTGTTGCGGCCAGCTCACAAGAAAACGAGTAGAAGAAAGGAGCTCAGGGGCACTGTAATTCACAAACCTGCAGAGTTATAAATGACAACTATCGTCCAAAAATATACTGAAGTAAGGCTGCCAAGAGGACTTGAAAGCGGGGCAGAATTGCAGGAAACCGATTTCAGGAGGTAGACTGGAATTGCATTGAAAGCATAGGAAAAGAGGCAGAACGTCCACAATGATGCACTTGGCCAAAAAGGGCGTATGCGTTTTTTCCTGAATATATTCAGGAAAAAACGCATACGCCCTTTTTGGCCAACCAAGCAAGCTTGCAAAGGAAATCTGCACTACAATGAAGTCTCACTTCCCCCCGGTCAAAAGGGCCATCTGAAAAAAGTGTAAAATCCAGAAAGGCAGGACAGGCCATGGAGAACTGGGAGCCTTGTTATGCTG
This sequence comes from Globicephala melas, assembly GCF_963455315.2. Lineage (NCBI taxonomy): Eukaryota > Metazoa > Chordata > Mammalia > Artiodactyla > Delphinidae > Globicephala > Globicephala melas. The sequence continues at coordinate 429,841 of NW_027207281.1, read as the reverse complement.
ATGGGCGGGATGTACATTGCCAACAGACACTCGGGAGAAGTGTATGGTGTTTCCTGAGACGTCTAAAAAACAAAGCAACAGAGCCTAGGGCACTTCCACTTATGGTCCTATAGCTTAGGGAAATTAAAATCCAAAAGATACAGCCACCCCAATGTTTGGGACGCCTCTGTTTACAAGAACCTCGTTTACCGTACAAGTTCAATATCACAGAAAGTGAAAAATGGATAAAGAACTTGTGGTACTTACGTACAATGCAGTATCACTCAGCAGTGAAATCTATGTCATCAGGCCCGTAGCAGCACAATGAGTGGATTCAGGTACGATGATTCTAACTGAAATAAGTCACACAGAAAAAGAAACATCATAAGATATCAGTAATACACGGAATGTAAACTTGGCTACACAGGAACTGAATTACAGAACAGAACAGGGTCTCAAATTTAGAAAACCAACTTATGCTTGTTTAAGGGTAAAGGTGAGTTGGGGTGCTGCATAAAACCAGAGATTGAAATGAGCACAGATAAAGTTCCTTAAGCCAAATATGGAATAGACAAGAGCTACTCCTTGCTCAACGAAATGGACTCAACACCGCATATTAAACGCCTAAGAATGTACCTGACTCTTAAGTATCTTAAAACCTATGGATTGCTATGTCTCCGAAAGAGAATCAAGCATGTGTACAGGGACATAAACGCAGCAGTGATAGGATTGGAGAGGTTCGGTGAGCAAATGAAGACCCTTTGAAGTCATATTGCATGGTACCCATTACACGGGTCTCAACTCTCCAGGTTTAAGGTATTCTTCCTTCAGCTAAAACATGCATGTGGAACCTAGAGTATGATCAACCATGTGATCGGGAGACGTTTTCAAATATGTCTCAGTTTTCGTACCCTGGTACTCGGGTGCAACATTCCAGATGCTTTACTAACACTCTCCCGACTTGGAGAGTCAGTCCCTTTAACCTCCTGTTTGGCCCAGTTTGCAATTTCTGCGGAAGATGAACAGGAATAGTGAGAACCAATGAGAGACTAGCTGGAGGTGTCTGGACGGGCAAATTTAACTCTCATTTCCCACCAGGAAGAGGAAATAACCAAAGGCTCAGCGTGCCGTGCCGGAACCAGATTAGGGCCTGAAGCCATCCTGCGGTGTTGCGGCCAGCTCACAAGAAAGCGAGTTGAAGAAAGGAGCTCAGGGGCACTGTAATTCACAAACCTGCAGAGTTATAAATGACAACTATCGTCCAAAAATATACTGAAGTAAGGCTGCCAAGAGGACTTGAAAGCGGGGCAGAATTGCAGGAAACCGATTTCAGGAGGTAGACTGGAATTGCATTGAAAGCATAGGAAAAGAGGCAGAACGTCCACAATGATGCACTTGGCCAAAAAGGGCGTATGCGTTTTTTCCTGAATATATTCAGGAAAAAACGCATACGCCCTTTTTGGCCAACCAAGCAAGCTTGCAAAGGAAATCTGCACTACAATGAAGTCTCACTTCCCCCCGGTCAAAAGGGCCATCTGAAAAAAGTGTAAAATCCAGAAAGGCAGGACAGGCCATGGAGAACTGGGAGCCTTGTTATGCTGATGGGCGGGATGTAAATTGCCAACAGACACTCGGGAGAAGTGTATGGTGTTTCCTGAAACGTCTAAAAAACAAAGCAACAGAGCCTAGGGCACTTCCACTTATGGTCCTATAGCTTTGGGAAATTAAAATCAAAAAGATACAGCCACCCCAATGTTTGGGACGCCTCTGTTTACAAGAACCTCGTTTACCGTACAAGTTCAATATCACAGAAAGTGAAAAATGGATAAAGAACTTGTGGTACTTACGTACAATGCAGTATCACTCAGCAGTGAAATCTATGTCATCAGGCCCGTAGCAGCACAATGAGTGGATTCAGGTACGATGATTCTAACTGAAATAAGTCACACAGAAAAAGAAACATCATAAGATATCAGTAATACACGGAATGTAAACTTGGCTACACAGGAACTGAATTACAGAACAGAACAGGGACTCAAATTTAGAAAACCAACTTATGCTTGTTTAAGGGTAAAGGTGAGTTGGGGTGCTGCATAAAACCAGAGATTGAAATGAGCACAGATAAAGTTCCTTAAGCCAAATATGGAATAGACAAGAGCTACTCCTTGCTCAACGAAATGGACTCAACACCGCATATTAAACGCCTAAGAATGTACCTGACTCTTAAGTATCTTAAAACCTATGGATTGCTATGTCTCCGAAAGAGAATCAAGCATGTGTACAGGGACATAAACGCAGCAGTGATAGGATTGGAGAGGTTCGGTGAGCAAATGAAGACCCTTTGAAGTCATATTGCATGGTACCCATTACACGGGTCTCCACTCTCCAGGTTTAAGGTATTCTTCCTTCAGCTAAAACATGCATGTGGAACCTAGAGTATGATCAACCATGTGATCGGGAGACGTTTTCAAATATGTCTCAGTTTTCGTACCCTGGTACTCGGGTGCAACATTCCAGACGCTTTACTAACACTCTCCCGACTTGGAGAGTCAGTCCCTTTAACCTCCTGTTTGGCCCAGTTTGCAATTTCTGCGGAAGATGAACAGGAATAGCGAGAACCAATGAGAGACTAGCTGGAGGTGTCTGGACGGGCAAATTTAACTCTCATTTCCCACCAGGAAGAGGAAATAACCAAAGGCTCAGCGTGCCGTGCCGGAACCAGATTAGGGCCTGAAGCCATCCTGCGGTGTTGCGGCCAGCTCACAAGAAAGCGAGTTGAAGAAAGGAGCTCAGGGGCACTGTAATTCACAAACCTGCAGAGTTATAAATGACAACTATCGTCCAAAAATATACTGAAGTAAGGCTGCCAAGAGGACTTGAAAGCGGGGCAGAATTGCAGGAAACCGATTTCAGGAGGTAGACTGGAATTGCATTGAAAGCATAGGAAAAGAGGCAGAACGTCCACAATGATGCACTTGGCCAAAAAGGGCGTATGCGTTTTTTCCTGAATATATTCAGGAAAAAACGCATACGCCCTTTTTGGCCAACCAAGCAAGCTTGCAAAGGAAATCTGCACTACAATGAAGTCTCACTTCCCCCCGGTCAAAAGGGCCATCTGAAAAAAGTGTAAAATCCAGAAAGGCAGGACAGGCCATGGAGAACTGGGAGCCTTGTTATGCTGATGGGCGGGATGTACATTGCCAACAGACACTCGGGAGAAGTGTATGGTGTTTCCTGAAACGTCTAAAAAACAAAGCAACAGAGCCTAGGGCACTTCCACTTATGGTCCTATAGCTTAGGGAAATTAAAATCAAAAAGATACAGCCACCCCAATGTTTGGGACGCCTCTGTTTACAAGAACCTCGTTTACCGTACAAGTTCAATATCACAGAAAGTGAAAAATGGATAAAGAACTTGTGGTACTTACGTACAATGCAGTATCACTCAGCAGTGAAATCTATGTCATCAGGCCCGTAGCAGCACAATGAGTGGATTCAGGTACGATGATTCTAACTGAAATAAGTCACACAGAAAAAGAAACATCATAAGATATCAGTAATACACGGAATGTAAACTTGGCTACACAGGAACTGAATTACAGAACAGAACAGGGACTCAAATTTAGAAAACCAACTTATGCTTGTTTAAGGGTAAAGGTGAGTTGGGGTGCTGCATAAAACCAGAGATTGAAATGAGCACAGATAAAGTTCCTTAAGCCAAATATGGAATAGACAAGAGCTACTCCTTGCTCAACGAAATGGACTCAACACCGCATATTAAACACCTAAGAATGTACCTGACTCTTAAGTATCTTAAAACCTATGGATTGCTATGTCTCCGAAAGAGAATCAAGCATGTGTACAGGGACATAAACGCAGCAGTGATAGGATTGGAGAGGTTCGGTGAGCAAATGAAGACCCTTTGAAGTCATATTGCATGGTACCCATTCCACGGGTTTCAACTACCCAGGTTTAAGGTATTCTTCCTTCAGCTAAAACATGCATGTGGAACCTAGAGTATGATCACCCATGTGATCGGGAGACGTGTTCAAATATGTCTCAGTTTTCGTACCCTGGTACTCGGGTGCAACATTCCAGACGCTTTACTAACACTCTCCCGACTTGGAGAGTCAGTCCCTTTAACCTCCTGTTTGGCCCAGTTTGCAATTTCTGCGGAAGATGAACAGGAATAGCGAGAACCAATGAGAGACTAGCTGGAGGTGTCTGGACGGGCAAATTTAACTCTCATTTCCCACCAGGAAGAGGAAATAACCAAAGGCTCAGCGTGCCGTGCCGGAACCAGATTAGGGCCTGAAGCCATCCTGCGGTGTTGCGGCCAGCTCACAAGAAAACGAGTTGAAGAAAGGAGCTCAGGGGCACTGTAATTCACAAACCTGCAGAGTTATAAATGACAACTATCGTCCAAAAATATACTGAAGTAAGGCTGCCAAGAGGACTTGAAAGCGGGGCAGAATTGCAGGAAACCGATTTCAGGAGGTAGACTGGAATTGCATTGAAAGCATAGGAAAAGAGGCAGAACGTCCACAATGATGCACTTGGCCAAAAAGGGCGTATGCGTTTTTTCCTGAATATATTCAGGAAAAAACGCATACGCCCTTTTTGGCCAACCAAGCAAGCTTGCAAAGGAAATCTGCACTACAATGAAGTCTCACTTCCCCCCGGTCAAAAGGGCCATCTGAAAAAAGTGTAAAATCCAGAAAGGCAGGACAGGCCATGGAGAACTGGGAGCCTTGTTATGCTGATGGGCGGGATGTAAATTGCCAACAGACACTCGGGAGAAGTGTATGGTGTTTCCTGAAACGTCTAAAAAACAAAGCAACAGAGCCTAGGGCACTTCCACTTATGGTCCTATAGCTTAGGGAAATTAAAATCAAAAAGATACAGCCACCCCAATGTTTGGGACGCCTCTGTTTACAAGAACCTCGTTTACCGTACAAGTTCAATATCACAGAAAGTGAAAAATGGATAAAGAACTTGTGGTACTTACGTACAATGCAGTATCACTCAGCAGTGAAATCTATGTCATCAGGCCCGTAGCAGCACAATGAGTGGATTCAGGTACGATGATTCTAACTGAAATAAGTCACACAGAAAAAGAAACATCATAAGATATCAGTAATACACGGAATGTAAACTTGGCTACACAGGAACTGAATTACAGAACAGAACAGGGTCTCAATTTTAGAAAACCAACTTATGCTTGTTTAAGGGTAAAGGTGAGTTGGGGTGCTGCATAAAACCAGAGATTGAAATGAGCACAGATAAAGTTCCTTAAGCCAAATATGGAATAGACAAGAGCTACTCCTTGCTCAACGAAATGGACTCAACACAGCATATTAAACGCCTAAGAATGTACCTGACTCTTAAGTATCTTAAAACCTATGGATTGCTATGTCTCCGAAAGAGAATCAAGCATGTGTACAGGGACATAAACGCAGCAGTGATAGGATTGGAGAGGTTCGGTGAGCAAATGAAGACCCTTTGAAGTCATATTGCATGGTACCCATTCCACGGGTCTCAACTCTCCAGGTTTAAGGTATTCTTCCTTCAGCTAAAACATGCATGTGGAACCCAGAGTATGATCAATCGTGTGAACGGGAGACGTGTTCAAATATGTCTCAGTTTTCCTCCCCTGGTACTCGGGTGCAACATTCCAGACGCTTTACTAACACTCTCCCCACTTGGAGAGTCAGCGCCTTTAACCTCCTGTTTGGCCCAGTTTGCAATTTCTGCGGAAGATGAACAGGAATAGCGAGAACCAATGAGAGACTAGCTGGAGGTGTCTGGACGGGCAAATTTAACTCTCATTTCCCACCAGGAAGAGGAAATAACCAAAGGCTCAGCGTGCCGTGCCGGAACCAGAATAGGGCCTGAAGCCATCCTGCGGTGTTGCGGCCAGCTCACAGGAAAGCAAGTTGAAGAAAGGAGCTCAGGGGCACTGTAATTCACAAACCTGCAGAGTTATAAATGACAGCTATCGTCCAAAAATATACTGAAGTAAGGCTGCCAAGAGGACTCGAAAGCGGGGCAGAATTGCAGGAAACCGATTTCAGGAGGTAGACTGGAATTGCATTGAAAGCATAGGAAAAGAGGCAGAACGTCCACAATGATGCACTTGGCCAAAAAGGGCGTATGCGTTTTTTCCTGAATATATTCAGGAAAAAACGCATACGCCCTTTTTGGCCAACCAAGCAAACTTGCAAAGGAAATCTGCACTACAATGAAGTCTCACTTCCCCCCGGTCAAAAGGGCCATCTGAAAAAGGTGTAAAATCCAGAAAGGCAGGACAGGCCATGGAGAACTGGGAGCCTTGTTATGCTGATGGGCGGGATGTAAATTGCCAACAGACACTTGGGAGAAGTGTATGGTGTTTCCTGAAACATCTAAGAAACAAAGCAACAGAGCCTAGGGCACTTTCACTTATGGTCCTATAGCTTAGGGAAATTAAAATCAAAAAGACACAGCTACCCCAAAGTTTGGGACGCCTCTGTTTACAAGAACCTCGTTTACCGTACAAGTTCAATATCACAGAAAGTGAAAAATGGATAAAGAACTTGTGGTACTTACGTACAATGCAGTATCACTCAGCAATGAAATCTATGTCATCAGGCCCCTAGCAGCATAATGAGTGGATTCAGGTATGATGATTCTAACTGAAATAAGTCACACAGAAAAAGAAACATCATAAGATATCACTAATACACGGAATGTAAACTTGGCTACACAGGAACTGAATTCCAAAACAGAACAGGGTCTCAAATTTAGAAAACCAACTTATGCTTGCTTAAGGGGAAAGGTGAGTTGGGGTGCTGCATAAAACCAGAGATTGAAATGAGCACAGATAAAGTTCCTTAAGCCAAATATGGAATAGACAAGAGCTACTCCTTGCTCAACGAAATGGACTCAACACCCCATATTAAACGCCTAAGAATGTACCTTACTAGTAAGTATCTTAAAACCTATGGATTGCTATGTCTCCAAAAGAGAATCAAGCGTGTGTACAGGGGCAGAAACGCAGCAGTGATAGGATTGGAGAGGTTCGGTGAGCAAATGAAGACCCTTTGAAGTCATATTGCATGGTACCCATTCCACGGGTTTCAACTACCCACGTTTAAGGTATTCTTCCTTCAGCTAAAACATGCATGTGGAAACCAGAGTATGATCAACCGTGTGATCGGGAGACCTCTTCAAATATGTCTCAGTTTTCGTACCCTGGTACACGGGTGCAACATTCCAGATGCTTTACTAACACTCTCCCGACTTGGAGAGTCAGTCCCTTTAACCTCCTGTTTGGCCCAGTTTGCAATTTCTGCGGAAGATGAACAGGAATAGCGAGAACCAATGAGAGACTAGCTGGAGGTGTCTGGACGGGCAAATTTAACTCTCATTTCCCACCAGGAAGAGGAATTAACCAAAGGCTCGGCGTGCCGTGCCGGAACCAGATTAGGGCCTGAAGCCATCCTGCGGTGTTGCGGCCAGCTCACAAGAAAGCAAGTTGAAGAAAGGCGCTCAGGGGCACTGTAATTCACAAACCTGCAGAGTTATAAATGACAGCTATCGTCCAAAAATATACTGAAGTAAGGCTGCCAAGAGGACTTGAAAGCGGGGCAGAATTGCAGGAAACCGATTTCAGGAGGTAGACTGGAATTGCATTGAAAGCATAGGAAAAGAGGCAGAACGTCCACAATGATGCACTTGGCCAAAAAGGGCGTATGCGTTTTTTCCTGAATATATTCAGGAAAAAACGCATACGCCCTTTTTGGCCAACCAAGCAAACTTGCAAAGGAAATCTGCACTACAATGAAGTCTCACTTCCCCCCGGTCAAAAGGGCCATCTGAAAAAGGTGTAAAATCCAGAAAGGCAGGACAGGCCATGGAGAACTGGGAGCCTTGTTATGCTGATGGGCGGGATGTAAATTGCCAACAGACACTTGGGAGAAGTGTATGGTGTTTCCTGAAACATCTAAGAAACAAAGCAACAGAGCCTAGGGCACTTTCACTTATGGTCCTATAGCTTAGGGAAATTAAAATCAAAAAGACACAGCCACCCCAAAATTTGGGACGCCTCTGTTTACAAGAACCTCGTTTACCGTACAAGTTCAATATCACAGAAAGTGAAAAATGGATAAAGAACTTGTGGTACTTACGTACAATGCAGTATCACTCAGCAATGAAATCTATGTCATCAGGCCCATAGCAGCATAATGAGTGGATTCAGGTATGATGATTCTAACTGAAATAAGTCACACAGAAAAAGAAACATCATAAGATATCACTAATACACGGAATGTAAACTTGGCTACACAGGAACTGAATTCCAAAACACAACAGGGTCTCAAATTTAGAAAACCAACTTATGCTTGCTTAAGGGGAAACGTGAGTTGGGGTGCTGCATAAAACCAGAGATTGAAATGAGCACAGATAAAGTTCCTTAAGCCAAATATGGAATAGACAAGAGCTACTCCTTGCTCAACGAAATGGACTCAACACCCCATATTAAACGCCTAAGAATGTACCTTACTAGTAAGTATCTTAAAACCTATGGATTGCTATGTCTCCAAAAGAGAATCAAGCGTGTGTACAGGGGCATAAACGCAGCAGTGATAGGATTGGAGAGGTTTGGTGACAAATGAAGACCCTTTGAAGTCATATTGCATGGTACCCATTCCACAGGTTTCAACTACCCAGGTTTAAGGTATTCTTCCTTCAGCTAAAACATGCATGTGGAACCTAGAGTATGATCAACCATGTGATCGGGAGACGTGTTCAAATATGTCTCAGTTTTCGTACCCTGGTACTCGGGTGCAACATTCCAGACGCTTTACTAACACTCTCCCGACTTGGAGAGTCAGTCCCTTTATACTCCTGTTTGGCCCAGTTTGCAATTTCTGCGGAAGATGAACAGGAATAGCGAGAACCAATGAGAGACTAGCTGGAGGTGTCTGGACGGGCAAATTTAACTCTCATTTCCCACCAGGAAGAGGAAATAACCAAAGGCTCAGCGTGCCGTGCCGGAACCAGATTAGGGCCTGAAGCCATCCTGCGGTGTTGCGGCCAGGTCACAAGAAAGCGAGTTGAAGAAAGGGACTCAAGGGCACTGTAATTCCAAACCTGCAGAGTTATAAATGACAGCTATCGTCCAAAAATATACTGAAGTAAGGCTTCCAAGAGGACTTGAAAGCGGGGCAGAATTGCAGGAAACCGATTTCAGGAGGTAGACTGGAATTGCATTGAAAGCATAGGAAAACAGGCAGAACGTCCACAATGATGCACTTGGCCAAAAAGGGCGTATGCGTTTTTTCCTGAATATATTCAGGAAAAAACGCATACGCCCTTTTTGGCCAACCAAGCAAGCTTGCAAAGGAAATCTGCACTACAATGAAGTCTCACTTCCCCCCGGTCAAAAGGGCCATCTGCTAAAAGTGTAAAATCCAGAAAGGCAGGACAGGCCATGGAGAACTGGGAGCCTTGTTATGCTGATGGGCGGGATGTAAATTGCCAACAGACACTCGGGAGAATCGTATGGTGTTTCCTGAAACGTCTAAAAAACAAAGCAACAGAGCCTAGGGCACTTCCACTTATGGTCCTATAGCTTAGGGAAATTAAAATCAAAAAGATACAGCCACCCCAATGTTTGGGACGCCTCTGTTTACAAGAACCTCGTTTACCATACAAGTTCAATATCACAGAAAGTGAAAAATGGATAAAGAACTTGTGGTACTTACGTACAATGCAGTATCACTCAGCAGTGAAATCTATGTCATCAGGCCCGTAGCAGCACAATGAGTGGATTCAGGTACGATGATTCTAACTGAAATAAGTCACACAGAAAAAGAAACATCATAAGATATCACTAATACACGGAATGTAAACTTGGCTACACAGGAACTGAATTACAGAACAGAACAGGGTCTCAAATTTAGAAAACCAACTTATGCTTGTTTAAGGGGAAAGGTGAGTTGGGGTGCTGCATAAAACCAGAGATTGAAATGAGCACAGATAAAGTTCCTTAAGCCAAATATGGAATAGACAAGAGCTACTCCTTGCTCAACGAAATGGACTCAACACCGCATATTAAACGCCTAAGAATGTACCTGACTCTTAAGTATCTTAAAACCTATGGATTGCTATGTCTCCGAAAGAGAATCAATCATGTGTACAGGGACATAAACGCAGCAGTGATAGGATTGGAGAGGTTCGGTGAGCAAATGAAGACCCTTTGAAGTCATATTGCATGGTACCCATTCCACGGGTCTCAACTCTCCAGGTTTAAGGTATTCTTCCTTCAGCTAAAACATGCATGTGGAACCCAGAGTATGATCAATCGTGTGAACGGGAGACGTGTTCAAATATGTCTCAGTTTTCCTCCCCTGGTACTCGGGTGCAACATTCCAGACGCTTTACTAACACTCTCCCCACTTGGAGAGTCAGCGCCTTTAACCTCCTGTTTGGCCCAGTTTGCAATTTCTGCGGAAGATGAACAGGAATAGCGAGAACCAATGAGAGACTAGCTGGAGGTGTCTGGACGGGCAAATTTAACTCTCATTTCCCACCAGGAAGAGGAAATAACCAAAGGCTCAGCGTGCCGTGCCGGAACCAGAATAGGGCCTGAAGCCATCCTGTGGTGTTGCGGCAAGCTCACAAGAAAGCAAGTTGAAGAAAGGAGCTCAGGGGCACTGTAATTCACAAACCTGCAGAGTTATAAATGACAGCTATCGTCCAAAAATATACTGAAGTAAGGCTGCCAAGAGGACTTGAAAGCGGGGCAGAATTGCAGGAAACCGATTTCAGGAGGTAGACTGGAATTGCATTGAAAGCATAGGAAAAGAGGCAGAACGTCCACAATGATGCACTTGGCCAAAAAGGGCGTATGCGTTTTTTCCTGAATATATTCAGGAAAAAACGCATACGCCCTTTTTGGCCAACCAAGCAAACTTGCAAAGGAAATCTGCACTACAATGAAGTCTCACTTCCCCCCGGTCAAAAGGGCCATCTGAAAAAGGTGTAAAATCCAGAAAGGCAGGACAGGCCATGGAGAACTGGGAGCCTTGTTATGCTGATGGGCGGGATGTAAATTGCCAACAGACACTTGGGAGAAGTGTATGGTGTTTCCTGAAACATCTAAGAAACAAAGCAACAGAGCCTAGGGCACTTTCACTTATGGTCCTATAGCTTAGGGAAATTAAAATCAAAAAGACACAGCTACCCCAAAGTTTGGGACGCCTCTGTTTACAAGAACCTCGTTTACCGTACAAGTTCAATATCACAGAAAGTGAAAAATGGATAAAGAACTTGTGGTACTTACGTACAATGCAGTATCACTCAGCAATGAAATCTATGTCATCAGGCCCCTAGCAGCATAATGAGTGGATTCAGGTATGATGATTCTAACTGAAATAAGTCACACAGAAAAAGAAACATCATAAGATATCACTAATACACGGAATGTAAACTTGGCTACACAGGAACTGAATTCCAAAACACAACAGGGTCTCAAATTTAGAAAACCAACTTATGCTTGCTTAAGGGGAAAGGTGAGTTGGGGTGCTGCATAAAACCAGAGATTGAAATGAGCACAGATAAAGTTCCTTAAGCCAAATATGGAATAGACAAGAGCTACTCCTTGCTCAACGAAATGGACTCAACACCCCATATTAAACGCCTAAGAATGTACCTTACTAGTAAGTATCTTAAAACCTATGGATTGCTATGTCTCCAAAAGAGAATCAAGCGTGTGTACAGGGGCAGAAACGCAGCAGTGATAGGATTGGAGAGGTTCGGTGAGCAAATGAAGACCCTTTGAAGTCATATTGCATGGTACCCATTCCACGGGTTTCAACTACCCACGTTTAAGGTATTCTTCCTTCAGCTAAAACATGCATGTGGAACCCAGAGTATGATCAACCGTGTGATCGGGTGACCTCTTCAAATATGTCTCAGTTTTCGTACCCTGGTACACGGGTGCAACATTCCAGACGCTTTACTAACACTCTCCCGACTTGGAGAGTCAGTCCCTTTAACCTCCTGTTTGGCCCAGTTTGCAATTTCTGCGGAAGATGAACAGGAATAGCGAGAACCAATGAGAGACTAGCTGGAGGTCTCTGGACGGGCAAATTTAACTCTCATTTCCCACCAGGAAGAGGAATTAACCAAAGGCTCGGCGTGCCGTGCCGGAACCAGATTAGGGCCTGAAGCCATCCTGCGGTGTTGCGGCCAGCTCACAAGAAAGCGAGTTGAAGAAAGGAGCTCAGGGGCACTGTAATTCACAAACCTGCAGAGTTATAAATGACAATTATCGTCCAAAAATATACTGAAGTAAGGCTGCCAAGAGGACTTGAAAGCGGGGCAGAATTGCAGGAAACCGATTTCAGGAGGTACACTGGAATTGCATTGAAAGCATAGGAAAAGAGGCAGAACGTTCACAATGATGCACTTGGCCAAAAAGGACGTATGCGTTTTTTCCTGAATATATTCAGGAAAAAACGCATACGCCCTTTTTGGCCAACCAAGCAAACTTGCAAAGGAAATCTGCACTACAATGAAGTGTCACTTCCCCCCGGTCAAAAGGGCCATCTGAAAAAAGTGTAAAATCCAGAAAGGCAGGACAGGCCATGGAGAACTGGGAGCCTTGTTATGCTGATGGGCGGGATGTAAATTGCCAACAGACACTCGGGAGAAGTGTATGGTGTTTCCTGAAACATCTGAAAAACAAAGCAACAGAGCCTAGGGCACTTCCACTTATGGCCCTATAGCTTAGGGAAATTAAAATCAAAATGACACAGCCACCCCAAAGTTTGGGACGCCTCTGTTTACAAGAACCTCGTTTACCGTACAAGTTCAATATCACAGAAAGTGAAAAATGGATAAAGAACTTGTGGTACTTACGTACAATGCAGTATCACTCAGCAGTGAAATCTATGACATCAGGCCCGTAGCAGCACAATGAGTGGATTCAGGTACGATGATTCTAACTGAAATAAGTCACACAGAAAAAGAAACATCATAAGATATCAGTAATACACGGAATGTAAACTTGGCTACACAGGAACTGAATTACAGAACAGAACAGGGTCTCAAATTTAGAAAACCAACTTATGCTTGTTTAAGGGTAAAGGTGAGTTGGGGTGCTGCAAAAAACCAGAGATTGAAATGAGCACAGATAAAGTTCCTTAAGCCAAATATGGAATAGACAAGAGCTACTCCTTGCTCAACGAAATGGACTCAACACCGCATATTAAACGCCTAAGAATGTACCTGACTCTTAAGTATCTTAAAACCTATGGATTGCTATGTCTCCGAAAGAGAATCAAGCATGTGTACAGGGATATAAACAAAGCAGTGATAGGATTGGAGAGGTTCGGTGAGCAAATGAAGACCCTTTGAAGTCTTATTGCATGGTACCCATTCCACGGGTTTCAACTACCCAGGTTTAAGGTATTCCTCCTTCAGCTAAAACATGCATGTGGAACCTAGAGTATGATCAACCATGTGATCGGGAGACGTGTTCAAATATGTCTCAGTTTTCGTACCCTGGTACTCGGGTGCAACATTCCAGACGCTTTACTAACACTCTCCCGACTTGGAGAGTCAGTCCCTTTAACCTCCTGTTTGGCCCAGTTTGCAATTTCTGCGGAAGATGAACAGGAAGAGCGAGAACCAATGAGAGACTAGCTGGAGGTGTCTGCACGGGCAAATTTAACTCTCATTTCCCACCAGGAAGAGGAAATAACCAAAGGCTCAGCGTGCCGTGCCGGAACCAGATTAGGGCCTGAAGCCATCCTGCGGTGTTGCGGCCAGCTCACAAGAAAACGAGTTGAAGAAAGGAGCTCAGGGGCACTGTAATTCACAAACCTGCAGAGTTATAAATGACAACTATCGTCCAAAAATATACTGAAGTAAGGCTGCCAAGAGGACTTGAAAGCGGGGCAGAATTGCAGGAAACCGATTTCAGGAGGTAGACTGGAATTGCATTGAAAGCATAGGAAAAGAGGCAGAACGTCCACAATGATGCACTTGGCCAAAAAGGGCGTATGCGTTTTTTCCTGAATATATTCAGGAAAAAACGCATACGCCCTTTTTGGCCAACCAAGCAAGCTTGCAAAGCAAATCTGCACTACAATGAAGTCTCACTTCCCCCCGGTCAAAAGGGCCATCTGCAAAAAGTGTAAAATCCAGAAAGGCAGGACAGGCCATGGAGAACTGGGAGCCTTGTTATGCTGATGGGCGGGATGTAAATTGCCAACAGACACTCGGGAGAAGTGTATGGTGTTTCCTGAAACATCTAAAAAACAAAGCAACAGAGCCTAGGGCACTTCCACTTATGGTCCTATAGCTTAGGGAAATTAAAATCAAAAAGATACAGCCACCCCAATGTTTGGGACGCCTCTGTTTACAAGAACCTCGTTTACCATACAAGTTCAATATCACAGAAAGTGAAAAATGGATAAAGAACTTGTGGTACTTACGTACAATGCAGTATCACTCAGCAGTGAAATCTATGTCATCAGGCCCGTAGCAGCACAATGAGTGGATTCAGGTACGATGATTCTAACTGAAATAAGTCACACAGAAAAAGAAACATCATAAGATATCAGTAATACACGGAATGTAAACTTGGCTACACAGGAACTGAATTACAGAACAGAACAGGGTCTCAAATTTAGAAAACCAACTTATGCTTGTTTAAGGGTAAAGGTGAGTTGGGGTGCTGCATAAAACCAGAGATTGAAATGAGCACAGATAAAGTTCCTTAAGCCAAATATGGAATAGACAAGAGCTACTCCTTGCTCAACGAAATGGACTCAACACCGCATATTAAACGCCTAAGAATGTACCTGACTCTTAAGTATCTTAAAACCTATGGATTGCTATGTCTCTGAAAGAGAATCAAGCATGTGTACAGGGACATAAACGCAGCAGTGATAGGATTGGAGAGGTTCGGTGAGCAAATGAAGACCCTTTGAAGTCATATTGCATGGTACCCATTCCACGGGTCTCAACTCTCCAGGTTTAAGGTATTCTTCCTTCAGCTAAAACATGCATGTGGAACCCAGAGTATGATCAATCGTGTGAACGGGAGACGTGTTCAAATATGTCTCAGTTTTCCTGCCCTGGTACTCGGGTGCAACATTCCAGACGCTTAACTAACACTCTCCCCACTTGGAGAGTCAGCGCCTTTAACCTCCTGTTTGGCCCAGTTTGCAATTTCTGCGGAAGATGAACAGGAATAGCGAGAACCAATGAGAGACTAGCTGGAGGTGTCTGGACGGGCAAATTTAACTCTCATTTCCCACCAGGAAGAGGAAATAACCAAAGGCTCAGCGTGCCGTGCCGGAACCAGAATAGGGCCTGAAGCCATCCTGCGGTGTTGCGGCCAGCTCACAGGAAAGCAAGTTGAAGAAAGGAGCTCAGGGGCACTGTAATTCACAAACCTGCAGAGTTATAAATGACAGCTATCGTCCAAAAATATACTGAAGTAAGGCTGCCAAGAGGACTCGAAAGCGGGGCAGAATTGCAGGAAACCGATTTCAGGAGGTAGACTGGAATTGCATTGAAAGCATAGGAAAAGAGGCAGAACGTCCACAATGATGCACTTGGCCAAAAAGGGCGTATGCGTTTTTTCCTGAATATATTCAGGAAAAAACGCATACGCCCTTTTTGGCCAACCAAGCAAACTTGCAAAGGAAATCTGCACTACAATGAAGTCTCACTTCCCCCCGGTCAAAAGGGCCATCTGAAAAAGGTGTAAAATCCAGAAAGGCAGGACAGGCCATGGAGAACTGGGAGCCTTGTTATGCTGATGGGCGGGATGTAAATTGCCAACAGACACTTGGGAGAAGTGTATGGTGTTTCCTGAAACATCTAAGAAACAAAGCAACAGAGCCTAGGGCACTTTCACTTATGGTCCTATAGCTTAGGGAAATTAAAATCAAAAAGACACAGCTACCCCAAAGTTTGGGACGCCTCTGTTTACAAGAACCTCGTTTACCGTACAAGTTCAATATCACAGAAAGTGAAAAATGGATAAAGATCTTGTGGTACTTACGTACAATGCAGTATCACTCAGCAATGAAATCTATGTCATCAGGCCCCTAGCAGCATAATGAGTGGATTCAGGTATGATGATTCTAACTGAAATAAGTCACACAGAAAAAGAAACATCATAAGATATCACTAATACACGGAATGTAAACTTGGCTACACAGGAACTGAATTCCAAAACAGAACAGGGTCTCAAATTTAGAAAACCAACTTATGCTTGCTTAAGGGGAAAGGTGAGTTGGGGTGCTGCATAAAACCAGAGATTGAAATGAGCACAGATAAAGTTCCTTAAGCCAAATATGGAATAGACAAGAGCTACTCCTTGCTCAACGAAATGGACTCAACACCCCATATTAAACGCCTAAGAATGTACCTTACTAGTAAGTATCTTAAAACCTATGGATTGCTATGTCTCCAAAAGAGAATCAAGCGTGTGTACAGGGGCAGAAACGCAGCAGTGATAGGATTGGAGAGGTTCGGTGAGCAAATGAAGACCCTTTGAAGTCATATTGCATGGTACCCATTCCACGGGTTTCAACTACCCACGTTTAAGGTATTCTTCCTTCAGCTAAAACATGCATGTGGAAACCAGAGTATGATCAACCGTGTGATCGGGAGACCTCTTCAAATATGTCTCAGTTTTCGTACCCTGGTACACGGGTGCAACATTCCAGATGCTTTACTAACACTCTCCCGACTTGGAGAGTCAGTCCCTTTAACCTCCTGTTTGGCCCAGTTTGCAATTTCTGCGGAAGATGAACAGGAATAGCGAGAACCAATGAGAGACTAGCTGGAGGTGTCTGGACGGGCAAATTTAACTCTCATTTCCCACCAGGAAGAGGAATTAACCAAAGGCTCGGCGTGCCGTGCCGGAACCAGATTAGGGCCTGAAGCCATCCTGCGGTGTTGCGGCCAGCTCACAAGAAAGCAAGTTGAAGAAAGGCGCTCAGGGGCACTGTAATTCACAAACCTGCAGAGTTATAAATGACAGCTATCGTCCAAAAATATACTGAAGTAAGGCTGCCAAGAGGACTTGAAAGCGGGGCAGAATTGCAGGAAACCGATTTCAGGAGGTAGACTGGAATTGCATTGAAAGCATAGGAAAAGAGGCAGAACGTCCACAATGATGCACTTGGCCAAAAAGGGCGTATGCGTTTTTTCCTGAATATATTCAGGAAAAAACGCATACGCCCTTTTTGGTCAACCAAGCAAACTTGCAAAGGAAATCTGCACTACAATGAAGTCTCACTTCCCCCCGGTCAAAAGGGCCATCTGAAAAAGGTGTAAAATCCAGAAAGGCAGGACAGGCCATGGAGAACTGGGAGCCTTGTTATGCTGATGGGCGGGATGTAAATTGCCAACAGACACTTGGGAGAAGTGTATGGTGTTTCCTGAAACATCTAAGAAACAAAGCAACAGAGCCTAGGGCACTTTCACTTATGGTCCTATAGCTTAGGGAAATTAAAATCAAAAAGACACAGCCACCCCAAAATTTGGGACGCCTCTGTTTACAAGAACCTCGTTTACCGTACAAGTTCAATATCACAGAAAGTGAAAAATGGATAAAGAACTTGTGGTACTTACGTACAATGCAGTATCACTCAGCAATGAAATCTATGTCATCAGGCCCATAGCAGCATAATGAGTGGATTCAGGTATGATGATTCTAACTGAAATAAGTCACACAGAAAAAGAAACATCATAAGATATCACTAATACACGGAATGTAAACTTGGCTACACAGGAACTGAATTCCAAAACACAACAGGGTCTCAAATTTAGAAAACCAACTTATGCTTGCTTAAGGGGAAACGTGAGTTGGGGTGCTGCATAAAACCAGAGATTGAAATGAGCACAGATAAAGTTCCTTAAGCCAAATATGGAATAGACAAGAGCTACTCCTTGCTCAACGAAATGGACTCAACACCGCATATTAAACGCCTAAGAATGTACCTGACTCTTAAGTATCTTAAAACCTATGGATTGCTATGTCTCCGAAAGAGAATCAAGCATGTGTACAGGGATATAAACAAAGCAGTGATAGGATTGGAGAGGTTCGGTGAGCAAATGAAGACCCTTTGAAGTCTTATTGCATGGTACCCATTCCACGGGTTTCAACTACCCAGGTTTAAGGTATTCCTCCTTCAGCTAAAACATGCATGTGGAACCTAGAGTATGATCAACCATGTGATCGGGAGACGTGTTCAAATATGTCTCAGTTTTCGTACCCTGGTACTCGGGTGCAACATTCCAGACGCTTTACTAACACTCTCCCGACTTGGAGAGTCAGTCCCTTTAACCTCCTGTTTGGCCCAGTTTGCAATTTCTGCGGAAGATGAACAGGAAGAGCGAGAACCAATGAGAGACTAGCTGGAGGTGTCTGCACGGGCAAATTTAACTCTCATTTCCCACCAGGAAGAGGAAATAACCAAAGGCTCAGCGTGCCGTGCCGGAACCAGATTAGGGCCTGAAGCCATCCTGCGGTGTTGCGGCCAGCTCACAAGAAAACGAGTTGAAGAAAGGAGCTCAGGGGCACTGTAATTCACAAACCTGCAGAGTTATAAATGACAACTATCGTCCAAAAATATACTGAAGTAAGGCTGCCAAGAGGACTTGAAAGCGGGGCAGAATTGCAGGAAACCGATTTCAGGAGGTAGACTGGAATTGCATTGAAAGCATAGGAAAAGAGGCAGAACGTCCACAATGATGCACTTGGCCAAAAAGGGCGTATGCGTTTTTTCCTGAATATATTCAGGAAAAAACGCATACGCCCTTTTTGGCCAACCAAGCAAGCTTGCAAAGGAAATCTGCACTACAATGAAGTCTCACTTCCCCCCGGTCAAAAGGGCCATCTGAAAAAAGTGTAAAATCCAGAAAGGCAGGACAGGCCATGGAGAACTGGGAGCCTTGTTATACTGATGGGCGGGATGTACATTGCCAACAGACACTCGGGAGAAGTGTATGGTGTTTCCTGAAACGTCTAAAAAACAAAGCAACAGAGCCTAGGGCACTTCCACTTATGGTCCTATAGCTTAGGGAAATTAAAATCAAAAAGATACAGCCACCCCAATGTTTGGGACGCCTCTGTTTACAAGAACCTCGTTTACCGTACAAGTTCAATATCACAGAAAGTGAAAAATGGATAAAGAACTTGTGGTACTTACGTACAATGCAGTATCACTCAGCAGTGAAATCTATGTCATCAGGCCCGTAGCAGCACAATGAGTGGATTCAGGTACGATGATTCTAACTGAAATAAGTCACACAGAAAAAGAAACATCATAAGATATCAGTAATACACGGAATGTAAACTTGGCTACACAGGAACTGAATTACAGAACAGAACAGGGTCTCAAATTTAGAAAACCAACTTATGCTTGTTTAAGGGTAAAGGTGAGTTGGGGTGCTGCAAAAAACCAGAGATTGAAATGAGCACAGATAAAGTTCCTTAAGCCAAATATGGAATAGACAAGAGCTACTCCTTGCTCAACGAAATGGACTCAACACCGCATATTAAACGCCTAAGAATGTACCTGACTCTTAAGTATCTTAAAACCTATGGATTGCTATGTCTCTGAAAGAGAATCAAGCATGTGTACAGGGACATAAACGCAGCAGTGATAGGATTGGAGAGGTTCGGTGAGCAAATGAAGACCCTTTGAAGTCATATTGCATGGTACCCATTCCACGGGTCTCAACTCTCCAGGTTTAAGGTATTCTTCCTTCAGCTAAAACATGCATGTGGAACCCAGAGTATGATCAATCGTGTGAACGGGAGACGTGTTCAAATATGTCTCAGTTTTCCTCCCCTGGTACTCGGTTGCAACATTCCAGACGCTTTACTAACACTCTCCCCACTTGGAGAGTCAGCGCCTTTAACCTCCTGTTTGGCCCAGTTTGCAATTTCTGCGGAAGATGAACAGGAATAGCGAGAACCAATGAGAGACTAGCTGGAGGTGTCTGGACGGGCAAATTTAACTCTCATTTCCCAACAGGAAGAGGAAATAACCAAAGGCTCAGCGTGCCGTGCCGGAACCAGAATAGGGCCTGAAGCCATCCTGCGGTGTTGCGGCCAGCTCACAAGAAAGCAAGTTGAAGAAAGGAGCTCAGGGGCACTGTAATTCACAAACCTGCAGAGTTATAAATGACAGCTATCGTCCAAAAATATACTGAAGTAAGGCTGCCAAGAGGACTCGAAAGTGGGGCAGAATTGCAGGAAACCGATTTCAGGAGGTAGACTGGAATTGCATTGAAAGCATAGGAAAAGAGGCAGAACGTCCACAATGATGCACTTGGCCAAAAAGGGCGTATGCGTTTTTTCCTGAATATATTCAGGAAAAAACGCATACGCCCTTTTTGGCCAACCAAGCAAACTTGCAAAGGAAATCTGCACTACAATGAAGTCTCACTTCCCCCCGGTCAAAAGGGCCATCTGAAAAAGGTGTAAAATCCAGAAAGGCAGGACAGGCCATGGAGAACTGGGAGCCTTGTTATGCTGATGGGCGGGATGTAAATTGCCAACAGACACTTGGGAGAAGTGTATGGTGTTTCCTGAAACATCTAAGAAACAAAGCAACAGAGCCTAGGGCACTTTCACTTATGGTCCTATAGCTTAGGGAAATTAAAATCAAAAAGACACAGCTACCCCAAAGTTTGGGACGCCTCTGTTTACAAGAACCTCATTTACCGTACAAGTTCAATATCACAGAAAGTGAAAAATGGATAAAGAACTTGTGGTACTTACGTACAATGCAGTATCACTCAGCAATGAAATCTATGTCATCAGGCCCCTAGCAGCATAATGAGTGGATTCAGGTATGATGATTCTAACTGAAATAAGTCACACAGAAAAAGAAACATCATAAGATATCACTAATACACGGAATGTAAACTTGGCTACACAGGAACTGAATTCCAAAACACAACAGGGTCTCAAATTTAGAAAACCAACTTATGCTTGCTTAAGGGGAAAGGTGAGTTGGGGTGCTGCATAAAACCAGAGATTGAAATGAGCACAGATAAAGTTCCTTAAGCCAAATATGGAATAGACAAGAGCTACTCCTTGCTCAACGAAATGGACTCAACACCCCATATTAAACGCCTAAGAATGTACCTTACTAGTAAGTATCTTAAAACCTATGGATTGCTATGTCTCCAAAAGAGAATCAAGCGTGTGTACAGGGGCAGAAACGCAGCAGTGATAGGATTGGAGAGGTTCGGTGAGCAAATGAAGACCCTTTGAAGTCATATTGCATGGTACCCATTCCACGGGTTTCAACTACCCACGTTTAAGGTATTCTTCCTTCAGCTAAAACATGCATGTGGAACCCAGAGTATGATCAACCGTGTGATCGGGAGACCTCTTCAAATATGTCTCAGTTTTCGTACCCTGGTACACGGGTGCAACATTCCAGACGCTTTACTAACACTCTCCCGACTTGGAGAGTCAGTCCCTTTAACCTCCTGTTTGGCCCAGTTTGCAATTTCTGCGGAAGATGAACAGGAATAGCGAGAACCAATGAGAGACTAGCTGGAGGTCTCTGGACGGGGAAATTTAACTCTCATTTCCCACCAGGAAGAGGAATTAACCAAAGGCTCGGCGTGCCGTGCCGGAACCAGATTAGGGCCTGAAGCCATCCTGCGGTGTTGCGGCCAGCTCACAAGAAAGCGAGTTGAAGAAAGGAGCTCAGGGGCACTGTAATTCACAAACCTGCAGAGTTATAAATGACAATTATCGTCCAAAAATATACTGAAGTAAGGCTGCCAAGAGGACTTGAAAGCGGGGCAGAATTGCAGGAAACCGATTTCAGGAGGTACACTGGAATTGCATTGAAAGCATAGGAAAAGAGGCAGAACGTTCACAATGATGCACTTGGCCAAAAAGGACGTATGCGTTTTTTCCTGAATATATTCAGGAAAAAACGCATACGCCCTTTTTGGCCAACCAAGCAAACTTGCAAAGGAAATCTGCACTACAATGAAGTCTCACTTCCCCCCGGTCAAAAGGGCCATCTGAAAAAAGTGTAAAATCCAGAAAGGCAGGACAGGCCATGGAGAACTGGGAGCCTTGTTATGCTGATGGGCGGGATGTAAATTGCCAACAGACACTCGGGAGAAGTGTATGGTGTTTCCTGAAACATCTGAAAAACAAAGCAACAGAGCCTAGGGCACTTCCACTTATGGCCCTATAGCTTAGGGAAATTAAAATCAAAACGACACAGCCACCCCAAAGTTTGGGACGCCTCTGTTTACAAGAACCTCGTTTACCGTACAAGTTCAATATCACAGAAAGTGAAAAATGGATAAAGAACTTGTGGTACTTACGTACAATGCAGTATCACTCAGCAGTGAAATCTCTGTCATCAGGCCCGTAGCAGCACAATGAGTGGATTCAGGTACGATGATTCTAACTGAAATAAGTCACACAGAAAAAGAAACATCATAAGATATCAGTAATACACGGAATGTAAACTTGGCTACACAGGAACTGAATTACAGAACAGAACAGGGTCTCAAATTTAGAAAACCAACTTATGCTTGTTTAAGGGTAAAGGTGAGTTGGGGTGCTGCATAAAACCAGAGATTGAAATGAGCACAGATAAAGTTCCTTAAGCCAAATATGGAATAGACAAGAGCTACTCCTTGCTCAACGAAATGGACTCAACACCGCATATTAAACGCCTAAGAATGTACCTGACTCTTAAGTATCTTAAAACCTATGGATTGCTATGTCTCCGAAAGAGAATCAAGCATGTGTACAGGGACATAAACGCAGCAGTGATAGGATTGGAGAGGTTCGGTGAGCAAATGAAGACCCTTTGAAGTCATATTGCATGGTACCCATTCCACGGGTTTCAACTACCCAGGTTTAAGGTATTCTTCCTTCAGCTAAAACATGCATGTGGAACCTAGAGTATGATCAACCATGTGATCGGGAGACGTGTTCAAATATGTCTCAGTTTTCGTACCCTGGTACTCGGGTGCAACATTCCAGATGCTTTACTAACACTCTCCCGACTTGGAGAGTCAGTCCCTTTAACCTCCTGTTTGGCCCAGTTTGCAATTTCTGCGGAAGATGAACAGGAATAGCGAGAACCAATGAGAGACTAGCTGGAGGTGTCTGGACGGGCAAATTTAACTCTCATTTCCCACCAGGAAGAGGAAATAACCAAAGGCTCAGCGTGCCGTGCCGGAACAAGATTAGGGCCTGAAGCCATCCTGCGGTGTTGAGGCCAGGTCACATGAAAGCGAGTTGAAGAAAGGGGCTCAGGGGCACTGTAATTCACAAACCTGCAGAGTTATAAATGACAGCTATCGTCCAAAAATATACTGAAGTAAGGCTGCCAAGAGGACTTGAAAGCGGGGCAGAATTGCAGGAAACCGATTTCAGGAGGTAGACTGGAATTGCATTGAAAGCATAGGAAAAGAGGCAGAACGTCCACAATGATGCACTTAGCCGAAAAGGGCGTACGCGTTTTTTCCTGAATATATTCAGGAAGAAACGCATACGCCCTTTTTGGCCAACCAAGCAAACTTGCAAAGGAAATCTGCACTACAATGAAGTCTCACTTCCCCCCGGTCAAAAGGGCCATCTGAAAAAAGTGTAAAATGCAGAAAGGCAGGACAGGCCATGGAGAACTGGGAGCCTTGTTATGATGATGGGCGGGATGTAAATTGCCAACAGACACTCGGGAGAAGTGTATGGTGTTTCCTGAAACATTTAAAAAACAAAGCAACAGAGCCTAGGGCACTTCCACTTATGGTCCTATAGCTTAGGGAAATTAAAATCAAAAAGATACAGCCACCCCAATGTTTGGGACGCCTCTGTTTACAAGAACCTCGTTTACCGTACAAGTTCAATATCACAGAAAGTGAAAAATGGATAAAGAACTTGTGGTACTTACGTACAATGCAGTATCACTCAGCAGTGAAATCTATGTCATCAGGCCCATAGCAGCACAATGAGTGGATTCAGGTACGATGATTCTAACTGAAATAAGTCACACAGAAAAAGAAACATCATAAGATATCAGTAATACACGGAATGTAAACTTGGCTACACAGGAACTGAATTACAGAACAGAACAGGGTCTCAAATTTAGAAAACCAACTTATGCTTGTTTAAGGGTAAAGGTGAGTTGGGGTGCTGCAAAAAACCAGAGATTGAAATGAGCACAGATAAAGTTCCTTAAGCCAAATATGGAATAGACAAGAGCTACTCCTTGCTCAACGAAATGGACTCAACACCGCATATTAAACGCCTAAGAATGTACCTGACTCTTAAGTATCTTAAAACCTATGGATTGCTATGTCTCCGAAAGAGAATCAAGCATGTGTACAGGGATATAAACAAAGCAGTGATAGGATTGGAGAGGTTCGGTGAGCAAATGAAGACCCTTTGAAGTCATATTGCATGGTACCCATTCCACGGGTTTCAACTACCCAGGTTTAAGGTATTCCTCCTTCAGCTAAAACATGCATGTGGAACCTAGAGTATGATTAACCATGTGATCGGGAGACGTGTTCAAATATGTCTCAGTTTTCGTACCCTGGTACTCGGGTGCAACATTCCAGACGCTTTACTAACACTCTCCCGACTTGGAGAGTCAGTCCCTTTAACCTCCTGTTTGGCCCAGTTTGCAATTTCTGCGGAAGATGAACAGGAATAGCGAGAACCAATGAGAGACTAGCTGGAGGTGTCTGCACGGGCGAATTTAACTCTCATTTCCCACCAGGAAGAGGAAATAACCAAAGGCTCAGCGTGCCGTGCCGGAACCAGATTAGGGCCTGAAGCCATCCTGCGGTGTTGCGGCCAGCTCACAAGAAAACGAGTTGAAGAAAGGAGCTCAGGGGCACTGTAATTCACAAACCTGCAGAGTTATAAATGACAACTATCGTCCAAAAATATACTGAAGTAAGGCTGCCAAGAGGACTTGAAAGCGGGGCAGAATTGCAGGAAACCGATTTCAGGAGGTAGACTGGAATTGCATTGAAAGCATAGGAAAAGAGGCAGAACGTCCACAATGATGCACTTGGCCAAAAAGGGCGTATGCGTTTTTTCCTGAATATATTCAGGAAAAAACGCATACGCCCTTTTTGGCCAACCAAGCAAGCTTGCAAAGGAAATCTGCACTACAATGAAGTCTCACTTCCCCCCGGTCAAAAGGGCCATCTGAAAAAATTGTAAAATCCAGAAACGCAGAACAGGCCATGGAGAACTGCGAGCCTTGTTATGCTGATGGGCGGGATGTAAATTGCCAACAGACACTCGGGAGAAGTGTATGGTGTTTCCTGAAACATCTAAAAAACAAAGCAACAGAGCCTAGGGCACTTCCACTTATGGTCCTATAGCTTAGGGAAATTAAAATCAAAAAGACACAGTCACCCCAAAGTTTGGGACGCCTCTGTTTACAAGAACCTCGTTTACCGTACAAGTTCAACATCGCAGAAAGTGAAAAATGGATAAAGAATTTGTGGTATTTACTTACAAAGCAATATCACTCAGCAATGAAATCTATGTCATCAGGCCCTTAGCAGCACAATGAGTGGATTCAGGTATGATGATTCAAACTGAAATAAGTCACACAGAAAAAAAACATCATAAGATATCACTAATACACGGAATGTAAACTTGGCTACACAGGAACTGAATTCCAAAACAGAACAGCGTCTCAAATTTAGAAAACCAAATTATGCTTGCTTAAGGGGAAAGGTGAGTTGGGGTGCTGCATAAAACCAGAGATTGAAATGAGCACAGATAAAGTTCCTTAAGCCAAATATGGAATAGACAAGAGCTACTCCTTGCTCAACGAAATGGACTCAACACCCCATATTAAACGCCGAAGAATGTACCTGTTTCTTAAGTATCTTAAAACCTATGGATTGCTATGTCTCCGAAAGAGAATCAAGCATGTGTACAGGGACATAAACGCAGCAGTGATAGGATTGGAGAGGTTCGGTGAGCAAATGAAGACCCTTTGAAGTCATACTGCATGGTACCCATTCCACGGGTTTCAACTACCCAGGTTTAAGGTATTCTTCCTTCAGCTAAAACATGCATGTGGAACCTAGAGTATGATCAACCATGTGATCGGGAGACGTGTTCAAATATGTCTCAGTTTTCGTACCCTGGTACTCGGGTGCAACATTCCAGACGCTTTACTAACACTCTCCCGACTTGGAGAGTCAGTCCCTTTAACCTCCTGTTTGGCCCAGTTTGCAATTTCTGCGGAAGATGAACAGGAATAGCGAGAACCAATGAGAGACTAGCTGGAGGTGTCTGGACGGGCAAATTTAACTCTCATTTCCCACCAGGAAGAGGAAATAACCAAAGGCTCAGCGTGCCGTGCCGGAACCAGATTAGGGCCTGAAGCCATCCTGCGGTGTTGCGGCCAGCTCACAAGAAAACGAGTTGAAGAAAGGAGCTCAGGGGCACTGTAATTCACAAACCTGCAGAGTTATAAATGACAACTATCGTCCAAAAATATACTGAAGTAAGGCTACCAAGAGGACTTGAAAGCGGAGCAGAATTGCAGGAAACCGATTTCAGGAGGTAGACTGGAATTGCATTGAAAGCATAGGAAAAGAGGCAGAACGTCCACAATGATGCACTTGGCCAAAAAGGGCGTATGCGTTTTTTCCTGAATATATTCAGGAAAAAACGCATACGCCCTTTTTGGCCAACCAAGCAAGCTTGCAAAGGAAATCTGCACTACAATGAAGTCTCACTTCCCCCCGGTCAAAAGGGTCATCTGAAAAAAGTGTAAAATCCAGAAAGGCAGGACAGGCCATGGAGAACTGGGAGCCTTGTTATGCTGATGGGCGGGATGTAAATTGCCAACAGACACTCGGGAGAAGTGTATGGTGTTTCCTGAAACATCTAAAAAACAAAGCAACAGAGCCTAGGGCACTTCCACTTATGGTCCTATAGCTTAGGGAAATTAAAATCCAAAAGATACAGCCACCCCAATGTTTGGGACGCCTCTGTTTACAAGAACCTCGTTTACCGTACAAGTTCAATATCACAGAAAGTGAAAAATGGATAAAGAACTTGTGGTACTTACGTACAATGCAGTATCACTCAGCAGTGAAATCTATGTCATCAGGCCCGTAGAAGCACATTGAGTGGATTCAGGTACGATGATGCTAACTGAAATAAGTCACACAGAAAAAGAAACATCATAAGATATCAGTAATACACGGAATGTAAACTTGGCTACACAGGAACTGAATTACAGAACAGAACAGGGTCTCAAATTTAGAAAACCAACTTATGCTTGTTTAAGGGTAAAGGTGAGTTGGGATGCTGCATAAAACCAGAGATTGAAATGAGCACAGATAAAGTTCCTTAAGCCAAATATGGAATAGACAAGAGCTACTCCTTGCTCAACGAAATGGACTCAACACCGCATATTAAACGCCTAAGAATGTACCTGACACTTAAGTATCTTAAAACCTATGGATTGCTATGTCTCCGAAAGAGAATCAAGCATGTGTACAGGGACATAAACGCAGCAGTGATAGGATTGGAGAGGTTCGGTGAGCAAATGAAGACGCTTTGAAGTCATATTGCATGGTACCCATTCCACGGGTTTCAACTACCCAGTTTTAAGGTATTCTTCCTTCAGCTAAAACATGCATGTGGAACCTAGAGTATGATCAACCATGTGATCGGGAGACGTGTTCAAATATGTCTCAGTTTTCGTACCCTGGTACTCGGGTGCAACATTCCAGACGCTTTACTGACACTCTCCCGACTTGGAGAGTCAGTCCCTTTAACCTCCTGTTTGGCCCAGTTTGCAATTTCTGCGGAAGATGAACAGGAATAGCGAGAACCAATGAGAGACTAGCTGGAGGTGTCTGGACGGGCAAATTTAACTCTCATTTCCCACCAGGAAGAGGAAATAACCAAAGGCTCAGCGTGCCGTGCCGGAACCAGATTAGGGCCTGAAGCCATCCTGCGGTGTTGCGGCCAGCTCACAAGAAAGCGAGTTGAAGAAAGGAGCTCAGGGGCACTGTAATTCACAAACCTGCAGAGTTATAAATGACAACTATCGTCCAAAAATATACTGAAGTAAGGCTGCCAAGAGGACTTGAAAGCGGGGCAGAATTGCAGGAAACCGATTTCAGGAGGTAGACTGGAATTGCATTGAAAGCATAGGAAAAGAGGCAGAACGTCCACAATGATGCACTTGGCCAAAAAGGGCGTATGCGTTTTTTCCTGAATATATTCAGGAAAAAACGCATACGCCCTTTTTGGCCAACCAAGCAAACTTGCAAAGGAAATCTGCACTACAATGAAGTCTCACTTCCCCCCGGTCAAAAGGGCCATCTGAAAAAAGTGTAAAATCCAGAAAGGCAGGACAGGCCATGGAGAACTGGGAGCCTTGTTATGCTGATGGGCGGGATGTAAATTGCCAACAGCCACTCGGGAGAAGTGTATGGTGTTTCCTGAAACATCTAAGAAACAAAGCAACAGAGCCTAGGGCACTTTCACTTATGGTCCTATAGCTTAGGGAAATTAAAATCAAAAAGACACAGCCACCCCAAAATTTGGGACGCCTCTGTTTACAAGAACCTCGTTTACCGTACAAGTTCTCTATCACAGAAAGTGAAAAATGGATAAAGAACTTGTGGTACTTACGTACAATGCAGTATCACTCACCAATGAAATCTATGTCATCAGGCCCGTAGCAGCATAATGAGTGGATTCAGGTACGATGATTCTAACTGAAATAAGTCACACAGAAAAAGAAACATCATAAGATATCACTAATACACGGAATGTAAACTTGGCTACACAGGAACTGAATTCCAAAACAGAACAGGGTCTCAAATTTAGAAAACCAACTTATGCTTGCTTAAGGGGAAAGGTGAGTTGGGGTGCTGCATAAAACCAGAGATTGAAATGAGCACAGATAAAGTTCCTTAAGCCAAATATGGAATAGACAAGAGCTACTCCTTGCTCAACGAAATGGACTCAACACCCCATATTAAACGCTTAAGAATGTACCTGACTAGTAAGTATCTTAAAACCTATGGATTGCTATGTCTCCATAAGAGAATCAAGCATGTGTACAGGGGCATAAACGCAGCAGTGATAGGATTGGAGAGGATCGGTGAGCAAATGAAGACCCTTTGAAGTCATATTGCATGGTACCCATTACACGGGTCTCAACTCTCCAGGTTTAAGGTATTCTTCCTTCAGCTAAAATATGCATGTGGAACCCAGAGTATGATCAACAGTGTGAACGGGAGACGTGTTCAAATATGTCTCAGTTTTCCTCCCCTGGTACTCGGGTGCAACATTCCAGACGCTTTACTAACACTCTCCCCACTTGGAGAGTCAGCGCCTTTAACCTCCTGTTTGGCCCAGTTTGCAATTTCTGCGGAAGATGAACAGGAATAGGGAGAACCAATGAGAAACTAGCTGGAGGTGTCTGGACGGGCAAATTTAACTCTCATTTCCAACCAGGAAGAGGAAATAACCAAAGGCTCAGCGTGCCATGCCGGAACCAGATTAGGGCCTGAAGCCATCCTGCGGTGTTGCGGCCAGCTCACAAGAAAGCGAGTTGAAGAAAGGAGCTCAGGGGCACTGTAATTCACAAACCTGCAGAGTTATAAATGACAGCTATCGTCCAAAAATATACTGAAGTAAGGCTGCCAAGAGGACTTGAAAGCGGGGCAGAATTGCAGGAAACTGATTTCAGGAGGTAGACTGGAATTGCATTGAAAGCATAGGAAAAGAGGCAGAACGTCCACAATGATGCACTTGGCCAAAAAGGGCGTATGCGTTTTTTCCTGAATATATTCAGGAAAAAACGCATACGCCCTTTTTGGCCAACCAAGCAAACTTGCAAAGGAAATCTGCACTACAATGAAGTCTCACTTCCCCCCGGTCAAAAGGGCCATCTGAAAAAAGTGTAAAATCCAGAAAGGCAGGACAGGCCATGGAGAACTGGGAGCCTTGTTATGCTGATGGGCGGGATGTAAATTGCCAACAGACACTCGGGAGAAGTGTATGGTGTTTCCTGAAACATCTAAAAAACAAAGCAACAGAGCCTAGGGCACTTCCACTTATGGCCCTATAGATTAGGGAAATTAAAATCAAAACGACACAGCCACCCCAAAGTTTGGGACGCCTCTGTTTACAAGAACCTCGTTTACCGTACAAGTTCAATATCACAGAAAGTGAAAAATGGATAAAGAACTTGTGGTACTTACGTACAATGCAGTATCACTCAGCAGTGAAATCTATGTCATCAGGCCCGTAACAGCACAATGAGTGGATTCAGGTACGATGATTCTAACTGAAATAAGTCACACAGAAAAAGAAACATCATAAGATATCAGTAATACACGGAATGTAAACTTGGCTACACAGGAACTGAATTACAGAACAGAACAGTGTCTCAAATTTAGAAAACCAACTTATGCTTGTTTAAGGGTAAAGGTGAGTTGGGGTGCTGCATAAAACCAGAGATTGAAATGAGCACAGATAAAGTTCCTTAAGCCAAATATGGAATAGACAAGAGCTACTCCTTGCTCAACGAAATGGACTCAACACCGCATATTAAACGCCTAAGAATGTACCTGACTCTTAAGTATCTTAAAACCTATGGATTGCTATGTCTCCGAAAGAGAATCAAGCATGTGTACAGGGACATAAACGCAGCAGTGATAGGATTGGTGAGGTTCGGTGAGCAAATGAAGACCCTTTGAAGTCATATTGCATGGTACCCATTCCACGGGTTTCAACTACCCAGGTTTAAGGTATTCTTCCTTCAGCTAAAACATGCATGTGGAACCTAGAGTATGATCAACCATGTGATCGGGAGACGTGTTCAAATATGTCTCAGTTTTCGTACCCTGGTACTCGGGTGCAACATTCCAGACGCTTTACTAACACTCTCCCGACTTGGAGAGTCAGTCCCTTTAACCTCCTGTTTGGCCCAGTTTGCAATTTCTGCGGAAGATGAACAGGAATAGCGAGAACCAATGAGAGACTAGCTGGAGGTGTCTGGACGGGCAAATTTAACTCTCATTTCCCACCAGGAAGAGGAAATAACCAAAGGCTCAGCGTGCCGTGCCGGAACCAGATTAGGGCCTGAAGCCATCCTGCGGTGTTGCGGCCAGCTCACAAGAAAGCGAGTTGAAGAAAGGAGCTCAGGGGCACTGTAATTCACAAACCTGCAGAGTTATAAATGACAGCTATCGTCCAAAAATATACTGAAGTAAGGCTGCCAAGAGGACTTGAAAGCGGGGCAGAATTGCAGGAAACCGATTTCAGGAGGTAGACTGGAATTGCATTGAAAGCATAGGAAAAGAGGCAGAACGTCCACAATGATGCACTTGGCCAAAAAGGGCGTATGCGTTTTTTCCTGAATATATTCAGGAAAAAACGCATACGCCCTTTTTGGCCAACCAAGCAAACTTGCAAAGGAAATCTGCACTACAATGAAGTCTCAATTCCCCCCGGTCAAAAGGGCCATCTGAAAAAAGTGTAAAATCCAGAAAGGCAGGACAGGCCATGGAGAACTGGGAGCCTTGTTATGCTGATGGGCGGGATGTAAATTGCCAACAGCCACTGGGGAGAAGTGTATGGTGTTTCCTGAAACATCTAAAAAACAAAGCAACAGAGCCTAGGGCACTTCCACTTATGGTCCTATAGCTTAGGGAAATTAAAATCAAAAAGATACAGCCACCCCAATGTTTGGGACGCCTCTGTTTACAAGAACCTCATTTACTGTACAAGTTCAATATCACAGAAAGTGAAAAATGGATAAAGAACTTGTGGTACTTACGTACAATGCAGTATCACTCAGCAGTGAAATCTATGTCATCAGGCCCGTAGCAGCACAATGAGTGGATTCAGGTACGATGATTCTAACTGAAATAAGTCACACAGAAAAAGAAACATCATAAGATATCAGAAATACACGGAATGTAAACTTGGCTACACAGGAACTGAATTACAGAACAGAACAGGGTCTCAAATTTAGAAAACCAACTTATGCTTGTTTAAGGGTAAAGGTGAGTTGGGATGCTGCATAAAACCAGAGATTGAAATGAGCACAGATAAAGTTCCTTAAGCCAAATATGGAATAGACAAGAGCTACTCCTTGCTCAACGAAATGGACTCAACACCGCATATTAAACGCCTAAGAATGTACCTGACACTTAAGTATCTTA
The DNA here is from genome assembly GCF_963455315.2 of Globicephala melas. NCBI lineage: Eukaryota > Metazoa > Chordata > Mammalia > Artiodactyla > Delphinidae > Globicephala > Globicephala melas. The sequence goes on along the minus strand of NW_027207281.1, from coordinate 397,610 downwards.
AAACCTATGGATTACTATGTCTCCAAAAGAGAATCAAGCATGTGTACACGGACATAAACGCAGCAGTGATAGGATTGGAGAGGTTCGGTGAGCAAATGAAGACCCTTTGAAGTCATATTGCATGGTACCCATTCCACGGGTTTCAACTACCCAGGTTTAAGGTATTCTTCCTTCAGCTAAAACATGCATGTGGAAACTAGAGTATGATCAACCATGTGATCGGGAGACGTGTTCAAATATGTCTCAGTTTTCGTACCCTGGTACTCGGGTGCAACATTCCAGACGCTTTACTAACACTCTCCCGACTTGGAGAGTCAGTCCCTTTAACCTCCTGTTTGGCCCAGTTTGCAATTTCTGCGGAAGATGAACAGGAATAGGGAGAACCAATGAGAGACTAGCTGGAGGTGTCTGGACGGGCAAATTTAACTCTCATTTCCCACCAGGAAGAGGAAATAACCAAAGGCTCAGCGTGCCATGCCGGAACAAGATTAGGGCCTGAAGCCATCCTGCGGTGTTGCGGCCAGCTCACAAGAAAGCGAGTTGAAGAAAGGAGCTCAGGGGCACTGTAATTCACAAACCTGCAGAGTTATAAATGACAGCTATCGTCCAAAAATATACTGAAGTAAGGCTGCCAAGAGGACTTGAAAGCGGGGCAGAATTGCAGGAAACCGATTTCAGGAGGTAGACTGGAATTGCATTGAAAGCATAGGAAAAGAGGCAGAACGTCCACAATGATGCACTTGGCCAAAAAGGGCGTATGCGTTTTTTCCTGAATATATTCAGGAAAAAACGCATACGCCCTTTTTGGCCAACCAAGCAAACTTGCAAAGGAAATCTGCACTACAATGAAGTCTCACTTCCCCCCGGTCAAAAGGGCCATCTGAAAAAAGTGTAAAATCCAGAAAGGCAGGACAGGCCATGGAGAACTGGGAGCCTTGTTATGCTGATGGGCGGGATGTAAATTGCCAACAGCCACTCGGGAGAAGTGTATGGTGTTTCCTGAAACATCTAAGAAACAAAGCAACAGAGCCTAGGGCACTTTCACTTATGGTCCTATAGCTTATGGAAATTAAAATCAAAAAGACACAGCCACCCCAAAATTTGGGACGCCTGTGTTTACAAGAACCTCGTTTACCGTACAAGTTCTCTATCACAGAAAGTGAAAAATGGATAAAGAACTTGTGGTACTTACGTACAATGCAGTATCACTCAGCAGTGAAATCTATGTCATCAGGCCCGTAGCAGCACAATGAGTGGATTCAGGTACGATGATTCTAACTGAAATAAGTCACACAGAAAAAGAAACATCATAAGATATCAGTAATACACGGAATGTAAACTTGGCTACACAGGAACTGAATTACAGAACAGAACAGGGTCTCAAATTTAGAAAACCAACTTATGCTTGTTTAAGGGGAAAGGTGAGTTGGGGTGCTGCATAAAACCAGAGATTGAAATGAGCACAGATAAAGTTCCTTAAGCCAAATATGGAATAGACAAGAGCTACTCCTTGCTCAACGAAATGGACTCAACACCGCATATTAAACGCCTAAGAATGTACCTGACTCTTAAGTATCTTAAAACCTATGGATTGCTATGTCTCCGAAAGAGAATCAAGAATGTGTACAGGGACATAAACGCAGCAGTGATACGATTGGAGAGGTTCGGTGAGCAAATGAAGACCCTTTGAAGTCATATTGCATGGTACCCATTCCACGGGTCTCAACTCTCCAGGTTTAAGGTATTCTTCCTTCAGCTAAAATATGCATGTGGAACCCAGAGTATGATCAACAGTGTGAACGGGAGACGTGTTCAAATATGTCTCAGTTTTCCTCCCCTGGTACTCGGGTTCAACATTCCAGATGCTTTACTAACACTCTCCCCACTTGGAGAGTCAGCGCCTTTAACCTCCTGTTTGGCCCAGTTTGCAATTTCTGCGGAAGATGAACAGGAATAGCGAGAACCAATGAGAGACTAGCTGGAGGTGTCTGGACGGGCAAATTTAACTCTCATTTCCCACCAGGAAGAGGAAATAACCAAAGGCTCAGCGTGCCATGCCGGAACAAGATTAGGGTCTGAAGCCATCCTGCGGTGTTGCGGCCAGCTCACAAGAAAGCGAGTTGAAGAAAGGAGCTCAGGGGCACTGTAATTCACAAACCTGCAGAGTTATAAATGACAGCTATCGTCCAAAAATATACTGAAGTAAGGCTGCCAAGAGGACTCGAAAGTGGGGCAGAATTGCAGGAAACCGATTTCAGGAGGTAGACTGGAATTGCATTGAAAGCATAGGAAAAGAGGCAGAACGTCCACAATGATGCACTTGGCCAAAAAGGGCGTATGCGTTTTTTCCTGAATATATTCAGGAAAAAACGCATACGCCCTTTTTGGCCAACCAAGCAAGCTTGCAAAGGAAATCTGCACTACAATGAAGTCTCACTTCCCCCCGGTCAAAAGGGTCATCTGAAAAAAGTGTAAAATCCAGAAAGGCAGGACAGGCCATGGAGAACTGGGAGCCTTGTTATGCTGATGGGCGGGATGTAAATTGCCAACAGACACTCGGGAGAAGTGTATGGTGTTTCCTGAAACATCTAAAAAACAAAGCAACAGAGCCTAGGGCACTTCCACTTATGGTCCTATAGCTTAGGGAAATTAAAATCCAAAAGATACAGCCACCCCAATGTTTGGGACGCCTCTGTTTACAAGAACCTCGTTTACCGTACAAGTTCAATATCACAGAAAGTGAAAAATGGATAAAGAACTTGTGGTACTTACGTACAATGCAGTATCACTCAGCAGTGAAATCTATGTCATCAGGCCCGTAGAAGCACATTGAGTGGATTCAGGTACGATGATTCTAACTGAAATAAGTCACACAGAAAAAGAAACATCATAAGATATCAGTAATACACGGAATGTAAACTTGGCTACACAGGAACTGAATTACAGAACAGAACAGGGTCTCAAATTTAGAAAACCAACTTATGCTTGTTTAAGGGTAAAGGTGAGTTGGGATGCTGCATAAAACCAGAGATTGAAATGAGCACAGATAAAGTTCCTTAAGCCAAATATGGAATAGACAAGAGCTACTCCTTGCTCAACGAAATGGACTCAACACCGCATATTAAACGCCTAAGAATGTACCTGACACTTAAGTATCTTAAAACCTATGGATTGCTATGTCTCCGAAAGAGAATCAAGCATGTGTACAGGGACATAAACGCAGCAGTGATAGGATTGGAGAGGTTCGGTGAGCAAATGAAGACGCTTTGAAGTCATATTGCATGGTACCCATTCCACGGGTTTCAACTACCCAGTTTTAAGGTATTCTTCCTTCAGCTAAAACATGCATGTGGAACCTAGAGTATGATCAACCATGTGATCGGGAGACGTGTTCAAATATGTCTCAGTTTTCGTACCCTGGTACTCGGGTGCAACATTCCAGACGCTTTACTAACACTCTCCCGACTTGGAGAGTCAGTCCCTTTAACCTCCTGTTTGGCCCAGTTTGCAATTTCTGCGGAAGATGAACAGGAATAGCGAGAACCAATGAGAGACTAGCTGGAGGTGTCTGGACGGGCAAATTTAACTCTCATTTCCCACCAGGAAGAGGAAATAACCAAAGGCTCAGCGTGCCGTGCCGGAACCAGATTAGGGCCTGAAGCCATCCTGCGGTGTTGCGGCCAGCTCACAAGAAAGCGAGTTGAAGAAAGGAGCTCAGGGGCACTGTAATTCACAAACCTGCAGAGTTATAAATGACAACTATCGTCCAAAAATATACTGAAGTAAGGCTGCCAAGAGGACTTGAAAGCGGGGCAGAATTGCAGGAAACCGATTTCAGGAGGTAGACTGGAATTGCATTGAAAGCATAGGAAAAGAGGCAGAACGTCCACAATGATGCACTTGGCCAAAAAGGGCGTATGCGTTTTTTCCTGAATATATTCAGGAAAAAACGCATACGCCCTTTTTGGCCAACCAAGCAAACTTGCAAAGGAAATCTGCACTACAATGAAGTCTCACTTCCCCCCGGTCAAAAGGGCCATCTGAAAAAAGTGTAAAATCCAGAAAGGCAGGACAGGCCATGGAGAACTGGGAGCCTTGTTATGCTGATGGGCGGGATGTAAATTGCCAACAGCCACTCGGGAGAAGTGTATGGTGTTTCCTGAAACATCTAAGAAACAAAGCAACAGAGCCTAGGGCACTTTCACTTATGGTCCTATAGCTTAGGGAAATTAAAATCAAAAAGACACAGCCACCCCAAAATTTGGGACGCCTCTGTTTACAAGAACCTCGTTTACCGTACAAGTTCTCTATCACAGAAAGTGAAAAATGGATAAAGAACTTGTGGTACTTACGTACAATGCAGTATCACTCACCAATGAAATCTATGTCATCAGGCCCGTAGCAGCATAATGAGTGGATTCAGGTACGATGATTCTAACTGAAATAAGTCACACAGAAAAAGAAACATCATAAGATATCACTAATACACGGAATGTAAACTTGGCTACACAGGAACTGAATTCCAAAACAGAACAGGGTCTCAAATTTAGAAAACCAACTTATGCTTGCTTAAGGGGAAAGGTGAGTTGGGGTGCTGCATAAAACCAGAGATTGAAATGAGCACAGATAAAGTTCCTTAAGCCAAATATGGAATAGACAAGAGCTACTCCTTGCTCAACGAAATGGACTCAACACCCCATATTAAACGCTTAAGAATGTACCTGACTAGTAAGTATCTTAAAACCTATGGATTGCTATGTCTCCATAAGAGAATCAAGCATGTGTACAGGGGCATAAACGCAGCAGTGATAGGATTGGAGAGGATCGGTGAGCAAATGAAGACCCTTTGAAGTCATATTGCATGGTACCCATTACACGGGTCTCAACTCTCCAGGTTTAAGGTATTCTTCCTTCAGCTAAAATATGCATGTGGAACCCAGAGTATGATCAACAGTGTGAACGGGAGACGTGTTCAAATATGTCTCAGTTTTCCTCCCCTGGTACTCGGGTGCAACATTCCAGACGCTTTACTAACACTCTCCCCACTTGGAGAGTCAGCGCCTTTAACCTCCTGTTTGGCCCAGTTTGCAATTTCTGCGGAAGATGAACAGGAATAGGGAGAACCAATGAGAAACTAGCTGGAGGTGTCTGGACGGGCAAATTTAACTCTCATTTCCAACCAGGAAGAGGAAATAACCAAAGGCTCAGCGTGCCATGCCGGAACCAGATTAGGGCCTGAAGCCATCCTGCGGTGTTGCGGCCAGCTCACAAGAAAGCGAGTTGAAGAAAGGAGCTCAGGGGCACTGTAATTCACAAACCTGCAGAGTTATAAATGACAGCTATCGTCCAAAAATATACTGAAGTAAGGCTGCCAAGAGGACTTGAAAGCGGGGCAGAATTGCAGGAAACTGATTTCAGGAGGTAGACTGGAATTGCATTGAAAGCATAGGAAAAGAGGCAGAACGTCCACAATGATGCACTTGGCCAAAAAGGGCGTATGCGTTTTTTCCTGAATATATTCAGGAAAAAACGCATACGCCCTTTTTGGCCAACCAAGCAAACTTGCAAAGGAAATCTGCACTACAATGAAGTCTCACTTCCCCCCGGTCAAAAGGGCCATCTGAAAAAAGTGTAAAATCCAGAAAGGCAGGACAGGCCATGGAGAACTGGGAGCCTTGTTATGCTGATGGGCGGGATGTAAATTGCCAACAGACACTCGGGAGAAGTGTATGGTGTTTCCTGAAACATCTAAAAAACAAAGCAACAGAGCCTAGGGCACTTCCACTTATGGCCCTATAGATTAGGGAAATTAAAATCAAAACGACACAGCCACCCCAAAGTTTGGGACGCCTCTGTTTACAAGAACCTCGTTTACCGTACAAGTTCAATATCACAGAAAGTGAAAAATGGATAAAGAACTTGTGGTACTTACGTACAATGCAGTATCACTCAGCAGTGAAATCTATGTCATCAGGCCCGTAACAGCACAATGAGTGGATTCAGGTACGATGATTCTAACTGAAATAAGTCACACAGAAAAAGAAACATCATAAGATATCAGTAATACACGGAATGTAAACTTGGCTACACAGGAACTGAATTACAGAACAGAACAGTGTCTCAAATTTAGAAAACCAACTTATGCTTGTTTAAGGGTAAAGGTGAGTTGGGGTGCTGCATAAAACCAGAGATTGAAATGAGCACAGATAAAGTTCCTTAAGCCAAATATGGAATAGACAAGAGCTACTCCTTGCTCAACGAAATGGACTCAACACCGCATATTAAACGCGTAAGAATGTACCTGACTCTTAAGTATCTTAAAACCTATGGATTGCTATGTCTCCGAAAGAGAATCAAGCATGTGTACAGGGACATAAACGCAGCAGTGATAGGATTGGTGAGGTTCGGTGAGCAAATGAAGACCCTTTGAAGTCATATTGCATGGTACCCATTCCACGGGTTTCAACTACCCAGGTTTAAGGTATTCTTCCTTCAGCTAAAACATGCATGTGGAACCTAGAGTATGATCAACCATGTGATCGGGAGACGTGTTCAAATATGTCTCAGTTTTCGTACCCTGGTACTCGGGTGCAACATTCCAGACGCTTTACTAACACTCTCCCGACTTGGAGAGTCAGTCCCTTTAACCTCCTGTTTGGCCCAGTTTGCAATTTCTGCGGAAGATGAACAGGAATAGCGAGAACCAATGAGAGACTAGCTGGAGGTGTCTGGACGGGCAAATTTAACTCTCATTTCCCACCAGGAAGAGGAAATAACCAAAGGCTCAGCGTGCCGTGCCGGAACCAGATTAGGGCCTGAAGCCATCCTGCGGTGTTGCGGCCAGCTCACAAGAAAGCGAGTTGAAGAAAGGAGCTCAGGGGCACTGTAATTCACAAACCTGCAGAGTTATAAATGACAGCTATCGTCCAAAAATATACTGAAGTAAGGCTGCCAAGAGGACTTGAAAGCGGGGCAGAATTGCAGGAAACCGATTTCAGGAGGTAGACTGGAATTGCATTGAAAGCATAGGAAAAGAGGCAGAACGTCCACAATGATGCACTTGGCCAAAAAGGGCGTATGCGTTTTTTCCTGAATATATTCAGGAAAAAACGCATACGCCCTTTTTGGCCAACCAAGCAAACTTGCAAAGGAAATCTGCACTACAATGAAGTCTCAATTCCCCCCGGTCAAAAGGGCCATCTGAAAAAAGTGTAAAATCCAGAAAGGCAGGACAGGCCATGGAGAACTGGGAGCCTTGTTATGCTGATGGGCGGGATGTAAATTGCCAACAGCCACTGGGGAGAAGTGTATGGTGTTTCCTGAAACATCTAAAAAACAAAGCAACAGAGCCTAGGGCACTTCCACTTATGGTCCTATAGCTTAGGGAAATTAAAATCAAAAAGATACAGCCACCCCAATGTTTGGGACGCCTCTGTTTACAAGAACCTCATTTACCGTACAAGTTCAATATCACAGAAAGTGAAAAATGGATAAAGAACTTGTGGTACTTACGTACAATGCAGTATCACTCAGCAGTGAAATCTATGTCATCAGGCCCGTAGCAGCACAATGAGTGGATTCAGGTACGATGATTCTAACTGAAATAAGTCACACAGAAAAAGAAACATCATAAGATATCAGAAATACACGGAATGTAAACTTGGCTACACAGGAACTGAATTACAGAACAGAACAGGGTCTCAAATTTAGAAAACCAACTTATGCTTGTTTAAGGGTAAAGGTGAGTTGGGATGCTGCATAAAACCAGAGATTGAAATGAGCACAGATAAAGTTCCTTAAGCCAAATATGGAATAGACAAGAGCTACTCCTTGCTCAACGAAATGGACTCAACACCGCATATTAAACGCCTAAGAATGTACCTGACACTTAAGTATCTTAAAACCTATGGATTACTATGTCTCCAAAAGAGAATCAAGCATGTGTACACGGACATAAACGCAGCAGTGATAGGATTGGAGAGGTTCGGTGAGCAAATGAAGACCCTTTGAAGTCATATTGCATGGTACCCATTCCACGGGTTTCAACTACCCAGGTTTAAGGTATTCTTCCTTCAGCTAAAACATGCATGTGGAACCTAGAGTATGATCAACCATGTGATCGGGAGACGTGTTCAAATATGTCTCAGTTTTCGTACCCTGGTACTCGGGTGCAACATTCCAGACGCTTTACTAACACTCTCCCGACTTGGAGAGTCAGTCCCTTTAACCTCCTGTTTGGCCCAGTTTGCAATTTCTGCGGAAGATGAACAGGAATAGGGAGAACCAATGAGAGACTAGCTGGAGGTGTCTGGACGGGCAAATTTAACTCTCATTTCCCACCAGGAAGAGGAAATAACCAAAGGCTCAGCGTGCCATGCCGGAACAAGATTAGGGCCTGAAGCCATCCTGCGGTGTTGCGGCCAGCTCACAAGAAAGCGAGTTGAAGAAAGGAGCTCAGGGGCACTGTAATTCACAAACCTGCAGAGTTATAAATGACAGCTATCGTCCAAAAATATACTGAAGTAAGGCTGCCAAGAGGACTTGAAAGCGGGGCAGAATTGCAGGAAACCGATTTCAGGAGGTAGACTGGAATTGCATTGAAAGCATAGGAAAAGAGGCAGAACGTCCACAATGATGCACTTGGCCAAAAAGGGCGTATGCGTTTTTTCCTGAATATATTCAGGAAAAAACGCATACGCCCTTTTTGGCCAACCAAGCAAACTTGCAAAGGAAATCTGCACTACAATGAAGTCTCACTTCCCCCCGGTCAAAAGGGCCATCTGAAAAAAGTGTAAAATCCAGAAAGGCAGGACAGGCCATGGAGAACTGGGAGCCTTGTTATGCTGATGGGCGGGATGTAAATTGCCAACAGCCACTCGGGAGAAGTGTATGGTGTTTCCTGAAACATCTAAGAAACAAAGCAACAGAGCCTAGGGCACTTTCACTTATGGTCCTATAGCTTATGGAAATTAAAATCAAAAAGACACAGCCACCCCAAAATTTGGGACGCCTCTGTTTACAAGAACCTCGTTTACCGTACAAGTTCTCTATCACAGAAAGTGAAAAATGGATAAAGAACTTGTGGTACTTACGTACAATGCAGTATCACTCAGCAGTGAAATCTATGTCATCAGGCCCGTAGCAGCACAATGAGTGGATTCAGGTACGATGATTCTAACTGAAATAAGTCACACAGAAAAAGAAACATCATAAGATATCAGTAATACACGGAATGTAAACTTGGCTACACAGGAACTGAATTACAGAACAGAACAGGGTCTCAAATTTAGAAAACCAACTTATGCTTGTTTAAGGGGAAAGGTGAGTTGGGGTGCTGCATAAAACCAGAGATTGAAATGAGCACAGATAAAGTTCCTTAAGCCAAATATGGAATAGACAAGAGCTACTCCTTGCTCAACGAAATGGACTCAACACCGCATATTAAACGCCTAAGAATGTACCTGACTCTTAAGTATCTTAAAACCTATGGATTGCTATGTCTCCGAAAGAGAATCAAGAATGTGTACAGGGACATAAACGCAGCAGTGATAGGATTGGAGAGGTTCGGTGAGCAAATGAAGACCCTTTGAAGTCATATTGCATGGTACCCATTCCACGGGTCTCAACTCTCCAGGTTTAAGGTATTCTTCCTTCAGCTAAAATATGCATGTGGAACCCAGAGTATGATCAACAGTGTGAACGGGAGACGTGTTCAAATATGTCTCAGTTTTCCTCCCCTGGTACTCGGGTTCAACATTCCAGATGCTTTACTAACACTCTCCCCACTTGGAGAGTCAGCGCCTTTAACCTCCTGTTTGGCCCAGTTTGCAATTTCTGCGGAAGATGAACAGGAATAGCGAGAACCAATGAGAGACTAGCTGGAGGTGTCTGGACGGGCAAATTTAACTCTCATTTCCCACCAGGAAGAGGAAATAACCAAAGGCTCAGCGTGCCATGCCGGAACAAGATTAGGGTCTGAAGCCATCCTGCGGTGTTGCGGCCAGCTCACAAGAAAGCGAGTTGAAGAAAGGAGCTCAGGGGCACTGTAATTCACAAACCTGCAGAGTTATAAATGACAGCTATCGTCCAAAAATATACTGAAGTAAGGCTGCCAAGAGGACTCGAAAGTGGGGCAGAATTGCAGGAAACCGATTTCAGGAGGTAGACTGGAATTGCATTGAAAGCATAGGAAAAGAGGCAGAACGTCCACAATGATGCACTTGGCCAAAAAGGGCGTATGCGTTTTTTCCTGAATATATTCAGGAAAAAACGCATACGCCCTTTTTGGCCAACCAAGCAAACTTGCAAAGGAAATCTGCACTACAATGAAGTCTCACTTCCCCCCGGTCAAAAGGGCCATCTGAAAAAGGTGTAAAATCCAGAAAGGCAGGACAGGCCATGGAGAACTGGGAGCCTTGTTATGCTGATGGGCGGGATGTAAATTGCCAACAGACACTTGGGAGAAGTGTATGGTGTTTCCTGAAACATCTAAGAAACAAAGCAACAGAGCCTAGGGCACTTTCACTTATGGTCCTATAGCTTAGGGAAATTAAAATCAAAAAGACACAGCTACCCCAAAGTTTGGGACGCCTCTGTTTACAAGAACCTCGTTTACCGTACAAGTTCAATATCACAGAAAGTGAAAAATGGATAAAGAACTTGTGGTACTTACGTACAATGCAGTATCACGCAGCAATGAAATCTATGTCATCAGGCCCCTAGCAGCATAATGAGTGGATTCAGGTATGATGATTCTAACTGAAATAAGTCACACAGAAAAAGAAACATCATAAGATATCACTAATACACGGAATGTAAACTTGGCTACACAGGAACTGAATTCCAAAACACAACAGGGTCTCAAATTTAGAAAACCAACTTATGCTTGCTTAAGGGGAAAGGTGAGTTGGGGTGCTGCATAAAACCAGAGATTGAAATGAGCACAGATAAAGTTCCTTAAGCCAAATATGGAATAGACAAGAGCTACTCCTTGCTCAACGAAATGGACTCAACACCCCATATTAAACGCCTAAGAATGTACCTGACTCTTAAGTATCTTAAAACCTATGGATTGCTATGTCTCCGAAAGAGAATCAATCATGTGTACAGGGACATAAACGCAGCAGTGATAGGATTGGAGAGGTTCGGTGAGCAAATGAAGACCCTTTGAAGTCATATTGCATGGTACCCATTCCACGGGTCTCAACTCTCCAGGTTTAAGGTATTCTTCCTTCAGCTAAAACATGCATGTGGAACCCAGAGTATGATCAATCGTGTGAACGGGAGACGTGTTCAAATATGTCTCAGTTTTCCTCCCCTGGTACTCGGGTGCAACATTCCAGACGCTTTACTAACACTCTCCCCACTTGGAGAGTCAGCGCCTTTAACCTCCTGTTTGGCCCAGTTTGCAATTTCTGCGGAAGATGAACAGGAATAGCGAGAACCAATGAGAGACTAGCTGGAGGTGTCTGGACGGGCAAATTTAACTCTCATTTCCCACCAGGAAGAGGAAATAACCAAAGGCTCAGCGTGCCGTGCCGGAACCAGAATAGGGCCTGAAGCCATCCTGCGGTGTTGCGGCAAGCTCACAAGAAAGCAAGTTGAAGAAAGGAGCTCAGGGGCACTGTAATTCACAAACCTGCAGAGTTATAAATGACAGCTATCGTCCAAAAATATACTGAAGTAAGGCTGCCAAGAGGACTTGAAAGCGGGGCAGAATTGCAGGAAACCGATTTCAGGAGGTAGACTGGAATTGCATTGAAAGCATAGGAAAAGAGGCAGAACGTCCACAATGATGCACTTGGCCAAAAAGGGCGTATGCGTTTTTTCCTGAATATATTCAGGAAAAAACGCATACGCCCTTTTTGGCCAACCAAGCAAACTTGCAAAGGAAATCTGCACTACAATGAAGTCTCACTTCCCCCCGGTCAAAAGGGCCATCTGAAAAAGGTGTAAAATCCAGAAAGGCAGGACAGGCCATGGAGAACTGGGAGCCTTGTTATGCTGATGGGCGGGATGTAAATTGCCAACAGACACTTGGGAGAAGTGTATGATGTTTCCTGAAACATCTAAGAAACAAAGCAACAGAGCCTAGGGCACTTTCACTTATGGTCCTATAGCTTAGGGAAATTAAAATCAAAAAGACACAGCTACCCCAAAGTTTGGGACGCCTCTGTTTACAAGAACCTCGTTTACCGTACAAGTTCAATATCACAGAAAGTGAAAAATGGATAAAGAACTTGTGGTACTTACGTACAATGCAGTATCACTCAGCAATGAAATCTATGTCATCAGGCCCCTAGCAGCATAATGAGTGGATTCAGGTATGATGATTCTAACTGAAATAAGTCACACAGAAAAAGAAACATCATAAGATATCACTAATACACGGAATGTAAACTTGGCTACACAGGAACTGAATTCCAAAACACAACAGGGTCTCAAATTTAGAAAACCAACTTATGCTTGCTTAAGGGGAAAGGTGAGTTGGGGTGCTGCATAAAACCAGAGATTGAAATGAGCACAGATAAAGTTCCTTAAGCCAAATATGGAATAGACAAGAGCTACTCCTTGCTCAACGAAATGGACTCAACACCCCATATTAAACGCCTAAGAATGTACCTTACTAGTAAGTATCTTAAAACCTATGGATTGCTATGTCTCCAAAAGAGAATCAAGCGTGTGTACAGGGGCAGAAACGCAGCAGTGATAGGATTGGAGAGGTTCGGTGAGCAAATGAAGACCCTTTGAAGTCATATTGCATGGTACCCATTCCACGGGTTTCAACTACCCACGTTTAAGGTATTCTTCCTTCAGCTAAAACATGCATGTGGAACCCAGAGTATGATCAACCGTGTGATCGGGAGACCTCTTCAAATATGTCTCAGTTTTCGTACCCTGGTACACGGGTGCAACATTCCAGACGCTTTACTAACACTCTCCCGACTTGGAGAGTCAGTCCCTTTAACCTCCTGTTTGGCCCAGTTTGCAATTTCTGCGGAAGATGAACAGGAATAGCGAGAACCAATGAGAGACTAGCTGGAGGTCTCTGGACGGGGAAATTTAACTCTCATTTCCCACCAGGAAGAGGAATTAACCAAAGGCTCGGCGTGCCGTGCCGGAACCAGATTAGGGCCTGAAGCCATCCTGCGGTGTTGCGGCCAGCTCACAAGAAAGCGAGTTGAAGAAAGGAGCTCAGGGGCACTGTAATTCACAAACCTGCAGAGTTATAAATGACAATTATCGTCCAAAAATATACTGAAGTAAGGCTGCCAAGAGGACTTGAAAGCGGGGCAGAATTGCAGGAAACCGATTTCAGGAGGTACACTGGAATTGCATTGAAAGCATAGGAAAAGAGGCAGAACGTTCACAATGATGCACTTGGCCAAAAAGGACGTATGCGTTTTTTCCTGAATATATTCAGGAAAAAACGCATACGCCCTTTTTGGCCAACCAAGCAAACTTGCAAAGGAAATCTGCACTACAATGAAGTCTCACTTCCCCCCGGTCAAAAGGGCCATCTGAAAAAAGTGTAAAATCCAGAAAGGCAGGACAGGCCATGGAGAACTGGGAGCCTTGTTATGCTGATGGGCGGGATGTAAATTGCCAACAGACACTCGGGAGAAGTGTATGGTGTTTCCTGAAACATCTGAAAAACAAAGCAACAGAGCCTAGGGCACTTCCACTTATGGCCCTATAGCTTAGGGAAATTAAAATCAAAACGACACAGCCACCCCAAAGTTTGGGACGCCTCTGTTTACAAGAACCTCGTTTACCGTACAAGTTCAATATCACAGAAAGTGAAAAATGGATAAAGAACTTGTGGTACTTACGTACAATGCAGTATCACTCAGCAGTGAAATCTCTGTCATCAGGCCCGTAGCAGCACAATGAGTGGATTCAGGTACGATGATTCTAACTGAAATAAGTCACACAGAAAAAGAAACATCATAAGATATCAGTAATACACGGAATGTAAACTTGGCTACACAGGAACTGAATTACAGAACAGAACAGGGTCTCAAATTTAGAAAACCAACTTATGCTTGTTTAAGGGTAAAGGTGAGTTGGGGTGCTGCATAAAACCAGAGATTGAAATGAGCACAGATAAAGTTCCTTAAGCCAAATATGGAATAGACAAGAGCTACTCCTTGCTCAACGAAATGGACTCAACACCGCATATTAAACGCCTAAGAATGTACCTGACTCTTAAGTATCTTAAAACCTATGGATTGCTATGTCTCCGAAAGAGAATCAAGCATGTGTACAGGGACATAAACGCAGCAGTGATAGGATTGGAGAGGTTCGGTGAGCAAATGAAGACCCTTTGAAGTCATATTGCATGGTACCCATTCCACGGGTTTCAACTACCCAGGTTTAAGGTATTCTTCCTTCAGCTAAAACATGCATGTGGAACCTAGAGTATGATCAACCATGTGATCGGGAGACGTGTTCAAATATGTCTCAGTTTTCGTACCCTGGTACTCGGGTGCAACATTCCAGATGCTTTACTAACACTCTCCCGACTTGGAGAGTCAGTCCCTTTAACCTCCTGTTTGGCCCAGTTTGCAATTTCTGCGGAAGATGAACAGGAATAGCGAGAACCAATGAGAGACTAGCTGGAGGTGTCTGGACGGGCAAATTTAACTCTCATTTCCCACCAGGAAGAGGAAATAACCAAAGGCTCAGCGTGCCGTGCCGGAACAAGATTAGGGCCTGAAGCCATCCTGCGGTGTTGAGGCCAGGTCACATGAAAGCGAGTTGAAGAAAGGGGCTCAGGGGCACTGTAATTCACAAACCTGCAGAGTTATAAATGACAGCTATCGTCCAAAAATATACTGAAGTAAGGCTGCCAAGAGGACTTGAAAGCGGGGCAGAATTGCAGGAAACCGATTTCAGGAGGTAGACTGGAATTGCATTGAAAGCATAGGAAAAGAGGCAGAACGTCCACAATGATGCACTTGACCGAAAAGGGCGTACGCGTTTTTTCCTGAATATATTCAGGAAGAAACGCATACGCCCTTTTTGGCCAACCAAGCAAACTTGCAAAGGAAATCTGCACTACAATGAAGTCTCACTTCCCCCCGGTCAAAAGGGCCATCTGAAAAAAGTGTAAAATGCAGAAAGGCAGGACAGGCCATGGAGAACTGGGAGCCTTGTTATGATGATGGGCGGGATGTAAATTGCCAACAGACACTCGGGAGAAGTGTATGGTGTTTCCTGAAACATTTAAAAAACAAAGCAACAGAGCCTAGGGCACTTCCACTTATGGTCCTATAGCTTAGGGAAATTAAAATCAAAAAGATACAGCCACCCCAATGTTTGGGACGCCTCTGTTTACAAGAACCTCGTTTACCGTACAAGTTCAATATCACAGAAAGTGAAAAATGGATAAAGAACTTGTGGTACTTACGTACAATGCAGTATCACTCAGCAGTGAAATCTATGTCATCAGGCCCGTAGCAGCACAATGAGTGGATTCAGGTACGATGATTCTAACTGAAATAAGTCACACAGAAAAAGAAACATCATAAGATATCAGTAATACACGGAATGTAAACTTGGCTACACAGGAACTGAATTACAGAACAGAACAGGGTCTCAAATTTAGAAAACCAACTTATGCTTGTTTAAGGGTAAAGGTGAGTTGGGGTGCTGCAAAAAACCAGAGATTGAAATGAGCACAGATAAAGTTCCTTAAGCCAAATATGGAATAGACAAGAGCTACTCCTTGCTCAACGAAATGGACTCAACACCGCATATTAAACGCCTAAGAATGTACCTGACTCTTAAGTATCTTAAAACCTATGGATTGCTATGTCTCCGAAAGAGAATCAAGCATGTGTACAGGGATATAAACAAAGCAGTGATAGGATTGGAGAGGTTCGGTGAGCAAATGAAGACCCTTTGAAGTCATATTGCATGGTACCCATTCCACGGGTTTCAACTACCCAGGTTTAAGGTATTCCTCCTTCAGCTAAAACATGCATGTGGAACCTAGAGTATGATCAACCATGTGATCGGGAGACGTGTTCAAATATGTCTCAGTTTTCGTACCCTGGTACTCGGGTGCAACATTCCAGACGCTTTACTAACACTCTCCCGACTTGGAGAGTCAGTCCCTTTAACCTCCTGTTTGGCCCAGTTTGCAATTTCTGCGGAAGATGAACAGGAATAGCGAGAACCAATGAGAGACTAGCTGGAGGTGTCTGCACGGGCGAATTTAACTCTCATTTCCCACCAGGAAGAGGAAATAACCAAAGGCTCAGCGTGCCGTGCCGGAACCAGATTAGGGCCTGAAGCCATCCTGCGGTGTTGCGGCCAGCTCACAAGAAAACGAGTTGAAGAAAGGAGCTCAGGGGCACTGTAATTCACAAACCTGCAGAGTTATAAATGACAACTATCGTCCAAAAATATACTGAAGTAAGGCTGCCAAGAGGACTTGAAAGCGGGGCAGAATTGCAGGAAACCGATTTCAGGAGGTAGACTGGAATTGCATTGAAAGCATAGGAAAAGAGGCAGAACGTCCACAATGATGCACTTGGCCAAAAAGGGCGTATGCGTTTTTTCCTGAATATATTCAGGAAAAAACGCATACGCCCTTTTTGGCCAACCAAGCAAGCTTGCAAAGGAAATCTGCACTACAATGAAGTCTCACTTCCCCCCGGTCAAAAGGGCCATCTGAAAAAATTGTAAAATCCAGAAACGCAGAACAGGCCATGGAGAACTGCGAGCCTTGTTATGCTGATGGGCGGGATGTAAATTGCCAACAGACACTCGGGAGAAGTGTATGGTGTTTCCTGAAACATCTAAAAAACAAAGCAACAGAGCCTAGGGCACTTCCACTTATGGTCCTATAGCTTAGGGAAATTAAAATCAAAAAGACACAGTCACCCCAAAGTTTGGGACGCCTCTGTTTACAAGAACCTCGTTTACCGTACAAGTTCAACATCGCAGAAAGTGAAAAATGGATAAAGAATTTGTGGTATTTACTTACAAAGCAATATCACTCAGCAATGAAATCTATGTCATCAGGCCCTTAGCAGCACAATGAGTGGATTCAGGTATGATGATTCAAACTGAAATAAGTCACACAGAAAAAAAACATCATAAGATATCACTAATACACGGAATGTAAACTTGGCTACACAGGAACTGAATTCCAAAACAGAACAGCGTCTCAAATTTAGAAAACCAAATTATGCTTGCTTAAGGGGAAAGGTGAGTTGGGGTGCTGCATAAAACCAGAGATTGAAATGAGCACAGATAAAGTTCCTTAAGCCAAATATGGAATAGACAAGAGCTACTCCTTGCTCAACGAAATGGACTCAACACCCCATATTAAACGCCGAAGAATGTACCTGTTTCTTAAGTATCTTAAAACCTATGGATTGCTATGTCTCCGAAAGAGAATCAAGCATGTGTACAGGGACATAAACGCAGCAGTGATAGGATTGGAGAGGTTCGGTGAGCAAATGAAGACCCTTTGAAGTCATACTGCATGGTACCCATTCCACGGGTTTCAACTACCCAGGTTTAAGGTATTCTTCCTTCAGCTAAAACATGCATGTGGAACCTAGAGTATGATCAACCATGTGATCGGGAGACGTGTTCAAATATGTCTCAGTTTTCGTACCCTGGTACTCGGGTGCAACATTCCAGACGCTTTACTAACACTCTCCCGACTTGGAGAGTCAGTCCCTTTAACCTCCTGTTTGGCCCAGTTTGCAATTTCTGCGGAAGATGAACAGGAATAGCGAGAACCAATGAGAGACTAGCTGGAGGTGTCTGGACGGGCAAATTTAACTCTCATTTCCCACCAGGAAGAGGAAATAACCAAAGGCTCAGCGTGCCGTGCCGGAACCAGATTAGGGCCTGAAGCCATCCTGCGGTGTTGCGGCCAGCTCACAAGAAAACGAGTTGAAGAAAGGAGCTCAGGGGCACTGTAATTCACAAACCTGCAGAGTTATAAATGACAACTATCGTCCAAAAATATACTGAAGTAAGGCTACCAAGAGGACTTGAAAGCGGAGCAGAATTGCAGGAAACCGATTTCAGGAGGTAGACTGGAATTGCATTGAAAGCATAGGAAAAGAGGCAGAACGTCCACAATGATGCACTTGGCCAAAAAGGGCGTATGCGTTTTTTCCTGAATATATTCAGGAAAAAACGCATACGCCCTTTTTGGCCAACCAAGCAAGCTTGCAAAGGAAATCTGCACTACAATGAAGTCTCACTTCCCCCCGGTCAAAAGGGTCATCTGAAAAAAGTGTAAAATCCAGAAAGGCAGGACAGGCCATGGAGAACTGGGAGCCTTGTTATGCTGATGGGCGGGATGTAAATTGCCAACAGACACTCGGGAGAAGTGTATGGTGTTTCCTGAAACATCTAAAAAACAAAGCAACAGAGCCTAGGGCACTTCCACTTATGGTCCTATAGCTTAGGGAAATTAAAATCCAAAAGATACAGCCACCCCAATGTTTGGGACGCCTCTGTTTACAAGAACCTCGTTTACCGTACAAGTTCAATATCACAGAAAGTGAAAAATGGATAAAGAACTTGTGGTACTTACGTACAATGCAGTATCACTCAGCAGTGAAATCTATGTCATCAGGCCCGTAGAAGCACATTGAGTGGATTCAGGTACGATGATGCTAACTGAAATAAGTCACACAGAAAAAGAAACATCATAAGATATCAGTAATACACGGAATGTAAACTTGGCTACACAGGAACTGAATTACAGAACAGAACAGGGTCTCAAATTTAGAAAACCAACTTATGCTTGTTTAAGGGTAAAGGTGAGTTGGGATGCTGCATAAAACCAGAGATTGAAATGAGCACAGATAAAGTTCCTTAAGCCAAATATGGAATAGACAAGAGCTACTCCTTGCTCAACGAAATGGACTCAACACCGCATATTAAACGCCTAAGAATGTACCTGACACTTAAGTATCTTAAAACCTATGGATTGCTATGTCTCCGAAAGAGAATCAAGCATGTGTACAGGGGCATAAACGCAGCAGTGATAGGATTGGAGAGGATCGGTGAGCAAATGAAGACCCTTTGAAGTCATATTGCATGGTACCCATTACACGGGTCTCAACTCTCCAGGTTTAAGGTATTCTTCCTTCAGCTAAAATATGCATGTGGAACCCAGAGTATGATCAACAGTGTGAACGGGAGACGTGTTCAAATATGTCTCAGTTTTCCTCCCCTGGTACTCGGGTGCAACATTCCAGACGCTTTACTAACACTCTCCCCACTTGGAGAGTCAGCGCCTTTAACCTCCTGTTTGGCCCAGTTTGCAATTTCTGCGGAAGATGAACAGGAATAGGGAGAACCAATGAGAAACTAGCTGGAGGTGTCTGGACGGGCAAATTTAACTCTCATTTCCAACCAGGAAGAGGAAATAACCAAAGGCTCAGCGTGCCATGCCGGAACCAGATTAGGGCCTGAAGCCATCCTGCGGTGTTGCGGCCAGCTCACAAGAAAGCGAGTTGAAGAAAGGAGCTCAGGGGCACTGTAATTCACAAACCTGCAGAGTTATAAATGACAGCTATCGTCCAAAAATATACTGAAGTAAGGCTGCCAAGAGGACTTGAAAGCGGGGCAGAATTGCAGGAAACTGATTTCAGGAGGTAGACTGGAATTGCATTGAAAGCATAGGAAAAGAGGCAGAACGTCCACAATGATGCACTTGGCCAAAAAGGGCGTATGCGTTTTTTCCTGAATATATTCAGGAAAAAACGCATACGCCCTTTTTGGCCAACCAAGCAAACTTGCAAAGGAAATCTGCACTACAATGAAGTCTCACTTCCCCCCGGTCAAAAGGGCCATCTGAAAAAAGTGTAAAATCCAGAAAGGCAGGACAGGCCATGGAGAACTGGGAGCCTTGTTATGCTGATGGGCGGGATGTAAATTGCCAACAGACACTCGGGAGAAGTGTATGGTGTTTCCTGAAACATCTAAAAAACAAAGCAACAGAGCCTAGGGCACTTCCACTTATGGCCCTATAGATTAGGGAAATTAAAATCAAAACGACACAGCCACCCCAAAGTTTGGGACGCCTCTGTTTACAAGAACCTCGTTTACCGTACAAGTTCAATATCACAGAAAGTGAAAAATGGATAAAGAACTTGTGGTACTTACGTACAATGCAGTATCACTCAGCAGTGAAATCTATGTCATCAGGCCCGTAACAGCACAATGAGTGGATTCAGGTACGATGATTCTAACTGAAATAAGTCACACAGAAAAAGAAACATCATAAGATATCAGTAATACACGGAATGTAAACTTGGCTACACAGGAAGTGAATTACAGAACAGAACAGTGTCTCAAATTTAGAAAACCAACTTATGCTTGTTTAAGGGTAAAGGTGAGTTGGGGTGCTGCATAAAACCAGAGATTGAAATGAGCACAGATAAAGTTCCTTAAGCCAAATATGGAATAGACAAGAGCTACTCCTTGCTCAACGAAATGGACTCAACACCGCATATTAAACGCCTAAGAATGTACCTGACTCTTAAGTATCTTAAAACCTATGGATTGCTATGTCTCCGAAAGAGAATCAAGCATGTGTACAGGGACATAAACGCAGCAGTGATAGGATTGGTGAGGTTCGGTGAGCAAATGAAGACCCTTTGAAGTCATATTGCATGGTACCCATTCCACGGGTTTCAACTACCCAGGTTTAAGGTATTCTTCCTTCAGCTAAAACATGCATGTGGAACCTAGAGTATGATCAACCATGTGATCGGGAGACGTGTTCAAATATGTCTCAGTTTTCGTACCCTGGTACTCGGGTGCAACATTCCAGACGCTTTACTAACACTCTCCCGACTTGGAGACTCAGTCCCTTTAACCTCCTGTTTGGCCCAGTTTGCAATTTCTGCGGAAGATGAACAGGAATAGCGAGAACCAATGAGAGACTAGCTGGAGGTGTCTGGACGGGCAAATTTAACTCTCATTTCCCACCAGGAAGAGGAAATAACCAAAGGCTCAGCGTGCCGTGCCGGAACCAGATTAGGGCCTGAAGCCATCCTGCGGTGTTGCGGCCAGCTCACAAGAAAGCGAGTTGAAGAAAGGAGCTCAGGGGCACTGTAATTCACAAACCTGCAGAGTTATAAATGACAGCTATCGTCCAAAAATATACTGAAGTAAGGCTGCCAAGAGGACTTGAAAGCGGGGCAGAATTGCAGGAAACCGATTTCAGGAGGTAGACTGGAATTGCATTGAAAGCATAGGAAAAGAGGCAGAACGTCCACAATGATGCACTTGGCCAAAAAGGGCGTATGCGTTTTTTCCTGAATATATTCAGGAAAAAACGCATACGCCCTTTTTGGCCAACCAAGCAAACTTGCAAAGGAAATCTGCACTACAATGAAGTCTCAATTCCCCCCGGTCAAAACGGCCATCTGAAAAAAGTGTAAAATCCAGAAAGGCAGGACAGGCCATGGAGAACTGGGAGCCTTGTTATGCTGATGGGCGGGATGTAAATTGCCAACAGCCACTGGGGAGAAGTGTATGGTGTTTCCTGAAACATCTAAAAAACAAAGCAACAGAGCCTAGGGCACTTCCACTTATGGTCCTATAGCTTAGGGAAATTAAAATCAAAAAGATACAGCCACCCCAATGTTTGGGACGCCTCTGTTTACAAGAACCTCATTTACCGTACAAGTTCAATATCACAGAAAGTGAAAAATGGATAAAGAACTTGTGGTACTTACGTACAATGCAGTATCACTCAGCAGTGAAATCTATGTCATCAGGCCCGTAGCAGCACAATGAGTGGATTCAGGTACGATGATTCTAACTGAAATAAGTCACACAGAAAAAGAAACATCATAAGATATCAGAAATACACGGAATGTAAACTTGGCTACACAGGAACTGAATTACAGAACAGAACAGGGTCTCAAATTTAGAAAACCAACTTATGCTTGTTTAAGGGTAAAGGTGAGTTGGGATGCTGCATAAAACCAGAGATTGAAATGAGCACAGATAAAGTTCCTTAAGCCAAATATGGAATAGACAAGAGCTACTCCTTGCTCAACGAAATGGACTCAACACCGCATATTAAACGCCTAAGAATGTACCTGACACTTAAGTATCTTAAAACCTATGGATTACTATGTCTCCAAAAGAGAATCAAGCATGTGTACACGGACATAAACGCAGCAGTGATAGGATTGGAGAGGTTCGGTGAGCAAATGAAGACCCTTTGAAGTCATATTGCATGGTACCCATTCCACGGGTTTCAACTACCCAGGTTTAAGGTATTCTTCCTTCAGCTAAAACATGCATGTGGAACCTAGAGTATGATCAACCATGTGATCGGGAGACGTGTTCAAATATGTCTCAGTTTTCGTACCCTGGTACTCGGGTGCAACATTCCAGACGCTTTACTAACACTCTCCCGACTTGGAGAGTCAGTCCCTTTAACCTCCTGTTTGGCCCAGTTTGCAATTTCTGCGGAAGATGAACAGGAATAGGGAGAACCAATGAGAGACTAGCTGGAGGTGTCTGGACGGGCAAATTTAACTCTCATTTCCCACCAGGAAGAGGAAATAACCAAAGGCTCAGCGTGCCATGCCGGAACAAGATTAGGGCCTGAAGCCATCCTGCGGTGTTGCGGCCAGCTCACAAGAAAGCGAGTTGAAGAAAGGAGCTCAGGGGCACTGTAATTCACAAACCTGCAGAGTTATAAATGACAGCTATCGTCCAAAAATATACTGAAGTAAGGCTGCCAAGAGGACTTGAAAGCGGGGCAGAATTGCAGGAAACCGATTTCAGGAGGTAGACTGGAATTGCATTGAAAGCATAGGAAAAGAGGCAGAACGTCCACAATGATGCACTTGGCCAAAAAGGGCGTATGCGTTTTTTCCTGAATATATTCAGGAAAAAACGCATACGCCCTTTTTGGCCAACCAAGCAAACTTGCAAAGGAAATCTGCACTACAATGAAGTCTCACTTCCTCCCGGTCAAAAGGGCCATCTGAAAAATGTGTAAAATCCAGAAAGGCAGGACAGGCCATGGAGAACTGGGAGCCTTGTTATGCTGATGGGCGGGATGTAAATTGCCAACAGCCACTCGGGAGAAGTGTATGGTGTTTCCTGAAACATCTAAGAAACAAAGCAACAGAGCCTAGGGCACTTTCACTTATGGTCCTATAGCTTATGGAAATTAAAATCAAAAAGACACAGCCACCCCAAAATTTGGGACGCCTCTGTTTACAAGAACCTCGTTTACCGTACAAGTTCTCTATCACAGAAAGTGAAAAATGGATAAAGAACTTGTGGTACTTACGTACAATGCAGTATCACTCAGCAGTGAAATCTATGTCATCAGGCCCGTAGCAGCACAATGAGTGGATTCAGGTACGATGATTCTAACTGAAATAAGTCACACAGAAAAAGAAACATCATAAGATATCAGTAATACACGGAATGTAAACTTGGCTACACAGGAACTGAATTACAGAACAGAACAGGGTCTCAAATTTAGAAAACCAACTTATGCTTGTTTAAGGGGAAAGGTGAGTTGGGGTGCTGCATAAAACCAGAGATTGAAATGAGCACAGATAAAGTTCCTTAAGCCAAATATGGAATAGACAAGAGCTACTCCTTGCTCAACGAAATGGACTCAACACCGCATATTAAACGCCTAAGAATGTACCTGACTCTTAAGTATCTTAAAACCTATGGATTGCTATGTCTCCGAAAGAGAATCAAGCATGTGTACAGGGACATAAACGCAGCAGTGATAGGATTGGAGAGGTTCGGTGAGCAAATGAAGACCCTTTGAAGTCATATTGCATGGTACCCATTCCACGGGTCTCAACTCTCCAGGTTTAAGGTATTCTTCCTTCAGCTAAAATATGCATGTGGAACCCAGAGTATGATCAACAGTGTGAACGGGAGACGTGTTCAAATATGTCTCAGTTTTCCTCCCCTGGTACTCGGGTTCAACATTCCAGATGCTTTACTAACACTCTCCCCACTTGGAGAGTCAGCGCCTTTAACCTCCTGTTTGGCCCAGTTTGCAATTTCTGCGGAAGATGAACAGGAATAGCGAGAACCAATGAGAGACTAGCTGGAGGTGTCTGGACGGGCAAATTTAACTCTCATTTCCCACCAGGAAGAGGAAATAACCAAAGGCTCAGTGTGCCATGCCGGAACAAGATTAGGGTCTGAAGCCATCCTGCGGTGTTGCGGCCAGCTCACAAGAAAGCGAGTTGAAGAAAGGAGCTCAGGGGCACTGTAATTCACAAACCTGCAGAGTTATAAATGACAGCTATCGTCCAAAAATATACTGAAGTAAGGCTGCCAAGAGGACTTGAAAGCGGGGCAGAATTGCAGGAAACCGATTTCAGGAGGTAGACTGGAATTGCATTGAAAGCATAGGAAAAGAGGCAGAACGTCCACAATGATGCACTTGGCCAAAAAGGGCGTATGCGTTTTTTTCTGAATATATTCAGGAAAAAACGCATACGCCCTTTTTGGCCAACCAAGCAAGCTTGCAAAGGAAATCTGCACTACAATGAAGTCTCACTTCCCCCCGGTCAAAAGGGCCATCGGAAAAAAGTGTAAAATCCAGAAAGGCAGGACAGGCCATGGAGAACTGGGAGCCTTGTTATGCTGATGGGCGGGATGTAAATTGCCAACAGACACTCGGGAGAAGTGTATGGTGTTTCCTGAAACATCTAAAAAACAAAGCAACAGAGCCTAGGGCACTTCCACTTATGGTCCTATAGCTTAGGGAAATTAAAATCAAAAAGACACAGCCACCCCAAAATTTGGGACGCCTCTGTTTACAAGAACCTCGTTTACCGTACAAGTTCTCTATCACAGAAAGTGAAAAATGGATAAAGAACTTGTGGTACTTACGTACAATGCAGTATCACTCAGCAATGAAATCTATGTCATCAGGCCCGTAGCAGCATAATGAGTGGATTCAGGTACGATGATTCTAACTGAAATAAGTCACACAGAAAAAGAAACATCATAAGATATCACTAATACACGGAATGTAAACTTGGCTACACAGGAACTGAATTCCAAAACAGAACAGGGTCTCAAATTTAGAAAACCAACTTATGCTTGCTTAAGGGGAAAGGTGAGTTGGGGTGCTGCATAAAACCAGAGATTGAAATGAGCACAGATAAAGTTCCTTAAGCCAAATATGGAATAGACAAGAGCTACTCCTTGCTCAACGAAATGGACTCAACACCCCATATTAAACTCCTAAGAATGTACCTGACTAGTAAGTATCTTAAAACCTATGGATTGCTATGTCTCCATAAGAGAATCAAGCGTGTGTACAGGGGCATAAACGCAGCAGTGATAGGATTGGAGAGGTTCGGTGAGCAAATGAAGACCCTTTGAAGTCATATTGCATGGTACCCATTACACGGGTCTCAACTCTCCAGGTTTAAGGTATTCTTCCTTCAGCTAAAATATGCATGTGGAACCCAGAGTATGATCAACAGTGTGAACGGGAGACGTGTTCAAATATGTCTCAGTTTTCGTACCCTGGTACTCGGGTGCAACATTCCAGACGCTTTACTAACACTCTCTCCACTTGGAGAGTCAGCGCCTTTAACCTCCTGTTTGGCCCAGTTTGCAATTTCTGCGGAAGATGAACAGGAATAGGGAGAACCAATGAGAAACTAGCTGGAGGTGTCTGGACGGGCAAATTTAACTCTCATTTCCCACCAGGAAGAGGAAATAACCAAAGGTTCAGCGTGCCATGCCAGAACCAGATTAGGGCCTGAAGCCATCCTGTGGTGTTGCGGCCAGCTCACAAGAAAGCGAGTTGAAGAAAGGAGCTCAGGGGCACTGTAATTCACAAACCTGCAGAGTTATAAATGACAGCTATCGTCCAAAAATATACTGAAGTAAGGCTGCCAAGAGGACTTGAAAGCGGGGCAGAATTGCAGGAAACCGATTTCAGGAGGTAGACTGGAATTGCATTGAAAGCATAGGAAAAGAGGCAGAACGTCCACAATGATGCACTTGGCCAAAAAGGGCGTATGCGTTTTTTCCTGAATATATTCAGGAAAAAACGCATACGCCCTTTTTGGCCAACCAAGCAAGCTTGCAAAGGAAATCTGCACTACAATGAAGTCTCACTTCCCCCCGGTCAAAAGGGCCATCTGAAAAAAGTGTAAAATCCAGAAAGGCAGGACAGGCCATGGAGAACTGGGAGCCTTGTTATGCTGATGGGCGGGATGTAAATTGCCAACAGACACTCGGGAGAAGTGTATGGTGTTTCCTGAAACATCTAAAAAACAAAGCAACAGAGCCTAGGGCACTTCCACTTATGGCCCTATAGCTTAGGGAAATTAAAATCAAAACGACACAGCCACCCCAAAGTTTGGGACGCCTCTGTTTACAAGAACCTCGTTTACCGTACAAGTTCAATATCACAGAAAGTGAAAAATGGATAAAGAACTTGTGGTACTTACGTACAATGCAGTATCACTCAGCAGTGAAATCTATGTCATCAGGCCCGTAGCAGCACAATGAGTGGATTCAGTACGATGATTCTAACTGAAATAAGTCACACAGAAAAAGAAACATCATAAGATATCAGTAATACACGGAATGTAAACTTGGCTACACAGGAACTGAATTACAGAACAGAACAGGGACTCAAATTTAGAAAACCAACTTATGCTTGCTTAAGGGTAAAGGTGAGTTGGGGTGCTGCATAAAAGCAGAGATTGAAATGAGCACAGATAAAGTTCCTTAAGCCAAATATGGAATAGACAAGAGCTACTCCTTGCTCAACGAAATGGACTCAACACCGCATATTAAACGCCTAAGAATGTACCTGACTCTTAAGTATCTTAAAACCTGTGGATTGCTATGTCTCCGAAAGAGAATCAAGCATGTGTCCAGGGGCATAAACGCAGCAGTGATAGGATTGGAGAGGTTCGGTGAGCAAATGAAGACCCTTTGAAGTCATATTGCATGGTACCCATTACACGGGTCTCAACTCTCCAGGTTTAAGGTATTCTTCGTTCAGCTAAAATATGCATGTGGAACCCAGAGTATGATCAACAGTGTGAACGGGAGACGTGTTCAAATATGTCTCAGTTTTCCTCCCCTGGTACTCGGGTGCAACATTCCAGACGCTTTACTAACACTCTCCCCACTTGGAGAGTCAGCGCATTTAACCTCCTGTTTGGCCCAGTTTGCAATTTCTGCGGAAGATGAACAGGAATAGCGAGAAACAATGAGAGACTAGCTGGAGGTGTCTGGACGGGCAAATTTAACTCTCATTTCCCACCAGGAAGAGGAAATAACCAAAGGCTCAGCGTGCCATGCCGGAACAAGATTAGGGCCTGAAGCCATCCTGCGGTGTTGTGGCCAGCTCACAAGAAAGCGAGTTGAAGAAAGGAGCTCAGGGGCACTGTAATTCACAAACCTGCAGAGTTATAAATGACAGCTATCGTCCAAAAATATACTGAAGTAAGGCTGCCAAGAGGACTTGAAAGCGGGGCAGAATTGCAGGAAACCGATTTCAGGAGGTAGACTGGAATTGCATTGAAAGCATAGGAAAAGAGGCAGAACGTCCACAATGATGCACTTGGCCAAAAAGGGCGTATGCGTTTTTTCCTGAATATATTCAGGAAAAAACGCATACGCCCTTTTTGGCCAACCAAGCAAACTAGCAAAGGAAATCTGCACTACAATGAAGTCTCACTTCCCCCCGGTCAAAAGGGCCATCTGAAAAAAGTGTAAAATCCAGAAAGGCAGGACAGGCCATGGAGAACTGGGAGCCTTGTTATGCTGATGGGCGGGATGTAAATTGCCAACAGCCACTCAGGAGAAGTGTATGGTGTTTCCTGAAACATCTAAGAAACAAAGCAACAGAGCCTAGGGCACTTTCACTTATGGTCCTATAGCTTAGGGAAATTAAAATAAAAAAGACACAGCCACCCCAAAATTTGGGACGCCTCTGTTTACAAGAACCTCGTTTACCGTACAAGTTCTCTATCACAGAAAGTGAAAAATGGATAAAGAACTTGTGGTACTTACGTACAATGCAGTATCACTCAGCAATGAAATCTATGTCATCAGGCCCGTAGCAGCATAATGAGTGGATTCAGGTACGATGATTCTAACTGAAATAAGTCACACAGAAAAAGAAACATCATAAGATATCACTAATACACGGAATGTAAACTTGGCTACACAGGAACTGAATTCCAATACAGAACAGGGTCTCAAATTTAGAAAACCAACTTATGCTTGCTTAAGGGGAAAGGTGAGTTGGGGTGCTGCATAAAACCAGAGATTGAAATGAGCACAGATAAAGTTCCTTAAGCCAAATATGGAATAGACAAGAGCTACTCCTTGCTCAACGAAATGGACTCAACACCCCATATTAAACGCTTAAGAATGTACCTGACTAGTAAGTATCTTAAAACCTATGGATTGCTATGTCTCCATAAGAGAATCAAGCGTGTGTACAGGGGCATAAACGCAGCAGTGATAGGATTGGAGAGGTTCGGTGAGCAAATGAAGACCCTTTGAAGTCATATTGCATGGTACCCATTACACGGGTCTCAACTCTCCAGGTTTGAGGTATTCTTCCTTCAGTTAAAATATGCATGTGGAACCCAGAGTATGATCAACAGTGTGAACGGGAGACGTGTTCAAATATGTCTCAGTTTTCCTCCCCTGGTACTCGGGTGCAACATTCCAGACGCTTTACTAACACTCTCCCCACTTGGAGAGTCAGCGCCTTTAAACTCCTGTTTGGCCCAGTTTGCAATTTCTGCGGAAGATGAACAGGAATAGGGAGAACCAATGAGAGACTAGCTGGAGGTGTCTGGACGGGCAAATTTAACTCTCATTTCCCACCAGAAAGAGGAAATAACCAAAGGTTCAGCGTGCCATGCCGGAACAAGATTAGGGCCTGAAGCCATCCTGCGGTGTTGCGGCCAGCTCACAAGAAAGCGAGTTGAAGAAAGGAGCTCAGGGGCACTGTAATTCACAAACCTGCAGAGTTATAAATGACAGCTATCGTCCAAAAATATACTGAAGTAAGGCTGCCAAGAGGACTTGAAAGCGGGGCAGAATTGCAGGAAACCGATTTCAGGAGGTAGACTGGAATTGCATTGAAAGCATAGGAAAAGAGGCAGAACGTCCACAATGATGCACTTGGCCAAAAAGGGCGTATGCGTTTTTTCCTGAATACATTCAAGAAAAAACGCATACGCCCTTTTTGGCCAACCAAGCAAACTTGCAAAGGAAATCTGCACTACAATGAAGTCTCACTTCCCCCCGGTCAAAAGGGCCATCTGAAAAAAGTGTAAAATCCAGAAAGGCAGGACAGGCCATGGAGAACTGGGAGCCTTGTTATGCTGATGGGCGGGATGTAAATTGCCAACAGCCACTCGGGAGAAGTGTATGGTGTTTCCTGAAACATCTAAGAAACAAAGCAACAGAGCCTAGGGCACTTTCACTTATGGTCCTATAGCTTAGGGAAATTAAAATCAAAAAGACACAGCCACCCCAAAATTTGGGACGCCTCTGTTTACAAGAACCTCGTTTACCGTACAAGTTCTCTATCACAGAAAGTGAAAAATGGATAAAGAACTTGTGGTACTTACGTACAATGCAGTATCACTCAGCAATGAAATCTATGTCATCAGGCCCGTAGCAGCATAATGAGTGGATTCAGGTACGATGATTCTAACTGAAATAAGTCACACAGAAAAGGAAACATCATAAGATATCACTAATACACGGAATGTAAACTTGGCTACACAGGAACTGAATTCCAAAACAGAACAGGGTCTCAAATTTAGAAAACCAACTTATGCTTGCTTAAGGGGAAAGGTGAGTTGGGGTGCTGCATAAAACCAGAGCTTGAAATGAGCACAGATCAAGTTCCTTAAGCCAAATATGGAATAGACAAGAGCTACTCCTTGCTCAACGAAATGGACTCAACACCCCATATTAAACGCTTAAGAATGTACCTGACTAGTAAGTATCTTAAAACCTATGGATTGCTATGTCTCCATAAGAGAATCAAGCGTGTGTACAGGGGCATAAACGCAGCAGTGATAGGATTGGAGAGGTTCGGTGAGCAAATGAAGACCCTTTGAAGTCATATTGCATGGTACCCATTACACGGGTCTCAACTCTCCAGGTTTAAGGTATTCTTCCTTCAGCTAAAATATGCATGTGGAACCCAGAGTATGATCAACAGTGTGAACGGGAGACGTGTTCAAATATGTCTCAGTTTTCCTCCCCTGGTACTCGGGTTCAACATTCCAGATGCTTTACTAACACTCTCCCCACTTGGAGAGTCAGCGCCTTTAACCTCCTGTTTGGCCCAGTTTGCAATTTCTGCGGAAGATGAACAGGAATAGCGAGAACCAATGAGAGACTAGCTGGAGGTGTCTGGACGGGCAAATTTAACTCTCATTTCCCACCAGGAAGAGGAAATAACCAAAGGCTCAGTGTGCCATGCCGGAACAAGATTAGGGTCTGAAGCCATCCTGCGGTGTTGCGGCCAGCTCACAAGAAAGCGAGTTGAAGAAAGGAGCTCAGGGGCACTGTAATTCACAAACCTGCAGAGTTATAAATGACAGCTATCGTCCAAAAATATACTGAAGTAAGGCTGCCAAGAGGACTTGAAAGCGGGGCAGAATTGCAGGAAACCGATTTCAGGAGGTAGACTGGAATTGCATTGAAAGCATAGGAAAAGAGGCAGAACGTCCACAATGATGCACTTGGCCAAAAAGGGCGTATGCGTTTTTTTCTGAATATATTCAGGAAAAAACGCATACGCCCTTTTTGGCCAACCAAGCAAGCTTGCAAAGGAAATCTGCACTACAATGAAGTCTCACTTCCCCCCGGTCAAAAGGGCCATCTGAAAAAAGTGTAAAATCCAGAAAGGCAGGACAGGCCATGGAGAACTGGGAGCCTTGTTATGCTGATGGGCGGGATGTAAATTGCCAACAGACACTCGGGAGAAGTGTATGGTGTTTCCTGAAACATCTAAAAAACAAAGCAACAGAGCCTAGGGCACTTCCACTTATGGTCCTATAGCTTAGGGAAATTAAAATCAAAAAGACACAGCCACCCCAAAATTTGGGACGCCTCTGTTTACAAGAACCTCGTTTACCGTACAAGTTCTCTATCACAGAAAGTGAAAAATGGATAAAGAACTTGTGGTACTTACGTACAATGCAGTATCACTCAGCAATGAAATCTATGTCATCAGGCCCGTAGCAGCATAATGAGTGGATTCAGGTACGATGATTCTAACTGAAATAAGTCACACAGAAAAAGAAACATCATAAGATATCACTAATACACGGAATGTAAACTTGGCTACACAGGAACTGAATTCCAAAACAGAACAGGGTCTCAAATTTAGAAAACCAACTTATGCTTGCTTAAGGGTAAAGGTGAGTTGGGGTGCTGCATAAAACCAGAGATTGAAATGAGCACAGATAAAGTTCCTTAAGCCAAATATGGAATAGACAAGAGCTACTCCTTGCTCAACGAAATGGACTCAACACCCCATATTAAACTCCTAAGAATGTACCTGACTAGTAAGTATCTTAAAACCTATGGATTGCTATGTCTCCATAAGAGAATCAAGCGTGTGTACAGGGGCATAAACGCAGCAGTGATAGGATTGGAGAGGTTCGGTGAGCAAATGAAGACCCTTTGAAGTCATATTGCATGGTACCCATTACACGGGTCTCAACTCTCCAGGTTTAAGGTATTCTTCCTTCAGCTAAAATATGCATGTGGAACCCAGAGTATGATCAACAGTGTGAACGGGAGACGTGTTCAAATATGTCTCAGTTTTCGTACCCTGGTACTCGGGTGCAACATTCCAGACGCTTTACTAACACTCTCTCCACTTGGAGAGTCAGCGCCTTTAACCTCCTGTTTGGCCCAGTTTGCAATTTCTGCGGAAGATGAACAGGAATAGGGAGAACCAATGAGAAACTAGCTGGAGGTGTCTGGACGGGCAAATTTAACTCTCATTTCCCACCAGGAAGAGCAAATAACCAAAGGTTCAGCGTGCCATGCCAGAACCAGATTAGGGCCTGAAGCCATCCTGTGGTGTTGCGGCCAGCTCACAAGAAAGCGAGTTGAAGAAAGGAGCTCAGGGGCACTGTAATTCACAAACCTGCAGAGTTATAAATGACAGCTATCGTCCAAAAATATACTGAAGTAAGGCTGCCAAGAGGACTTGAAAGCGGGGCAGAATTGCAGGAAACCGATTTCAGGAGGTAGACTGGAATTGCATTGAAAGCATAGGAAAAGAGGCAGAACGTCCACAATGATGCACTTGGCCAAAAAGGGCGTATGCGTTTTTTCCTGAATATATTCAGGAAAAAACGCATACGCCCTTTTTGGCCAACCAAGCAAGCTTGCAAAGGAAATCTGCACTACAATGAAGTCTCACTTCCCCCCGGTCAAAAGGGCCATCTGAAAAAAGTGTAAAATCCAGAAAGGCAGGACAGGCCATGGAGAACTGGGAGCCTTGTTATGCTGATGGGCGGGATGTAAATTGCCAACAGACACTCGGGAGAAGTGTATGTTGTTTCCTGAAACATCTAAAAAACAAAGCAACAGAGCCTAGGGCACTTCCACTTATGGCCCTATAGCTTAGGGAAATTAAAATCAAAACGACACAGCCACCCCAAAGTTTGGGACGCCTCTGTTTACAAGAACCTCGTTTACCGTACAAGTTCAATATCACAGAAAGTGAAAAATGGATAAAGAACTTGTGGTACTTACGTACAATGCAGTATCACTCAGCAGTGAAATCTATGTCATCAGGCCCGTAGCAGCACAATGAGTGGATTCAGTACGATGATTCTAACTGAAATAAGTCACACAGAAAAAGAAACATCATAAGATATCAGTAATACACGGAATGTAAACTTGGCTACACAGGAACTGAATTACAGAACAGAACAGGGACTCAAATTTAGAAAACCAACTTATGCTTGCTTAAGGGTAAAGGTGAGTTGGGGTGCTGCATAAAAGCAGAGATTGAAATGAGCACAGATAAAGTTCCTTAAG
The DNA here is from genome assembly GCF_963455315.2 of Globicephala melas. Taxonomy (NCBI): domain Eukaryota; kingdom Metazoa; phylum Chordata; class Mammalia; order Artiodactyla; family Delphinidae; genus Globicephala; species Globicephala melas. The sequence goes on along the minus strand of NW_027207281.1, from coordinate 364,532 downwards.
CCAAATATGGAATAGACAAGAGCTACTCCTTGCTCAACGAAATGGACTCAACACCGCATATTAAACGCCTAAGAATGTACCTGACTCTTAAGTATCTTAAAACCTGTGGATTGCTATGTCTCCGAAAGAGAATCAAGCATGTGTACAGGGACATAAACGCAGCAGTGATAGGATTGGAGAGGTTCGGTGAGCAAATGAAGACCCTTTGAAGTCATATTGCATGGTACCCATTACACGGGTCTCAACTCTCCAGGTTTAAGGTATTCTTCCTTCAGCTAAAATATGCATGTGGAACCCAGAGTATGATCAACAGTGTGAACGGGAGACGTGTTCAAATATGTCTCAGTTTTCCTCCCCTGGTACTCGGGTGCAACATTCCAGACGCTTTACTAACACTCTCCCCCCTTGGAGAGTCAGCGCATTTAACCTCCTGTTTGGCCCAGTTTGCAATTTCTGCGGAAGATGAACAGGAATAGCGAGAAACAATGAGAGACTAGCTGGAGGTGTCTGGACGGGCAAATTTAACTCTCATTTCCCACCAGGAAGAGGAAATAACCAAAGGCTCAGCGTGCCATGCCGGAACAAGATTAGGGCCTGAAGCCATCCTGCGGTGTTGTGGCCAGCTCACAAGAAAGCGAGTTGAAGAAAGGAGCTCAGGGGCACTGTAATTCACAAACCTGCAGAGTTATAAATGACAGCTATCGTCCAAAAATATACTGAAGTAAGGCTGCCAAGAGGACTTGAAAGCGGGGCAGAATTGCAGGAAACCGATTTCAGGAGGTAGACTGGAATTGCATTGAAAGCATAGGAAAAGAGGCAGAACGTCCACAATGATGCACTTGGCCAAAAAGGGCGTATGCGTTTTTTCCTGAATATATTCAGGAAAAAACGCATACGCCCTTTTTGGCCAACCAAGCAAACTAGCAAAGGAAATCTGCACTACAATGAAGTCTCACTTCCCCCCGGTCAAAAGGGCCATCTGAAAAAAGTGTAAAATCCAGAAAGGCAGGACAGGCCATGGAGAACTGGGAGCCTTGTTATGCTGATGGGCGGGATGTAAATTGCCAACAGCCACTCAGGAGAAGTGTATGGTGTTTCCTGAAACATCTAAGAAACAAAGCAACAGAGCCTAGGGCACTTTCACTTATGGTCCTATAGCTTAGGGAAATTAAAATAAAAAAGACACAGCCACCCCAAAATTTGGGACGCCTCTGTTTACAAGAACCTCGTTTACCGTACAAGTTCTCTATCACAGAAAGTGAAAAATGGATAAAGAACTTGTGGTACTTACGTACAATGCAGTATCACTCAGCAATGAAATCTATGTCATCAGGCCCGTAGCAGCATAATGAGTGGATTCAGGTACGATGATTCTAACTGAAATAAGTCACACAGAAAAAGAAACATCATAGGATATCACTAATACACGGAATGTAAACTTGGCTACACAGGAACTGAATTCCAAAACAGAACAGGGTCTCAAATTTAGAAAACCAACTTATGCTTGCTTAAGGGGAAAGGTGAGTTGGGGTGCTGCATAAAACCAGAGCTTGAAATGAGCACAGATCAAGTTCCTTAAGCCAAATATGGAATAGACAAGAGCTACTCCTTGCTCAACGAAATGGACTCAACACCCCATATTAAACGCTTAAGAATGTACCTGACTAGTAAGTATCTTAAAACCTATGGATTGCTATGTCTCCATAAGAGAATCAAGCGTGTGTACAGGGGCATAAACGCAGCAGTGATAGGATTGGAGAGGTTCGGTGAGCAAATGAAGACCCTTTGAAGTCATATTGCATGGTACCCATTACACGGGTCTCAACTCTCCAGGTTTAAGGTATTCTTCCTTCAGCTAAAATATGCATGTGGAACCCAGAGTATGATCAACAGTGTGAACGGGAGACGTGTTCATATATGTCTCAGTTTTCCTCCCCTGGTACTCGGGTGCAACATTCCAGACGCTTTACTAACACTCTCCCCACTTGGAGAGTCAGTCCCTTTAACCTCCTGTTTGGCCCAGTTTGCAATTTCTGCGGAAGATGAACAGGAATAGGGAGAACCAATGAGAAACTAGCTGGAGGTGTCTGGACGGGCAAATTTAACTCTCATTTCCCACCAGGAAGAGGAAATAACCAAAGGCTCAGCGTGCCATGCCGGAACCAGATTAGGGCCTGAAGCCATCCTGCGGTGTTGCGGCCAGCTCACAAGAAAGCGAGTTGAAGAAAGGAGCTCAGGGGCACTGTAATTCACAAACCTGCAGAGTTATAAATGACAGCTATCGTCCAAAAATATACTGAAGTAAGGCTGCCAAGAGGACTTGAAAGCGGGGCAGAATTGCAGGAAACCGATTTCAGGAGGTAGACTGGAATTGCATTGAAAGCATAGGAAAAGAGGCAGAACGTCCACAATGATGCACTTGGCCAAAAAGGGCGTATGCGTTTTTTCCTGATTCAGGAAAAAACGCATACGCCCTTTTTGGCCAACCAAGCAAACTTGCAAAGGAAATCTGCACTACAATGAAGTCTCACTTCCCCCCGGTCAAAAGGGCCATCGGAAAAAAGTGTAAAATCCAGAAAGGCAGGACAGGCCATGGAGAACTGGGAGCCTTGGTATGCTGATGGGCGGGATGTAAATTGCCAACAGACACTCGGGAGAAGTGTATGGTGTTTCCTGAAACATCTAAAAAACAAAGCAACAGAGCCTAGGGCACTTCCACTTATGGCCCTATAGCTTAGGGAAATTAAAATCAGAATGACACAGCCACCCCAAAGTTTGGGACGCCTCTGTTTACAAGAACCTCGTTTACCGTACAAGTTCAATATCACAGAAAGTGAAAAATGGTAAAAGAACTTGTGGTACTTACGTACAATGCAGTATCAATCAGCAGTGAAATCTATGTCATCAGGCCCGTAGCAGCACAATGAGTGGATTCAGGTACGATGATTCTAACTGAAATAAGTCACACAGAAAAAGAAACATCATAAGATATGAGTAATACACGGAATGTAAACTTGGCTACACAGGAACTGAATTCCAATACAGAACAGGGTCTCACATTTAGAAAACCAACTTATGCTTGCTTAAGGGGAAAGGTGAGTTGGGGTGCTGCATAAAACCAGAGATTGAAATGAGCACAGATAAAGTTCCTTAAGCCAAATATGGAATAGACAAGAGCTACTCCTTGCTCAATGAAATGGACTCAACACCCCATATTAAACGCTTAAGAATGTACCTGACTAGTAAGTATCTTAAAACCTATGGATTGCTATGTCTCCATAAGAGAATCAAGCGTGTGTCCAGGGGCATAAACGCAGCAGTGATAGGATTGGAGAGGTTCGGTGAGCAAATGAAGACCCTTTGAAGTCATATTGCATGGTACCCATTCCACGGGTCTCAACTCTCCAGGTTTAAGGTATTCTTCCTTCAGCTGAAACTTGCATGTGGAACCCAGAGTATGATCAACCATGTGAACGGGAGAAGTGTTCAAATATGTCTCAGTTTTCCTCCCATGGTACTCGGGTGCAACATTCCAGATGCTTTACTAACACTCTCCCCACTTGGAGAGTCAGCGCCTTTAACCTCCTGTTTGGCCCAATTTGCAATTTCTGCGGAAGATGAACAGGAATAGGGAGAACCAATGAGAGACTAGCTGGAGGTGTCTGGACGGGCAAATTTAACTCTCATTTCCCACCAGGAAGAGGAAATAACCAAAGGCTCAGCGTGCCGTGCCGGAACCAGATTAGGGCCTGAAGCCATCCTGCGGTGTTGCGGCCAGCTCACAAGAAAGCGAGTTGAAGAAAGGAGCTCAGGGGCACTGTAATTCACAACCTGCAGAGTTATAAATGACAGCTATCGTCCAAAAATATACTGAAGTAAGGCTGCCAAGAGGACTTGAAAGCAGGGCAGAATTGCAGGAAACCGATTTCAGGAGGTAGACTGGAATTGCATTGAAAGCATAGGAAAAGAGGCAGAACGTCCACAATGATGCACTTGGCCAAAAAGGGCGTATGCGTTTTTTCCTGAATATATTCAGGAAAAAACGCATACGCCCTTTTTGGCCAACCAAGCAAGCTTGCAAAGGAAATCTGCACTACAATGAAGTCTCACTTCCCCCCGGTCAAAAGGGCCATCGGAAAAAAGTGTAAAATCCAGAAAGGCAGGACAGGCCATGGAGAACTGGGAGCCTTGGTATGCTGATGGGCGGGATGTAAATTGCCAACAGACACTCAGGAGAAGTGTATGGTGTTTCCTGAAACATCTAAAAAACAAAGCAACAGAGCCTAGGGCACTTCCACTTATGGTCCTATAGCTTAGGGAAATTAAAATCAAAAAGACACAGCCACCCCAAAGTTTGGTACGCCTCTGTTTACAAGAACCTCGTTTACATTACAAGTTCAACATCGCAGAAAGTGAAAAATGGATAAAGAAGTTGTGGTATTTACTTACAAAGCAATGTCACTCAGCAATGAAATCTATGTCATCTGGCCCGTAGCAGCATAATGAGTGGATTCAGGTACGATGATTCTAACTGAAATAAGTCACACAGAAAAAGAAACATCATAAGATATCAGTAATACACGGAATGTAAACTTGGCTACACAGGAACTGAATTCCAAAACAGAACAGGGTCTCAAATTTAGAAAACCAACTTATGCTTGCTTAAGGGGAAAGGTGAGTTGGGGTGCTGCATAAAACCAGAGATTGAAATGAGCACAGATAAAGTTCCTTAAGCCAAATATGGAATAGACAAGAGCTACTCCTTGCTCAACGAAATGGACTCAACACCCCATATTAAACGCCTAAGAATGTACCTGACTAGTAAGTATCTTAAAACCTATGGATTGCTATGTCTCCAAAAGAGAATCAAGCGTGTGTACAGGGGCATAAACGCAGCAGTGATAGGATTGGAGAGGTTCGGTGAGCAAATGAAGACCCTTTGAAGTCATATTGCATGGTACCCATTCCACGGGTTTCAACTACCCAGGTTTAAGGTATTCTTCCTTCAGCTAAAACATGCATGTGGAACCCAGAGTATGATCAACCGTGTGAACGGGAGACGTGTTCAAATATGTCTCAGTATTCCTCCCCTGGTACTCGGGTGCAACATTCCAGACGCTTTACTAACACTCTCCCCACTTGGAGAGTCAGCGCCTTTAACCTCCTGTTTGGCCCAGTTTGCAATTTCTGCGGAAGATGAACAGGAATAGGGAGAACCAATGAGAGACTAGCTGGAGGTGTCTGGACGGGCAAATTTAACTCTCGTTTCCCAACAGGAAGAGGAATTAACCAAAGGCTCAGCGTGCCGTGCCGGAACCAGATTACGGACTGAAGCCATCCTGCGGTGTTGCGGCCAGGTCACAAGAAAGCGAGTTGAAGAAAGGAGCTCAGGGGCACTGTAATTCACAAACCTGCTGAGTTAAAAATGACAGCTATCGTCCAAAAATATACTGAAGTAAGGCTGCCAAGAGGACTTGAAAACGGGGCAGAATTGCAGGAAACCGATTTCAGGAGGTAGACTGGAATTGCATTGAAAGCATAGGAAAAGAGGCAGAACGTCCACAATGATGCACTTGGCCAAAAAGGGCGTATGCGTTTTTTCCTGAATATATTCAGGAAAAAACGCATACGCCCTTTTTGGCCAACCAAGCAAGCTTGCAAAGGAAATCTGCACTACAATGAAGTCTCACTTCCCCCCGGTCAAAAGGGCCATCTGCAAAAAGTGTAAAATCCAGAAAGGCAGGACAGGCCATGGAGAACTGGGAGCCTTGTTATGCTGATGGGCGGGATGTAAATTGCCAACAGACACTCGGGAGAAGTGTATGTTGTTTCCTGAAACATCTAAAAAACAAAGCAACAGAGCCTAGGGCACTTCCACTTATGGTCCTATAGCTTAGGGAAATTAAAATGAAAAAGACACAGCCACCCCAAAGTTTGGGACGCCTCTGTTTACAAGAACCTCGTTTACCGTACAAGTTCAATATCACAGAAAGTGAAAAATGGATAAAGAACTTGTGGTACTTACGTACAATGCAGTATCACTCAGCAATGAAATCTATGTCATCAGGCCCGTAGCAGCATAATGAGTGGATTCAGGTACGATGATTCTAACTGAAATAAGTCACACAGAAAAGGAAACATCATAAGATATCAGTAATACACGGAATGTAAACTGGGCTACACAGGAACTGAATTCCAAAACAGAACAGGGTCTCAAATTTAGAAAACCAACTTATGCTTGCTTAAGGGTAAAGGTGAGTTGGGGTGCTGCATAAAACCAGAGATTGAAATGAGCACAGATAAAGTTCCTTAAGCCAAATATGGAATAGACAAGAGCTACTCCTTGCTCAACGAAATGGACTCAACACCGCATATTAAACGCCTAAGAATGTACCTGACTCTTAAGTATCTTAAAACCTATGGATTGCTATGTCTCCGAAAGAGAATCAAGCATGTGTACAGGGGCATAAACTCAGCAGTGATAGGATTGGAGAGGTTCGGTGAGCAAATGAAGACCCTTTGAAGTCATATTGCATGGTACCCCTTCCACGGGTCTCAACTACCCAGGTTTAAGGTATTCTTCCTTCAGCTATAACATGCATGTGGAACCCAGAGTATGATCAACCGTGTGAACGGGAGACGTGTTCAAATATGTCTCAGTTTTCCTCCCCTGGTACTCGGGTGCAACATTCCAGACGCTTTACTAACACTCTCCCCACTTGGAGAGTCAGCGCCTTTAACCTCCTGTTTGGCCCAGTTTGCAATTTCTGCGGAAGATGAACAGGAATAGGGAGAACCAATGAGAGACTAGCTGGAGGTGTCTGGACGGGCAAATTTAACTCTCGTTTCCCACCAGGAAGGGGAATTAACCAAAGGCTCAGCGTGCCGTGCCGGAACCAGATTAGGGCCTGAAGCCATCCTGCGGTGTTGCGGCCAGGTCACAAGAAAGCGAGTTGAAGAAAGGAGCTCAGGGGCACTGTAATTCACAAACCTGCAGAGTTATAAATGACAGCTATCGTCCAAAAATATACTGAAGTAAGGCTGCCAAGAGGACTTGAAAGCGGGGCAGAATTGCAGGAAACCGATTTCAGGAGGTAGACTGGAATTGCATTGAAAGCATAGGAAAAGAGGCAGAACGTCCACAATGATGCACTTGGCCAAAAAGGGCGTATGCGTTTTTTCCTGAATATATTCAGGAAAAAACGCATACGCCCTTTTTGGCCAACCAAGCAAACTTGCAAAGGAAATCTGCACTACAATGAAGTCTCACTTCCCCCCGGTCAAAAGGGCCATCTGCAAAAAGTGTAAAATCCAGAAAGGCAGGACAGGCCATGGAGAACTGGGAGCCTTGTTATGCTGATGGGCGGGATGTAAATTGTCAACAGCCTCTCGGGAGAAGTGTATGGTGTTTCCTGAAACATCTAAGAAACAAAGCAACAGAGCCTAGGGCACTTTCACTTATGGTCCTATAGATTAGGGAAATTAAAATCAAAAAGACACAGCCACCCCAATGTTTGGGACGCCTCTGTTTACAAGAACCTCGTTTACCGTACAAGTTCTCTATCACAGAAAGTGAAAAATGGATAAAGAACTTGTGGTACTTACGTACAATGCAGTATCACTCAGCAATGAAATCTATGTCATCAGGCCCGTAGCAGCATAATGAGTGGATTCAGGTACGATGATTCTAACTGAAATAAGTCACACAGAAAAAGAAACATCATAAGATATCACTAATACACGGAATGTAAACTTGGCTACACAGGAACTGAATTCCAAAACAGAACAGGGTCTCAAATTTAGAAAACCAACTTATGCTTGCTTAAGGGGAAAGGTGAGTTGGGGTGCTGCATAAAACCAGAGATTGAAATGAGCACAGATAAAGTTCCTTAAGCCAAATATGGAATAGACAAGAGCTACTCCTTGCTCAAAGAAATGGACTCAACACCCCATATTAAACGCTTAAGAATGTACCTGACTAGTAAGTATCTTAAAACCTATGGATTGCTATGTCTCCATAAGAGAATCAAGCGTGTGTCCAGGGGCATAAACGCAGCAGTGATAGGATTGGAGAGGTTCGGTGAGCAAATGAAGACCCTTTGAAGTCATATTGCATGGTACCCATTCCACGGGTCTCAACTCTCCAGGTTTAAGGTATTCTTCCTTCAGCTGAAACTTGCCTGTGGAACCCAGAGTATGATCAACCATGTGAACGGGAGAAGTGTTCAAATATGTCTCAGTTTTCCTCCCATGGTACTCGGGTGCAACATTCCAGATGCTTTACTAACACTCTCCCCACTTGGAGAGTCAGCGCCTTTAACCTCCTGTTTGGCCCAGTTTGCAAATTCTGCGGAAGATGAACAGGAATAGGGAGAACCAATGAGAGACTAGCTGGAGGTGTCTGGACGGGCAAATTTAACTCTCATTTCCCACCAGGAAGAGGAAATAACCAAAGGCTCAGCGTGCCGTGCCGGAACCAGATTAGGGCCTGAAGCCATCCTGCGGTGTTGCGGCCAGCTCACAAGAAAGCGAGTTGAAGAAAGGAGCTCAGGGGCACTGTAATTCACAAACCTGCAGAGTTATAAATGACAGCTATCGTCCAAAAATATACTGAAGTAAGGCTGCCAAGAGGACTTGAAAGCGGGGCAGAATTGCAGGAAACCGATTTCAGGAGGTAGACTGGAATTGCATTGAAAGCATAGGAAAAGAGGCAGAACGTCCACAATGATGCACTTGGCCAAAAAGGGCGTATGCGTTTTTTCCTGAATATATTCAGGAAAAAACGCATACGCCCTTTTTGGCCAACCAAGCAAGCTTGCAAAGGAAATCTGCACTACAATGAAGTCTCACTTCCCCCCGGTCAAAAGGGCCATCGGAAAAAAGTGTAAAATCCAGAAAGGCAGGACAGGCCATGGAGAACTGGGAGCCTTGGTATGCTGATGGGCGGGATGTAAATTGCCAACAGACACTCAGGAGAAGTGTATGGTGTTTCCTGAAACATCTAAAAAACAAAGCAACAGAGCCTAGGGCACTTCCACTTATGGTCCTATAGCTTAGGGAAATTAAAATCAAAAAGACACAGCCACCCCAAAGTTTGGGACGCCTCTGTTTACAAGAACCTCGTTTACCATACAAGTTCTCTATCACAGAAAGTGAAAAATGGATAAAGAACTTGTGGTACTTACGTACAATGCAGTATCACTCAGCAATGAAATCTATGTCATCAGGCCCGTAGCAGCATAATGAGTGGATTCAGGTACGATGATTCTAACTGAAATAAGTCACACAGAAAAAGAAACATCATAAGATATGAGTAATACACGGAATGTAAACTTGGCTACACAGGAACTGAATTCCAATACAGAACAGGGTCTCACATTTAGAAAACCAACTTATGCTTGCTTAAGGGGAAAGGTGAGTTGGGGTGCTGCATAAAACCAGAGATTGAAATGAGCACAGATAAAGTTCCTTAAGCCAAATATGGAATAGACAAGAGCTACTCCTTGCTCAATGAAATGGACTCAACACCCCATATTAAACGCTTAAGAATGTACCTGACTAGAAAGTATCTTAAAACCTATGGATTGCTATGTCTCCATAAGAGAATCAAGCGTGTGTCCAGGGGCATAAACGCAGCAGTGATAGGATTGGAGAGGTTCGGTGAGCAAATGAAGACCCTTTGAAGTCATATTGCATGGTACCCATTCCACGGGTCTCAACTCTCCAGGTTTAAGGTATTCTTCCTTCAGCTAAAATATGCATGTGGAACCCAGAGTATGATCAACAGTGTGAACGGGAGACGTGTTCAAATATGTCTCAGTTTTCCTCCCCTGGTACTCGGGTGCAACATTCCAGACGCTTTACTAACACTCTCCCCACTTGGAGAGTCAGCGCCTTTAACCTCCTGTTTGGCCCAGTTTGCAATTTCTGCGGAAGATGAACAGGAATAGCGAGAACCAATGAGAGACTAGCTGGAGGTGTCTGGACGGGCAAATTTAACTCTCATTTCCCACCAGGAAGAGGAAATAACCAAAGGCTCAGCGTGCCGTGCCGGAACAAGATTAGGGCCTGAAGCCATCCTGCGGTGTTGCGGCCAGCTCACAAGAAAGCGAGTTGAAGAAAGGAGCTCAGGGGCACTGTAATTCACAAACCTGCAGAGTTATAAATGACAGCTATCGTCCAAAAATATACTGAAGTAAGGCTGCCAAGAGGACTTGAAAGCGGGGCAGAATTGCAGGAAACCGATTTCAGGAGGTAGACTGGAATTGCATTGAAAGCATAGGAAAAGAGGCAGAACGTCCACAATGATGCACTTGGCCAAAAAGGGCGTATGCGTTTTTTCCTGAATATATTCAGGAAAAAACGCATACGCCCTTTTTGGCCAACCAAGCAAACTTGCAAAGGAAATCTGCACTACAATGAAGTCTCACTTCCCCCCGGTCAAAAGGGCCATCTGAAAATAGTGTAAAATCCAGAAAGGCAGGACAGGCCATGGAGAACTGGGAGCCTTGTTATGCTGATGGGCGGGATGTAAATTGCCAACAGCCACTCGGGAGAAGTGTATGGTGTTTCCTGAAACATCTAAGAAACAAAGCAACAGAGCCTAGGGCACTTTCACTTATGGTCCTATAGCTTAGGGAAATTAAAATGAAAAAGACACAGCCACCCCAAAATTTGGGACGCCTCTGTTTACAAGAACCTCGTTTACCATACAAGTTCTCTATCACAGAAAGTGAAAAATGGATAAAGAACTTGTGGTACTTACGTACAATGCAGTATCACTCAGCAATGAAATCTATGTCATCAGGCCCGTAGCAGCATAATGAGTGGATTCAGGTACGATGATTCTAACTGAAATAAGTCACACAGAAAAAGAAACATCATAAGATATGAGTAATACACGGAATGTAAACTTGGCTACACAGGAACTGAATTCCAATACAGAACAGGGTCTCACATTTAGAAAACCAACTTATGCTTGCTTAAGGGGAAAGGTGAGTTGGGGTGCTGCATAAAACCAGAGATTGAAATGAGCACAGATAAAGTTCCTTAAGCCAAATATGGAATAGACAAGAGCTACTCCTTGCTCAATGAAATGGACTCAACACCCCATATTAAACGCTTAAGAATGTACCTGACTAGTAAGTATCTTAAAACCTATGGATTGCTATGTCTCCATAAGAGAATCAAGCGTGTGTCCAGGGGCATAAACGCAGCAGTGATAGGATTGGAGAGGTTCGGTGAGCAAATGAAGACCCTTTGAAGTCATATTGCATGGTACCCATTCCACGGGTCTCAACTCTCCAGGTTTAAGGTATTCTTCCTTCAGCTGAAACTTGCATGTGGAACCCAGAGTATGATCAACCATGTGAACGGGAGAAGTGTTCAAATATGTCTCAGTTTTCCTCCCATGGTACTCGGGTGCAACATTCCAGATGCTTTATTAACACTCTCCCCACTTGGAGAGTCAGCGCCTTTAACCTCCTGTTTGGCCCAGTTTGCAATTTCTGCGGAAGATGAACAGGAATAGGGAGAACCAATGAGAGACTAGCTGGAGGTGTCTGGACGGGCAAATTTAACTCTCATTTCCCACCAGGAAGAGGAAATAACCAAAGGCTCAGCGTGCCGTGCCGGAACCAGATTAGGGCCTGAAGCCATCCTGCGGTGTTGCGGCCAGCTCACAAGAAAGCGAGTTGAAGAAAGGAGCTCAGGGGCACTGTAATTCACAACCTGCAGAGTTATAAATGACAGCTATCGTCCAAAAATATACTGAAGTAAGGCTGCCAAGAGGACTTGAAAGCGGGGCAGAATTGCAGGAAACCGATTTCAGGAGGTAGACTGGAATTGCATTGAAAGCATAGGAAAAGAGGCAGAACGTCCACAATGATGCACTTGGCCAAAAAGGGCGTATGCGTTTTTTCCTGAATATATTCAGGAAAAAACGCATACGCCCTTTTTGGCCAACCAAGCAAGCTTGCAAAGGAAATCTGCACTACAATGAAGTCTCACTTCCCCCCGGTCAAAAGGGCCATCGGAAAAAAGTGTAAAATCCAGAAAGGCAGGACAGGCCATGGAGAACTGGGAGCCTTGGTATGCTGATGGGCGGGATGTAAATTGCCAACAGACACTCAGGAGAAGTGTATGGTGTTTCCTGAAACATCTAAAAAACAAAGCAACAGAGCCTAGGGCACTTCCACTTATGGTCCTATAGCTTAGGGAAATTAAAATCAAAAAGACACAGCCACCCCAAAGTTTGGGACGCCTCTGTTTACAAGAACCTCATTTACAGTACAAGTTCAACATCGCAGAAAGTGAAAAATGGATAAAGAACTTGTGGTACTTACGTACAATGCAGTATCACTCAGCAATGAAATCTATGTCATCAGGCCCGTAGCAGCATAATGAGTGGATTCAGGTACGATGATTCTAACTGAAATAAGTCACACAGAAAAAGAAACATCATAAGATATCACTAATACACGGAATGTAATCTTGGCTACACAGGAACTGAATTCCAAAACAGAACAGGGTCTCAAATTTAGAAAACCAACTTATGCTTGCTTAAGGGGAAAGGTGAGTTGGGGTGCTGCATAAAACCAGAGATTGAAATGAGCACAGATAAAGTTCCTTAAGCCAAATGTGGAATAGACAAGAGCTACTCCTTGCTCAACGAAATGGACTCAACACCCCATATTAAACGCCTAAGAATGTACCTGACTAGTAAGTATCTTAAAACCTATGGATTGCTATGTCTCCAAAAGAGAATCAAGCATGTGTACAGGGGCATAAACGCAGCAGTAATAGGATTGGAGAGGTTCGGTGAGCAAATGAAGACCCTTTGAAGTCATATTGCATGGTACCCATTCCACGGGTTTCAACTACCCAGGTTAAAGGTATTCTTCCTTCAGCTAAAACATGCATGTGAAACCTAGAGTATGATCAACCATGTGATCGGGAGACGTGTTCAAATATGTCTCAGTTTTCGTACCCTGGTACTCGGTTGCAACATTCCAGACGCTTTACTAACACTCTCCCGACTTGGAGAGTCAGTCCCTTTAAACTCCTGTTTGGCCCAGTTTGCAATTTCTGTGGAAGATGAACAGGAATAGCGAGAACCAATGAGAGACTAGCTGGAGGTGTCTGGACGGGCAAATTTAACTCTCATTTCCCACCAGGAAGAGGAATTAACCAAAGGTTCAGCGTGCCGTGCCGGAACCAGATTAGGGCCTGAAGCCATCCTGCGGTGTTGCGGCCAGGTCACAAGAAAGCGAGTTGAAGAAAGGAGCTCAGGGGCACTGTAATTCACAAACCTGCAGAGTTATAAATGACAGCTATCGTCCAAAAATATACTGAAGTAAGGCTGCCAAGAGGACTTGAAAGCGGGGCAGAATTGCAGGAAACCGATTTCAGGAGGTAGACTGGAATTGCATTGAAAGCATAGGAAAAGAGGCAGAACGTCCACAATGATGCACTTGGCCAAAAAGGGCGTATGCATTTTTTCCTGAATATATTCAGGAAAAAATGCATACGCGCTTTTTGGCCAACCAAGCAAGCTTGCAAAGGAAATCTGCACTACAATGAAGTCTCACTTCCCCCCGGTCAAAAGGGCCATCGGAAAAAAGTGTAAAATCCAGAAAGGCAGGACAGGCCATGGGGAACTGGGAGCCTTGTTATGCTGATGGGGGGGATGTAAATTGCCAACAGACACTCCGGAGAAGTGTATGGTGTTTCCTGAAACATCTAAAAAACAAAGCAACAGAGCCTAGGGCACTTCCACTTATGGTCCTATAGCTTAGGAAAATTAAAATTAAAAAGACACAGCCACCCCAAAGTTTGGGACGCCTCTGTTTACAAGAACCTCGTTTACATTACAAGTTCAACATCGCAGAAAGTGAAAAATGGATAAAGAAGTTGTGGTATTTACTTACAAAGCAATGTCACTCAGCAATGAAATCTATGTCATCTGGCCCGTAGCAGCATAATGAGTGGATTCAGGTACGATGATTCTAACTGAAATAAGTCACACAGAAAAAGAAACATCATAAGATATCACTAATACACGGAATGTAAACTTGGCTACACAGGAACTGAATTCCAAAACAGAACAGGGTCTCAAATTTAGAAAACCAACTTATGCTTGCTTAAGGGGAAAGGTGAGTTGGGGTGCTGCATAAAACCAGAGATTGAAATGAGCACAGATAAAGTTCCTTAAGCCAAATATGGAATAGACAAGAGCTACTCCTTGCTCAACGAAATGGACTCAACACCCCATATTAAACGCCTAAGAATGTACCTGACTAGTAAGTATCTTAAAACCTATGGATTGCTATGTCTCCAAAAGAGAATCAAGCGTGTGTACAGGGGCATAAACGCAGCAGTGATAGGATTGGAGAGGTTCGGTGAGCAAATGAAGACCCTTTGAAGTCATATTGCATGGTACCCATTCCACGGGTTTCAACTACCCAGGTTTAAGGTATTCTTCCTTCAGCTGAAACTTGCCTGTGGAACCCAGAGTATGATCAACCATGTGAACGGGAGAAGTGTTCAAATATGTCTCAGTTTTCCTCCCATGGTACTCGGGTGCAACATTCCAGATGCTTTACTAACACTCTCCCCACTTGGAGAGTCAGCGCCTTTAACCTCCTGTTTGGCCCAATTTGCAATTTCTGCGGAAGATGAACAGGAATAGGGAGAACCAATGAGAGACTAGCTGGAGGTGTCTGGACGGGCAAATTTAACTCTCATTTCCCACCAGGAAGAGGATATAACCAAAGGCTCAGCGTGCCGTGCCGGAACCAGATTAGGGCCTGAAGCCATCCTGCGGTGTTGCGGCCAGCTCACAAGAAAGCGAGTTGAAGAAAGGAGCTCAGGGGCACTGTAATTCACAAACCTGCAGAGTTATAAATGACAGCTATCGTCCAAAAATATACTGAAGTAAGGCTGCCAAGAGGACTTGAAAGCGGGGCAGAATTGCAGGAAACCAATTTCAGGAGGTAGACTGGAATTGCATTGAAAGCATAGGAAAAGAGGCAGAACGTCCACAATGATGCACTTGGCCAAAAAGGGCGTATGCGTTTTTTCCTGAATATATTCAGGAAAAAACGTATACGCCCTTTTTGGCCAACCAAGCAAGCTTGCAAAGGAAATCTGCACTACAATGAAGTGTGACTTCCCACCCCCGCTGGTCAAAAGGGCCATCTGAAAAAAGTGTAAAATCCAGAAAGGCAGAACAGGCCATGGAGAACTGGGAGCCTTGTTATGCTGATGGGCGGGATTTAACTTGCCAACAGACACTCGGGAGAAGTGTATGGTGTTTCCTGAAACATCTAAAAAACAAAGCAACAGAGCCTAGGGCACTTCCACTTATCGTCCTATAGCTTAGGGAAATTAAAATCAAAAAGACACAGCCACCCCAAAGTTTGGGACGCCTCTGTTTACAAGAACCTCATTTACAGTACAAGTTCAACATCGCAGAAAGTGAAAAATGGATAAAGAACTTGTGGTACTTACGTACAATGCAGTATCACTCAGCAATGAAATCTATGTCATCTGGCCCATAGCAGCATAATGAGTGGATTCAGGTACGATGATTCTAACTGAAATAAGTCACACAGAAAAAGAAACATCATAAGATATCACTAATACACGGAATGTAAACTTGGCTACACAGGAACTGAATTCCAAAACAGAACAGGGTCTCAAATTTAGAAAACCAACTTATGCTTGCTTAAGGGGAAAGGTGAGTTGGGGTGCTGCATAAAACCAGAGATTGAAATGAGCACAGATAAAGTTCCTTAAGCCAAATATGGAATAGACAAGAGCTACTCCTTGCTCAACGAAATGGACTCAACACCCCATATTAAACGCCTAAGAATGTACCTGACTAGTAAGTATCTTAAAACCTATGGATTGCTATGTCTCCAAAAGAGAATCAAGCGTGTGTACAGGGGCATAAACGCAGCAGTGATAGGATTGGAGAGGTTCGGTGAGCAAATGAAGACCCTTTGAAGTCATATTGCATGGTACCCATTCCACGGGTTTCAACTACCCAGGTTTAAGGTATTCTTCCTTCAGCTAAAACATGCATGTGGAACCCAGAGTATGATCAACCGTGTGAACGGGAGACGTGTTCAAATATGTCTCAGTATTCCTCCCCTGGTACTCGGGTGCAACATTCCAAACGCTTTACTAACACTCTCCCCACTTGGAGAGTCAGCGCCTTTAACCTCCTGTTTGGCCCAGTTTGCAATTTCTGCGGAAGATGAACAGGAATAGGGAGAACCAATGAGAGACTAGCTGGAGGTGTCTGGACGGGCAAATTTAACTCTCGTTTCCCACCAGGAAGAGGAATTAACCAAAGGCTCAGCGTGCCGTGCCGGAACCAGATTAGGGCCTGAAGCCATCCTGCGGTGTTGCGGCCAGGTCACAAGAAAGCGAGTTGAAGAAAGGAGCTCAGGGGCACTGTAATTCACAAACCTGCAGAGTTATAAATGACAGCTATCGTACAAAAATATACTGAAGTAAGGCTGCCAAGAGGACTTGAAAGCGGGGCAGAATTGCAGGAAACCGATTTCAGGAGGTAGACTGGAATTGCATTTCAAGCATAGGAAAAGAGGCAGAACGTCCACAATGATGCACTCGGCCAAAAAGGGCGTATGCGTTTTTTCCTGAATATATTCAGGAAAAAACGCATACGCCCTTTTTGGCCAACCAAGCAAGCTTGCAAAGGAAATCTGCACTACAATGAAGTCTTACTTCCCCCCAGTCAAAAGGGCCATCTGAAAAAAGTGTAAAATCCAGAAAGGCAGGACAGGCCATGGAGAACTGGGAGCCTTGTTATGCTGATGGGCGGGATGTAAATTGCCAACAGACACTCGGGAGAAGTGTATGGTGTTTCCTGAAACATCTAAAAAACAAAGCAACAGAGCCTAGGGCACTTCCACTTATGGTCCTATAGCTTAGGGAAATTAAAATGAAAAAGACACAGCCACCCCAAAGTTTGGGACGCCTCTGTTTACAAGAACCTCGTTTACCGTACAAGTTCAATATCACAGAAAGTGAAAAATGGATAAAGAACTTGTGGTACTTACGTACAATGCAGTATCACTCAGCAGTGAAATCTATGTCATCAGGCCCGTAGCAGCACAATGAGTGGATTCAGGTACAATGATTCTAACTGAAATAAGTCACACAGAAAAAGAAACATCATAAGATATCAGTAATACACGGAATGTAAACTTGGCTACACAGGAACTGAATTACAGAACAGAACAGGGTCTCAAATTTAGAAAACCAACTTATGCTTGTTTAAGGGTAAAGGTGAGTTGGGGTGCTGCATAAAACCAGAGATTGAAATGAGCACAGATAAGTTCCTTAAGCCAAATATGGAATAGACAAGAGCTACTCCTTGCTCAACGAAATGGACTCAACACCGCATATTAAACGCCTAAGAATGTACCTGACTCTTAAGTATCTTAAAACCTATGGATTGCTATGTCTCCGAAAGAGAATCAAGCATGTGTACAGGGACATAAACGCAGCAGTGATAGGATTGGAGAGGTTCGGTGAGCAAATGAAGACCCTTTGAAGTCATATTGCATGGTACCCATTCCACGGGTTTCAACTACCCAGGTTTAAGGTATTCTTCCTTCAGCTAAAACATGCATGTGGAACCTAGAGTATGATCAACCATGTGATCGGGAGACGTGTTCAAATATGTCTCAGTTTTCGTACCCTGGTACTCGGGTGCAACATTCCAGACGCTTTACTAACACTCTCCCGACTTGGAGAGTCAGTCCCTTTAACCTCCTGTTTGGCCCAGTTTGCAATTTCTGTGGAAGATGAACAGGAATAGCGAGAACCAATGAGAGACTAGCTGGAGGTGTCTGGACGGGCAAATTTAACTCTCATTTCCCGCCAGGAAGAGGAAATAACCAAAGGCTCAGAGTGCCGTGCCGGAACCAGATTAGGGCCTGAAGCCATCCTGTGGTGTTGCGGCCAGCTCACAAGAAAAGGAGTTGAAGAAAGGAGCTCAGGGGAACTGTAATTCAAAAACCTGCAGAGTTATAAATGACAGCTATCGTCCAAAAATATACTGAAGTAAGGCTGCCAAGAGGACTTGAAAGCGGGGCAGAATTGCAGGAAACCGATTTCAGGAGGTAGACTGGAATTGCATTGAAAGCATAGGAAAAGAGGCAGAACGTCCACAATGATGCACTTGGCCAAAAAGGGCGTATGCGTTTTTTCCTGAATATATTCAGGAAAAAACGTATACGCCCTTTTTGGCCAACCAAGCAAGCTTGCAAAGGAAATCTGCACTACAATGAAGTCTGACTTCCCACCCCCTCCGGTCAAAAGGGCCATCTGAAAAAAGTGTAAAATCCAGAAAGGCAGGACAGGCCATGGAGAACTGGGAGCCTTGTTATGCTGATGGGCGGGATGTAAATTGCCAACAGACACTCGGGAGAAGTGTATGGTGTTTCCTGAAACATCTAAAAAACAAAGCAACAGAGCCTAGGGCACTTCCACTTATGGTCCTATAGCTTAGGGAAATTAAAATCAAAAAGATACAGCCACCCCAATGTTTGGGACGCCTCTGTTTACAAGAACCTCGTTTACCGTACAAGTTCAATATCACAGAAAGTGAAAAATGGATAAAGAACTTGTGGTACTTACGTACAATGCAGTATCACTCAGCAGTGAAATCTATGTCATCAGGCCCGTAGCAGCACAATGAGTGGATTCAGGTACGATGATTCTAACTGAAATAAGTCACACAGAAAAAGAAACATCATAAGATATCAGTAATACACGGAATGTAAACTTGGCTACACAGGAACTGAATTACAGAACAGAACAGGGTCTCAAATTTAGAAAACCAACTTATGCTTGTTTAAGGGTAAAGGTGAGTTGGGGTGCTGCATAAAACCAGAGATTGAAATGAGCACAGATAAAGTTCCTTAAGCCAAATATGGAATAGACAAGAGCTACTCCTTGCTCAACGAAATGGACTCAACACCCCATATTAAACGCCTAAGAATGTACCTGACTAGTAAGTATCTTAAAACCTATGGATTGCTATGTCGCCGAAAGAGAATCAAGCATGTGTACAGGGACATAAACGCAGCAGTGATAGGATTGGAGAGGTTTGGTGAGCAAATGAAGACCCTTTGAAGTCATATTGCATGGTACCATTCTACGGGTTTTAACTACCCAGGTTTAAGGTATTCTTCCTTCAGCTAAAACATGCATGTGGAACCTAGAGTATGATCAACCATGTGATCGGGAGACGTGTTCAAATATGTCTCAGTTTTCGTACCCTGGTACTCGGGTGCAACATTCCAGACGCTTTACTAACACTCTCCCGACTTGGAGAGTCAGTCCCTTTAACCTCCTGTTTGGCCCAGTTTGCAATTTCTGCGGAAGATGAACAGGAATAGCGAGAACCAATGAGAGACTAGCTGGAGGTGTCTGGACGGGCAAATTTAACTCTCATTTCCCGCCAGGAAGAGGAAATAACCAAAGGCTCAGCGTGCCGTGCCGGAACCAGATTAGGGCCTGAAGCCATCCTGTGGTGTTGCGGCCAACTCACAAGAAAAGGAGTTGAAGAAAGGAGCTCAGGGGCACTGTAATTCAAAAACCTGCAGAGTTATAAATGACAACTATCGTCCAAAAATATACTGAAGTAAGGCTGCCAAGAGGACTTGAAAGCGGGGCAGAATTGCAGAAAACCGATTTCAGGAGGTAGACTGGAATTGCATTGAAAGCATAGGAAAAGAGGCAGAACGTCCACAATGATGCACTTGGCCAAAAAGGGCGTATGCGTTTTTTCCTGAATATATTCAGGGGAAAACCCATACGCCCTTTTTGGCCAACCAAGCAAGCTTGCAAAGGAAATCTGCACTACAATGAACTCTGACTTCCTCCCCCCCCCCCCGGTCAAAAGGGCCATCTGAAAAAAGTGTAAAATCCAGAAATGCAGGACAGGCCATGGAGAACTGGGAGCCTTGTTATGCTGATGGGCGGGATGTAACTTGCCAACAGACACTCAGGAGAAGTGTATGGTGTTTCCTGAAACATCTAAAAAACAAAGCAACAGAGCCTAGGGCACTTCCACTTATCGTCCTATAGCTTAGGGAAATTAAAATCAAAAAGACACAGCCACCCCAAAGTTTGGGACGCCTCTGTTTACAAGAACCTCATTTACAGTACAAGTTCAACATCGCAGAAAGTGAAAAATGGATAAAGAACTTGTGGTACTTACGTACAATGCAGTATCACTCAGCAATGAAATCTATGTCATCTGGCCCATAGCAGCATAATGAGTGGATTCAGGTACGATGATTCTAACTGAAATAAGTCACACAGAAAAAGAAACATCATAAGATATCACTAATACACGGAATGTAAACTTGGCTACACAGGAACTGAATTCCAAAACAGAACAGGGTCTCAAATTTAGAAAACCAACTTATGCTTGCTTAAGGGGAAAGGTGAGTTGGGGTGCTGCATAAAACCAGAGATTGAAATGAGCACAGATAAAGTTCCTTAAGCCAAATATGGAATAGACAAGAGCTACTCCTTGCTCAACGAAATGGACTCAACACCCCATATTAAACGCCTAAGAATGTACCTGACTAGTAAGTATCTTAAAACCTATGGATTGCTATGTCTCCAAAAGAGAATCAAGCGTGTGTACAGGGGCATAAACGCAGCAGTGATAGGATTGGAGAGGTTCGGTGAGCAAATGAAGACCCTTTGAAGTCATATTGCATGGTACCCATTCCACGGGTTTCAACTACCCAGGTTTAAGGTATTCTTCCTTCAGCTAAAACATGCATGTGGAACCCAGAGTATGATCAACCATGTGAACGGGAGACGTGTTAAAATATGTCTCAGTATTCCTCCCCTGGTACTCGGGTGCAACATTCCAGATGCTTTACTAACACTCTCCCCACTTGGAGAGTCAGCGCCTTTAACCTCCTGTTTGGCCCAGTTTGCAATTTCTGCGGAAGATGAACAGGAATAGGGAGAACCAATGAGAGACTAGCTGGAGGTGTCTGGACGGGCAAATTTAACTCTCGTTTCCCACCAGGAAGAGGAATTAACCAAAGGCTCAGCGTGCTATGCCGGAACCAGATTAGGGACTGAAGCCATCCTGCGGTGTTGCGGCCAGGTCACAAGAAAGCGAGTTGAAGAAAGGAGCTCAGGGGCACTGTAATTCACAAACCTGCAGAGTTATAAATGACAGCTATCATACAAAAATATACTGAAGTAAGGCTGCCAAGAGGACTTGAAAGCGGGGCAGAATTGCAGGAAACCGATTTCAGGAGGTAGACTGGAATTGCATTGAAAGCATAGGAAAAGAGGCAGAACGTCCACAATGATGCACTTGGCCAAAAAGGGCGTATGCGTTTTTTCCTGAATATATTCAGGAAAAAACGTATACGCCCTTTTTGGCCAACCAAGCAAGCTTGCAAAGGAAATCTGCACTACAATGAAGTCTCACTTCCCCCCGGTCAAAAGGGCCATCTGCAAAAAGTGTAAAATCCAGAAAGGCAGGACAGGTCATGGAGAACTGGGAGCCTTGTTATGCTGATGGGCGGGATGTAAATTGCCAACAGACACTCGGGAGAAGTTTATGGTGTTTCCTGAAACATCTAAAAAACAAAGCAACAGAGCCTAGGGCACTTCCACTTATGGTCCTATAGCTTAGGGAAATTAAAATGAAAAAGACACAGCCACCCCAAAGTTTGGGACGCCTCTGTTTACAAGAACCTCGTTTACCGTACAAGTTCAATATCACAGAAAGTGAAAAATGGATAAAGAACTTGTGGTACTTACGTACAATGCAGTATCACTCAGCAATGAAATCTATGTCATCAGGCCCGTAGCAGCATAATGAGTGGATTCAGGTACGATGATTCTAACTGAAATAAGTCACACAGAAAAGGAAACATCATAAGATATCACTAATACACGGAATGTAAACTGGGCTACACAGGAACTGAATTCCAAAACAGAACAGGATCTCAAATTTAGAAAACCAACTTATGCTTGCTTAAGGGTAAAGGTGAGTTGGGGTGCTGCATAAAACCAGAGATTGAAATGAGCACAGATAAAGTTCCTTAAGCCAAATACAGAATAGACAAGAGCTACTCCTTGCTCAACGAAATGGACTCAACACCGCATATTAAACGCCTAAGAATGTACCTGACTCTTAAGTATCTTAAAACCTATGGATTGCTATGTCTCCGAAAGAGAATCAAGCATGTGTACAGGGGCATAAACGCAGCAGTGATAGGATTGGAGAGGTTCGGTGAGCAAATGAAGACCCTTTGAAGTCATATTGCATGGTACCCATTCCACGGGTTTCAACTACCCAGGTTTAAGGTATTCTTCCTTCAGCTATAACATGCATGTGGAACCCAGAGTATGATCAACCGTGTGAACGGGAGACGTGTTCAAATATGTCTCAGTTTTCCTCCCCTGGTACTCGGGTGCAACATTCCAGACGCTTTACTAACACTCTCCCCACTTGGAGAGTCAGCGCCTTTAACCTCCTGTTTGGCCCAGTTTGCAATTTCTGCGGAAGATGAACAGGAATAGGGAGAACCAATGAGAGACTAGCTGGAGGTGTCTGGACGGGCAAATTTAACTCTCATTTCCCGCCAGGAAGAGGAAATAACCAAAGGCTCAGAGTGCCGTGCCGGAACCAGATTAGGGCCTGAAGCCATCCTGTGGTGTTGCGGCCAGCTCACAAGAAAAGGAGTTGAAGAAAGGAGCTCAGGGGCACTGTAATTCACAAACCTGCAGAGTTATAAATGACAGCTATCGTCCAAAAATATACTGAAGTAAGGCTGCCAAGAGGACTTGAAAGCGGGGCAGAATTGCAGGAAACCGATTTCAGGAGGTAGACTGGAATTGCATTGAAAGCATAGGAAAAGAGGCAGAACGTCCACAATGATGCACTTGGCCAAAAAGGGCGTATGCGTTTTTTCCTGAATATATTCAGGAAAAAACGTATACGCCCTTTTTGGCCAACCAAGCAAGCTTGCAAAGGAAATCTGCACTACAATGAAGTCTGACTTCCCACCCCCGCCGGTCAAAAGGGCCATCTGAAAAAAGTGTAAAATCCAGAAAGGCAGGACAGGCCATGGAGAACTGGGAGCCTTGTTATGCTGATGGGCGGGATGTAAATTGCCAACAGACACTCGGGAGAAGTGTATGGTGTTTCCTGAAACATCTAAAAAACAAAGCAACAGAGCCTAGGGCACTTCCACTTATGGTCCTATAGCTTAGGGAAATTAAAATCAAAAAGATACAGCCACCCCAATGTTTGGAACGCCTCTGTTTACAAGAACCTCGTTTACCGTACAAGTTCAATATCACAGAAAGTGAAAAATGGATAAAGAACTTGTGGTACTTACGTACAATGCAGTATCACTCAGCAGTGAAATCTATGTCATCAGGCCCGTAGCAGCACAATGAGTGGATTCAGGTACGATGATTCTAACTGAAATAAGTCACACAGAAAAAGAAACATCATAAGATATCAGTAATACACGGAATGTAAACTTGGCTACACAGGAACTGAATTACAGAACAGAACAGGGTCTCAAATTTAGAAAACCAACTTATGCTTGTTTAAGGGTAAAGGTGAGTTGGGGTGCTGCATAAAACCAGAGATTGAAATGAGCACAGATAAAGTTCCTTAAGCCAAATATGGAATAGACAAGAGCTACTCCTTGCTCAACGAAATGGACTCAACACCCCATATTAAACGCCTAAGAATGTACCTGACTAGTAAGTATCTTAAAACCTATGGATTGCTATGTCTCCGAAAGAGAATCAAGCATGTGTACAGGGACATAAACGCAGCAGTGATAGGATTGGAGAGGTTTGGTGAGCAAATGAAGACCCTTTGAAGTCATATTGCATGGTACCATTCTACGGGTTTTAACTACCCAGGTTTAAGGTATTCTTCCTTCAGCTAAAACATGCATGTGGAACCTAGAGTATGATCAACCATGTGATCGGGAGACGTGTTCAAATATGTCTCAGTTTTCGTACCCTGGTACTCGGGTGCAACATTCCAGACGCTTTACTAACACTCTCCCGACTTGGAGAGTCAGTCCCTTTAACCTCCTGTTTGGCCCAGTTTGCAATTTCTGCGGAAGATGAACAGGAATAGCGAGAACCAATGAGAGACTAGCTGGAGGTGTCTGGACGGGCAAATTTAACTCTCATTTCCCGCCAGGAAGAGGAAATAACCAAAGGCTCAGCGTGCCGTGCCGGAATCAGATTAGGGCCTGAAGCCATCCTGTGGTGTTGCGGCCTGCTCACAAGAAAAGGAGTTGAAGAAAGGAGCTCAGGGGCACTGTAATTCAAACACCTGCAGAGTTATAAATGACAACTATCGTCCAAAAATATACTGAAGTAAGGCTGCCAAGAGGACTTGAAAGCGGGGCAGAATTGCAGAAAACCGATTTCAGGAGGTAGACTGGAATTGCATTGAAAGCATAGGAAAAGAGGCAGAACGTCCACAATGATGCACTTGGCCAAAAAGTGCGTATGCGTTTTTTCCTGAATATATTCAGGGGAAAACGCATACGCCCTTTTTGGCCAACCAAGCAAGCTTGCAAAGGAAATCTGCACTACAATGAACTCTGACTTCCTCCCCCCCCCCCGGTCAAAAGGGCCATCTGAAAAAAGTGTAAAATCCAGAAAGGCAGGACAGGTCATGGAGAACTGGGAGCCTTGTTATGCTGATGGGCGGGATGTAAATTGCCAACAGACACTCGGGAGAAGTGCATGGTGTTTCCTGAAACATCTAAAAAACAAAGCAACAGAGCCTAGGGCACTTCCACTTATGGTCCTATAGCTTAGGGAAATTAAAATCAAAAAGATACAGCCACCCCAATGTTTGGGACGCCTCTGTTTACAAGAACCTCGTTTACCGTACAAGTTCAATATCACAGAAAGTGAAAAATGGATAAAGAACTTGTGGTACTTACGTACAATGCAGTATCACTCAGCAGTGAAATCTATGTCATCAGGCCCGTAGCAGCACGATGAGTGGATTCAGGTACGATGATTCTAACTGAAATAAGTCACACAGAAAAAGAAACATCATAAGATATCACTAATACACGGAATGTAAACTGGGCTACACAGGAACTGAATTACAGAACAGAACAGGGTCTCAAATTTAGAAAACCAACTTATGCTTGTTTAAGGGTAAAGGTGAGTTGGGGTGCTGCATAAAACCAGAGATTGAAATGAGCACAGATAAAGTTCCTTAAGCCAAATATGGAATAGACAAGAGCTACTCCTTGCTCAACGAAATGGACTCAACACCGCATATTAAACGCCTAAGAATGTACCTGACTCTTAAGTATCTTAAAACCTATGGATTTCTATGTCTCCGAAAGAGAATCAAGCATGTGTACAGGGACATAAATGCAGCAGTGATAGGATTGGAGAGGTTCGGTGAGCAAATGAAGACCCTTTGAAGTCATATTGCATGGTACCAATTCCACGGGTTTCAACTACACAGGTTTAAGGTATTCCTCCTTCAGCTAAAACATGCATGTGGAACCCAGAGTATGATCAACCATGTGATCGGGAGACGTGTTCAAATATGTCTCAGTTTTCGTACCCTGGTACTCGGGTGCCACATTCCAGATGCTTTACTAACACTCTCCCGACTTGGAGAGTCAGTCCCTTTAACCTCCTGTTTGGCCCAGTTTGCAATTTCTGCGGTAGATGAACAGGAATAGCGAGAACCAATGAGAGACTAGCTGGAGGTGTCTGGACGGGCAAATTTAACTCTCATTTCCCACCAGGAAGAGGAAATAACCAAAGGCTCAGCGTGCCGTGCCGGAACCAGATTAGGGCCTGAAGCCATCCTGCGGTGTTGCGGACAGCTCACAAGAAAGCGAGTTGAAGAAAGGCGCTCAGGGGCACTGTAATTCACAAACCTGCAGAGTTATAAATGACAGCTATCGTCCAAAAATATACTGAAGTAAGGCTGCCAAGAGGACTTGAAAGCGGGGCAGAATTGCAGGAAACCGATTTCAGGAGGTAGACTGGAATTGCATTGAAAGCATAGGAAAAGAGGCAGAACGTCCACAATGATGCACTTGGCCAAAAAGGGCGTATGCGTTTTTTCCTGAATATATTCAGGAAAAAACGCATACGCCCTTTTTGGCCAACCAAGCAAGCTTGCAAAGGAAATCTGCACTACAATGAAGTCTCACTTCCCCCCGGTCAAAAGGGCCATCTGAAAAAAGTGTAAAATCCAGAAACGCAGAACAGGCCATGGAGAACTGGGAGCCTTGTTATGCTGATGGGCGGGATGTAAATTGCCAACAGACACTCGGGAGAAGTGTATGGTGTTTCCTGAAACATCTAAAAAACAAAGCAACAGAGCCTAGGGCACTTCCACTTATCGTCCTATAGCTTAGGGAAATTAAAATCAAAACGACACAGCCACCCCAAAATTTGGGACACCTCTGTTTACAAGAACCTCATTTACAGTACAAGTTCAACATCGCAGAAAGTGAAAAATGGATAAAGAACTTGTGGTACTTACGTACAATGCAGTATCACTCAGCAATGAAATCTATGTCATCTGGCCCGTAGCAGCATAATGAGTGGATTCAGGTACGATGATTCTAACTGAAATAAGTCACACAGAAAAAGAAACATCATAAGATATCACTAATACACGGAATGTAAACTTGGCTACACAGGAACTGAATTCCAAAACACAACAGGGTCTCAAATTTAGAAAACCAACTTATGCTTGCTTAAGGGGAAAGGTGAGTTGGGGTGCTGCATAAAACCAGAGATTGAAATGAGCACAGATAAAGTTCCTTAAGCCAAATATGGAATAGACAAGAGCTACTCCTTGCTCAACGAAATGGACTCAACACCCCATATTAAACGCCTAAGAATGTACCTGACTAGTAAGTATCTTAAAACCTATGGATTGCTATGTCTCCAAAAGAGAATCAAGCGTGTGTACAGGGGCATAAACGCAGCAGTGATAGGATTGGAGAGGTTCGGTGAGCAAATGAAGACCCTTTGAAGTCATATTGCATGGTACCCATTCCACGGGTTTCAACTACCCAGGTTTAAGGTATTCTTCCTTCAGCTAAAACATGCATGTGGAACCCAGAGTATGATCAACCGTGTGAACGGGAGACGTGTTCAAATATGTCTCAGTATTCCTCCCCTGGTACTCGGGTGAAACATTCCAGACGCTTTACTAACACTCTCCCCACTTGGAGAGTCAGCGCCTTTAACCTCCTGATTGGCCCAGTTTGCAATTTCTGCGGAAGATGAACAGGAATAGGGAGAACCAATGAGAGACTAGCTGGAGGTGTCTGGACGGGCAAATTTAACTCTCGTTTCCCACCAGGAAGAGGAATTAACCAAAGGCTCAGCGTGCCGTGCCGGAACCAGATTAGGGCCTGAAGCCATCCTGCGGTGTTGCGGGCAGGTCACAAGAAAGCGAGTTGAAGAAAGGAACTCAGGGGCACTGTAATTCACAAACCTGCAGAGTTATAAATGACAGCTATCGTCCAAAAATATACTGAAGTAAGGCTGCCAAGAGGACTTGAAAGCGGGGCAGAATTGCAGGAAACCGATTTCAGGAGGTAGACTGGAATTGCATTGAAAGCATAGGAAAAGAGGCAGAACGTCCACAATGATGCACTTGGCCAAAAAGGGCGTATGCGTTTTTTCCTGAATATATTCAGGAAAAAACGCATACGCCCTTTTTGGCCAACCAAGCAAGCTTGCAAAGGAAATCTGCACTACAATGAAGTCTCACTTCCCCCCGGTCAAAAGGGCCATCTGAAAAAAGTGTAAAATCCAGAAAGGCAGGACAGGCCATGGAGAACTGGGAGCCTTGTTATGCTGATGGGCGGGATGTAAATTGCCAACAGACACTCGGGAGAAGTGTATGGTGTTTCCTGAAACATCTAAAAAACAAAGCAACAGAGCCTAGGGCACTTCCACTTATGGTCCTATAGCTTAGGGAAATTAAAATGAAAAAGACACAGCCACCCCAAAGTTTGGGACGCCTCTGTTTACAAGAACCTCGTTTACCGTACAAGTTCAATATCACAGAAAGTGAAAAATGGATAAAGAACTTGTGGTACTTACGTACAATGCAGTATCACTCAGCAATGAAATCTATGTCATCAGGCCCGTAGCAGCATAATGAGTGGATTCAGGTACGATGATTCTAACTGAAATAAGTCACACAGAAAAGGAAACATCATAAGATATCACTAATACACGGAATGTAAACTGGGCTACACAGGAACTGAATTCCAAAACAGAACAGGATCTCAAATTTAGAAAACCAACTTATGCTTGCTTAAGGGTAAAGGTGAGTTGGGGTGCTGCATAAAACCAGAGATTGAAATGAGCACAGATAAAGTTCCTTAAGCCAAATACAGAATAGACAAGAGCTACTCCTTGCTCAACGAAATGGACTCAACACCGCATATTAAACGCCTAAGAATGTACCTGACTCTTAAGTATCTTAAAACCTATGGATTGCTATGTCTCCGAAAGAGAATCAAGCATGTGTACAGGGGCATAAACGCAGCAGTGATAGGATTGGAGAGGTTCGGTGAGCAAATGAAGACCCTTTGAAGTCATATTGCATGGTACCCATTCCACGGGTTTCAACTACCCAGGTTTAAGGTATTCTTCCTTCAGCTATAACATGCATGTGGAACCCAGAGTATGATCAACCGTGTGAACGGGAGACGTGTTCAAATATGTCTCAGTTTTCCTCCCCTGGTACTCGGGTGCAACATTCCAGACGCTTTACTAACACTCTCCCCACTTGGAGAGTCAGCGCCTTTAACCTCCTGTTTGGCCCAGTTTGCAATTTCTGCGGAAGATGAACAGGAATAGGGAGAACCAATGAGAGACTAGCTGGAGGTGTCTGGACGGGCAAATTTAACTCTCATTTCCCGCCAGGAAGAGGAAATAACCAAAGGCTCAGAGTGCCGTGCCGGAACCAGATTAGGGCCTGAAGCCATCCTGTGGTGTTGCGGCCAGCTCACAAGAAAAGGAGTTGAAGAAAGGAGCTCAGGGGCACTGTAATTCACAAACCTGCAGAGTTATAAATGACAGCTATCGTCCAAAAATATACTGAAGTAAGGCTGCCAAGAGGACTTGAAAGCGGGGCAGAATTGCAGGAAACCGATTTCAGGAGGTAGACTGGAATTGCATTGAAAGCATAGGAAAAGAGGCAGAACGTCCACAATGATGCACTTGGCCAAAAAGGGCGTATGCGTTTTTTCCTGAATATATTCAGGAAAAAACGTATACGCCCTTTTTGGCCAACCAAGCAAGCTTGCAAAGGAAATCTGCACTACAATGAAGTCTGACTTCCCACCCCCGCCGGTCAAAAGGGCCATCTGAAAAAAGTGTAAAATCCAGAAAGGCAGGACAGGCCATGGAGAACTGGGAGCCTTGTTATGCTGATGGGCGGGATGTAAATTGCCAACAGACACTCGGGAGAAGTGTATGGTGTTTCCTGAAACATCTAAAAAACAAAGCAACAGAGCCTAGGGCACTTCCACTTATGGTCCTATAGCTTAGGGAAATTAAAATCAAAAAGATACAGCCACCCCAATGTTTGGAACGCCTCTGTTTACAAGAACCTCGTTTACCGTACAAGTTCAATATCACAGAAAGTGAAAAATGGATAAAGAACTTGTGGTACTTACGTACAATGCAGTATCACTCAGCAGTGAAATCTATGTCATCAGGCCCGTAGCAGCACAATGAGTGGATTCAGGTACGATGATTCTAACTGAAATAAGTCACACAGAAAAAGAAACATCATAAGATATCAGTAATACACGGAATGTAAACTTGGCTACACAGGAACTGAATTACAGAACAGAACAGGGTCTCAAATTTAGAAAACCAACTTATGCTTGTTTAAGGGTAAAGGTGAGTTGGGGTGCTGCATAAAACCAGAGATTGAAATGAGCACAGATAAAGTTCCTTAAGCCAAATATGGAATAGACAAGAGCTACTCCTTGCTCAACGAAATGGACTCAACACCCCATATTAAACGCCTAAGAATGTACCTGACTAGTAAGTATCTTAAAACCTATGGATTGCTATGTCTCCGAAAGAGAATCAAGCATGTGTACAGGGACATAAACGCAGCAGTGATAGGATTGGAGAGGTTTGGTGAGCAAATGAAGACCCTTTGAAGTCATATTGCATGGTACCATTCTACGGGTTTTAACTACCCAGGTTTAAGGTATTCTTCCTTCAGCTAAAACATGCATGTGGAACCTAGAGTATGATCAACCATGTGATCGGGAGACGTGTTCAAATATGTCTCAGTTTTCGTACCCTGGTACTCGGGTGCAACATTCCAGACGCTTTACTAACACTCTCCCGACTTGGAGAGTCAGTCCCTTTAACCTCCTGTTTGGCCCAGTTTGCAATTTCTGCGGAAGATGAACAGGAATAGCGAGAACCAATGAGAGACTAGCTGGAGGTGTCTGGACGGGCAAATTTAACTCTCATTTCCCGCCAGGAAGAGGAAATAACCAAAGGCTCAGCGTGCCGTGCCGGAATCAGATTAGGGCCTGAAGCCATCCTGTGGTGTTGCGGCCTGCTCACAAGAAAAGGAGTTGAAGAAAGGAGCTCAGGGGCACTGTAATTCAAACACCTGCAGAGTTATAAATGACAACTATCGTCCAAAAATATACTGAAGTAAGGCTGCCAAGAGGACTTGAAAGCGGGGCAGAATTGCAGAAAACCGATTTCAGGAGGTAGACTGGAATTGCATTGAAAGCATAGGAAAAGAGGCAGAACGTCCACAATGATGCACTTGGCCAAAAAGTGCGTATGCGTTTTTTCCTGAATATATTCAGGGGAAAACGCATACGCCCTTTTTGGCCAACCAAGCAAGCTTGCAAAGGAAATCTGCACTACAATGAACTCTGACTTCCTCCCCCCCCCCCGGTCAAAAGGGCCATCTGAAAAAAGTGTAAAATCCAGAAAGGCAGGACAGGTCATGGAGAACTGGGAGCCTTGTTATGCTGATGGGCGGGATGTAAATTGCCAACAGACACTCGGGAGAAGTGCATGGTGTTTCCTGAAACATCTAAAAAACAAAGCAACAGAGCCTAGGGCACTTCCACTTATGGTCCTATAGCTTAGGGAAATTAAAATCAAAAAGATACAGCCACCCCAATGTTTGGGACGCCTCTGTTTACAAGAACCTCGTTTACCGTACAAGTTCAATATCACAGAAAGTGAAAAATGGATAAAGAACTTGTGGTACTTACGTACAATGCAGTATCACTCAGCAGTGAAATCTATGTCATCAGGCCCGTAGCAGCACGATGAGTGGATTCAGGTACGATGATTCTAACTGAAATAAGTCACACAGAAAAAGAAACATCATAAGATATCACTAATACACGGAATGTAAACTGGGCTACACAGGAACTGAATTACAGAACAGAACAGGGTCTCAAATTTAGAAAACCAACTTATGCTTGTTTAAGGGTAAAGGTGAGTTGGGGTGCTGCATAAAACCAGAGATTGAAATGAGCACAGATAAAGTTCCTTAAGCCAAATATGGAATAGACAAGAGCTACTCCTTGCTCAACGAAATGGACTCAACACCGCATATTAAACGCCTAAGAATGTACCTGACTCTTAAGTATCTTAAAACCTATGGATTTCTATGTCTCCGAAAGAGAATCAAGCATGTGTACAGGGACATAAATGCAGCAGTGATAGGATTGGAGAGGTTCGGTGAGCAAATGAAGACCCTTTGAAGTCATATTGCATGGTACCAATTCCACGGGTTTCAACTACACAGGTTTAAGGTATTCCTCCTTCAGCTAAAACATGCATGTGGAACCCAGAGTATGATCAACCATGTGATCGGGAGACGTGTTCAAATATGTCTCAGTTTTCGTACCCTGGTACTCGGGTGCCACATTCCAGATGCTTTACTAACACTCTCCCGACTTGGAGAGTCAGTCCCTTTAACCTCCTGTTTGGCCCAGTTTGCAATTTCTGCGGTAGATGAACAGGAATAGCGAGAACCAATGAGAGACTAGCTGGAGGTGTCTGGACGGGCAAATTTAACTCTCATTTCCCACCAGGAAGAGGAAATAACCAAAGGCTCAGCGTGCCGTGCCGGAACCAGATTAGGGCCTGAAGCCATCCTGCGGTGTTGCGGCCAGCTCACAAGAAAGCGAGTTGAAGAAAGGCGCTCAGGGGCACTGTAATTCACAAACCTGCAGAGTTATAAATGACAGCTATCGTCCAAAAATATACTGAAGTAAGGCTGCCAAGAGGACTTGAAAGCGGGGCAGAATTGCAGGAAACCGATTTCAGGAGGTAGACTGGAATTGCATTGAAAGCATAGGAAAAGAGGCAGAACGTCCACAATGATGCACTTGGCCAAAAAGGGCGTATGCGTTTTTTCCTGAATATATTCAGGAAAAAACGCATACGCCCTTTTTGGCCAACCAAGCAAGCTTGCAAAGGAAATCTGCACTACAATGAAGTCTCACTTCCCCCCGGTCAAAAGGGCCATCTGAAAAAAGTGTAAAATCCAGAAACGCAGAACAGGCCATGGAGAACTGGGAGCCTTGTTATGCTGATGGGCGGGATGTAAATTGCCAACAGACACTCGGGAGAAGTGTATGGTGTTTCCTGAAACATCTAAAAAACAAAGCAACAGAGCCTAGGGCACTTCCACTTATCGTCCTATAGCTTAGGGAAATTAAAATCAAAACGACACAGCCACCCCAAAATTTGGGACACCTCTGTTTACAAGAACCTCATTTACAGTACAAGTTCAACATCGCAGAAAGTGAAAAATGGATAAAGAACTTGTGGTACTTACGTACAATGCAGTATCACTCAGCAATGAAATCTATGTCATCTGGCCCGTAGCAGCATAATGAGTGGATTCAGGTACGATGATTCTAACTGAAATAAGTCACACAGAAAAAGAAACATCATAAGATATCACTAATACACGGAATGTAAACTTGGCTACACAGGAACTGAATTCCAAAACACAACAGGGTCTCAAATTTAGAAAACCAACTTATGCTTGCTTAAGGGGAAAGGTGAGTTGGGGTGCTGCATAAAACCAGAGATTGAAATGAGCACAGATAAAGTTCCTTAAGCCAAATATGGAATAGACAAGAGCTACTCCTTGCTCAACGAAATGGACTCAACACCCCATATTAAACGCCTAAGAATGTACCTGACTAGTAAGTATCTTAAAACCTATGGATTGCTATGTCTCCAAAAGAGAATCAAGCGTGTGTACAGGGGCATAAACGCAGCAGTGATAGGATTGGAGAGGTTCGGTGAGCAAATGAAGACCCTTTGAAGTCATATTGCATGGTACCCATTCCACGGGTTTCAACTACCCAGGTTTAAGGTATTCTTCCTTCAGCTAAAACATGCATGTGGAACCCAGAGTATGATCAACCGTGTGAACGGGAGACGTGTTCAAATATGTCTCAGTATTCCTCCCCTGGTACTCGGGTGAAACATTCCAGACGCTTTACTAACACTCTCCCCACTTGGAGAGTCAGCGCCTTTAACCTCCTGATTGGCCCAGTTTGCAATTTCTGCGGAAGATGAACAGGAATAGGGAGAACCAATGAGAGACTAGCTGGAGGTGTCTGGACGGGCAAATTTAACTCTCGTTTCCCACCAGGAAGAGGAATTAACCAAAGGCTCAGCGTGCCGTGCCGGAACCAGATTAGGGCCTGAAGCCATCCTGCGGTGTTGCGGGCAGGTCACAAGAAAGCGAGTTGAAGAAAGGAACTCAGGGGCACTGTAATTCACAAACCTGCAGAGTTATAAATGACAGCTATCGTCCAAAAATATACTGAAGTAAGGCTGCCAAGAGGACTTGAAAGCGGGGCAGAATTGCAGGAAACCGATTTCAGGAGGTAGACTGGAATTGCATTGAAAGCATAGGAAAAGAGGCAGAACGTCCACAATGATGCACTTGGCCAAAAAGGGCGTATGCGTTTTTTCCTGAATATATTCAGGAAAAAACGCATACGCCCTTTTTGGCCAACCAAGCAAGCTTGCAAAGGAAATCTGCACTACAATGAAGTCTCACTTCCCCCCGGTCAAAAGGGCCATCTGAAAAAAGTGTAAAATCCAGAAAGGCAGGACAGGCCATGGAGAACTGGGAGCCTTGTTATGCTGATGGGCGGGATGTAAATTGCCAACAGACACTCGGGAGAAGTGTATGGTGTTTCCTGAAACATCTAAAAAACAAAGCAACAGAGCCTAGGGCACTTCCACTTATGGTCCTATAGCTTAGGGAAATTAAAATGAAAAAGACACAGCCACCCCAAAGTTTGGGACGCCTCTGTTTACAAGAACCTCGTTTACCGTACAAGTTCAATATCACAGAAAGTGAAAAATGGATAAAGAACTTGTGGTACTTACGTACAATGCAGTATCACTCAGCAATGAAATCTATGTCATCAGGTCCGTAGCAGCATAATGAGTGGATTCAGGTACGATGATTCTAACTGAAATAAGTCACCCAGAAAAGGAAACATCATAAGATATCACTAATACACGGAATGTAAACTGGGCTACACAGGAACTGAATTCCAAAACAGAACAGGGTCTCAAATTTAGAAAACCAACTTATGCTTGCTTAAGGGGAAAGGTGAGTTGGGGTGCTGCATAAAACCAGAGATTGAAATGAGCACAGATAAAGTTCCTTAAGCAAAATATGGAATAGACAAGAGCTACTCCTTGCTCAACGAAATGGACTCAACACCGCATATTAAACGCCTAAGAATGTACCTGACTCTTAAGTATCTTAAAACCTATGGATTGCTATGTCTCCGAAAGAGAATCAAGCATGTGTACAGGGACATAAACGCAGCAGTGATAGGATTGGAGAGGTTCGGTGAGCAAATGAAGACCCTTTGAAGTCATATTGCATGGTACCCATTCCACGGGTCCCAACTACCCAGGTTTAAGGTATTCTTCCTTCAGCTATAACATGCATGTGGAACCCAGAGTATGATCAACCGTGTGAACGGGAGACGTGTTCAAATATGTCTCAGTTTTCCTCCCCTGGTACTCGGGTGCAACATTCCAGACGCTTTACTAACACTCTCCCCACTTGGAGAGTCAGCGCCTTTAACCTCCTGTTTGGCCCAGTTTGCAATTTCTGCGGAAGATGAACAGGAATAGCGAGAACCAATGAGAGACTAGCTGGAGGTGTCTGGACGGGCAAATTTAACTCTCGTTTCCCACCAGGAAGGGGAATTAACCAAAGGCTCAGCGTGCCGTGCCGGAACCAGATTAGGGCCTGAAGCCATCCTGCGGTGTTGCGGCCAGGTCACAAGAAAGCGAGTTGAAGAAAGGAGCTCAGGGGCACTGTAATTCACAAACCTGCAGAGTTATAAATGACAGCTATCGTCCAAAAATATACTGAAGTAAGGCTGCCAAGAGGACTTGAAAGCGGGGCAGAATTGCAGGAAACCGATTTCAGGAGGTAGACTGGAATTGCATTGAAAGCATAGGAAAAGAGGCAGAACGTCCACAATGATGCACTTGGCCAAAAAGGGCGTATGCGTTTTTTCCTGAATATATTCAGGAAAAAACGCATACGCCCTGTTTGGCCAACCAAGCAAGCTTGCAAAGCAAATCTGCACTACAATGAAGTCTCACTTCCCCCCAGTCAAAAGGGCCATCTGAAAAAAGTGTAAAATCCAGAAAGGCAGGACAGGCCATGGAGAACTGGGAGCCTTGTTATGCTGATGGGCGGGATGTAAATTGCCAACAGACA
Organism: Globicephala melas; assembly: GCF_963455315.2. Taxonomy (NCBI): domain Eukaryota; kingdom Metazoa; phylum Chordata; class Mammalia; order Artiodactyla; family Delphinidae; genus Globicephala; species Globicephala melas. The sequence goes on along the minus strand of NW_027207281.1, from coordinate 328,660 downwards.
CTCGGGAGAAGTGTATGGTGTTTCCTGAAACATCTAAAAAACAAAGCAACAGAGCCTAGGGCACTTCCACTTATGGCCCTATAGCTTAGGGAAATTATAATCAAAACGACACAGCCACCCCAAAGTTTGGGACGCCTCTGTTTACAAGAACCTCGTTTACCGTACAAGTTCAATATCACAGAAAGTGAAAAATGGATAAAGAACTTGTGGTACTTACGTACAATGCAGTATCACTCAGCAGAGAAATCTATGTCATCAGGCCCGTAGCAGCACAATGAGTGGATTCAGGTACGATGATTCTAACTGAAATAAGTCACACAGAAAAAGAAACATCATAAGATATCAGTAATACACGGAATGTAAACTTGGCTACACAGGAACTGAATTACAGAACAGAACAGGGTCTCAAATTTAGAAAACCAACTTATGCTTGCTTAAGGGTAAAGGTGAGTTGGGGTGCTGCATAAAACCAGAGATTGAAATGAGCACAGATAAAGTTCCTTAAGCCAAATACGGAATAGACAAGAGCTACTCCTTGCTCAACGAAATGGACTCAACACCGCATATTAAACGCCTAAGAATGTACCTGACTCTTAAGTATCTTAAAACCTATGGATTGCTATGTCTCCGAAAGAGAATCAAGCATGTGTACAGGGGCATAAACGCAGCAGTGATAGGATTGGAGAGGTTCGGTGAGCAAATGAAGACCCTTTGAAGTCATATTGCATGGTACCCATTCCACGGGTCTCAACTACCCAGGTTTAAGGTATTCTTCCTTCAGCTATAACATGCATGTGGAACCCAGAGTATGATCAACCGTGTGAACGGGAGACGTGTTCAAATATGTCTCAGTTTTCGTACCCTGGTACTCGGGTGCAACATTCCAGACGCTTTACTAACACTCTCCCCACTTGGAGAGTCAGCGCCTTTAACCTCCTGTTTGGCCCAGTTTGCAATTTCTGCGGAAGATGAACAGGAATAGGGAGAACCAATGAGAGACTAGCTGGAGGTGTCTGGACGGGCAAATTTAACTCTCGTTTCCCACCAGGAAGGGGAATTAACCAAAGGCTCAGCGTGCCGTGCCGGAACCAGATTAGGGCCTGAAGCCATCCTGCGGTGTTGCGGCCAGGTCACAAGAAAGCGAGTTGAAGAAAGGAACTCAGGGGCACTGTAATTCACAAACCTGCAGAGTTATAAATGACAGCTATCGTCCAAAAATATACTGAAGTAAGGCTGCCAAGAGGACTTGAAAGCGGGGCAGAATTGCAGGAAACCGATTTCAGGAGGTAGACTGGAATTGCATTGAAAGCATAGGAAAAGAGGCAGAACGTCCACAATGATGCACTTGGCCAAAAAGGGCGTATGCGTTTTTTCCTGAATATATTCAGGAAAAAACGCATACGCCCTTTTTGGCCAACCAAGCAAGCTTGCAAAGGAAATCTGCACTACAATGAAGTCTCACTTCCCCCCGGTCAAAAGGGCCATCTGAAAAAAGTGTAAAATCCAGAAAGGCAGGACAGGCCATGGAGAACTGGGAGCCTTGTTATGCTGATGGGCGGGATGTAAATTGCCAACAGACACTCGGGAGAAGTGTATGGTGTTTCCTGAAACATCTAAAAAACAAAGCAACAGAGCCTAGGGCACTTCCACTTATCGTCCTATAGCTTAGGGAAATTAAAATCAAAACGACACAGCCACCCCAAAATTTGGGACACCTCTGTTTACAAGAACCTCATTTACAGTACAAGTTCAACATCGCAGAAAGTGAAAAATGGATAAAGAACTTGTGGTACTTACGTACAATGCAGTATCACTCAGCAATGAAATCTATGTCATCTGGCCCGTAGCAGCATAATGAGTGGATTCAGGTACGATGATTCTAACTGAAATAAGTCACACAGAAAAAGAAACATCATAAGATATCACTAATACACGGAATGTAAACTTGGCTACACAGGAACTGAATTCCAAAACACAACAGGGTCTCAAATTTAGAAAACCAACTTATGCTTGCTTAAGGGGAAAGGTGAGTTGGGGTGCTGCATAAAACCAGAGATTGAAATGAGCACAGATAAAGTTCCTTAAGCCAAATATGGAATAGACAAGAGCTACTCCTTGCTCAACGAAATGGACTCAACACCCCATATTAAACGCCTAAGAATGTACCTGACTAGTAAGTATCTTAAAACCTATGGATTGCTATGTCTCCAAAAGAGAATCAAGCGTGTGTACAGGGGCATAAACGCAGCAGTGATAGGATTGGAGAGGTTCGGTGAGCAAATGAAGACCCTTTGAAGTCATATTGCATGGTACCCATTCCACGGGTTTCAACTACCCAGGTTTAAGGTATTCTTCCTTCAGCTAAAACATGCATGTGGAACCCAGAGTATGATCAACCGTGTGAACGGGAGACGTGTTCAAATATGTCTCAGTATTCCTCCCCTGGTACTCGGGTGAAACATTCCAGACGCTTTACTAACACTCTCCCCACTTGGAGAGTCAGCGCCTTTAACCTCCTGATTGGCCCAGTTTGCAATTTCTGCGGAAGATGAACAGGAATAGGGAGAACCAATGAGAGACTAGCTGGAGGTGTCTGGACGGGCAAATTTAACTCTCGTTTCCCACCAGGAAGAGGAATTAACCAAAGGCTCAGCGTGCCGTGCCGGAACCAGATTAGGGCCTGAAGCCATCCTGCGGTGTTGCGGGCAGGTCACAAGAAAGCGAGTTGAAGAAAGGAACTCAGGGGCACTGTAATTCACAAACCTGCAGAGTTATAAATGACAGCTATCGTCCAAAAATATACTGAAGTAAGGCTGCCAAGAGGACTTGAAAGCGGGGCAGAATTGCAGGAAACCGATTTCAGGAGGTAGACTGGAATTGCATTGAAAGCATAGGAAAAGAGGCAGAACGTCCACAATGATGCACTTGGCCAAAAAGGGCGTATGCGTTTTTTCCTGAATATATTCAGGAAAAAACGCATACGCCCTTTTTGGCCAACCAAGCAAGCTTGCAAAGGAAATCTGCACTACAATGAAGTCTCACTTCCCCCCGGTCAAAAGGGCCATCTGAAAAAAGTGTAAAATCCAGAAAGGCAGGACAGGCCATGGAGAACTGGGAGCCTTGTTATGCTGATGGGCGGGATGTAAATTGCCAACAGACACTCGGGAGAAGTGTATGGTGTTTCCTGAAACATCTAAAAAACAAAGCAACAGAGCCTAGGGCACTTCCACTTATGGTCCTATAGCTTAGGGAAATTAAAATGAAAAAGACACAGCCACCCCAAAGTTTGGGACGCCTCTGTTTACAAGAACCTCGTTTACCGTACAAGTTCAATATCACAGAAAGTGAAAAATGGATAAAGAACTTGTGGTACTTACGTACAATGCAGTATCACTCAGCAATGAAATCTATGTCATCAGGTCCGTAGCAGCATAATGAGTGGATTCAGGTACGATGATTCTAACTGAAATAAGTCACCCAGAAAAGGAAACATCATAAGATATCACTAATACACGGAATGTAAACTGGGCTACACAGGAACTGAATTCCAAAACAGAACAGGGTCTCAAATTTAGAAAACCAACTTATGCTTGCTTAAGGGGAAAGGTGAGTTGGGGTGCTGCATAAAACCAGAGATTGAAATGAGCACAGATAAAGTTCCTTAAGCAAAATATGGAATAGACAAGAGCTACTCCTTGCTCAACGAAATGGACTCAACACCGCATATTAAACGCCTAAGAATGTACCTGACTCTTAAGTATCTTAAAACCTATGGATTGCTATGTCTCCGAAAGAGAATCAAGCATGTGTACAGGGACATAAACGCAGCAGTGATAGGATTGGAGAGGTTCGGTGAGCAAATGAAGACCCTTTGAAGTCATATTGCATGGTACCCATTCCACGGGTCCCAACTACCCAGGTTTAAGGTATTCTTCCTTCAGCTATAACATGCATGTGGAACCCAGAGTATGATCAACCGTGTGAACGGGAGACGTGTTCAAATATGTCTCAGTTTTCCTCCCCTGGTACTCGGGTGCAACATTCCAGACGCTTTACTAACACTCTCCCCACTTGGAGAGTCAGCGCCTTTAACCTCCTGTTTGGCCCAGTTTGCAATTTCTGCGGAAGATGAACAGGAATAGCGAGAACCAATGAGAGACTAGCTGGAGGTGTCTGGACGGGCAAATTTAACTCTCGTTTCCCACCAGGAAGGGGAATTAACCAAAGGCTCAGCGTGCCGTGCCGGAACCAGATTAGGGCCTGAAGCCATCCTGCGGTGTTGCGGCCAGGTCACAAGAAAGCGAGTTGAAGAAAGGAGCTCAGGGGCACTGTAATTCACAAACCTGCAGAGTTATAAATGACAGCTATCGTCCAAAAATATACTGAAGTAAGGCTGCCAAGAGGACTTGAAAGCGGGGCAGAATTGCAGGAAACCGATTTCAGGAGGTAGACTGGAATTGCATTGAAAGCATAGGAAAAGAGGCAGAACGTCCACAATGATGCACTTGGCCAAAAAGGGCGTATGCGTTTTTTCCTGAATATATTCAGGAAAAAACGCATACGCCCTGTTTGGCCAACCAAGCAAGCTTGCAAAGCAAATCTGCACTACAATGAAGTCTCACTTCCCCCCAGTCAAAAGGGCCATCTGAAAAAAGTGTAAAATCCAGAAAGGCAGGACAGGCCATGGAGAACTGGGAGCCTTGTTATGCTGATGGGCGGGATGTAAATTGCCAACAGACACTCGGGAGAAGTGTATGGTGTTTCCTGAAACATCTAAAAAACAAAGCAACAGAGCCTAGGGCACTTCCACTTATGGCCCTATAGCTTAGGGAAATTATAATCAAAACGACACAGCCACCCCAAAGTTTGGGACGCCTCTGTTTACAAGAACCTCGTTTACCGTACAAGTTCAATATCACAGAAAGTGAAAAATGGATAAAGAACTTGTGGTACTTACGTACAATGCAGTATCACTCAGCAGAGAAATCTATGTCATCAGGCCCGTAGCAGCACAATGAGTGGATTCAGGTACGATGATTCTAACTGAAATAAGTCACACAGAAAAAGAAACATCATAAGATATCAGTAATACACGGAATGTAAACTTGGCTACACAGGAACTGAATTACAGAACAGAACAGGGTCTCAAATTTAGAAAACCAACTTATGCTTGCTTAAGGGTAAAGGTGAGTTGGGGTGCTGCATAAAACCAGAGATTGAAATGAGCACAGATAAAGTTCCTTAAGCCAAATACGGAATAGACAAGAGCTACTCCTTGCTCAACGAAATGGACTCAACACCGCATATTAAACGCCTAAGAATGTACCTGACTCTTAAGTATCTTAAAACCTATGGATTGCTATGTCTCCGAAAGAGAATCAAGCATGTGTACAGGGGCATAAACGCAGCAGTGATAGGATTGGAGAGGTTCGGTGAGCAAATGAAGACCCTTTGAAGTCATATTGCATGGTACCCATTCCACGGGTCTCAACTACCCAGGTTTAAGGTATTCTTCCTTCAGCTATAACATGCATGTGGAACCCAGAGTATGATCAACCGTGTGAACGGGAGACGTGTTCAAATATGTCTCAGTTTTCGTACCCTGGTACTCGGGTGCAACATTCCAGACGCTTTACTAACACTCTCCCCACTTGGAGAGTCAGCGCCTTTAACCTCCTGTTTGGCCCAGTTTGCAATTTCTGCGGAAGATGAACAGGAATAGGGAGAACCAATGAGAGACTAGCTGGAGGTGTCTGGACGGGCAAATTTAACTCTCGTTTCCCACCAGGAAGGGGAATTAACCAAAGGCTCAGCGTGCCGTGCCGGAACCAGATTAGGGCCTGAAGCCATCCTGCGGTGTTGCGGCCAGGTCACAAGAAAGCGAGTTGAAGAAAGGAACTCAGGGGCACTGTAATTCACAAACCTGCAGAGTTATAAATGACAGCTATCGTCCAAAAATATACTGAAGTAAGGCTGCCAAGAGGACTTGAAAGCGGGGCAGAATTGCAGGAAACCGATTTCAGGAGGTAGACTGGAATTGCATTGAAAGCATAGGAAAAGAGGCAGAACGTCCACAATGATGCACTTGGCCAAAAAGGGCGTATGCGTTTTTTCCTGAATATATTCAGGAAAAAACGCATACGCCCTTTTTGGCCAACCAAGCAAGCTTGCAAAGGAAATCTGCACTACAATGAAGTCTCACTTCCCCCCGGTCAAAAGGGCCATCTGAAAAAAGTGTAAAATCCAGAAAGGCAGGACAGGCCATGGAGAACTGGGAGCCTTGTTATGCTGATGGGCGGGATGTAAATTGCCAACAGACACTCGGGAGAAGTGTATGGTGTTTCCTGAAACATCTAAAAAACAAAGCAACAGAGCCTAGGGCACTTCCACTTATGGTCCTATAGCTTAGGGAAATTAAAATGAAAAAGACACAGCCACCCCAAAGTTTGGGACGCCTCTGTTTACAAGAACCTCGTTTACCGTACAAGTTCAATATCACAGAAAGTGAAAAATGGATAAAGAACTTGTGGTACTTACGTACAATGCAGTATCACTCAGCAATGAAATCTATGTCATCAGGTCCGTAGCAGCATAATGAGTGGATTCAGGTACGATGATTCTAACTGAAATAAGTCACCCAGAAAAGGAAACATCATAAGATATCACTAATACACGGAATGTAAACTGGGCTACACAGGAACTGAATTCCAAAACAGAACAGGGTCTCAAATTTAGAAAACCAACTTATGCTTGCTTAAGGGGAAAGGTGAGTTGGGGTGCTGCATAAAACCAGAGATTGAAATGAGCACAGATAAAGTTCCTTAAGCAAAATATGGAATAGACAAGAGCTACTCCTTGCTCAACGAAATGGACTCAACACCGCATATTAAACGCCTAAGAATGTACCTGACTCTTAAGTATCTTAAAACCTATGGATTGCTATGTCTCCGAAAGAGAATCAAGCATGTGTACAGGGACATAAACGCAGCAGTGATAGGATTGGAGAGGTTCGGTGAGCAAATGAAGACCCTTTGAAGTCATATTGCATGGTACCCATTCCACGGGTCCCAACTACCCAGGTTTAAGGTATTCTTCCTTCAGCTATAACATGCATGTGGAACCCAGAGTATGATCAACCGTGTGAACGGGAGACGTGTTCAAATATGTCTCAGTTTTCCTCCCCTGGTACTCGGGTGCAACATTCCAGACGCTTTACTAACACTCTCCCCACTTGGAGAGTCAGCGCCTTTAACCTCCTGTTTGGCCCAGTTTGCAATTTCTGCGGAAGATGAACAGGAATAGCGAGAACCAATGAGAGACTAGCTGGAGGTGTCTGGACGGGCAAATTTAACTCTCGTTTCCCACCAGGAAGGGGAATTAACCAAAGGCTCAGCGTGCCGTGCCGGAACCAGATTAGGGCCTGAAGCCATCCTGCGGTGTTGCGGCCAGGTCACAAGAAAGCGAGTTGAAGAAAGGAGCTCAGGGGCACTGTAATTCACAAACCTGCAGAGTTATAAATGACAGCTATCGTCCAAAAATATACTGAAGTAAGGCTGCCAAGAGGACTTGAAAGCGGGGCAGAATTGCAGGAAACCGATTTCAGGAGGTAGACTGGAATTGCATTGAAAGCATAGGAAAAGAGGCAGAACGTCCACAATGATGCACTTGGCCAAAAAGGGCGTATGCGTTTTTTCCTGAATATATTCAGGAAAAAACGCATACGCCCTGTTTGGCCAACCAAGCAAGCTTGCAAAGCAAATCTGCACTACAATGAAGTCTCACTTCCCCCCAGTCAAAAGGGCCATCTGAAAAAAGTGTAAAATCCAGAAAGGCAGGACAGGCCATGGAGAACTGGGAGCCTTGTTATGCTGATGGGCGGGATGTAAATTGCCAACAGACACTCGGGAGAAGTGTATGGTGTTTCCTGAAACATCTAAAAAACAAAGCAACAGAGCCTAGGGCACTTCCACTTATGGCCCTATAGCTTAGGGAAATTATAATCAAAACGACACAGCCACCCCAAAGTTTGGGACGCCTCTGTTTACAAGAACCTCGTTTACCGTACAAGTTCAATATCACAGAAAGTGAAAAATGGATAAAGAACTTGTGGTACTTACGTACAATGCAGTATCACTCAGCAGAGAAATCTATGTCATCAGGCCCGTAGCAGCACAATGAGTGGATTCAGGTACGATGATTCTAACTGAAATAAGTCACACAGAAAAAGAAACATCATAAGATATCAGTAATACACGGAATGTAAACTTGGCTACACAGGAACTGAATTACAGAACAGAACAGGGTCTCAAATTTAGAAAACCAACTTATGCTTGCTTAAGGGTAAAGGTGAGTTGGGGTGCTGCATAAAACCAGAGATTGAAATGAGCACAGATAAAGTTCCTTAAGCCAAATACGGAATAGACAAGAGCTACTCCTTGCTCAACGAAATGGACTCAACACCGCATATTAAACGCCTAAGAATGTACCTGACTCTTAAGTATCTTAAAACCTATGGATTGCTATGTCTCCGAAAGAGAATCAAGCATGTGTACAGGGGCATAAACGCAGCAGTGATAGGATTGGAGAGGTTCGGTGAGCAAATGAAGACCCTTTGAAGTCATATTGCATGGTACCCATTCCACGGGTCTCAACTACCCAGGTTTAAGGTATTCTTCCTTCAGCTATAACATGCATGTGGAACCCAGAGTATGATCAACCGTGTGAACGGGAGACGTGTTCAAATATGTCTCAGTTTTCGTACCCTGGTACTCGGGTGCAACATTCCAGACGCTTTACTAACACTCTCCCCACTTGGAGAGTCAGCGCCTTTAACCTCCTGTTTGGCCCAGTTTGCAATTTCTGCGGAAGATGAACAGGAATAGGGAGAACCAATGAGAGACTAGCTGGAGGTGTCTGGACGGGCAAATTTAACTCTCGTTTCCCACCAGGAAGGGGAATTAACCAAAGGCTCAGCGTGCCGTGCCGGAACCAGATTAGGGCCTGAAGCCATCCTGCGGTGTTGCGGCCAGGTCACAAGAAAGCGAGTTGAAGAAAGGAGCTCAGGGGCACTGTAATTCACAAACCTGCAGAGTTATAAATGACAGCTATCGTCCAAAAATATACTGAAGTAAGGCTGCCAAGAGGACTTGAAAGCGGGGCAGAATTGCAGGAAACCGATTTCAGGAGGTAGACTGGAATTGCATTGAAAGCATAGGAAAAGAGGCAGAACGTCCACAATGATGCACTTGGCCAAAAAGGGCGTATGCGTTTTTTCCTGAATATATTCAGGAAAAAACGCATACGCCCTGTTTGGCCAACCAAGCAAGCTTGCAAAGCAAATCTGCACTACAATGAAGTCTCACTTCCCCCCAGTCAAAAGGGCCATCTGAAAAAAGTGTAAAATCCAGAAAGGCAGGACAGGCCATGGAGAACTGGGAGCCTTGTTATGCTGATGGGCGGGATGTAAATTGCCAACAGACACTCGGGAGAAGTGTATGGTGTTTCCTGAAACATCTAAAAAACAAAGCAACAGAGCCTAGGGCACTTCCACTTATGGCCCTATAGCTTAGGGAAATTATAATCAAAACGACACAGCCACCCCAAAGTTTGGGACGCCTCTGTTTACAAGAACCTCGTTTACCGTACAAGTTCAATATCACAGAAAGTGAAAAATGGATAAAGAACTTGTGGTACTTACGTACAATGCAGTATCACTCAGCAGAGAAATCTATGTCATCAGGCCCGTAGCAGCACAATGAGTGGATTCAGGTACGATGATTCTAACTGAAATAAGTCACACAGAAAAAGAAACATCATAAGATATCAGTAATACACGGAATGTAAACTTGGCTACACAGGAACTGAATTACAGAACAGAACAGGGTCTCAAATTTAGAAAACCAACTTATGCTTGCTTAAGGGTAAAGGTGAGTTGGGGTGCTGCATAAAACCAGAGATTGAAATGAGCACAGATAAAGTTCCTTAAGCCAAATACGGAATAGACAAGAGCTACTCCTTGCTCAACGAAATGGACTCAACACCGCATATTAATCGCCTAAGAATGTACCTGACTCTTAAGTATCTTAAAACCTATGGATTGCTATGTCTCCGAAAGAGAATCAAGCATGTGTACAGGGGCATAAACGCAGCAGTGATAGGATTGGAGAGGTTCGGTGAGCAAATGAAGACCCTTTGAAGTCATATTGCATGGTACCCATTCCACGGGTCTCAACTACCCAGGTTTAAGGTATTCTTCCTTCAGCTATAACATGCATGTGGAACCCAGAGTATGATCAACCGTGTGAACGGGAGACGTGTTCAAATATGTCTCAGTTTTCCTCCCCTGGTACTCGGGTGCAACATTCCAGACGCTTTACTAACACTCTCCCCACTTGGAGAGTCAGCGCCTTTAACCTCCTGTTTGGCCCAGTTTGCAATTTCTGCGGAAGATGAACAGGAATAGGGAGAACCAATGAGAGACTAGCTGGAGGTGTCTGGACGGGCAAATTTAACTCTCGTTTCCCACCAGGAAGAGGAATTAACCAAAGGCTCAGCGTGCCGTGCCGGAACCAGATTAGGGCCTGAAGCCATCCTGCGGTGTTGCGGCCAGGTCACAAGAAAGCGAGTTGAAGAAAGGAGCTCAGGGGCACTGTAATTCACAAAACTGCAGAGTTATAAATGACAACTATCGTACAAAAATATACTGAAGTAAGGCTGCCAAGAGGAGTTGAAAGCGGGGCAGAATTGCAGGAAACCGATTTCAGGAGGTAGACTGGAATTGCATTGAAAGCATAGGAAAAGAGGCAGAACGTCCACAGTGATGCACTTGGCCGAAAAGGGCATATGCGTTTTTTCCTGAATATATTCAGGAAAAAACGCATACGCACTTTTTGGCCAACCAAGCAAGCTTGCAAAGAAATCTGCACTACAATGAAGTCTCACTTCCCCCCGGTCAAAAGGGCCATCTGAAAAAAGTGTAAAATCCAGAAAGGCAGGACAGGCCATGGAGAACTGGGAGCCTTGTTATGCTGATGGGCGGGATGTAAATTGCCAACAGACACTCGGGAGAAGTGTATGGTGTTTCCTGAAACATCTAAAAAACAAAGCAACAGAGCCTAGGGCACTTCCACTTATGGTCCTATAGCTTAGGGAAATTAAAATGAAAAAGACACAGACACCCCAAAGTTTGGGACGCCTCTGTTTACAAGAACCTCGTTTACCGTACAAGTTCAATATCACAGAAAGTGAAAAATGGATAAAGAACTTGTGGTACTTACGTACAATGCAGTATCACTCAGCAGTGAAATCTATGTCATCAGGCCCGTAGCAGCACAATGAGTGGATTCAGGTACAATGATTCTAACTGAAATAAGTCACACAGAAAAAGAAACATCATAAGATATCAGTAATACACAGAATGTAAACTTGGCTACACAGGAACTGAATTCCAAAACAGAACAGGGTCTCAAATTTAGAAAACCAACTTATGCTTGTTTAAGGGTAAAGGTGAGTTGGGGTGCTGCATAAAACCAGAGATTGAAATGAGCACAGATAAAGTTCCTTAAGCCAAATATGGAATAGACAAGAGCTACTCCTTGCTCAACGAAATGGACTCAACACCGCATATTAAACGCCTAAGAATGTACCTGACTCTTAAGTATCTTAAAACCTATGGATTGCTATGTCTCCGAAAGAGAATCAAGCATGTGTACAGGGACATAAACGCAGCAGTGATAGGATTGGAGAGGTTCGGTGAGCAAATGAAGACCCTTTGAAGTCATATTGCATGGTACCCATTCCAAGGGTCTCAACTCTCCAGGTTTAAGGTATTCTTCCTTCAGCTAAAACATGCATGTGGAACCCAGAGTATGATCAATCGTGTGAACGGGAGACGTGTTCAAATATGTCTCAGTTTTCGTACCCTGGTACTCGGGTGCAACATTCCAGATGCTTTACTAACACTCTCCCCACTTGGAGAGTCAGCGCCTTTAACCTCCTGTTTGGCCCAGTTTGCAATTTCTGCGGAAGATGAACAGGAATAGGGAGAACCAATGAGAGACTAGCTGGAGGTGTCTGGACGGGCAAATTTAACTCTCATTTCCCACCAGGAAGAGGAAATAACCAAAGGCTCAGCGTGCCATGCCGGAACCAGATTAGGGCCTGAAGCCATCCTGCGGTGTTGCGGCCAGCTCACAAGAAAGCGAGTTGAAGAAAGGCGCTCAGGGGCACTATAATTCACAAACCTGCAGAGTTATAAATGACAGCTATCGTCCAAAATTATACTGAAGTAAGGCTGCCAAGAGGACTTGAAAGCGGGGCAGAATTGCAGGAAACCAATTTCAGGAGGTAGACTGGAATTGCATTGAAAGCATAGGAAAAGAGGCAGAACGTCCACAATGATGCACTTGGCCAAAAAGGGCGTATGCGTTTTTTCCTGAATATATTCAGGAAAAAACGCATACGCACTTTTTGGCCAACCAAGCAAACTTGCAAAGGAAATCTGCACTACAATTAAGTCTCACTTCCCCCCGGTCAAAAGGGCCATCTGAAAAAAGTGTAAAATCCAGAAAGGCAGGACAGGCCATGGAGAACTGGGAGCCTTGTTATGCTGATGGGCGGGATGTAAATTGCCAACAGACACTCGGGAGAAGTGTATGGTGTTTCCTGAAACATCTAAAAAACAAAGCAACAGAGCCTAGGGCACTTCCACTTATGGTCCTATAGCTTAGGGAAATTAAAATGAAAAAGACACAGCCACCCCAAAGTTTGGGACGCCTCTGTTTACAAGAACCTCGTTTACCGTACAAGTTCAATATCACAGAAAGTGAAAAATGGATAAAGAACTTGTGGTACTTACGTACAATGCAGTATCACTCAGCAATGAAATCTATGTCATCAGGTCCGTAGCAGCATAATGAGTGGATTCAGGTACGATGATTCTAACTGAAATAAGTCACCCAGAAAAGGAAACATCATAAGATATCACTAATACACGGAATGTAAACTGGGCTACACAGGAACTGAATTCCAAAACAGAACAGGGTCTCAAATTTAGAAAACCAACTTATGCTTGCTTAAGGGGAAAGGTGAGTTGGGGTGCTGCATAAAACCAGAGATTGAAATGAGCACAGATAAAGTTCCTTAAGCAAAATATGGAATAGACAAGAGCTACTCCTTGCTCAACGAAATGGACTCAACACCGCATATTAAACGCCTAAGAATGTACCTGACTCTTAAGTATCTTAAAACCTATGGATTGCTATGTCTCCGAAAGAGAATCAAGCATGTGTACAGGGACATAAACGCAGCAGTGATAGGATTGGAGAGGTTCGGTGAGCAAATGAAGACCCTTTGAAGTCATATTGCATGGTACCCATTCCACGGGTCCCAACTACCCAGGTTTAAGGTATTCTTCCTTCAGCTATAACATGCATGTGGAACCCAGAGTATGATCAACCGTGTGAACGGGAGACGTGTTCAAATATGTCTCAGTTTTCCTCCCCTGGTACTCGGGTGCAACATTCCAGACGCTTTACTAACACTCTCCCCACTTGGAGAGTCAGCGCCTTTAACCTCCTGTTTGGCCCAGTTTGCAATTTCTGCGGAAGATGAACAGGAATAGGGAGAACCAATGAGAGACTAGCTGGAGGTGTCTGGACGGGCAAATTTAACTCTCGTTTCCCACCAGGAAGGGGAATTAACCAAAGGCTCAGCGTGCCGTGCCGGAACCAGATTAGGGCCTGAAGCCATCCTGCGGTGTTGCGGCCAGGTCACAAGAAAGCGAGTTGAAGAAAGGAGCTCAGGGGCACTGTAATTCACAAAACTGCAGAGTTATAAATGACAACTATCGTACAAAAATATACTGAAGTAAGGCTGCCAAGAGGAGTTGAAAGCGGGGCAGAATTGCAGGAAACCGATTTCAGGAGGTAGACTGGAATTGCATTGAAAGCATAGGAAAAGAGGCAGAACGTCCACAGTGATGCACTTGGCCGAAAAGGGCATATGCGTTTTTTCCTGAATATATTCAGGAAAAAACGCATACGCACTTTTTGGCCAACCAAGCAAGCTTGCAAAGAAATCTGCACTACAATGAAGTCTCACTTCCCCCCGGTCAAAAGGGCCATCTGAAAAAAGTGTAAAATCCAGAAAGGCAGGACAGGCCATGGAGAACTGGGAGCCTTGTTATGCTGATGGGCGGGATGTAAATTGCCAACAGACACTCGGGAGAAGTGTATGGTGTTTCCTGAAACATCTAAAAAACAAAGCAACAGAGCCTAGGGCACTTCCACTTATGGTCCTATAGCTTAGGGAAATTAAAATGAAAAAGACACAGACACCCCAAAGTTTGGGACGCCTCTGTTTACAAGAACCTCGTTTACCGTACAAGTTCAATATCACAGAAAGTGAAAAATGGATAAAGAACTTGTGGTACTTACGTACAATGCAGTATCACTCAGCAGTGAAATCTATGTCATCAGGCCCGTAGCAGCACAATGAGTGGATTCAGGTACAATGATTCTAACTGAAATAAGTCACACAGAAAAAGAAACATCATAAGATATCAGTAATACACAGAATGTAAACTTGGCTACACAGGAACTGAATTCCAAAACAGAACAGGGTCTCAAATTTAGAAAACCAACTTATGCTTGTTTAAGGGTAAAGGTGAGTTGGGGTGCTGCATAAAACCAGAGATTGAAATGAGCACAGATAAAGTTCCTTAAGCCAAATATGGAATAGACAAGAGCTACTCCTTGCTCAACGAAATGGACTCAACACCGCATATTAAACGCCTAAGAATGTACCTGACTCTTAAGTATCTTAAAACCTATGGATTGCTATGTCTCCGAAAGAGAATCAAGCATGTGTACAGGGACATAAACGCAGCAGTGATAGGATTGGAGAGGTTCGGTGAGCAAATGAAGACCCTTTGAAGTCATATTGCATGGTACCCATTCCAAGGGTCTCAACTCTCCAGGTTTAAGGTATTCTTCCTTCAGCTAAAACATGCATGTGGAACCCAGAGTATGATCAATCGTGTGAACGGGAGACGTGTTCAAATATGTCTCAGTTTTCGTACCCTGGTACTCGGGTGCAACATTCCAGATGCTTTACTAACACTCTCCCCACTTGGAGAGTCAGCGCCTTTAACCTCCTGTTTGGCCCAGTTTGCAATTTCTGCGGAAGATGAACAGGAATAGGGAGAACCAATGAGAGACTAGCTGGAGGTGTCTGGACGGGCAAATTTAACTCTCATTTCCCACCAGGAAGAGGAAATAACCAAAGGCTCAGCGTGCCATGCCGGAACCAGATTAGGGCCTGAAGCCATCCTGCGGTGTTGCGGCCAGCTCACAAGAAAGCGAGTTGAAGAAAGGCGCTCAGGGGCACTATAATTCACAAACCTGCAGAGTTATAAATGACAGCTATCGTCCAAAATTATACTGAAGTAAGGCTGCCAAGAGGACTTGAAAGCGGGGCAGAATTGCAGGAAACCAATTTCAGGAGGTAGACTGGAATTGCATTGAAAGCATAGGAAAAGAGGCAGAACGTCCACAATGATGCACTTGGCCAAAAAGGGCGTATGCGTTTTTTCCTGAATATATTCAGGAAAAAACGCATACGCACTTTTTGGCCAACCAAGCAAACTTGCAAAGGAAATCTGCACTACAATTAAGTCTCACTTCCCCCCGGTCAAAAGGGCCATCTGAAAAAAGTGTAAAATCCAGAAAGGCAGGACAGGCCATGGAGAACTGGGAGCCTTGTTATGCTGATGGGCGGGATGTAAATTGCCAACAGACACTCGGGAGAAGTGTATGGTGTTTCCTGAAACATCTAAAAAACAAAGCAACAGAGCCTAGGGCACTTCCACTTATGGTCCTATAGCTTAGGGAAATTAAAATGAAAAAGACACAGCCACCCCAAAGTTTGGGACGCCTCTGTTTACAAGAACCTCGTTTACCGTACAAGTTCAATATCACAGAAAGTGAAAAATGGATAAAGAACTTGTGGTACTTACGTACAATGCAGTATCACTCAGCAATGAAATCTATGTCATCAGGTCCGTAGCAGCATAATGAGTGGATTCAGGTACGATGATTCTAACTGAAATAAGTCACCCAGAAAAGGAAACATCATAAGATATCACTAATACACGGAATGTAAACTGGGCTACACAGGAACTGAATTCCAAAACAGAACAGGGTCTCAAATTTAGAAAACCAACTTATGCTTGCTTAAGGGGAAAGGTGAGTTGGGGTGCTGCATAAAACCAGAGATTGAAATGAGCACAGATAAAGTTCCTTAAGCAAAATATGGAATAGACAAGAGCTACTCCTTGCTCAACGAAATGGACTCAACACCGCATATTAAACGCCTAAGAATGTACCTGACTCTTAAGTATCTTAAAACCTATGGATTGCTATGTCTCCGAAAGAGAATCAAGCATGTGTACAGGGACATAAACGCAGCAGTGATAGGATTGGAGAGGTTCGGTGAGCAAATGAAGACCCTTTGAAGTCATATTGCATGGTACCCATTCCACGGGTCCCAACTACCCAGGTTTAAGGTATTCTTCCTTCAGCTATAACATGCATGTGGAACCCAGAGTATGATCAACCGTGTGAACGGGAGACGTGTTCAAATATGTCTCAGTTTTCCTCCCCTGGTACTCGGGTGCAACATTCCAGACGCTTTACTAACACTCTCCCCACTTGGAGAGTCAGCGCCTTTAACCTCCTGTTTGGCCCAGTTTGCAATTTCTGCGGAAGATGAACAGGAATAGGGAGAACCAATGAGAGACTAGCTGGAGGTGTCTGGACGGGCAAATTTAACTCTCGTTTCCCACCAGGAAGGGGAATTAACCAAAGGCTCAGCGTGCCGTGCCGGAACCAGATTAGGGCCTGAAGCCATCCTGCGGTGTTGCGGCCAGGTCACAAGAAAGCGAGTTGAAGAAAGGAGCTCAGGGGCACTGTAATTCACAAACCTGCAGAGTTATAAATGACAGCTATCGTCCAAAAATATACTGAAGTAAGGCTGCCAAGAGGACTTGAAAGCGGGGCAGAATTGCAGGAAACCGATTTCAGGAGGTACACTGGAATTGCATTGAAAGCATAGGAAAAGAGGCAGAACGTCCACAATGATGCACTTGGCCAAAAAGGGCGTATGCGTTTTTTCCTGAATATATTCAGGAAAAAACGCATACGCCCTGTTTGGCCAACCAAGCAAGCTTGCAAAGCAAATCTGCACTACAATGAAGTCTCACTTCCCCCCAGTCAAAAGGGCCATCTGAAAAAAGTGTAAAATCCAGAAAGGCAGGACAGGCCATGGAGAACTGGGAGCCTTGTTATGCTGATGGGCGGGATGTAAATTGCCAACAGACACTCGGGAGAAGTGTATGGTGTTTCCTGAAACATCTAAAAAACAAAGCAACAGAGCCTAGGGCACTTCCACTTATGGCCCTATAGCTTAGGGAAATTATAATCAAAACGACACAGCCACCCCAAAGTTTGGGACGCCTCTGTTTACAAGAACCTCTTTTACCGTACAAGTTCAATATCACAGAAAGTGAAAAATGGATAAAGAACTTGTGGTACTTACGTACAATGCAGTATCACTCAGCAGAGAAATCTATGTCATCAGGCCCGTAGCAGCACAATGAGTGGATTCAGGTACGATGATTCTAACTGAAATAAGTCACACAGAAAAAGAAACATCATAAGATATCAGTAATACACGGAATGTAAACTTGGCTACACAGGAACTGAATTACAGAACAGAACAGGGTCTCAAATTTAGAAAACCAACTTATGCTTGCTTAAGGGTAAAGGTGAGTTGGGGTGCTGCATAAAACCAGAGATTGAAATGAGCACAGATAAAGTTCCTTAAGCCAAATACGGAATAGACAAGAGCTACTCCTTGCTCAACGAAATGGACTCAACACCGCATATTAAACGCCTAAGAATGTACCTGACTCTTAAGTATCTTAAAACCTATGGATTGCTATGTCTCCGAAAGAGAATCAAGCATGTGTACAGGGGCATAAACGCAGCAGTGATAGGATTGGAGAGGTTCGGTGAGCAAATGAAGACCCTTTGAAGTCATATTGCATGGTACCCATTCCACGGGTCTCAACTACCCAGGTTTAAGGTATTCTTCCTTCAGCTATAACATGCATGTGGAACCCAGAGTATGATCAACCGTGTGAACGGGAGACGTGTTCAAATATGTCTCAGTTTTCCTCCCCTGGTACTCGGGTGCAACATTCCAGACGCTTTACTAACACTCTCCCCACTTGGAGAGTCAGCGCCTTTAACCTCCTGTTTGGCCCAGTTTGCAATTTCTGCGGAAGATGAACAGGAATAGGGAGAACCAATGAGAGACTAGCTGGAGGTGTCTGGACGGGCAAATTTAACTCTCGTTTCCCACCAGGAAGGGGAATTAACCAAAGGCTCAGCGTGCCATGCCGGAACCAGATTAGGGCCTGAAGCCATCCTGCGGTGTTGCGGCCAGGTCACAAGAAAGCGAGTTGAAGAAAGGAGCTCAGGGGCACTGTAATTCACAAACCTGCAGAGTTATAAATGACAGCTATCGTCCAAAAATATACTGAAGTAAGGCTGCCAAGAGGACTTGAAAGCGGGGCAGAATTGCAGGAAACCGATTTCAGGAGGTAGACTGGAATTGCATTGAAAGCATAGGAAAAGAGGCAGAACGTCCACAATGATGCACTTGGCCAAAAAGGGCGTATGCGTTTTTTCCTGAATATATTCAGGAAAAAACGCATACGCCCTGTTTGGCCAACCAAGCAAGCTTGCAAAGCAAATCTGCACTACAATGAAGTCTCACTTCCCCCCAGTCAAAAGGGCCATCTGAAAAAAGTGTAAAATCCAGAAAGGCAGGACAGGCCATGGAGAACTGGGAGCCTTGTTATGCTGATGGGCGGGATGTAAATTGCCAACAGACACTCGGGAGAAGTGTATGGTGTTTCCTGAAACATCTAAAAAACAAAGCAACAGAGCCTAGGGCACTTCCACTTATGGCCCTATAGCTTAGGGAAATTATAATCAAAACGACACAGCCACCCCAAAGTTTGGGACGCCTCTGTTTACAAGAACCTCGTTTACCGTACAAGTTCAATATCACAGAAAGTGAAAAATGGATAAAGAACTTGTGGTACTTACGTACAATGCAGTATCACTCAGCAGAGAAATCTATGTCATCAGGCCCGTAGCAGCACAATGAGTGGATTCAGGTACGATGATTCTAACTGAAATAAGTCACACAGAAAAAGAAACATCATAAGATATCAGTAATACACGGAATGTAAACTTGGCTACACAGGAACTGAATTACAGAACAGAACAGGGTCTCAAATTTAGAAAACCAACTTATGCTTGCTTAAGGGTAAAGGTGAGTTGGGGTGCTGCATAAAACCAGAGATTGAAATGAGCACAGATAAAGTTCCTTAAGCCAAATACGGAATAGACAAGAGCTACTCCTTGCTCAACGAAATGGACTCAACACCGCATATTAATCGCCTAAGAATGTACCTGACTCTTAAGTATCTTAAAACCTATGGATTGCTATGTCTCCGAAAGAGAATCAAGCATGTGTACAGGGGCATAAACGCAGCAGTGATAGGATTGGAGAGGTTCGGTGAGCAAATGAAGACCCTTTGAAGTCATATTGCATGGTACCCATTCCACGGGTCTCAACTACCCAGGTTTAAGGTATTCTTCCTTCAGCTATAACATGCATGTGGAACCCAGAGTATGATCAACCGTGTGAACGGGAGACGTGTTCAAATATGTCTCAGTTTTCCTCCCCTGGTACTCGGGTGCAACATTCCAGACGCTTTACTAACACTCTCCCCACTTGGAGAGTCAGCGCCTTTAACCTCCTGTTTGACCCAGTTTGCAATTTCTGCGGAAGATGAACAGGAATAGGGAGAACCAATGAGAGACTAGCTGGAGGTGTCTGGACGGGCAAATTTAACTCTCGTTTCCCACCAGGAAGAGGAATTAACCAAAGGCTCAGCGTGCCGTGCCGGAACCAGATTAGGACCTGAAGCCATCCTGCGGTGTTGCGGCCAGGTCACAAGAAAGCGAGTTGAAGAAAGGAGCTCAGGGGCACTGTAATTCACAAAACTGCAGAGTTATAAATGACAACTATCGTACAAAAATATACTGAAGTAAGGCTGCCAAGAGGAGTTGAAAGCGGGGCAGAATTGCAGGAAACCGATTTCAGGAGGTAGACTGGAATTGCATTGAAAGCATAGGAAAAGAGGCAGAACGTCCACAGTGATGCACTTGGCCAAAAAGGGCATATGCGTTTTTTCCTGAATATATTCAGGAAAAAACGCATACGCACTTTTTGGCCAACCAAGCAAGCTTGCAAAGAAATCTGCACTACAATGAAGTCTCACTTCCCCCCGGTCAAAAGGGCCATCTGAAAAAAGTGTAAAATCCAGAAAGGCAGGACAGGCCATGGAGAACTGGGAGCCTTGTTATGCTGATGGGCGGGATGTAAATTGCCAACAGACACTCGGGAGAAGTGTATGGTGTTTCCTGAAACATCTAAAAAACAAAGCAACAGAGCCTAGGGCACTTCCACTTATGGTCCTATAGCTTAGGGAAATTAAAATGAAAAAGACACAGACACCCCAAAGTTTGGGACGCCTCTGTTTACAAGAACCTCGTTTACCGTACAAGTTCAATATCACAGAAAGTGAAAAATGGATAAAGAACTTGTGGTACTTACGTACAATGCAGTATCACTCAGCAGTGAAATCTATGTCATCAGGCCCGTAGCAGCACAATGAGTGGATTCAGGTACAATGATTCTAACTGAAATAAGTCACACAGAAAAAGAAACATCATAAGATATCAGTAATACACGGAATGTAAACTTGGCTACACAGGAACTGAATTACAGAACAGAACAGGGTCTCAAATTTAGAAAACCAACTTATGCTTGTTTAAGGGTAAAGGTGAGTTGGGGTGCTGCATAAAACCAGAGATTGAAATGAGCACAGATAAAGTTCCTTAAGCCAAATATGGAATAGACAAGAGCTACTCCTTGCTCAACGAAATGGACTCAACACCGCATATTAAACGCCTAAGAATGTACCTGACTCTTAAGTATCTTAAAACCTATGGATTGCTATGTCTCCGAAAGAGAATCAAGCATGTGTACAGGGACATAAACGCAGCAGTGATAGGATTGGAGAGGTTCGGTGAGCAAATGAAGACCCTTTGAAGTCATATTGCATGGTACCCATTCCACGGGTCTCAACTCTCCAGGTTTAAGGTATTCTTCCTTCAGCTAAAACATGCATGTGGAACCCAGAGTATGATCAATCGTGTGAACGGGAGACGTGTTCAAATATGTCTCAGGTTTCGTACCCTGGTACTCGGGTGCAACATTCCAGACGCTTTACTAACACTCTCCCCACTTGGAGAGTCAGCGCCTTTAACCTCCTGTTTGGCCCAGTTTGCAATTTCTGCGGAAGATGAACAGGAATAGCGAGAACCAATGAGAGACTAGCTGGAGGTGTCTGGACGGGCAAATTTAACTCTCATTTCCCACCAGGAAGAGGAAATAACCAAAGGCTCAGCGTGCCGTGCCGGAACTAGATTAGGGCCTGAAGCCATCCTGCGGTGTTGCGGCCAGCTCACAAGAAAGCGAGTTGAAGAAAGGAGCTCAGGGGCACTGTAATTCACAAACCTGCAGAGTTATAAATGACAGCTATCGTCCAAAAATATACTGAAGTAAGGCTGCCAAGAGGACTTGAAAGCGGGGCAGAATTGCAGGAAACCGATTTCAGGAGGTAGACTGGAATTGCATTGAAAGCATAGGAAAAGAGGCAGAACGTCCACAATGATGCACTTGGCCAAAAAGGGCGTATGCGTTTTTTCCTGAATATATTCAGGAAAAAACGCATACGCCCTTTTTGGCCAACCAAGCAAACTTGCAAAGGAAATCTGCACTACAATGAAGTCTCACTTCCCCCCGGTCAAAAGGGCCATCTGAAAAAGGTGTAAAATCCAGAAAGGCAGGACAGGCCATGGAGAACTGGGAGCCTTGTTATGCTGATGGGCGGGATGTAAATTGCCAACAGACACTCGGGAGAAGTGTATGGTGTTTCCAAAAACATCTAAGAAACAAAGCAACAGAGCCTAGGGCACTTTCACTTATGGTCCTATAGCTTAGGGAAATTAAAATCAAAACGACACAGCCACCCCAAAGTTTGGGACGCCTCTGTTTACAAGAACCTCGTTTACCGTACAAGTTCAATATCACAGAAAGTGAAAAATGGATAAAGAACTTGTGGTACTTACGTACAATGCAGTATCACTCAGCAATGAAATCTATGTCATCAGGCCCGTAGCAGCATAATGCGTGGATTCAGGTATGATGATTCTAACTGAAATAAGTCACACAGAAAAAGAAACATCATAAGATATCAGTAATACACGGAATGTAAACTTGGCTACACAGGAACTGAATTACAGAACAGAACAGGGTCTCAAATTTAGAAAACCAACTTATGCTTGTTTAAGGGGAAAGGTGAGTTGGGGTGCTGCATAAAACCAGAGATTGAAATGAGCACAGATAAAGTTCCTTAAGCCAAATATGGAATAGACAAGAGCTACTCCTTGCTCAACGAAATGGACTCAACACCCCATATTAAACGTCTAAGAATGTACCTTACTAGTAAGTATCTTAAAACCTATGGATTGCTATGTCTCCAAAAGAGAATCAAGCGTGTGTACAGGGGCATAAACGCAGCAGTGATAGGATTGGAGAGGTTTGGTGAGCAAATGAAGACCCTTTGAAGTCATATTGCATGGTACCCATTCCACGGGTTTCAACTACCCACGTTTAAGGTATTCTTCCTTCAGCTAAAACATGCATGTGGAACCCAGAGTATGATCAACCGTGTGATCGGGAGACGTGTTCAAATATGTCTCAGTTTTCGTACCCTGGTACTCGGGTGCAACATTCCAGACGCTTTACTAACACTCTCCCGACTTGGAGAGTCAGTCCCTTTAACCTCCTGTTTGGCCCAGTTTGCAATTTCTGCGGAAGATGAACAGGAATAGCGAGAACCAATGAGAGACTAGCTGGAGGTCTCTGGACGGGCAAATTTAACTCTCATTTCCCACCAGGAAGAGTAAATAACCAAAGGCTCAGCGTGCCATGCCGGAACCAGATTAGGGCCTGAAGCCATCCAGCGGTGTTGCGGCCAGCTCACAAGAAAGCGAGTTGAAGAAAGGAGCTCAGGGGCACTGTAATTCACAAACCTGCAGAGTTATAAATGACAGCTATCGTCCAAAAATATACTGAAGTAAGGCTGCCAAGAGGACTTGAAAGCGGGGCAGAATTGCAGGAAACCGATTTCAGGAGGTAGACTGGAATTGCATTGAAAGCATAGGAAAAGAGGCAGAACGTCCACAATGATGCACTTGGCCAAAAAGGGCGTATGCGTTTTTTCCTGAATATATTCAGGAAAAAACGCATACGCCCTTTTTGGCCAACCAAGCAAGCTTGCAAAGGAAATCTGCACTACAATGAAGTCTCACTTCCCCCCGGTCAAAAGGGTCATCTGAAAAAAGTGTAAAATCCAGAAAGGCAGGACAGGCCATGGAGAACTGGGAGCCTTGTTATGCTGATGGGCGGGATGTAAATTGCCAACAGACACTCGGGAGAAGTGTATGGTGTTTCCTGAAACATCTAAAAAACAAAGCAACAGAGCCTAGGGCACTTCCACTTATGGTCCTATAGCTTAGGGAAATTAAAATCAAAAAGATACAGCCACCCCAATGTTTGGGACGCCTCTGTTTACAAGAACCTCATTTACCGTACAAGTTCAATATCACTGAAAGTGAAAAATGGATAAAGAACTTGTGGTACTTACTTACAATGCAGTATCACTCAGCAGTGAAATCTATGTCATCAGGCCCGTAGCAGCACAATGAGTGGATTCAGGTACGATGATTCTAACTGAAATAAGTCACACAGAAAAAGAAACATCATAAGATATCAGTAATACACGGAATGTAAACTTGGCTACACAGGAACTGAATTACAGAACAGAACAGGGTCTCAAATTTAGAAAACCAACTTATGCTTGTTTAAGGGTAAAGGTGAGTTGGGGTGCTGCATAAAACCAGAGATTGAAATGAGCACAGATAAAGTTCCTTAAGCCAAATATGGAATAGACAAGAGCTACTCCTTGCTCAACGAAATGGACTCAACACCGCATATTAAACGCCTAAGAATGTACCTGACTCTTAAGTATCTTAAAACCTATGGATTGCTATGTCTCCGAAAGAGAATCAAGCATGTGTACAGGGACATAAACGCAGCAGTGATAGGATTGGAGAGGTTCGGTGAGCAAATGAAGACCCTTTGAAGTCATATTGCATGGTACCCATTACACAGGTCTCAACTCTCCAGGTTTAAGGTATTCTTCCTTCAGCTAAAATATGCATGTGGAACCCAGAGTATGATCAACAGTGTGAACGGGAGACGTGTTCAAATATGTCTCAGTTTTCCTCCCCTGGTACTCGGGTGCAACATTCCAGACGCTTTACTAACACTCTCCCCACTTGGAGAGTCAGCGCCTTTAACCTCCTGTTTGGCCCAGTTTGCAATTTCTGCGGAAGATGAACAGGAATAGCGAGAACCAATGAGAGACTAGCTGGAGGTGTCTGGACGGGCAAATTTAACTCTCATTTCCCACCAGGAAGAGGAAATAACCAAAGGCTCAGCGTGCCATGCCGGAACAAGATTAGGGCCTGAAGCCATCCTGCGGTGTTGCGGCCAGCTCACAAGAAAGCGAGTTGAAGAAAGGAGCTCAGGGGCACTGTAATTCACAAACCTGCAGAGTTATAAATGACAGCTATCGTCCAAAAATATACTGAAGTAAGGCTGCCAAGAGGACTTGAAAGCGGGGCAGAATTGCAGGAAACCGATTTCAGGAGGTAGACTGGAAATGCATTGAAAGCATAGGAAAAGAGGCAGAACGTCCACAATGATGCACTTGGCCAAAAAGGGCGTATGCGTTTTTTCCTGAATATATTCAGGAAAAAACGCATACGCCCTTTTTGGCCAACCAAGCAAGCTTGCAAAGGAAATCTGCACTACAATGAAGTCTCACTTCCCCCCGGTCAAAAGGGCCATCTGAAAAAAGTGTAAAATCCAGAAAGGCAGGACAGGCCATGGAGAACTGGGAGCCTTGTTATGCTGATGGGCGGGATGTAAATTGCCAACAGACACTCGGGAGAAGTGTATGGTGTTTCCAAAAATATCTAAGAAACAAAGCAACAGAGCCTAGGGCACTTTCACTTATGGTCCTATAGCTTAGGGAAATTAAAATCAAAAAGACACAGCCACCCCAAAATTTGGGACGCCTCTGTTTACATGAACCTCGTTTACCGTACAAGTTCTCTATCACAGAAAGTGAAAAATGGATAAAAAACTTGTGGTACTTACGTACAATGCAGTATCACTCAGCAATGAAATCTATGTCATCAGGCCCGTAGCAGCACAATGAGTGGATTCAGGTACGATGATTCTAACTGAAATAAGTCACACAGAAAAAGAAACATCATAAGATATCACTAATACACGGAATGTAAACTTGGCTACACAGGAACTGAATTACAGAACAGAACAGAGTCTCAAATTTAGAAAACCAACTTATGCTTGTTTAAGGGTAAAGGTGAGTTGGGGTGCTGCATAAAACCAGAGATTGAAATGAGCACAGATAAAGTTCCTTAAGCCAAATATGGAATAGACAAGAGCTACTCCTTGCTCAACGAAATGGACTCAACACCCCATATTAAACGCCTAAGAATGTACCTGACTAGTAAGTATCTTAAAACCTATGGATTGCTATGTCTCCATAACAGAATCAAGCGTGTGTACAGGGGCATAAACGCAGCAGTGATAGGATTGGAGAGGTTCGGTGAGCAAATGAAGACCCTTTGAAGTCATATTGCATGGTACCCATTACACGGGTCTCAACTCTCCAGGTTTAAGGTATTCTTCCTTCAGCTAAAATATGCATGTGGAACCCAGAGTATGATCAACAGTGTGAACGGGAGACGTGTTCAAATATGTCTCAGTTTTCCTCCCCTGGTACTCGGGTGCAACATTCCAGACGCTTTACTAACACTCTCCCCACTTGGAGAGTCAGCGCCTTTAACCTCCTGTTTGACCCAGTTTGCAATTTCTGCGGAAGATGAACAGGAATAGCGAGAACCAATGAGAGACTAGCTGGAGGTGTCTGGACGGGCAAATTTAACTCTCATTTCCCACCAGGAAGAGGAAATAACCAAAGGCTCAGCGTGCCGTGCCGGAACCAGATTAGGGCCTGAAGCCATCCTGCGGTGTTGCGGCCAGGTCACAAGAAAGCGAGTTGAAGAAAGGAGCTCAGGGGCACTGTAATTCACAAACCTGCAGAGTTATAAATGACAACTATCGTCCAAAAATATACTGAAGTAAGGCTGCCAAGAGGACTTGAAAGTGGGGCAGAATTGCAGGAAACCGATTTCAGGAGGTAGACTGGAATTGCATTGAAAGCATAGGAAAAGAGGCAGAACGTCCACAATGATGCACTTGGCCAAAAAGGGCGTATGCGTTTTTTCCTGAATATATTCAGGAAAAAACGCATACGCCCTTTTTGGCCAACCAAGCAAGCTTGCAAAGGAAATCTGCACTACAATGAAGTCTCACTTCCCCCCGGTCAAAAGGGCCATCTGAAAAAAGTGTAAAATCCAGAAAGGCAGGACAGGCCATGGAGAACTGGGAGCCTTGTTATGCTGATGGGCGGGATGTAAATTGCCAACAGACACTCGGGAGAAGTGTATGGTGTTTCCTGAAACATCTAAAAAACAAAGCAACAGAGCCTAGGGCACTTCCACTTATGGTCCTATAGCTTAGGGAAATTAAAATCAAAAAGACACAGCCACCCCAAAGTTTGGGACGCCTCTATTTACAAGAACCTCGTTTACAGTACAAGTTCAACATCGCAGAAAGTGAAAAATGGATAAAGAAGTTGTGGTATTTACTTACAAAGCAATATCACTCAGCAATGAAATCTATGTCATCAGGCCCGTAGCAGCACAATGAGTGGATTCAGGTACGATGATTCTAACTGAAATAAGTCACACAGAAAAAGAAACATCATAAGATATCACTAATACACGGAATGTAAACTTGGCTACACAGGAACTGAATTACAGAACAGAACAGGGTCTCAAATTTAGAAAACCAACTTATGCTTGCTTAAGGGTAAAGGTGAGCTGGGATGCTGCATAAAAGCAGAGATTGAAATGAGCACAGATAAAGTTCCTTAAGCCAAATATGGAATAGACAAGAGCTACTCCTTGCTCAACGAAATGGACTCAACACCGCATATTAAACGCCTAAGAATGTACCTGACTCTTAAGTATCTTAAAACCTGTGGATTGCTATGTCTCCGAAAGAGAATCAAGCATGTGTACAGGGACATAAACGCAGCAGTGATAGGATTGGAGAGGTTCGGTGAGCAAATGAAGACCCTTTGAAGTCATACTGCATGGTACCCATTCCACGGGTTTCAACTCTCCAGGTTTAAGGTATTCTTCCTTCAGCTAAAACATGCATGTGGAACCTAGAGTATGATCAACCATGTGATCGGGAGACGTGTTCAAATATGTCTCAGTTTTCGTACCCTGGTACTCGGGGGCAACATTCCAGACGCTTTACTAACACTCTCCCGACTTGGAGAGTCAGTCCCTTTAACCTCCTGTTTGGCCCAGTTTGCAATTTCTGCGGAAGATGAACAGGAATAGCGAGAACCAATGAGAGACTAGCTGGAGGTGTCTGGACGGGCAAATTTAACTCTCATTTCCCACCAGGAAGAGGAAATAACCAAAGGCTCAGCGTGCCGTGCCGGAACCAGATTAGGGCCTGAAGCCATCCTGCGGTGTTGCGGCCAGCTCACAAGAAAACGAGTTGAAGAAAGGAGCTCAGGGGCACTGTAATTCACAAACCTGCAGAGTTATAAATGACAACTATCGTCCAAAAATATACTGAAGTAAGGCTACCAAGAGGACTTGAAAGCGGAGCAGAATTGCAGGAAACCTATTTCAGGAGGTAGACTGGAATTGCATTGAAAGCATAGGAAAAGAGGCAGAACGTCCACAATGATGCACTTGGCCAAAAAGGGCGTATGCATTTTTTCCTGAATATATTCAGGAAAAAACGCATACGCACTTTTTGGCCAACCAAGCAAGCTTGCAAAGGAAATCTGCACTACAATGAAGTCTCACTTCCCCCCGGTCAAAAGGGTCATCTGAAAAAAGTGTAAAATCCAGAAAGGCAGGACAGGCCATGGAGAACTGGGAGCCTTGTTATGCTGATGGGCGGGATGTAAATTGCCAAAAGACACTCGGGAGAAGTGTATGGTGTTTCCTGAAACATCTAAAAAACAAAGCAACAGAGCCTAGGGCACTTCCACTTATGGTCCTATAGCTTAGGGAAATTAAAATCAAAAAGATACAGCCACCCCAATGTTTGGGACGCCTCTGTTTACAAGAACCTCATTTACCGTACAAGTTCAATATCACAGAAAGTGAAAAATGGATAAAGAACTTGTGGTACTTACGTACAATGCAGTATCACTCAGCAGTGAAATCTATGTCATCAGGCCCGTAGCAGCACAATGAGCGGATTCAGGTACGATGATTCTAACTGAAATAAGTCACACAGAAAAAGAAACATCATAAGATATCAGTAATACACGGAATGTAAACTTGGCTACACAGGAACTGAATTACAGAACAGAACAGGGTCTCAAATTTAGAAAACCAACTTATGCTTGTTTAAGGGTAAAGGTGAGTTGGGGTGCTGCATAAAACCAGAGATTGAAATGAGCACAGATAAAGTTCCTTAAGCCAAATATGGAATAGACAAGAGCTACTCCTTGCTCAACGAAATGGACTCAACACCGCATATTAAACGCCTAAGAATGTACCTGACTGTTAAGTATCTTAAAACCTATGGATTGCTATGTCTCCGAAAGAGAATCAAGCATGTGTACAGGGACATAAACGCAGCAGTGATAGGATTGGAGAGGTTCGGTGAGCAAATGAAGACCCTTTGAAGTCATATTGCATGGTACCCATTACACGGGTCTCAACTCTCCAGGTTTAAGGTATTCTTCCTTCAGCTAAAATATGCATGTGGAACCCAGAGTATGATCAACAGTGTGAACGGGAGACGTGTTCAAATATGTCTCAGTTTTCCTCCCCTGGTACTCGGGTGCAACATTCCAGACGCTTTACTAACACTCTCCCCACTTGGAGAGTCAGCGCCTTTAACCTCCTGTTTGGCCCAGTTTGCAATTTCTGCGGAAGATGAACAGGAATAGCGAAAACCAATGACAGACTAGCTGGAGGTGTCTGGACGGGCAAATTTAACTCTCATTTCCCACCAGGAAGAGGAAATAACCAAAGGCTCAGCGTGCCATGCCGGAACAAGATTAGGGCCTGAAGCCATCCTGCGGTGTTGCGGCCAGCTCACAAGAAAGCGAGTTGAAGAAAGGAGCTCAGGGGCACTGTAATTCACAAACCTGCAGAGTTATAAATGACAGCTATTGTCCAAAAATATACTGAAGTAAGGCTGCCAAGAGGACTTGAAAGCGGGGCAGAATTACAGGAAACCGATTTCAGGAGGTAGACTGGAATTGCATTGAAAGCATAGGAAAAGAGGCAGAACGTCCACAATGATGCACTTGGCCAAAAAGGGCGTATGCGTTTTTTCCTGAATATATTCAGGAAAAAACGCATACGCCCTTTTTGGCCAACCAAGCAAACTTGAAAAGGAAATCTGCACTACAATGAAGTCTCACTTCCCCCTGGTCAAAAGGGCCATCTGAAAAAAGTGTAAAATCCAGAAAGGCAGGACAGGCCATGGAGAACTGGGAGCCTTGTTATGCTGATGGGCGGGATGTAAATTGCCAACAGCCACTCGGGAGAAGTGTATGGTGTTTCCTGAAACATCTAAGAAACAAAGCAACAGAGCCTAGGGCACTTTCACTTATGGTCCTATAGCTTAGGGAAATTAAAATCAAAAAGACACAGCCACCCCAAAATTTGGGACGCCTCTGTTTACAAGAACCTCATTTACAGTACAAGTTCAACATCGCAGAAAGTGAAAAATGGATAAAGAACTTGTGGTACTTACGTACAATGCAGTATCACTCAGCAATGAAATCTATGTCATCAGGCCCGTAGCAGCATAATGAGTGGATTCAGGTACGATGATTCTAACTGAAATAAGTCACACAGAAAAAGAAACATCATAAGATATCAGTAATACACGGAATGTAAACTTGGCTACACAGGAACTGAATTACAGAACAGAACAGGGTCTCAAATTTAGAACACCAACTTATGCTTGCTTAAGGGGAAAGGTGAGTTGGGGTGCTGCATAAAACCAGAGATTGAAATGAGCACAGATAAAGTTCCTTAAGCCAAATATGGAATAGACAAGAGCTACTCCTTGCTCAACGAAATGGACTCAACACCCCATATTAAACGCTTAAGAATGTACCTGATTAGTAAGTATCTTAAAACCTATGGATTGCTATGTCTCCATAAGAGAATCAAGCGTGTGTCCAAGGGCATAAACGCAGCAGTGATAGGATTGGAGAGGTTCGGTGAGCAAATGAAGACCCTTTGAAGTCATATTGCATGGTACCCATTCCACGGGTCTCAACTCTCCAGGTTTAAGGTATTCTTCCTTCAGCTGAAACTTGCATGTGGAACCCAGAGTATGATCAACCATGTGAACGGGAGAAGTGTTCAAATATGTCTCAGTTTTCCTCCCATGGTACTCGGGTGCAACATTCCAGATGCTTTACTAACACTCTCCCCACTTGGAGAGTCAGCGCCTTTAACCTCCTGTTTGGCCCAATTTGCAATTTCTGCGGAAGATGAACAGGAATAGCGAGAACCAATGAGAGACTAGCTGGAGGTGTCTGGACGGGCAAATTTAACTCTCATTTCCCACCAGGAAGAGGAAATAACCAAAGGCTCAGCGTGCCGTGCCGGAACCAGATTAGGGCCTGAAGCCATCCTGCGGTGTTGCGGCCAGGTCACAAGAAAGCGAGTTGAAGAAAGGAGCTCAGGGGCACTGTAATTCACAAACCTGCAGAGTTATAAATGACAACTATCGTCCAAAAATATACTGAAGTAAGGCTGCCAAAAGGAGTTGAAAGCGGGGCAGAATTGCAGGAAACCGATTTCAGGATGTAGACTGGAATTGCATTGAAAGCATAGGAAAAGAGGCAGAAGGTCCACAAGAATGCACTTGGCCAAAAAGCGCTTATGCGTTTTTTCCTGAATATATTCAGGAAAAAACGCATACGCCCTTTTTGGCCAACCAAGCAAGCTTGCAAAGGAAATCTGCACTACAATGAAGTCTCACTTCCCCCCGGTCCAAAGGGCCATCTGCAAAAAGTGTAAAATCCAGAAAGGCAGGACAGGCCATGGAGAACTGGGAGCCTTGTTATGCTGATGGGCGGGATGTAAATTGCCAACAGACACTCGGGAGAAGTGTATGGTGTTTCCTGAAACGTCTAAAAAACAAAGCAACAGAGCCTAGGGCACTTCCACTTATGGTCCTATAGCTTAGGGAAATTAAAATCAAAAAGATACAGCCACCCCAATGTTTGGGACGCCTCTGTTTACAAGAACCTCGTTTACCGTACAAGTTCAATATAACAGAAAGTGAAAAATGGATAAAGAACTTGTGGTACTTACGTACAATGCAGTATCACTCAGCAGTGAAATCTATGTCATCAGGCCCGTAGCAGCACAATGAGTGGATTCAGGTACGATGATTCTAACTGAAATAAGTCACACAGAAAAAGAAACATCATAAGATATCAGTAATACACGGAATGTAAACTTGGCTACACAGGAACTGAATTACAGAACAGAACAGGGTCTCAAATTTAGAAAACCAACTTATGCTTGTTTAAGGGGAAAGGTGAGTTGGGGTGCTGCATAAAACCAGAGATTGAAATGAGCACAGATAAAGTTCCTTAAGCCAAATATGGAATAGACAAGAGCTACTCCTTGCTCAACGAAATGGACTCAACACCGCATATTAAACGCCTAAGAATGTACCTGACTCTTAAGTATCTTAAAACCTATGGATTGCTATGTCTCCGAAAGAGAATCAAGCATGTGTACAGGGACATAAACGCAGCAGTGATAGGATTGGAGAGGTTCGGTGAGCAAATGAAGACCCTTTGAAGTCATATTGCATGGTACCCATTCCACGGGTTTCAACTACCCAGGTTTAAGGTATTCTTCCTTCAGCTAAAACATGCATGTGGAACCTAGAGTATGATCAACCATGTGATCGGGAGACGTGTTCAAATATGTCTCAGTTTTCGTACCCTGGTACTCGGGTGCAACATTCCAGACGCTTTACTAACACTCTCCCGACTTGGAGAGTCAGTCCCTTTAACCTCCTGTTTGGCCCAGTTTGCAATTTCTGCGGAAGATGAACAAGAATAGCGAGAACCAATGAGAGACTAGCTGGAGGTGTCTGGACGGGCAAATTTAACTCTCATTTCCCACCAGGAAGAGGAAATAACCAAAGGCTCAGCGTGCCGTGCCGGAACCAGATTAGGGCCTGAAGCCATCCTGCGGTGTTGCGGCCAGCTCACAAGAAAACGAGTTGAAGAAAGGAGCTCAGGGGCACTGTAATTCACAAACCTGCAGAGTTATAAATGACAACTATCGTCCAAAAATATACTGAAGTAAGGCTGCCAAGAGGACTTGAAAGCGGGGCAGAATTGCAGGAAACCGATTTCAGAAGGTCGACTGGAATTGCATTGAAAGCATAGGAAAAGAGGCAGAACGTCCACAATGATGCACTTGGCCAAAAAGGGCGTATGCGTTTTTTCCTGAATATATTCAGGAAAAAACGCATACGCCCTTTTTGGCCAACCAAGCAAGCTTGCAAAGGAAATCTGCACTACAATGAAGTCTCACTTCCCCCCGGTCCAAAGGGCCATCTGCAAAAAGTGTAAAATCCAGAAAGGCAGGACAGGCCCTGGAGAACTGGGAGCCTTGTTATGCTGATGGGCGGGATGTAAATTGCCAACAGACACTTGGGAGAAGTGTATGGTGTTTCCTGAAACATCTAAAAAACAAAGCAACAGAGCCTAGGGCACTTCCACTTATGGTCCTATAGCTTAGGGAAATTAAAATCAAAAAGATACAGCCACCCCAATGTTTGGGACGCCTCTGTTTACAAGAACCTCGTTTACCGTACAAGTTCAATATCACAGAAAGTGAAAAATGGATAAAGAACTTGTGGTACTTACGTACAATGCAGTATCACTCAGCAATGAAATCTATGTCATCAGGCCCGTAGCAGCATAATGAGTGGATTCAGGTACGATGATTCTAACTGAAATAAGTCACACAGAAACAGAAACATCATAAGATATCACTAACACACGGAATGTAAACTTGGCTACACAGGAACTGAATTACAGAACAGAACAGGGTCTCAAATTTAGAAAACCAACTTATGCTTGTTTAAGGGGAAAGGTGAGTTGGGGTGCTGCATAAAACCAGAGATTGAAATGAGCACAGATAAAGTTCCTTAAGCCAAATATGGAATAGACAAGAGCTACTCCTTGCTCAACGAAATGGACTCAACACCGCATATTAAACGCCTAAGAATGTACCTCACTAGTAAGTATCTTAAAACCTATGGATTGCTATGTCTCCGAAAGAGAATCAAGCATGTGTACAGGGGCATAAACGCAGCAGTGATAGGATTGGAGAGGTTCGGTGAGCAAATGCAGACCCTTTGAAGTCATATTGCATGGTACCCATTCCATGGGTCTCAACTCTCCAGGTTTATGAGATTCTTCCTTCAGCTAAAACATGCATGTGGAACCCAGAGTATGATCCACTGTGTGATCGAGAAACGTGTTCAAATGTGTCTCACTTTTCGTTCCCTGGTACTCGGGTGCAACATTCCAGACGCTTTACTAACACTCTCCCAACTTGGAGAGTCAGTCCCTTTAACCTCCTGTTTGGCCCAGTTTGCAATTTCTGCGGAAGATGAACAGGAATAGCGAGAACCAATGAGAGACTAGCTGGAGGTGTCTGGACGGGCAAATTTAACTCTCATTTCCCACAGGGAAGAGGAATAAACCAAAGGCTCAGCATGCCGTGCCGGAACCAGATTAGGGCCTGAAGCAATCCTGCGGTGTTGTGGCCAGCTCAAAAGAAAGCGAGTTGAAGAAAGGAGCTCAGGGGCACTGTAATTCACAAACCTGCAGATTTATAAATGACAGCTATTGTCCGAAAATATACTGAAGTAGGGCTGCCAAGAGGACTTGAATGCGGGGCAGAATTGCAGGAAACCGATTTCAGGAGGAATCGGAATTGGATTGCATTTAAAACACAGGAAAAGAGGAAGAACGTCGACAATGATGCACTTGGCCAAAAAGGGCGTATGTGTTTTTTCCTGAATATATTCAGGAGAAAACTCATACGCCCTTTTTGGCCAACCAAGCAAGCTTGCAAAGGAAATCTGCACTACAATGAAGTCTCACTTCCCCCCGGTCAAAAGGGCCATCTGAAAAAAGTGTAAAATCCAGAAAGGCAGAACAGGCCACGGAGAACTGGGAGCCTTGTTATGCTGATGGGCGGGATGTAAATTCCCAACAGCAGCTCTGTAGAAGTGTATGGTGTTTCCTGAAACATCTAAAAAACAAAGCAACAGAGCCTAGGGCACTTCCACTTATGGTCCTATAGCTTAGGGAAATTAAAATCAAAAAGACACAGCCACCCCAAAATTTGGGACGGCTCTTTTTACAGGAATCTCTTCTGCGGCACAAGTTAAATATCCCAGAGAGCAAATAATGGATAAAGAAGTTGCGGTACTTATGTACAACAGAATACCACTCAGCAATGTAATCTATGTCACCAGGCCCGTACCAGCATAATGAGTGGATTGAGGCACGATGATTCTAAGTGAAATAAGTCACACAGAAAAAGAAACATCATAAGGTATCACTAATACGTGGAATGTGAACTTGGCTACACATGAACTGAATTACAAAACAGAACAGGGTCTCAAATTTAGAAAACCAACTTATGCTTGCTTAAGGGGGAAGGTGAGTTGGGGTGCTGCATAAAAGCAGAGTTTGAAATTAGCACAGATACCGTTCCATAAGCCAAATATGTAATAGACAAGACCTACCCCTTGCTCAACGAAATGGATTCAACAATGAGGTATCACCTCACACCTGGTAGAATAGGCATCATAGAAAATCTACAAACAAATAATGCTGGAAAGGGTGTGGAGAAAAGGAACCCTCTTCCACTATTGTTGGGAATATAAATTGATACAGTCATTATGGAGAACAATATGGAATTTCTTAAGAAACTAACAATAGAATTACCATATGATACAGCAATCCCAGTACTGGACATATACCCAGACAAAACCATAAATCAAAAAGAGTCATTCACCGCAATGTTCATTGCATCACTATTTACAATATCGAGGTAATGGAAGCAACCTAAATGCCCACAGACAGACGAATGCATAAAGCTGTGGTACATATATAAAATGGAATATTACTAAGCCATGAAAAGGAATGAAATTGGGTCATTTGTAGAGACGTCGATGGATCTAGAGACTGTCATACAGAGTGAAGTAAGTCAGAAAGAGAAAAACAAATCTGGTATATTCATGCATATATGTGGAACCTAGAAAAACTGTACAGATTAACCATTTTGCAAGGCATAAATAGAGCAACAGATGTAGACAACAAACGTATGGACAACAAGGGGGGAAAGCTGTTGGGGGGGTGGTGGTGGGAGGAGTTGAGAGACTGGGATTGGCATGTATACATTTATATGTATAAAATAGATAACCAATAAGAACCTGCTGTATAAAAATATAAAATAAAATTCAAAATTAAAAAGAAATAAAATTTAAAAAATAAAACAGAAAAAACAATTATTCCCTGCACATACATGTATTTATATGAATAAATTATTTCCATGCTTATATCTGTAAATACAAAAAAGAGGAATAAAATCTACCTTGAACCAAAAACGAAAAAGAGAAAAAAACACAGAACCCACCAGTTACACAGAGGAAAACCGTATCAGGGCACTTGCTCCAGTTGTAAACAATTCTGAAGTTGGTCAGTGGTGGGGAATCGTCTCCCATTCAGCCAGCAGCCCCCACGCAACAAGCGTCCTCATTGCAAAGCTGGGGCACCGTGCCGAGGCATCTGTGAGTAAACGTGAGCTGAGCCCCAGGCCAGTTGCTGCTGAACTATTCCCACCCGTCCCAGGTAAAACACCTGAATATATACAAGGACTTGAAAGCCTAGAGGAAGGGCCATAGAGCCACACGAGTGACAGCATGCCGGCCGACTTGGTGCCTGCAGGCCAGCCAGGATGGTCCTGGCCCTGGGTGCTCTTCTGGAAGATTTCCATTTCCCTGCCTGAGATACCCGTCCTGTCCCTGCCCCCACTGCTTTTTTCCTTCCTCACCTCTGCCCAGGGAGAAATTCCAGCAGCAGGTATGGGTGACACATCCTCTTCTTTAGCAGGTGGCAGCCTGGCAACTGCTGCAGAAAGTCCAGCAGAGCCCCACTCACACTGGGCCACCCACAAAGCCGTGGCCTCTCACTCCCTCCCACCAGCCCAGCCCCGAGACTGCTGACAGGGCAGAGAAAATGGCGTCAGGCACGGCTGCAGGGGCTCTTGCTGCCTGGAGTGGTATTTATATTGATCTCAACCCAGGCACACCTGGGGAGGGCTGGCCGGCACGGTAAGGCTGCCCAGGTCAGCCAATCATCACCCCTCAGGGGCTCACAGTTGCAGAAAATGGAACTTGCTGAACCGGCCAGGTCCAAGGAACAGGTGTGGGCTCCTGAGAGTCAGGATAGACAAGGGGCTGCAGCTTTGGCTTGTTTTCTAATCATTTTATCTGGCCCATGAGTGGGAGACAACTTCAAGAAAACCCTCTCCTAATGAGAGGAACCCAGGAGTCAGGGAAAGGAGGGGTGGGTGGTGGTTGGAGACAGAGGCCTGGTGCCCCGGGTGCAGTGGAAGTCTCTGGAAGACCAGGTGGAGGGAGGCCTCACGGAGTGATGCCCAGGG
Source organism: Globicephala melas (assembly GCF_963455315.2). Lineage (NCBI taxonomy): Eukaryota > Metazoa > Chordata > Mammalia > Artiodactyla > Delphinidae > Globicephala > Globicephala melas. The sequence continues at coordinate 291,446 of NW_027207281.1, read as the reverse complement.
TCACAGACCTGTCGCAGCTGCTGTTCGTTAGTTCAAGTCCTGCTCTGAGGTGCTCTGTGTCAGCTCTGAGCGACAGGTGAGCTGGGGGTGCTCTGCAATGAGGGCTATGTGCACGGTTCCTGTGTGCCCAGCCCTGCCAGGGTACCTGCAAGGGTAGCTCTGTATCCTGGGAGGGGCCTGATCACAAGAGCCCCGTGGGCTGGGGTGGGGGTGGGGTACCTGCCCAGGTGAGCTCCATATTCTGCGATTGGTCTGACCACGAGAGCCCCATGGGCTGCTGGGGACCTGGTAAAGGATGTCAGGACAGTCAGTGAAGCCACCGAGGATATACCTCCAGTTGCTCCTAATTCCTACACCCTGCTGGTCATTCTACCAACCACCAGGACATGGTATTCTGTATTAGTCTTCAATGATGCCTTCTTTTGTATTCCATTAGTCCCAGAGTCACAAGAAATTTTGGCTTGTGAGTGGCAGGACTCAACATACAACTAAAACAATACTTCCGGGCCGTCTGGCCCCAAGGGTGCAAAAATTCCCACACCGTCTTTGGGGAAAGCTTAGCTAAAGACCTAAAAGTTCTACCTCTGGAAAAGGAAACCCTCCTTCAATATGCAGACGACATTCTGATCGCCAGCCCTACTAAGGAGGCCTCTGAACTACCAAGCCAATAAAGGATAGAAGTTGTCCAAGAAAAAGCTCAAATATCACAGACTGCGGTGACCTGCCTGGGCTTCATTCTCACACAAGGTCAGAGAAGCCCATCCCAGGAAAGGGAAGAAACCATTTTCAGCCTTACCCCTTTCTAAAACTAGAAGACAGCTTAGGGGTTCCTGGGGAGGCCAGGGTTTGCTGCTTCTGGATCCCTAACTACAGTCTACTAGCTGGGCCTCTATATGAAACACTGAAAGGAAAAGATGATGATCCTTTTGAATAGAATCCAGAAGTGGCCTTTCAAGAATGGAAAGAGCAGTCAATTCAGACCCTTGCCCTGGAACTCCCTAATTTAGCTAAACCCTTTGACCTTTACATTCCCAGTGAAAGGTGAATCGCCATTGGAGAATTAGTGCAAAAACTGGGACCACTTGAAATGGAACAATGCAAGAATGCCATCCAGGTAGGATAAACTACGGTCACTAAGGAGCTTGGCCCACTGCCACATCTGGCCAAGATACTGGCGGTATCTAAAAACCTGGAAATCAGCAGCCCAAAAGGCCACCTCCCTCCTACGGGAAAAGGACCCCACGTGGTGATCCTAACCACCAACCATGCCCTGAAGTTGCAGGGTTCGCTCCGTGGGCACACCGACCTCGAGTGAGGAGGCCCTCCAACTCCAACATCCAGAGAGATAACCGGGGGCAACAGGGCACCATGACGACTCGTGTGAACATCACTTGACCTGGAGTTTCTCTCATAAAACAACAAGAGTGTGTCCCAAAAGAGTAGACTACTGCTTGCAGGACTTACTGCACCCAGAGGGGAGCTAATAATCTTGGCGGGGGAACAGTATACCACACTGTCACCATAGAAAAGCCTACAGACACCGTGATGATGGTGGCCAATAAGACCGGCTGGACTCCTGTTTACTTCAAAAGGCTGTTGACTCAGTAACCATCATGGTCCTTATCACCACTGACCCTGGACTGTCTGGGAGTTGAGCGGGCAGGGCTCTGACACCTGGTGCTGTTTGTACGTTAATTCAGGGGCCTAATTGAAGAAAGCGCAGACTACTGGTCAGAGCATCTAGGCTGGCAGAAACGGTCAGCCTAAGGTGGCCGAACAAATGTGGGGCGGGGTGAAACCGGCCCCCACAGCGTCTCTGCACATCTCTTTCCTGGACCCTTAAAGGTCATTAGAATCTATAACACTTCCAATGCTGGTGCTCAGGTGGACGAGCAGGGAGGCAGGGGTCCTGGGGACAATCAACGTCACCGGGAGGCTGCTGGGGAGAAGCTCTGACCCTCGCCCCAGGGTATGAGGGCTCCCAACTCAGCACTCAGCAGTTACAGAAGAAGGGTCTGCACCCTCAGCACTCCAAGAATGAGGAACGGGACAAAAGGCAGAGGAGGGGTTTGTCCCCAGCAAAGCCCATTAAAAATCCCTGGGAGATAAAAATAGAATCTGGGCAATAAAGTCAAGTCTAACCTTTTTTATCCTTTGTGCTTTGTCTAATTTCACGTGCTCCTAGGGTCCCGCATGCAGAGGTTCCACACCCGGCACTTCAGACCAGATTTCCTAGTGCAGAATGCCTGGGTCGACACCTCAGCTCCTGGGGCCCAGTGCAGACTCCACGATATAGAGCCTGAGCTACAGCCAACCCGGCCCTCGAGAGCTCTGCCGCCTCCCTCCCTCCCACTGACTCTGACAGGATCTCTACACAGCAGCCCAGCCCACAGCCCACGGGGTAGTGCATGCTCTCACCTCTCCATTCTCTGATCAAAATATAAAGTTTCCTTTGCTTGTGAACCAAACTCAGTCTCGATCTGTTGGCCCCAATGACACTGGGCAGGGGGACACTTGTTGGGGTCCACTCTGGAGGATCAGTAACAGAAATTGAGACTATTGTAACCTCAATGAACAGATGTGTGAGCCAAACTGTAGTTAACATAGAACAGTGTATAAGGCTCGGGTAAAATAAGATGTTTCTAACACTTCCATTTGATATTTCCATCACTTTTTATAAGCAAGTTCAGTGAAAAGGTTTGTCTTATTTGTCAGGTCAATATTAGAGAAACGAAGTGATTTCTTTCCAAGGATGTACATCTAATAATCTTGGTTAAACCTTCAATCTTGTTTTAAATGCTTTTCCATTGAAAATGATACCTCTCTTTCAGCTCCCCCATTTCTGAGAAGTATAAAATCTTATAATTTATTATTACCAAAGGGGAAAGGTGGGAGGAGGGATAAATTAACAGTTTGGAATTAACACATACACACTGCTATGTATAAAATAAATCATCAACAAGGAACTACTGTATAGCACAGGGAACTACACTCAACATTTTGCAATAACCTATAAGGGGAAATAATCTGAAAAAGAATAGATATTTTTATTGACATCATCTATCAATGATAGTTAAAGTGTAGCCTAAGGGAAGCTGGTGGTGAGTGCTTCTGACCCTGAAGACTTCAATCATCTAAAGTTTGGACTCTGCCTACTTCCCAAGGCCCTTAATGAACATATGTGTAGCCGTAGCTTAAAAACTTCCCCAGTTTGGGTTTCGGGGAGACACTGATTTTGAAAAAGCCCTGGTGTTCTCCTTACATGAATGGGACTCTTCCTACTGCTAAAACATGTCTGTCACACCCAGAGGATGGTATACCGTCTGATCGGGAAGAGTTTGGAAAAGGCATCTCATCTCCTCATCTCCTGGTGCTCGGGTTCACCCCTCCAGCGTCTTTACTAACAGTCTCCCCACTTGGAGATGTCAGCACTGTCAACATCCTGTTGCGTACAGTTTGGAATTTGTCCAGAGGATGAAGCGGAAGGATGAAGAACAATGAGAGACAAGTCCTAGGTGTTCAGACAGGCACATGTCACTCTAATTTCCAATCAGGAAGACAAATTGACCAAAGGCTAGGGTTGCCCATGGAAACAGTATAGGGCTTGAGGAAATCCCGCTGCTTTGTGGCCAGTTCCCATAAACACAAGTTGAACAATGGAACTCAGGGGCAGTAAAATTCACAAAACTGCAGAGTTGAAAATATCCATCACTGAAAAATGTCTTGAGGAAAGTCAGAGAAAAGGACTTGTAAGCAAGGGAGAATGGCAGGAAAGGGATTTGAGGAGGTAGAAAGGACTCGCCATTAAGCACAAGAAAAGGAGCTGAACATTGCCAACATTGCCAACATTGCAGTTGGCCAAAAAGGGTGTATGCGTTTTTTTCTGTATATATTCAAGAAAAGGGCATACACTTTTTTAGCCAACCAAACAGGTGGGCACTGGAAGTCAATACTACAAAAGATATCACTTCGCATCAGTCAGAAGAGCCATCCTCATAAAGCGTAAACAACAGAAATGCAGGACAGGGCAACGAGAAGAGGGAGCCCTGTGAGACTTATAGTGGAAATGTATATTGCCAACGGCCATTCTGGAGAAGTGTATTGTGTTTACTAAAGCATCTAAAAAATGAGCTACAGAGCATAGGGCACTTGCACTCATGGGCGTATATCTTGGGAAAAACAAAAATCGAGAGGACACAGGCACCCCAATGTTTACCCCCTCTCTGTTTAAAAGATCCTCGACTAGGATATAACTTAAATGTCTCTGGAGGGAAAAACTGGATAGAGATGTGGTACTTAGGTAGAGTGGAATATTATTCAGCCTGGAAATCAATGAAATATGGCCAGTTGTAACAACTCCGGAGGAGTTACGTATGATCATTCTAAGTGACAGAATTCAAAAAGAAAAAGACACATATCATAAGATATCACTTAAAGGTGGAATCCAAAATGGCTACACATGAAATAAATTACAAAACAAAAACATAGTCAAATATGTAGAAAACACGCATAAGGCTGCTAAACGGGAAAGGTGGGGAGGGGTGAGGCATCATCCAGGAGGTTGAAATTAGCAAAGATACCATTCCAAATACCAAACTGATAATCAACAAGGCCTACACAGTAGCTAAAAGAACTGCACTCAGCACACTCAAGTCACCGGAAAAGAATATATACGACTGGTAAGAATCTGAAAAAGAATTTATTGATGACTCTCTGTACGTGAATCAAGTGGATGTACAGCAGCAAGAAACAGAGCTTTGAAAATCAGCTGTAACCAATATAGTAATAAATTGAAAAAAATAAACGACAGAGAGACAGAGAAAACCTCTTACAACTTTTCCTCAGGGACGGTGATGCAACATGGATTGAACACATCTAGACCCACAGCAGGATGAGACATAAGGCTGGAAACTGTTTGCGCTAAGAGGAATGTGAGGTTGGGTGAGGAAATGCACACCCTTTAAAGTAATACTACCTGGTACCCATTCAATGGGTCCCAAATCTGCAGGTTCAAGGGATCTTCCTACAGCTAAAACATGCATGGAAAACCCAGAGGACTGTACACCATGTGATCGGGAGATGTGTCTAAAATGCACCTCATTTATCCTCTCCTGGTGCTCCTGTTCACCATTCCAGCCATGTTACTTAGAATCTCCCCACTTGGAGAATCAGCACATTTAAACTTCTGTTTCACACATTTTGCAAATTGTGAGGAGGATGAACGGGAAGAGGGGGAACCAATGAGAGAATAGTTGTAGGGGTTTGGACGGGCACATATCACTCTAATTTCCCATTAAGAATAAGAATTAAAGAAAGGCTCAGCCTGCCTCGCCGGAGCCAAAATAGGGCCTGAAGCAATCCTGCGGGTTTGAGGCCAGCTCACAAAAGAGCAACTTAAAAAATGGAGCTCAGGGTCACTGCAATTCACAAACCTGCAGAGTTATAAATGAAAACTAATGTCCAAAAATATGTTGAGGTAAGGCAAAGAAGAGGATCTGAATGCAAGACAGAATTGCAAGAAACAGATTTCAAGAGATAGATTGGACTCGTCTTTAATGCACATGAAAAGCGGCAGAATTTCGACAATGATGCAGTTGGCCCAAAAGGGCGTATGCGTTTTTTCCTGATTATATCCAGGAAAAAACGCATACGCACTTTATGGGCAACGAAGCAAGTAAGCAATGCAAATGTGCACAACAAAGAAGTCTCACTTCCCACCGGTCAAAAGGGCCATCCTAAAAAAGTGTAAAATCCAGAAAGGCAGGACAGGCCATGGAGAACAGGGAGCCTTTATACGCTGATGGGCAGTGTGTGAACTGCCGAGAGCCACTCTGGAGAAGTGTATGGTGGTTCCTAAATCATCTAAAAAACAGAGCTACAGAGCATAGGACACTTCCAATCATGGGAGTATATCTAGGGAAGTCTAAAAATCAACAAGACACAAGCACACCACAGTTTAGGGCTACTCTGTTTACAAGAACCTCAACTTCAGTACACCTTAAATATCCCAGGAAAGAGAACAATGGATAAAGAAGATGTGGTACTTATGTACAATGGAATATCTCTTCACCATGAAATCAATGTAATAAGGCTAGTAGAAGGATAAAGAGTGGATTTAGGTCCGATAATACTACTTGAAATAAGTCAAACAGAAAAAGAAACATATCATAAGATATCACTTATAGAGGGAGGGTAAATATGGCTGCACAAGAAATGAATTACAGAACAGAACAGTGTCTCACATTTAGAAAACACACTTATGTCAGCTTAAGGGGAAAGGAGAGGTAGGGTGATGCATAAAACCAGAGTTTGAAATTAGCACAGATACCATTCAATAAACCAAATAGGTATTAGACAAGATCTACACCTTGCTCAATGAACTGGCCTCAACACACCCTATACACCGCAGAGAAATATATCTGAGTAATAAGAATCTTAAAACCCATGTATTGATATATCTCCATAAGGGAATCAAGTGTGTGCAGAGCGGCACAAACACAGCAGTGAAAATGAGCTAAACCCCATTATAGAAATAAATTTTAAAAAGAAAACGCTGAAACAATGAAAGAGAGAAAAATTCTTACAAAATTCGCTCAGGGGCTGTGATGCAACCTGGATTGCAACCTGGATTGACCACATATAAACCCACAGCTGGATAAGACATAAGGCTGGACACTTGGGGCTGAGAGGATTGGTGAGCTTTGGTGAGCAACTGCCGAAAGTTTAATGCAATACTTCATGCTACTCAGTCCAAGGGTCCCAACACTCCAGGTTGAAGGGAATCTTCCTACAGCTAAACCATGCTTGGGAAACCCAGCGACTGGTATACCATATGATCGGGAAAGGTTTCTAAAACGCACCTCATTTTTCCTCTCCTGGGGCTGCGGATCGACATTCCAGCCGCTTTACTAACAACATCCCCACATGGAGTCAATGCCTTTAAGTTCTGGTATCGCACAGTCTGCAGTTAGTGTGGAGGATGAATGGGAATAGGGGGAACCAGTGAGAAACAAGCTGTAGCGGTTTCAATGGGCACATGTCACTCTAATGCCACATCAGTAAGAAGAATTAACCAAAGGCACAGCAAGGTGCCCCAGAAGAAAAATAGGGCTTCAAGGAATCCTGTGGTTATGGGGCAAGACCACAAAAATAAGAGCTGAAAAGTGGGGCTAAGGGCCACCGCAATTCAAAAACCTGCAGAGTTATAAAGGCCAACTATTTTCAAAAAATATATTGAGGTAAGGCTATGAAGAGACATTGAAAGCAAGGCAGAAGTGCAGGAAACCGATTTCAGGAGGTAGACTGGAATTGCATTGAAAACATATGAAGAGAGTCAGAACCTCGACAATGATGCACTTGGCCAAAAAGGGCGTATGTGTTTTTTCCTGAATATATTCAGGAAAAAACGCATACACACTTTTTGGCCAACCAAGCAAGCTTGCAAAGGAAATCTGCACTACAATGAAGTCTCACTTCCCCCCGGTCAAAAGGGCCATCTGAAAAAAGTGTAAAATCCATAAAGGCACGACAGGGCATGGAGAACTGGGAGCCTTGTTATGCTGATGGGCGGGATGGAAATTGCCAACAGCCACTCTGGAGAAGTGTATGGTGTTTCCTGAAACATCTAAAAAACAAAGCAACAGAGCCTAGGGCACTTCCACTTATGGTCCTATAGATTAGGGAAATTAAAATTAAAAAGACACAGCCACCCCAAAGTTTGGGACGGCTCTGTTTACAAGAACCTCGTTTACGGTACAAGTTCAATATCGCAGAAAGTGAAAAATGGATAAAGAAGTTGTGGTACTTACGTACAATGCAATATCACTCAGCAATGAAATCTATGTCATCAGGCCCTTAGCAGCACAATGAGTGGATTCAGGTATGATGATTCTAACTGAAATAAGTCACACAGAAAAAGAAACATCATAAGATATCAGTAATACACGGAATGTAAACTTGGCTACTCAGGAACTGAATTACAGAACAGAACAGGGTCTCCAATTTAGAAAACCAACTTATGCTTGTTTAAGGGTAAAGGTGAGTTGGGGTGCTGCATAAAACCAGAGATTGAAATGAGCACAGATAAAGTTCCTTAAGCCAAATATGGAATAGACAAGAGCTACTCCTTGCTCAACGAAATGGACTCAACACCCCATATTAAACGCCAAAGAATATACCTGACTAGTAAGAATCTTAAAACGTATGGATGGCTATGTCTGAAAGACAATCAAGCGTGTGTACAGGGGCATAAACGCAGCAGTGATAGGATTGGAGAGGTTCGGTGAGCAAATGAAGACCCTTTGAAGTCATATTGCATGGTACCCATTCCACGGGTTTCAACTACCCAGGTTTAAGGTATTCTTCCTTCAGCTAAAACATGCATGTGGAACCTAGAGTATGATCAACCATGTGATCGGGGGACGTGTTCAAATATGTCTCAGTTTTCGTACCCTGGTACTCGGGTGCAACATTCCAGACGCTTTACTAACACTCTCCCGACTTGGAGAGTCAGTCCCTTTAACCTCCTGTTTGGCCCAGTTTGCAATTTCTGCGGAAGATGAACAGGAATAGCGAGAACCAATGAGAGACTAGCTGGAGGTGTCTGGACGGGCAAATTTAACTCTCATTTCCCACCAGGAAGAGGAAATAACCAAAGGCTCAGCGTGCCGTGCCGGAACCAGATTAGGGCCTGAAGCCATCCTGCGGTGTTGCGGCCAGGTCACAAGAAAGCGAGTTGAAGAAAGGAGCTCAGGGGCACTGTAATTCACAAACCTGCAGAGTTATAAATGACAACTATCGTCCAAAAATATACTGAAGTAAGGCTGCCAAAAGGAGTTGAAAGCGGGGCAGAATTGCAGGAAACCGATTTCAGGATGTAGACTGGAATTGCATTGAAAGCATAGGAAAAGAGGCAGAAGGTCCACAAGAATGCACTTGGCCAAAAAGCGCTTATGCGTTTTTTCCTGAATATATTCAGGAAAAAACGCATACGCCCTTTTTGGCCAACCAAGCAAGCTTGCAAAGGAAATCTGCACTACAATGAAGTCTCACTTCCCCCCGGTCAAAAGGGCCATCTGAAAAAAGTGTAAAATCCAGAAAGGCAGGACAGGCCATGGAGAACTGGGAGCCTTGTTATGCTGATGGGCGGGATGTAAATTGCCAACAGACACTCGGGAGAAGTGTATGGTGTTTCCTGAAACGTCTAAAAAACAAAGCAACAGAGCCTAGGGCACTTCCACTTATGGTCCTATAGCTTAGGGAAATTAAAATCAAAAAGATACAGCCACCCCAATGTTTGGGACGCCTCTGTTTACAAGAACCTCGTTTACCGTACAAGTTCAATATCACAGAAAGTGAAAAATGGATAAAGAACTTGTGGTACTTACGTACAATGCAGTATCACTCAGCAGTGAAATCTATGTCATCAGGCCCGTAGCAGCACAATGAGTGGATTCAGGTACGATGATTCTAACTGAAATAAGTCACACAGAAAAAGAAACATCATAAGATATCAGTAATACACGGAATGTAAACTTGGCTACACAGGAACTGAATTACAGAACAGAACAGGGTCTCAAATTTAGAAAACCAACTTATGCTTGTTTAAGGGTAAAGGTGAGTTGGGGTGCTGCATAAAACCAGAGATTGAAATGAGCACAGATAAAGTTCCTTAAGCCAAATATGGAATAGACAAGAGCTACTCCTTGCTCAACGAAATGGACTCAACACCGCATATTAAACGCCTAAGAATGTACCTGACTCTTAAGTATCTTAAAACCTATGGATTGCTATGTCTCCGAAAGAGAATCAAGCATGTGTACAGGGACATAAACGCAGCAGTGATAGGATTGGAGAGGTTCGGTGAGCAAATGAAGACCCTTTGAAGTCATATTGCATGGTACCCATTCCACGGGTTTCAACTACCCAGGTTTAAGGTATTCTTCCTTCAGCTAAAACATGCATGTGGAACCTAGAGTATGATCAACCATGTGATCGGGAGACGTGTTCAAATATGTCTCAGTTTTCGTACCCTGGTACTCGGGTGCAACATTCCAGACGCTTTACTAACACTCTCCCGACTTGGAGAGTCAGTCCCTTTAACCTCCTGTTTGGCCCAGTTTGCAATTTCTGCGGAAGATGAACAGGAATAGCGAGAACCAATGAGAGACTAGCTGGAGGTGTCTGGACGGGCAAATTTAACTCTCATTTCCCACCAGGAAGAGGAAATAACCAAAGGCTCAGCGTGCCGTGCCGGAACCAGATTAGGGCCTGAAGCCATCCTGCGGTGTTGCGGCCAGCTCACAAGAAAACGAGTTGAAGAAAGGAGCTCAGGGGCACTGTAATTCACAAACCTGCAGAGTTATAAATGACAACTATCGTCCAAAAATATACTGAAGTAAGGCTGCCAAGAGGACTTGAAAGCGGGGCAGAATTGCAGGAAACCGATTTCAGAAGGTAGACTGGAATTGCATTGAAAGCATAGGAAAAGAGGCAGAACGTCCACAATGATGCACTTGGCCAAAAAGGGCGTATGCGTTTTTTCCTGAATATATTCAGGAAAAAACGCATATGCCCTTTTTGGCCAACCAAGCAAGCTTGCAAAGGAAATCTGCACTACAATGAAGTCTCACTTCCCCCCGGTCCAAAGGGCCATCTGCAAAAAGTGTAAAATCCAGAAAGGCAGGACAGGCCCTGGAGAACTGGGAGCCTTGTTATGCTGATGGGCGGGATGTAAATTGCCAACAGACACTCGGGAGAAGTGTATGGTGTTTCCTGAAACATCTAAAAAACAAAGCAACAGAGCCTAGGGCACTTCCACTTATGGTCCTATAGCTTAGGGAAATTAAAATCAAAAAGATACAGCCACCCCAATGTTTGGGACGCCTCTGTTTACAAGAACCTCGTTTACCGTACAAGTTCAATATCACAGAAAGTGAAAAATGGATAAAGAACTTGTGGTACTTACGTACAATGCAGTATCACTCAGCAATGAAATCTATGTCATCAGGCCCGTAGCAGCATAATGAGTGGATTCAGGTACGATGATTCTAACTGAAATAAGTCACACAGAAACAGAAACATCATAAGATATCACTAACACACGGAATGTAAACTTGGCTACACAGGAACTGAATTACAGAACAGAACAGGGTCTCAAATTTAGAAAACCAACTTATGCTTGTTTAAGGGGAAAGGTGAGTTGGGGTGCTGCATAAAACCAGAGATTGAAATGAGCACAGATAAATTTCCTTAAGCCAAATATGGAATAGACAAGAGCTACTCCTTGCTCAACGAAATGGACTCAACACCGCATATTAAACGCCTAAGAATGTACCTCACTAGTAAGTATCTTAAAACCTATGGATTGCTATGTCTCCGAAAGAGAATCAAGCATGTGTACAGGGGCATAAACGCAGCAGTGATAGGATTGGAGAGGTTCGGTGAGCAAATGCAGACCCTTTGAAGTCATATTGCATGGTACCCATTCCATGGGTCTCAACTCTCCAGGTTTATGAGATTCTTCCTTCAGCTAAAACATGCATGTGGAACCCAGAGTATGATCCACTGTGTGATCGAGAAACGTGTTCAAATGTGTCTCACTTTTCGTTCCCTGGTACTCGGGTGCAACATTCCAGACGCTTTACTAACACTCTCCCAACTTGGAGAGTCAGTCCCTTTAACCTCCTGTTTGGCCCAGTTTGCAATTTCTGCGGAAGATGAACAGGAATAGCGAGAACCAATGAGAGACTAGCTGGAGGTGTCTGGACGGGCAAATTTAACTCTCATTTCCCACAGGGAAGAGGAATAAACCAAAGGCTCAGCATGCCGTGCCGGAACCAGATTAGGGCCTGAAGCAATCCTGCGGTGTTGTGGCCAGCTCAAAAGAAAGCGAGTTGAAGAAAGGAGCTCAGGGGCACTGTAATTCACAAACCTGCAGATTTATAAATGACAGCTATTGTCCGAAAATATACTGAAGTAGGGCTGCCAAGAGGACTTGAATGCGGGGCAGAATTGCAGGAAACCGATTTCAGGAGGAATCGGAATTGGATTGCATTTAAAACACAGGAAAAGAGGAAGAACGTCGACAATGATGCACTTGGCCAAAAAGGGCGTATGTGTTTTTTCCTGAATATATTCAGGAGAAAACTCATACGCCCTTTTTGGCCAACCAAGCAAGCTTGCAAAGGAAATCTGCACTACAATGAAGTCTCACTTCCCCCCGGTCAAAAGGGCCATCTGAAAAAAGTGTAAAATCCAGAAAGGCAGAACAGGCCACGGAGAACTGGGAGCCTTGTTATGCTGATGGGCGGGATGTAAATTCCCAACAGCAGCTCTGTAGAAGTGTATGGTGTTTCCTGAAACATCTAAAAAACAAAGCAACAGAGCCTAGGGCACTTCCACTTATGGTCCTATAGCTTAGGGAAATTAAAATCAAAAAGACACAGCCACCCCAAAATTTGGGACGGCTCTTTTTACAGGAATCTCTTCTGCGGCACAAGTTAAATATCCCAGAGAGCAAATAATGGATAAAGAAGTTGCGGTACTTATGTACAACAGAATACCACTCAGCAATGTAATCTATGTCACCAGGCCCGTACCAGCATAATGAGTGGATTGAGGCACGATGATTCTAAGTGAAATAAGTCACACAGAAAAAGAAACATCATAAGGTATCACTAATACACGGAATGTGAACTTGGCTACACATGAACTGAATTACAAAACAGAACAGGGTCTCAAATTTAGAAAACCAACTTATGCTTGCTTAAGGGGGAAGGTGAGTTGGGGTGCTGCATAAAAGCAGAGTTTGAAATTAGCACAGATACCGTTCCATAAGCCAAATATGTAATAGACAAGACCTACCCCTTGCTCAACGAAATGGATTCAACAATGAGGTATCACCTCACACCTGGTAGAATAGGCATCATAGAAAATCTACAAACAAATAATGCTGGAAAGGGTGTGGAGAAAAGGAACCCTCTTCCACTATTGTTGGGAATATAAATTGATACAGTCATTATGGAGAACAATATGGAATTTCTTAAGAAACTAACAATAGAATTACCATATGATACAGCAATCCCAGTACTGGACATATACCCAGACAAAACCATAAATCAAAAAGAGTCATTCACCGCAATGTTCATTGCATCACTATTTACAATATCGAGGTAATGGAAGCAACCTAAATGCCCACAGACAGACGAATGCATAAAGCTGTGGTACATATATAAAATGGAATATTACTAAGCCATGAAAAGGAATGAAATTGGGTCATTTGTAGAGACGTCGATGGATCTAGAGACTGTCATACAGAGTGAAGTAAGTCAGAAAGAGAAAAACAAATCTTGTATATTCATGCATATATGTGGAACCTAGAAAAACTGTACAGATTAACCATTTTGCAAGGCATAAATAGAGCAACAGATGTAGACAACAAACGTATGGACAACAAGGGGGGAAAGCTGTTGGGGGGGTGGTGGTGGGAGGAGTTGAGAGACTGGGATTGGCATGTATACATTTATATGTATAAAATAGATAACCAATAAGAACCTGCTGTATAAAAATATAAAATAAAATTCAAAATTAAAAAGAAATAAAATTTAAAAAATAAAACAGAAAAAACAATTATTCCCTGCACATACATGTATTTATATGAATAAATTATTTCCATGCTTATATCTGTAAATACAAAAAAGAGGAATAAAATCTACCTTGAACCAAAAACGAAAAAGAGAAAAAAACACAGAACCCACCAGTTACACAGAGGAAAACCGTATCAGGGCACTTGCTCCAGTTGTAAACAATTCTGAAGTTGGTCAGTGGTGGGGAATCGTCTCCCATTCAGCCAGCAGCCCCCACGCAACAAGCGTCCTCATTGCAAAGCTGGGGCACCGTGCCGAGGCATCTGTGAGTAAACGTGAGCTGAGCCCCAGGCCAGTTGCTGCTGAACTATTCCCACCCGTCCCAGGTAAAACACCTGAATATATACAAGGACTTGAAAGCCTAGAGGAAGGGCCATAGAGCCACACGAGTGACAGCATGCCGGCCGACTTGGTGCCTGCAGGCCAGCCAGGATGGTCCTGGCCCTGGGTGCTCTTCTGGAAGATTTCCATTTCCCTGCCTGAGATACCCGTCCTGTCCCTGCCCCCACTGCTTTTTTCCTTCCTCACCTCTGCCCAGGGAGAAATTCCAGCAGCAGGTATGGGTGACACATCCTCTTCTTTAGCAGGTGGCAGCCTGGCAACTGCTGCAGAAAGTCCAGCAGAGCCCCACTCACACTGGGCCACCCACAAAGCCGTGGCCTCTCACTCCCTCCCACCAGCCCAGCCCCGAGACTGCTGACAGGGCAGAGAAAATGGCGTCAGGCACGGCTGCAGGGGCTCTTGCTGCCTGGAGTGGTATTTATATTGATCTCAACCCAGGCACACCTGGGGAGGGCTGGCCGGCACGGTAAGGCTGCCCAGGTCAGCCAATCATCACCCCTCAGGGGCTCACAGTTGCAGAAAATGGAACTTGCTGAACCGGCCAGGTCCAAGGAACAGGTGTGGGCTCCTGAGAGTCAGGATAGACAAGGGGCTGCAGCTTTGGCTTGTTTTCTAATCATTTTATCTGGCCCATGAGTGGGAGACAACTTCAAGAAAACCCTCTCCTAATGAGAGGAACCCAGGAGTCAGGGAAAGGAGGGGTGGGTGGTGGTTGGAGACAGAGGCCTGGTGCCCCGGGTGCAGTGGAAGTCTCTGGAAGACCAGGTGGAGGGAGGCCTCACGGAGTGATGCCCAGGGTCACAGACCTGTCGCAGCTGCTGTTTGTTAGTTCAAGTCCTGCTCTGAGGTGCTCTGTGTCAGCTCTGAGCGACAGGTGAGCTGGGGGTGCTCTGCAATGAGGGCTATGTGCACGGTTCCTGTGTGCCCAGCCCTGCCAGGGTACCTGCAAGGGTAGCTCTGTATCCTGGGAGGGGCCTGATCACAAGAGCCCCGTGGGCTGGGGTGGGGGTGGGGTACCTGCCCAGGTGAGCTCCATATTCTGCGATTGGTCTGACCACGAGAGCCCCATGGGCTGCTGGGGACCTGGTAAAGGATGTCAGGACAGTCAGTGAAGCCACCGAGGATATACCTCCAGTTGCTCCTAATTCCTACACCCTGCTGGTCATTCTACCAACCACCAGGACATGGTATTCTGTATTAGTCTTCAATGATGCCTTCTTTTGTATTCCATTAGTCCCAGAGTCACAAGAAATTTTGGCTTGTGAGTGGCAGGACTCAACATACAACTAAAACAATACTTCCGGGCCGTCTGGCCCCAAGGGTGCAAAAATTCCCACACCGTCTTTGGGGAAAGCTTAGCTAAAGACCTAAAAGTTCTACCTCTGGAAAAGGAAACCCTCCTTCAATATGCAGACGACATTCTGATCGCCAGCCCTACTAAGGAGGCCTCTGAACTACCAAGCCAATAAAGGATAGAAGTTGTCCAAGAAAAAGCTCAAATATCACAGACTGCGGTGACCTGCCTGGGCTTCATTCTCACACAAGGTCAGAGAAGCCCATCCCAGGAAAGGGAAGAAACCATTTTCAGCCTTACCCCTTTCTAAAACTAGAAGACAGCTTAGGGGTTCCTGGGGAGGCCAGGGTTTGCTGCTTCTGGATCCCTAACTACAGTCTACTAGCTGGGCCTCTATATGAAACACTGAAAGGAAAAGATGATGATCCTTTTGAATAGAATCCAGAAGTGGCCTTTCAAGAATGGAAAGAGCAGTCAATTCAGACCCTTGCCCTGGAACTCCCTAATTTAGCTAAACCCTTTGACCTTTACATTCCCAGTGAAAGGTGAATCGCCATTGGAGAATTAGTGCAAAAACTGGGACCACTTGAAATGGAACAATGCAAGAATGCCATCCAGGTAGGATAAACTACGGTCACTAAGGAGCTTGGCCCACTGCCACATCTGGCCAAGATACTGGCGGTATCTAAAAACCTGGAAATCAGCAGCCCAAAAGGCCACCTCCCTCCTACGGGAAAAGGACCCCACGTGGTGATCCTAACCACCAACCATGCCCTGAAGTTGCAGGGTTCGCTCCGTGGGCACACCGACCTCGAGTGAGGAGGCCCTCCAACTCCAACATCCAGAGAGATAACCGGGGGCAACAGGGCACCATGACGACTCGTGTGAACATCACTTGACCTGGAGTTTCTCTCATAAAACAACAAGAGTGTGTCCCAAAAGAGTAGACTACTGCTTGCAGGACTTACTGCACCCAGAGGGGAGCTAATAATCTTGGCGGGGGAACAGTATACCACACTGTCACCATAGAAAAGCCTACAGACACCGTGATGATGGTGGCCAATAAGACCGGCTGGACTCCTGTTTACTTCAAAAGGCTGTTGACTCAGTAACCATCATGGTCCTTATCACCACTGACCCTGGACTGTCTGGGAGTTGAGCGGGCAGGGCTCTGACACCTGGTGCTGTTTGTACGTTAATTCAGGGGCCTAATTGAAGAAAGCGCAGACTACTGGTCAGAGCATCTAGGCTGGCAGAAACGGTCAGCCTAAGGTGGCCGAACAAATGTGGGGCGGGGTGAAACCGGCCCCCACAGCGTCTCTGCACATCTCTTTCCTGGACCCTTAAAGGTCATTAGAATCTATAACACTTCCAATGCTGGTGCTCAGGTGGACGAGCAGGGAGGCAGGGGTCCTGGGGACAATCAACGTCACCGGGAGGCTGCTGGGGAGAAGCTCTGACCCTCGCCCCAGGGTATGAGGGCTCCCAACTCAGCACTCAGCAGTTACAGAAGAAGGGTCTGCACCCTCAGCACTCCAAGAATGAGGAACGGGACAAAAGGCAGAGGAGGGGTTTGTCCCCAGCAAAGCCCATTAAAAATCCCTGGGAGATAAAAATAGAATCTGGGCAATAAAGTCAAGTCTAACCTTTTTTATCCTTTGTGCTTTGTCTAATTTCACGTGCTCCTAGGGTCCCGCATGCAGAGGTTCCACACCCGGCACTTCAGACCAGATTTCCTAGTGCAGAATGCCTGGGTCGACACCTCAGCTCCTGGGGCCCAGTGCAGACTCCACGATATAGAGCCTGAGCTACAGCCAACCCGGCCCTCGAGAGCTCTGCCGCCTCCCTCCCTCCCACTGACTCTGACAGGATCTCTACACAGCAGCCCAGCCCACAGCCCACGGGGTAGTGCATGCTCTCACCTCTCCATTCTCTGATCAAAATATAAAGTTTCCTTTGCTTGTGAACCAAACTCAGTCTCGATCTGTTGGCCCCAATGACACTGGGCAGGGGGACACTTGTTGGGGTCCACTCTGGAGGATCAGTAACAGAAATTGAGACTATTGTAACCTCAATGAACAGATGTGTGAGCCAAACTGTAGTTAACATAGAACAGTGTATAAGGCTCGGGTAAAATAAGATGTTTCTAACACTTCCATTTGATATTTCCATCACTTTTTATAAGCAAGTTCAGTGAAAAGGTTTGTCTTATTTGTCAGGTCAATATTAGAGAAACGAAGTGATTTCTTTCCAAGGATGTACATCTAATAATCTTGGTTAAACCTTCAATCTTGTTTTAAATGCTTTTCCATTGAAAATGATACCTCTCTTTCAGCTCCCCCATTTCTGAGAAGTATAAAATCTTATAATTTATTATTACCAAAGGGGAAAGGTGGGAGGAGGGATAAATTAACAGTTTGGAATTAACACATACACACTGCTATGTATAAAATAAATCATCAACAAGGAACTACTGTATAGCACAGGGAACTACACTCAACATTTTGCAATAACCTATAAGGGGAAATAATCTGAAAAAGAATAGATATTTTTATTGACATCATCTATCAATGATAGTTAAAGTGTAGCCTAAGGGAAGCTGGTGGTGAGTGCTTCTGACCCTGAAGACTTCAATCATCTAAAGTTTGGACTCTGCCTACTTCCCAAGGCCCTTAATGAACATATGTGTAGCCGTAGCTTAAAAACTTCCCCAGTTTGGGTTTCGGGGAGACACTGATTTTGAAAAAGCCCTGGTGTTCTCCTTACATGAATGGGACTCTTCCTACTGCTAAAACATGTCTGTCACACCCAGAGGATGGTATACCGTCTGATCGGGAAGAGTTTGGAAAAGGCATCTCATCTCCTCATCTCCTGGTGCTCGGGTTCACCCCTCCAGCGTCTTTACTAACAGTCTCCCCACTTGGAGATGTCAGCACTGTCAACATCCTGTTGCGTACAGTTTGGAATTTGTCCAGAGGATGAAGCGGAAGGATGAAGAACAATGAGAGACAAGTCCTAGGTGTTCAGACAGGCACATGTCACTCTAATTTCCAATCAGGAAGACGAATTGACCAAAGGCTAGGGTTGCCCATGGAAACAGTATAGGGCTTGAGGAAATCCCGCTGCTTTGTGGCCAGTTCCCATAAACACAAGTTGAACAATGGAACTCAGGGGCAGTAAAATTCACAAAACTGCAGAGTTGAAAATATCCATCACTGAAAAATGTCTTGAGGAAAGTCAGAGAAAAGGACTTGTAAGCAAGGGAGAATGGCAGGAAAGGGATTTGAGGAGGTAGAAAGGACTCGCCATTAAGCACAAGAAAAGGAGCTGAACATTGCCAACATTGCCAACATTGCAGTTGGCCAAAAAGGGTGTATGCGTTTTTTTCTGTATATATTCAAGAAAAGGGCATACACTTTTTTAGCCAACCAAACAGGTGGGCACTGGAAGTCAATACTACAAAAGATATCACTTCGCATCAGTCAGAAGAGCCATCCTCATAAAGCGTAAACAACAGAAATGCAGGACAGGGCAACGAGAAGAGGGAGCCCTGTGAGACTTATAGTGGAAATGTATATTGCCAACGGCCATTCTGGAGAAGTGTATTGTGTTTACTAAAGCATCTAAAAAATGAGCTACAGAGCATAGGGCCCTTGCACTCATGGGCGTATATCTTGGGAAAAACAAAAATCGAGAGGACACAGGCACCCCAATGTTTACCCCCTCTCTGTTTAAAAGATCCTCGACTAGGATATAACTTAAATGTCTCTGGAGGGAAAAACTGGATAGAGATGTGGTACTTAGGTAGAGTGGAATATTATTCAGCCTGGAAATCAATGAAATATGGCCAGTTGTAACAACTCCGGAGGAGTTACGTATGATCATTCTAAGTGACAGAATTCAAAAAGAAAAAGACACATATCATAAGATATCACTTAAAGGTGGAATCCAAAATGGCTACACATGAAATAAATTACAAAACAAAAACATAGTCAAATATGTAGAAAACACGCATAAGGCTGCTAAACGGGAAAGGTGGGGAGGGGTGAGGCATCATCCAGGAGGTTGAAATTAGCAAAGATACCATTCCAAATACCAAACTGATAATCAACAAGGCCTACACAGTAGCTAAAAGAACTGCACTCAGCACACTCAAGTCACCGGAAAAGAATATATACGACTGGTAAGAATCTGAAAAAGAATTTATTGATGACTCTCTGTACGTGAATCAAGTGGATGTACAGCAGCAAGAAACAGAGCTTTGAAAATCAGCTGTAACCAATATAGTAATAAATTGAAAAAAATAAACGACAGAGAGACAGAGAAAACCTCTTACAACTTTTCCTCAGGGACGGTGATGCAACATGGATTGAACACATCTAGACCCACAGCAGGATGAGACATAAGGCTGGAAACTGTTTGCGCTAAGAGGAATGTGAGGTTGGGTGAGGAAATGCACACCCTTTAAAGTAATACTACCTGGTACCCATTCAATGGGTCCCAAATCTGCAGGTTCAAGGGATCTTCCTACAGCTAAAACATGCATGGAAAACCCAGAGGACTGTACACCATGTGATCGGGAGATGTGTCTAAAATGCACCTCATTTATCCTCTCCTGGTGCTCCTGTTCACCATTCCAGCCATGTTACTTAGAATCTCCCCACTTGGAGAATCAGCACATTTAAACTTCTGTTTCACACATTTTGCAAATTGTGAGGAGGATGAACGGGAAGAGGGGGAACCAATGAGAGAATAGTTGTAGGGGTTTGGACGGGCACATATCACTCTAATTTCCCATTAAGAATAAGAATTAAAGAAAGGCTCAGCCTGCCTCGCCGGAGCCAAAATAGGGCCTGAAGCAATCCTGCGGGTTTGAGGCCAGCTCACAAAAGAGCAACTTAAAAAATGGAGCTCAGGGTCACTGCAATTCACAAACCTGCAGAGTTATAAATGAAAACTAATGTCCAAAAATATGTTGAGGTAAGGCAAAGAAGAGGATCTGAATGCAAGACAGAATTGCAAGAAACAGATTTCAAGAGATAGATTGGACTCGTCTTTAATGCACATGAAAAGCGGCAGAATTTCGACAATGATGCAGTTGGCCCAAAAGGGCGTATGCGTTTTTTCCTGATTATATCCAGGAAAAAACGCATACGCACTTTATGGGCAACGAAGCAAGTAAGCAATGCAAATGTGCACAACAAAGAAGTCTCACTTCCCACCGGTCAAAAGGGCCATCCTAAAAAAGTGTAAAATCCAGAAAGGCAGGACAGGCCATGGAGAACAGGGAGCCTTTATACGCTGATGGGCAGTGTGTGAACTGCCGAGAGCCACTCTGGAGAAGTGTATGGTGGTTCCTAAATCATCTAAAAAACAGAGCTACAGAGCATAGGACACTTCCAATCATGGGAGTATATCTAGGGAAGTCTAAAAATCAACAAGACACAAGCACACCACAGTTTAGGGCTACTCTGTTTACAAGAACCTCAACTTCAGTACACCTTAAATATCCCAGGAAAGAGAACAATGGATAAAGAAGATGTGGTACTTATGTACAATGGAATATCTCTTCACCATGAAATCAATGTAATAAGGCTAGTAGAAGGATAAAGAGTGGATTTAGGTCCGATAATACTACTTGAAATAAGTCAAACAGAAAAAGAAACATATCATAAGATATCACTTATAGAGGGAGGGTAAATATGGCTGCACAAGAAATGAATTACAGAACAGAACAGTGTCTCACATTTAGAAAACACACTTATGTCAGCTTAAGGGGAAAGGAGAGGTAGGGTGATGCATAAAACCAGAGTTTGAAATTAGCACAGATACCATTCAATAAACCAAATAGGTATTAGACAAGATCTACACCTTGCTCAATGAACTGGCCTCAACACACCCTATACACCGCAGAGAAATATATCTGAGTAATAAGAATCTTAAAACCCATGTATTGATATATCTCCATAAGGGAATCAAGTGTGTGCAGAGCGGCACAAACACAGCAGTGAAAATGAGCTAAACCCCATTATAGAAATAAATTTTAAAAAGAAAACGCTGAAACAATGAAAGAGAGAAAAATTCTTACAAAATTCGCTCAGGGGCTGTGATGCAACCTGGATTGCAACCTGGATTGACCACATATAAACCCACAGCTGGATAAGACATAAGGCTGGACACTTGGGGCTGAGAGGATTGGTGAGCTTTGGTGAGCAACTGCCGAAAGTTTAATGCAATACTTCATGCTACTCAGTCCAAGGGTCCCAACACTCCAGGTTGAAGGGAATCTTCCTACAGCTAAACCATGCTTGGGAAACCCAGCGACTGGTATACCATATGATCGGGAAAGGTTTCTAAAACGCACCTCATTTTTCCTCTCCTGGGGCTGCGGATCGACATTCCAGCCGCTTTACTAACAACATCCCCACATGGAGTCAATGCCTTTAAGTTCTGGTATCGCACAGTCTGCAGTTAGTGTGGAGGATGAATGGGAATAGGGGGAACCAGTGAGAAACAAGCTGTAGCGGTTTCAATGGGCACATGTCACTCTAATGCCACATCAGTAAGAAGAATTAACCAAAGGCACAGCAAGGTGCCCCAGAAGAAAAATAGGGCTTCAAGGAATCCTGTGGTTATGGGGCAAGACCACAAAAATAAGAGCTGAAAAGTGGGGCTAAGGGCCACCGCAATTCAAAAACCTGCAGAGTTATAAAGGCCAACTATTTTCAAAAAATATATTGAGGTAAGGCTATGAAGAGACATTGAAAGCAAGGCAGAAGTGCAGGAAACCGATTTCAGGAGGTAGACTGGAATTGCATTGAAAACATATGAAGAGAGTCAGAACCTCGACAATGATGCACTTGGCCAAAAAGGGCGTATGTGTTTTTTCCTGAATATATTCAGGAAAAAACGCATACACACTTTTTGGCCAACCAAGCAAGCTTGCAAAGGAAATCTGCACTACAATGAAGTCTCACTTCCCCCCGGTCAAAAGGGCCATCTGAAAAAGGTGTAAAATCCAGAAAGGCAGGACAGGCCATGGAGAACTGGGAGCCTTGTTATGCTGATGGGCGGGATGGAAATTGCCAACAGACACTCTGGAGAAGTGTATGGTGTTTCCTGAAACATCTAAAAAACAAAGCAACAGAGCCTAGGGCACTTCCACTTATGGTCCTATAGCTTAGGGAAATTAAAATCAAAAAGATACAGCCACCCCAATGTTTGGGACGCCTCTGTTTACAAAAACCTCGTTTACCGTACAAGTTCAATATCACAGAAAGTGAAAAATGGATAAAGAACTTGTGGTACTTACGTACAATGCAGTATCACTCAGCAGTGAAATCTATGTCATCAGGCCCGTAGCAGCACAATGAGTGGATTCAGGTACGATGATTCTAACTGAAATAAGTCACACAGAAAAAGAAACATCATAAGATATCACTAATACACGGAATGTAAACTTGGCTACACAGGAACTGAATTACAGAACAGAACAGGGTCTCAAATTTAGAAAACCAACTTATGCTTGTTTAAGGGGAAAGGTGAGTTGGGGTGCTGCATAAAACCAGAGATTGAAATGAGCACAGATAAAGTTCCTTAAGCCAAATATGGAATAGACAAGAGCTACTCCTTGCTCAACGAAATGGACTCAACACCGCATATTAAACGCCTAAGAATGTACCTGACTCTTAAGTATCTTAAAACCTATGGATTGCTATGTCTCCGAAAGAGAATCAAGCATGTGTACAGGGACATAAACGCAGCAGTGATAGGATTGGAGAGGTTCGGTGAGCAAATGAAGACCCTTTGAAGTCATATTGCATGGTACCCATTCCACGGGTTTCAACTACCCAGGTTTAAGGTATTCTTCCTTCAGCTAAAACATGCATGTGGAACCTAGAGTATGATCAACCATGTGATCGGGAGACGTGTTCAAATATGTCTCAGTTTTCGTACCCTGGTACTCGGGTGCAACATTCCAGATGCTTTACTAACACTCTCCCCACTTGGAGAGTCAGTCCCTTTAACCTCCTGTTTGGCCCAGTTTGCAATTTCTGCGGAAGATGAACAGGAATAGCGAGAACCAATGAGAGACTAGCTGGAGGTGTCTGGACGGGCAAATTTAACTCTCATTTCCCACCAGGAAGAGGAAATAACCAAAGGCTCAGCGTGCCGTGCCGGAACCAGATTAGGGCCTGAAGCCATCCTGCGGTGTTGCGGCCAGCTCACAAGAAAACGAGTTGAAGAAAGGAGCTCAGGGGCACTGTAATTCACAAACCTGCAGAGTTATAAATGACAACTATCGTCCAAAAATATACTGAAGTAAGGCTGCCAAGAGGACTTGAAAGCGGGGCAGAATTGCAGGAAACCGATTTCAGGAGGTAGACTGGAATTGCATTGAAAGCATAGGAAAAGAGGCAGAACGTCCACAATGATGCACTTGGCCAAAAAGGGCGTATGCATTTTTTCCTGAATATATTCAGGAAAAAACGCATACGCCCTTTTTGGCCAACCAAGCAAGCTTGCAAAGGAAATCTGCACTACAATGAAGTCTCACTTCCCCCCGGTCAAAAGGGCCATCTGAAAAAAGTGTAAAATCCAGAAAGGCAGGACAGGCCATGGAGAACTGGGAGCCTTGTTATGCTGATGGGCGGGATGTAAATTGCCAACAGACACTCGGGAGAAGTGTATGGTGTTTCCTGAAACATCTAAAAAACAAAGCAACAGAGCCTAGGGCACTTCCACTTATGGTCCTATAGCTTAGGGAAATTAAAATCCAAAAGATACAGCCACCCCAATGTTTGGGACGCCTCTGTTTACAAGAACCTCGTTTACCGTACAAGTTCAATATCACAGAAAGTGAAAAATGGATAAAGAACTTGTGGTACTTACGTACAATGCAGTATCACTCAGCAGTGAAATCTATGTCATCAGGCCCGTAGCAGCACAATGAGTGGATTCAGGTACGATGATTCTAACTGAAATAAGTCACACAGAAAAAGAAACATCATAAGATATCAGTAATACACGGAATGTAAACTTGGCTACACAGGAACTGAATTACAGAACAGAACAGGGTCTCAAATTTAGAAAACCAACTTATGCTTGTTTAAGGGTAAAGGTGAGTTGGGGTGCTGCATAAAACCAGAGATTGAAATGAGCACAGATAAAGTTCCTTAAGCCAAATATGGAATAGACAAGAGCTACTCCTTGCTCAACGAAATGGACTCAACACCGCATATTAAACGCCTAAGAATGTACCTGACTCTTAAGTATCTTAAAACCTATGGATTGCTATGTCTCCGAAAGAGAATCAAGCATGTGTACAGGGACATAAACGCAGCAGTGATAGGATTGGAGAGGTTCGGTGAGCAAATGAAGACCCTTTGAAGTCATATTGCATGGTACCCATTCCACGGGTTTCAACTACCCAGGTTTAAGGTATTCTTCCTTCAGCTAAAACATGCATGTGGAACCTAGAGTATGATCAACCATGTGATCGGGAGACGTGTTCAAATATGTCTCAGTTTTCGTACCCTGGTACTCGGGTGCAACATTCCAGACGCTTTACTAACACTCTCCCCACTTGGAGAGTCAGTCCCTTTAACCTCCTGTTTGGCCCAGTTTGCAATTTCTGCGGAAGATGAACAGGAATAGCGAGAACCAATGAGAGACTAGCTGGAGGTGTCTGGACGGGCAAATTTAACTCTCATTTCCCACCAGGAAGAGGAAATAACCAAAGGCTCAGCGTGCCGTGCCGGAACCAGATTAGGGCCTGAAGCCATCCTGCGGTGTTGCGGCCAGCTCACAAGAAAGCGAGTTGAAGAAAGGAGCTCAGGGGCACTGTAATTCACAAACCTGCAGAGTTATAAATGACAACTATCGTCCAAAAATATACTGAAGTAAGGCTGCCAAGAGGACTTGAAAGCGGGGCAGAATTGCAGGAAACCGATTTCAGGAGGTAGACTGGAATTGCATTGAAAGCATAGGAAAAGAGGCAGAACGTCCACAATGATGCACTTGGCCAAAAAGGGCGTATGCGTTTTTTCCTGAATATATTCAGGAAAAAACGCATACGCCCTTTTTGGCCAACCAAGCAAGCTTGCAAAGGAAATCTGCACTACAATGAAGTCTCACTTCCCCCCGGTCAAAAGGGCCATCTGAAAAAAGTGTAAAATCCAGAAAGGCAGGACAGGCCCTGGAGAACTGGGAGCCTTGTTATGCTGATGGGCGGGATGTAAATTGCCAACAGACACTCGGGAGAAGTGTATGGTGTTTCCTGAAACATCTAAAAAACAAAGCAACAGAGCCTAGGGCACTTCCACTTATGGTCCTATAGCTTAGGGAAATTAAAATCCAAAAGATACAGCCACCCCAATGTTTGGGACGCCTCTGTTTACAAGAACCTCGTTTACCGTACAAGTTCAATATCACAGAAAGTGAAAAATGGATAAAGAACTTGTGGTACTTACGTACAATGCAGTATCACTCAGCAGTGAAATCTATGTCATCAGGCCCGTAGCAGCACAATGAGTGGATTCAGGTACGATGATTCTAACTGAAATAAGTCACACAGAAAAAGAAACATCATAAGATATCAGTAATACACGGAATGTAAACTTGGCTACACAGGAACTGAATTACAGAACAGAACAGGGTCTCAAATTTAGAAAACCACCTTATGCTTGTTTAAGGGTAAAGGTGAGTTGGGGTGCTGCATAAAACCAGAGATTGAAATGAGCACAGATAAAGTTCCTTAAGCCAAATATGGAATAGACAAGAGCTACTCCTTGCTCAACGAAATGGACTCAACACCGCATATTAAACGCCTAAGAATGTACCTGACTCTTAAGTATCTTAAAACCTATGGATTGCTATGTCTCCGAAAGAGAATCAAGCATGTGTACAGGGACATAAACGCAGCAGTGATAGGATTGGAGAGGTTCGGTGAGCAAATGAAGACCCTTTGAAGTCATATTGCATGGTACCCATTCCACGGGTTTCAACTACCCAGGTTTAAGGTATTCTTCCTTCAGCTAAAACATGCATGTGGAACCTAGAGTATGATCAACCATGTGATCGGGAGACGTGTTCAAATATGTCTCAGTTTTCGTACCCTGGTACTCGGGTGCAACATTCCAGACGCTTTACTAACACTCTCCCCACTTGGAGAGTCAGTCCCTTTAACCTCCTGTTTGGCCCAGTTTGCAATTTCTGCGGAAGATGAACAGGAATAGCGAGAACCAATGAGAGACTAGCTGGAGGTGTCTGGACGGGCAAATTTAACTCTCATTTCCCACCAGGAAGAGGAAATAACCAAAGGCTCAGCGTGCCGTGCCGGAACCAGATTAGGGCCTGAAGCCATCCTGCGGTGTTGCGGCCAGGTCACAAGAAAGCGAGTTGAAGAAAGGAGCTCAGGGGCACTGTAATTCACAAACCTGCAGAGTTATAAATGACAACTATCGTCCAAAAATATACTGAAGTAAGGCTGCCAAGAGGACTTGAAAGCGGGGCAGAATTGCAGGAAACCGATTTCAGGAGGTAGACTGGAATTGCATTGAAAGCATAGGAAAAGAGGCAGAACGTCCACAATGATGCACTTGGCCAAAAAGGGCGTATGCGTTTTTTCCTGAATATATTCAGGAAAACACGCATACGCCCTTTTTGGCCAACCAAGCAAGCTTGCAAAGGAAATCTGCACTACAATGAAGTCTCACTTCCCCCCGGTCAAAAGGGCCATCTGAAAAAAGTGTAAAATCCAGAAAGGCAGGACAGGCCCTGGAGAACTGGGAGCCTTGTTATGCTGATGGGCGGGATGTAAATTGCCAACAGACACTCGGGAGAAGTGTATGGTGTTTCCTGAAACATCTAAAAAACAAAGCAACAGAGCCTAGGGCACTTCCACTTATGGTCCTATAGCTTAGGGAAATTAAAATCAAAAAGATACAGCCACCCCAATGTTTGGGACGCCTCTGTTTACAAGAACCTCGTTTACCGTACAAGTTCAATATCACAGAAAGTGAAAAATGGATAAAGAACTTGTGGTACTTACGTACAATGCAGTATCACTCAGCAGTGAAATCTATGTCATCAGGCCCGTAGCAGCACAATGAGTGGATTCAGGTACGATGATTCTAACTGAAATAAGTCACACAGAAAAAGAAACATCATAAGATATCAGTAATACACGGAATGTAAACTTGGCTACACAGGAACTGAATTACAGAACAGAACAGGGTCTCAAATTTAGAAAACCACCTTATGCTTGTTTAAGGGTAAAGGTGAGTTGGGGTGCTGCATAAAACCAGAGATTGAAATGAGCACAGATAAAGTTCCTTAAGCCAAATATGGAATAGACAAGAGCTACTCCTTGCTCAACGAAATGGACTCAACACCGCATATTAAACGCCTAAGAATGTACCTGACTCTTAAGTATCTTAAAACCTATGGATTGCTATGTCTCCGAAAGAGAATCAAGCATGTGTACAGGGACGTAAACGCAGCAGTGATAGGATTGGAGAGGTTCGGTGAGCAACTGAAGACCCTTTGAAGTCATATTGCATGGTACCCATTCCACGGGTTTCAACTACCCAGGTTTAAGGTATTCTTCCTTCAGCTAAAACATGCATGTGGAACCTAGAGTATGATCAACCATGTGATCGGGAGACGTGTTCAAATATGTCTCAGTTTTCGTACCCTGGTACTCGGGTGCAACATTCCAGACGCTTTACTAACACTCTCCGGACTTGGAGAGTCAGTCCCTTTAACCTCCTGTTTGGCCCAGTTTGCAATTTCTGCGGAAGATGAACAGGAATAGCGAGAACCAATGAGAGACTAGCTGGAGGTGTCTGGACGGGCAAATTTAACTCTCATTTCCCACCAGGAAGAGGAAATAACCAAAGGCTCAGCGTGCCGTGCCGGAACCAGATTAGGGCCTGAAGCCATCCTGTGGTGTTGCGGCCAGCTCACAAGAAAGCGAGTTGAAGAAAGGAGCTCAGGGGCACTGTAATTCACAAACCTGCAGAGTTATAAATGACAACTATCGTCCAAAAATATACTGAAGTAAGGCTGCCAAGAGGACTTGAAAGCGGGGCAGAATTGCAGGAAACCGATTTCAGGAGGTAGACTGGAATTGCATTGAAAGCATAGGAAAAGAGGCAGAACGTCCACAATGATGCACTTGGCCAAAAAGGGCGTATGCGTTTTTTCCTGAATATATTCAGGAAAAAACGCATACGCCCTTTTTGGCCAACCAAGCAAGCTTGCAAAGGAAATCTGCACTACAATGAAGTGTCACTTCCCCCCGGTCAAAAGGGCCATCTGAAAAAAGTGTAAAATCCAGAAAGGCAGCACAGGCCATGGAGAACTGGGAGCCTTGTTATGCTGATGGGCGGGATGTAAATTGCCAACAGACACTCGGGAGAAGTGTATGGTGTTTCCTGAAACATCTAAAAAACAAAGCAACAGAGCCTAGGGCACTTCCACTTATGGTCCTATAGCTTAGGGAAATTAAAATCAAAAAGATACAGCCACCCCAATGTTTGGGACGCCTCTGTTTACAAGAACCTCGTTTACCGTACAAGTTCAATATCACAGAAAGTGAAAAATGGATAAAGAACTTGTGGTACTTACGTACAATGCAGTATCACTCAGCAGTGAAATCTATGTCATCAGGCCCGTAGCAGCACAATGAGTGGATTCAGGTACGATGATTCTAACTGAAATAAGTCACACAGAAAAAGAAACATCATAAGATATCAGTAATACACGGAATGTAAACTTGGCTACACAGGAACTGAATTACAGAACAGAACAGGGTCTCAAATTTAGAAAACCAACTTATGCTTGTTTAAGGGGAAAGGTGAGTTGGGGTGCTGCATAAAACCAGAGATTGAAATGAGCACAGATAAAGTTCCTTAAGCCAAATATGGAATAGACAAGAGCTACTCCTTGCTCAACGAAATGGACTCAACACCGCATATTAAACGCCTAAGAATGTACCTGACTCTTAAGTATCTTAAAACCTATGGATTGCTATGTCTCCGAAAGAGAATCAAGCATGTGTACAGGGACATAAACGCAGCAGTGATAGGATTGGAGAGGTTCGGTGAGCAAATGAAGACCCTTTGAAGTCATATTGCATGGTACCCATTCCACGGGTTTCAACTACCCAGGTTTAAGGTATTCTTCCTTCAGCTAAAACATGCATGTGGAACCTAGAGTATGATCAACCATGTGATCGGGAGACGTGTTCAAATATGTCTCAGTTTTCGTACCCTGGTACTCGGGTGCAACATTCCAGACGCTTTACTAACACTCTCCCGACTTGGAGAGTCAGTGCCTTTAACCTCCTGTTTGGCCCAGTTTGCAATTTCTGCGGAAGATGAACAGGAATAGCGAGAACCAATGAGAGACTAGCTGGAGGTGTCTGGACGGGCAAATTTAACTCTCATTTCCCACCAGGAAGAGGAAATAACCAAAGGCTCAGCGTGCCGTGCCGGAACCAGATTAGGGCCTGAAGCCATCCTGCGGTGTTGCGGCCAGCTCACAAGAAAGCGAGTTGAAGAAAGGAGCTCAGGGCACTGTAATTCACAAACCTGCAGAGTTATAAATGACAACTATCGTCCAAAAATATACTGAAGTAAGGCTGCCAAGAGGACTTGAAAGCGGGGCAGAATTGCAGGAAACCGATTTCAGGAGGTAGACTGGAATTGCATTGAAAGCATAGGAAAAGAGGCAGAACGTCCACAATGATGCACTTGGCCAAAAAGGGCGTATGCGTTTTTTCCTGAATATATTCAGGAAAAAACGCATACGCCCTTTTTGGCCAACCTAGCAAGCTTGCAAAGGAAATCTGCACTACAATGAAGTCTCACTTCCCCCCGGTCAAGAGGGCCATCTGAAAAAAGTGTAAAATCCAGAAAGGCAGGACAGGCCATGGAGAACTGGGAGCCTTGTTATGCTGATGGGCGGGATGTAAATTGCCAACAGACACTCGGGAGAAGTGTATGGTGTTTCCTGAAACGTCTAAAAAACAAAGCAACAGAGCCTAGGGCACTTCCACTTATGGTCCTATAGCTTAGGGAAATTAAAATCAAAAAGATACAGCCACCCCAATGTTTGGGACGCCTCTGTTTACAAGAACCTCGTTTACCGTACAAGTTCAATATCACAGAAAGTGAAAAATGGATAAAGAACTTGTGGTACTTACGTACAATGCAGTATCACTCAGCAGTGAAATCTATGTCATCAGGCCCGTAGCAGCACAATGAGTGGATTCAGGTACGATGATTCTAACTGAAATAAGTCACACAGAAAAAGAAACATCATAAGATATCAGTAATACACGGAATGTAAACTTGGCTACACAGGAACTGAATTACAGAACAGAACAGGGTCTCAAATTTAGAAAACCAACTTATGCTTGTTTAAGGGGAAAGGTGAGTTGGGGTGCTGCATAAAACCAGAGATTGAAATGAGCACAGATAAAGTTCCTTAAGCCAAATATGGAATAGACAAGAGCTACTCCTTGCTCAACGAAATGGACTCAACACCGCATATTAAACGCCTAAGAATGTACCTGACTCTTAAGTATCTTAAAACCTATGGATTGCTATGTCTCCGAAAGAGAATCAAGCATGTGTACAGGGACGTAAACGCAGCAGTGATAGGATTGGAGAGGTTCGGTGAGCAAATGAAGACCCTTTGAAGTCATATTGCATGGTACCCATTCCACGGGTTTCAACTACCCAGGTTTAAGGTATTCTTCCTTCAGCTAAAACATGCATGTGGAACCTAGAGTATGATCAACCATGTGATCGGGAGACGTGTTCAAATATGTCTCAGTTTTCGTACCCTGGTACTCGGGTGCAACATTCCAGACGCTTTACTAACACTCTCCCGACTTGGAGAGTCAGTCCCTTTAACCTCCTGTTTGGCCCAGTTTGCAATTTCTGCGGAAGATGAACAGGAATAGCGAGAACCAATGAGAGACTAGCTGGAGGTGTCTGGACGGGCAAATTTAACTCTCATTTCCCACCAGGAAGAGGAAATAACCAAAGGCTCAGCGTGCCGTGCCGGAACCAGATTAGGGCCTGAAGCCATCCTGCGGTGTTGCGGCCAGCTCACAAGAAAACGAGTTGAAGAAAGGAGCTCAGGGGCACTGTAATTCACAAACCTGCAGAGTTATAAATGACAACTATCGTCCAAAAATATACTGAAGTAAGGCTGCCAAGAGGACTTGAAAGCGGGGCAGAATTGCAGGAAACCGATTTCAGGAGGTAGACTGGAATTGCATTGAAAGCATAGGAAAAGAGGCAGAACGTCCACAATGATGCACTTGGCCAAAAAGGGCGTATGCGTTTTTTCCTGAATATATTCAGGAAAAAACGCATACGCCCTTTTTGGCCAACCAAGCAAGCTTGCAAAGGAAATCTGCACTACAATGAAGTCTCACTTCCCCCCGGTCAAAAGGGCCATCTGAAAAAAGTGTAAAATCCAGAAAGGCAGGACAGGCCATGGAGAACTGGGAGCCTTGTTATACTGATGGGCGGGATGTACATTGCCAACAGACACTCGGGAGAAGTGTATGGTGTTTCCTGAAACATCTAAAAAACAAAGCAACAGAGCCTAGGGCACTTCCACTTATGGTCCTATAGCTTAGGGAAATTAAAATCAAAAAGATACAGCCACCCCAATGTTTGGGACGCCTCTGTTTACAAGAACCTCGTTTACCGTACAAGTTCAATATCACAGAAAGTGAAAAATGGATAAAGAACTTGTGGTACTTACGTACAATGCAGTATCACTCAGCAGTGAAATCTATGTCATCAGGCCCGTAGCAGCACAATGAGTGGATTCAGGTACGATGATTCTAACTGAAATAAGTCACACAGAAAAAGAAACATCATAAGATATCAGTAATACACGGAATGTAAACTTGGCTACACAGGAACTGAATTACAGAACAGAACAGGGTCTCAAATTTAGAAAACCAACTTATGCTTGTTTAAGGGGAAAGGTGAGTTGGGGTGCTGCATAAAACCAGAGATTGAAATGAGCACAGATAAAGTTCCTTCAGGCAAATATGGAATAGACAAGAGCTACTCCTTGCTCAACGAAATGGACTCAACACCGCATATTAAACGCCTCAGAATGTAGCTGACTCTTAAGTATCTTAAAACCTATGGATTGCTATGTCTCCGAAAGAGAATCAAGCATGTGTACAGGGACATAAACGCAGCAGTGATAGGATTGGAGAGGTTCGGTGAGCAAATGAAGACCCTTTGAAGTCATATTGCATGGTACCCATTCCACGGGTTTCAACTACCCAGGTTTAAGGTATTCTTCCTTCAGCTAAAACATGCATGTGGAACCTAGAGTATGATCAACCATGTGATCGGGAGACGTGTTCAAATATGTCTCAGTTTTCGTACCCTGGTACTCGGGTGCAACATTCCAGACGCTTTACTAACACTCTCCCGACTTGGAGAGTCAGTCCCTTTAACCTCCTGTTTGGCCCAGTTTGCAATTTCTGCGGAAGATGAACAGGAATAGCGAGAACCAATGAGAGACTAGCTGGAGGTGTCTGGACGGGCAAATTTAACTCTCATTTCCCACCAGGAAGAGGAAATAACCAAAGGCTCAGCGTGCCGTGCCGGAACCAGATTAGGGCCTGAAGCCATCCTGCGGTGTTGCGGCCAGCTCACAAAAAAGCGAGTTGAAGAAAGGAGCTCAGGGGCACTGTAATTCACAAACCTGCAGAGTTATAAATGACAACTATCGTCCAAAAATATACTGAAGTAAGGCTGCCAAGAGGACTTGAAAGCGGGGCAGAATTGCAGGAAACCGATTTCAGGAGGTAGACTGGAATTGCATTGAAAGCATAGGAAAAGAGGCAGAACGTCCACAATGATGCACTTGGCCAAAAAGGGCGTATGCGTTTTTTCCTGAATATATTCAGGAAAAAACGCATACGCCCTTTTTGGCCAACCAAGCAAGCTTGCAAAGGAAATCTGCACTACAATGAAGTCTCACTTCCCCCCGGTCAAAAGGGCCATCTGAAAAAAGTGTAAAATCCAGAAAGGCAGGACAGGCCATGGAGAACTGGGAGCCTTGTTATGCTGATGGGCGGGATGTAAATTGCCAACAGACACTCGGGAGAAGTGTATGGTGTTTCCTGAAACGTCTAAAAAACAAAGCAACAGAGCCTAGGGCACTTCCACTTATGGTCCTATAGCTTAGGGAAATTAAAATCAAAAAGATACAGCCACCCCAATGTTTGGGACGCCTCTGTTTACAAGAACCTCGTTTACCGTACAAGTTCAATATCACAGAAAGTGAAAAATGGATAAAGAACTTGTGGTACTTACGTACAATGCAGTATCACTCAGCAGTGAAATCTATGTCATCAGGCCCGTAGCAGCACAATGAGTGGATTCAGGTACGATGATTCTAACTGAAATAAGTCACACAGAAAAAGAAACATCATAAGATATCAGTAATACACGGAATGTAAACTTGGCTACACAGGAACTGAATTACAGAACAGAACAGGGTCTCAAATTTAGAAAACCACCTTATGCTTGTTTAAGGGTAAAGGTGAGTTGGGGTGCTGCATAAAACCAGAGATTGAAATGAGCACAGATAAAGTTCCTTAAGCCAAATATGGAATAGACAAGAGCTACTCCTTGCTCAACGAAATGGACTCAACACCGCATATTAAACGCCTAAGAATGTACCTGACTCTTAAGTATCTTAAAACCTATGGATTGCTATGTCTCCGAAAGAGAATCAAGCATGTGTACAGGGACATAAACGCAGCAGTGATAGGATTGGAGAGGTTCGGTGAGCAAATGAAGACCCTTTGAAGTCATATTGCATGGTACCCATTCCACGGGTTTCAACTACCCAGGTTTAAGGTATTCTTCCTTCAGCTAAAACATGCATGTGGAACCTAGAGTATGATCAACCATGTGATCGGGAGACGTGTTCAAATATGTCTCAGTTTTCGTACCCTGGTACTCGGGTGCAACATTCCAGACGCTTTACTAACACTCTCCCGACTTGGAGAGTCAGTCCCTTTAACCTCCTGTTTGGCCCAGTTTGCAATTTCTGCGGAAGATGAACAGGAATAGCGAGAACCAATGAGAGACTAGCTGGAGGTGTCTGGACGGGCAAATTTAACTCTCATTTCCCACCAGGAAGAGGAAATAACCAAAGGCTCAGCGTGCCGTGCCGGAACCAGATTAGGGCCTGAAGCCATCCTGCGGTGTTGCGGCCAGCTCACAAGAAAACGAGTTGAAGAAAGGAGCTCAGGGGCACTGTAATTCACAAACCTGCAGAGTTATAAATGACAACTATCGTCCAAAAATATACTGAAGTAAGGCTGCCAAGAGGACTTGAAAGCGGGGCAGAATTGCAGGAAACCGATTTCAGGAGGTAGACTGGAATTGCATTGAAAGCATAGGAAAAGAGGCAGAACGTCCACAATGATGCACTTGGCCAAAAAGGGCGTATGCGTTTTTTCCTGAATATATTCAGGAAAAAACGCATACGCCCTTTTTGGCCAACCAAGCAAGCTTGCAAAGGAAATCTGCACTACAATGAAGTCTCACTTCCCCCCGGTCAAAAGGGCCATCTGAAAAAAGTGTAAAATCCAGAAAGGCAGGACAGGCCATGGAGAACTGGGAGCCTTGTTATGCTGATGGGCGGGATGTAAATTGCCAACAGACACTCGGGAGAAGTGTATGGTGTTTCCTGAAACGTCTAAAAAACAAAGCAACAGAGCCTAGGGCACTTCCACTTATGGTCCTATAGCTTAGGGAAATTAAAATCAAAAAGATACAGCCACCCCAATGTTTGGGACGCCTCTGTTTACAAGAACCTCGTTTACCGTACAAGTTCAATATCACAGAAAGTGAAAAATGGATAAAGAACTTGTGGTACTTACGTACAATGCAGTATCACTCAGCAGTGAAATCTATGTCATCAGGCCCGTAGCAGCACAATGAGTGGATTCAGGTACGATGATTCTAACTGAAATAAGTCACACAGAAAAAGAAACATCATAAGATATCAGTAATACACGGAATGTAAACTTGGCTACACAGGAACTGAATTACAGAACAGAACAGGGTCTCAAATTTAGAAAACCACCTTATGCTTGTTTAAGGGTAAAGGTGAGTTGGGGTGCTGCATAAAACCAGAGATTGAAATGAGCACAGATAAAGTTCCTTAAGCCAAATATGGAATAGACAAGAGCTACTCCTTGCTCAACGAAATGGACTCAACACCGCATATTAAACGCCTAAGAATGTACCTGACTCTTAAGTATCTTAAAACCTATGGATTGCTATGTCTCCAAAAGAGAATCAAGCATGTGTACAGGGACATAAACGCAGCAGTGATAGGATTGGAGAGGTTCGGTGAGCAAATGAAGACCCTTTGAAGTCATATTGCATGGTACCCATTCCACGGGTTTCAACTACCCAGGTTTAAGGTATTCTTCCTTCAGCTAAAACATGCATGTGGAACCTAGAGTATGATCAACCATGTGATCGGGAGACGTGTTCAAATATGTCTCAGTTTTCGTACCCTGGTACTCGGGTGCAACATTCCAGACGCTTTACTAACACTCTCCCGACTTGGAGAGTCAGTCCCTTTAACCTCCTGTTTGGCCCAGTTTGCAATTTCTGCGGAAGATGAACAGGAATAGCGAGAACCAATGAGAGACTAGCTGGAGGTGTCTGGACGGGCAAATTTAACTCTCATTTCCCACCAGGAAGAGGAAATAACCAAAGGCTCAGCGTGCCGTGCCGGAACCAGATTAGGGCCTGAAGCCATCCTGCGGTGTTGCGGCCAGCTCACAAGAAAACGAGTTGAAGAAAGGAGCTCAGGGGCACTGTAATTCACAAACCTGCAGAGTTATAAATGACAACTATCGTCCAAAAATATACTGAAGTAAGGCTGCCAAGAGGACTTGAAAGCGGGGCAGAATTGCAGGAAACCGATTTCAGGAGGTAGACTGGAATTGCATTGAAAGCATATGAAAAGAGGCAGAACGTCCACAATGATGCACTTGGCCAAAAAGGGCGTATGCGTTTTTTCCTGAATATATTCAGGAAAAAACGCATACGCCCTTTTTGGCCAACCAAGCAAGCTTGCAAAGGAAATCTGCACTACAATGAAGTCTCACTTCCCCCCGGTCAAAAGGGCCATCTGAAAAAAGTGTAAAATCCAGAAAGGCAGGACAGGCCATGGAGAACTGGGAGCCTTGTTATGCTGATGGGCGGGATGTAAATTGCCAACAGACACTCGGGAGAAGTGTATGGTGTTTCCTGAAACGTCTAAAAAACAAAGCAACAGAGCCTAGGGAACTTCCACTTATGGTCCTATAGCTTAGGGAAATTAAAATCAAAAAGATACAGCCACCCCAATGTTTGGGACGCCTCTGTTTACAAGAACCTCGTTTACCGTACAAGTTCAATATCACAGAAAGTGAAAAATGGATAAAGAACTTGTGGTACTTACGTACAATGCAGTATCACTCAGCAGTGAAATCTATGTCATCAGGCCCGTAGCAGCACAATGAGTGGATTCAGGTACGATGATTCTAACTGAAATAAGTCACACAGAAAAAGAAACATCATAAGATATCAGTAATACACGGAATGTAAACTTGGCTACACAGGAACTGAATTACAGAACAGAACAGGGTCTCAAATTTAGAAAACCAACTTATGCTTGTTTAAGGGGAAAGGTGAGTTGGGGTGCTGCATAAAACCAGAGATTGAAATGAGCACAGATAAAGTTCCTTAAGCCAAATATGGAATAGACAAGAGCTACTCCTTGCTCAACGAAATGGACTCAACACCGCATATTAAACGCCTAAGAATGTACCTGACTCTTAAGTATCTTAAAACCTATGGATTGCTATGTCTCCAAAAGAGAATCAAGCATGTGTACAGGGACATAAACGCAGCAGTGATAGGATTGGAGAGGTTCGGTGAGCAAATGAAGACCCTTTGAAGTCATATTGCATGGTACCCATTCCACGGGTTTCAACTACCCAGGTTTAAGGTATTCTTCCTTCAGCTAAAACATGCATGTGGAACCTAGAGTATGATCAACCATGTGATCGGGAGACGTGTTCAAATATGTCTCAGTTTTCGTACCCTGGTACTCGGGTGCAACATTCCAGACGCTTTACTAACACTCTCCCGACTTGGAGAGTCAGTGCCTTTAACCTCCTGTTTGGCCCAGTTTGCAATTTCTGCGGAAGATGAACAGGAATAGCGAGAACCAATGAGAGACTAGCTGGAGGTGTCTGGACGGGCAAATTTAACTCTCATTTCCCACCAGGAAGAGGAAATAACCAAAGGCTCAGCGTGCCGTGCCGGAACCAGATTAGGGCCTGAAGCCATCCTGCGGTGTTGCGGCCAGCTCACAAGAAAGCGAGTTGAAGAAAGGAGCTCAGGGCACTGTAATTCACAAACCTGCAGAGTTATAAATGACAACTATCGTCCAAAAATATACTGAAGTAAGGCTGCCAAGAGGACTTGAAAGCGGGGCAGAATTGCAGGAAACCGATTTCAGGAGGTAGACTGGAATTGCATTGAAAGCATAGGAAAAGAGGCAGAACGTCCACAATGATGCACTTGGCCAAAAAGGGCGTATGCGTTTTTTCCTGAATATATTCAGGAAAAAACGCATACGCCCTTTTTGGCCAACCTAGCAAGCTTGCAAAGGAAATCTGCACTACAATGAAGTCTCACTTCCCCCCGGTCAAGAGGGCCATCTGAAAAAAGTGTAAAATCCAGAAAGGCAGGACAGGCCATGGAGAACTGGGAGCCTTGTTATGCTGATGCGCGGGATGTAAATTGCCAACAGACACTCGGGAGAAGTGTATGGTGTTTCCTGAAACGTCTAAAAAACAAAGCAACAGAGCCTAGGGCACTTCCACTTATGGTCCTATAGCTTAGGGAAATTAAAATCAAAAAGATACAGCCACCCCAATGTTTGGGACGCCTCTGTTTACAAGAACCTCGTTTACCGTACAAGTTCAATATCACAGAAAGTGAAAAATGGATAAAGAACTTGTGGTACTTACGTACAATGCAGTATCACTCAGCAGTGAAATCTATGTCATCAGGCCCGTAGCAGCACAATGAGTGGATTCAGGTACGATGATTCTAACTGAAATAAGTCACACAGAAAAAGAAACATCATAAGATATCAGTAATACACGGAATGTAAACTTGGCTACACAGGAACTGAATTACAGAACAGAACAGGGTCTCAAATTTAGAAAACCAACTTATGCTTGTTTAAGGGGAAAGGTGAGTTGGGGTGCTGCATAAAACCAGAGATTGAAATGAGCACAGATAAAGTTCCTTAAGCCAAATATGGAATAGACAAGAGCTACTCCTTGCTCAACGAAATGGACTCAACACCGCATATTAAACGCCTAAGAATGTACCTGACTCTTAAGTATCTTAAAACCTATGGATTGCTATGTCTCCGAAAGAGAATCAAGCATGTGTACAGGGACATAAACGCAGCAGTGATAGGATTGGAGAGGTTCGGTGAGCAAATGAAGACCCTTTGAAGTCATATTGCATGGTACCCATTCCACGGGTTTCAACTACCCAGGTTTAAGGTATTCTTCCTTCAGCTAAAACATGCATGTGGAACCTAGAGTATGATCAACCATGTGATCGGGAGACGTGTTCAAATATGTCTCAGTTTTCGTACCCTGGTACTCGGGTGCAACATTCCAGACGCTTTACTAACACTCTCCCGACTTGGAGAGTCAGTCCCTTTAACCTCCTGTTTGGCCCAGTTTGCAATTTCTGCGGAAGATGAACAGGAATAGCGAGAACCAATGAGAGACTAGCTGGAGGTGTCTGGACGGGCAAATTTAACTCTCATTTCCCACCAGGAAGAGGAAATAACCAAAGGCTCAGCGTGCCGTGCCGGAACCAGATTAGGGCCTGAAGCCATCCTGCGGTGTTGCGGCCAGCTCACAAGAAAACGAGTTGAAGAAAGGAGCTCAGGGGCACTGTAATTCACAAACCTGCAGAGTTATAAATGACAACTATCGTCCAAAAATATACTGAAGTAAGGCTGCCAAGAGGACTTGAAAGCGGGGCAGAATTGCAGGAAACCGATTTCAGGAGGTAGACTGGAATTGCATCGAAAGCATAGGAAAAGAGGCAGAACGTCCACAATGATGCACTTGGCCAAAAAGGGCGTATGCGTTTTTTCCTGAATATAGTCAGGAAAAAACGCATACGCCCTTTTTGGCCAACCAAGCAAGCTTGCAAAGGAAATCTGCACTACAATGAAGTCTCACTTCCCCCCGGTCAAAAGGGCCATCTGAAAAAAGTGTAAAATCCAGAAAGGCAGGACAGGCCATGGAGAACTGGGAGCCTTGTTATGCTGATGGGCGGGATGTAAATTGCCAACAGACACTCGGGAGAAGTGTATGGTGTTTCCTGAAACATCTAAAAAACAAAGCAACAGAGCCTAGGGCACTTCCACTTATGGTCCTATAGCTTAGGGAAATTAAAATCAAAAAGATACAGCCACCCCAATGTTTGGGACGCCTCTGTTTACAAGAACCTCGTTTACCGTACAAGTTCAATATCACAGAAAGTGAAAAATGGATAAAGAACTTGTGGTACTTACGTACAATGCAGTATCAATCAGCAGTGAAATCTATGTCATCAGGCCCGTAGCAGCACAATGAGTGGATTCAGGTACGATGATTCTAACTGAAATAAGTCACACAGAAAAAGAAACATCATAAGATATCAGTAATACACGGAATGTAAACTTGGCTACACAGGAACTGAATTACAGAACAGAACAGGGTCTCAAATTTAGAAAACCAACTTATGCTTGTTTAAGGGGAAAGGTGAGTTGGGGTGCTGCATAAAACCAGAGATTGAAATGAGCACAGATAAAGTTCCTTAAGCCAAATATGGAATAGACAAGAGCTACTCCTTGCTCAACGAAATGGACTCAACACCGCATATTAAACGCCTAAGAATGTACCTGACTCTTAAGTATCTTAAAACCTATGGATTGCTATGTCTCCGAAAGAGAATCAAGCATGTGTACAGGGACGTAAACGCAGCAGTGATAGGATTGGAGAGGTTCGGTGAGCAAATGAAGACCCTTTGAAGTCATATTGCATGGTACCCATTCCACGGGTTTCAACTACCCAGGTTTAAGGTATTCTTCCTTCAGCTAAAACATGCATGTGGAACCTAGAGTATGATCAACCATGTGATCGGGAGACGTGTTCAAATATGTCTCAGTTTTCGTACCCTGGTACTCGGGTGCAACATTCCAGACGCTTTACTAACACTCTCCCGACTTGGAGAGTCAGTCCCTTTAACCTCCTGTTTGGCCCAGTTTGCAATTTCTGCGGAAGATGAACAGGAATAGCGAGAACCAATGAGAGACTAGCTGGAGGTGTCTGGACGGGCAAATTTAACTCTCATTTCCCACCAGGAAGAGGAAATAACCAAAGGCTCAGCGTGCCGTGCCGGAACCAGATTAGGGCCTGAAGCCATCCTGCGGTGTTGCGGCCAGCTCACAAGAAAACGAGTTGAAGAAAGGAGCTCAGGGGCACTGTAATTCACAAACCTGCAGAGTTATAAATGACAACTATCGTCCAAAAATATACTGAAGTAAGGCTGCCAAGAGGACTTGAAAGCGGGGCAGAATTGCAGGAAACCGATTTCAGGAGGTAGACTGGAATTGCATTGAAAGCATAGGAAAAGAGGCAGAACGTCCACAATGATGCACTTGGCCAAAAAGGGCGTATGCGTTTTTTCCTGAATATATTCAGGAGAAAACGCATACGCACTTTTTGGCCAACCAAGCAAGCTTGCAAAGGAAATCTGCACTACAATGAAGTCTCACTTCCCCCCGGTCAAAAGGGCCTTCTGAAAAAAGTGTAAAATCCAGAAAGGCAGGACAGGCCATGGAGAACTGGGAGCCTTGTTATGCTGATGGGCGGGATGTAAATTGCCAACAGACACTCGGGAGAAGTGTATGGTGTTTCCTGAAACATCTAAAAAACAAAGCAACAGAGCCTAGGGCACTTCCACTTATGGTCCTATAGCTTAGGGAAATTAAAATCAAAAAGATACAGCCACCCCAATGTTTGGGACGCCTCTGTTTACAAGAACCTCGTTTACCGTACAAGTTCAATATCACAGAAAGTGAAAAATGGATAAAGAACTTGTGGTACTTACGTACAATGCAGTATCACTCAGCAGTGAAATC
Organism: Globicephala melas; assembly: GCF_963455315.2. NCBI lineage: Eukaryota > Metazoa > Chordata > Mammalia > Artiodactyla > Delphinidae > Globicephala > Globicephala melas. Next base: position 249,863 of record NW_027207281.1, on the reverse strand, counting down.
TATGTCATCAGGCCCGTAGCAACACAATGAGTGGATTCAGGTACGATGATTCTAACTGAAATAAGTCACACAGAAAAAGAAACATCATAAGATATCAGTAATACACGGAATGTAAACTTGGCTACACAGGAACTGAATTACAGAACAGAACAGGGTCTCAAATTTAGAAAACCAACTTATGCTTGTTTAAGGGGAAAGGTGAGTTGGGGTGCTGCATAAAACCAGAGATTGAAATGAGCACAGATAAAGTTCCTTAAGCCAAATATGGAATAGACAAGAGCTACTCCTTGCTCAACGAAATGGACTCAACACCGCATATTAAACGCCTAAGAGTGTACCTGACTCTTAAGTATCTTAAAACCTATGGATTGCTATGTCTCCGAAAGAGAATCAAGCATGTGTACAGGGACGTAAACGCAGCAGTGATAGGATTGGAGAGGTTCGGTGAGCAAATGAAGACCCTTTGAAGTCATATTGCATGGTACCCATTCCACGGGTTTCAACTACCCAGGTTTAAGGTATTCTTCCTTCAGCTAAAACATGCATGTGGAACCTAGAGTATGATCAACCATGTGATCGGGAGACGTGTTCAAATATGTCTCAGTTTTCGTACCCTGGTACTCGGGTGCAACATTCCAGACGCTTTACTAACACTCTCCCGACTTGGAGAGTCAGTGCCTTTAACCTCCTGTTTGGCCCAGTTTGCAATTTCTGCGGAAGATGAACAGGAATAGCGAGAACCAATGAGAGACTAGCTGGAGGTGTCTGGACGGGCAAATTTAACTCTCATTTCCCACCAGGAAGAGGAAATAACCAAAGGCTCAGCGTGCCGTGCCGGAACCAGATTAGGGCCTGAAGCCATCCTGCGGTGTTGCGGCCAGCTCACAAGAAAGCGAGTTGAAGAAAGGAGCTCAGGGGCACTGTAATTCACAAACCTGCAGAGTTATAAATGACAACTATCGTCCAAAAATATACTGAAGTAAGGCTGCCAAGAGGACTTGAAAGCGGGGCAGAATTGCAGGAAACCGATTTCAGGAGGTAGACTGGAATTGCATCTAAAGCATAGGAAAAGAGGCAGAACGTCCACAATGATGCACTTGGCCAAAAAGGGCGTATGCGTTTTTTCCTGAATATATTCAGGAAAAAACGCATACGCCCTTTTTGGCCAACCAAGCAAGCTTGCAAAGGAAATCTGCACTACAATGAAGTCTCACTTCCCCCCAGTCAAAAGGGCCATCTGAAAAAAGTGTAAAATCCAGAAAGGCAGGACAGGCCATGGAGAACTGGGAGCCTTGTTATGCTGATGGGCGGGATGTAAATTGCCAACAGACACTCGGGAGAAGTGTATGGTGTTTCCTGAAACATCTAAAAAACAAAGCAACAGAGCCTAGGGCACTTCCACTTATGGTCCTATAGCTTAGGGAAATTAAAATCAAAAAGATACAGCCACCCCAATGTTTGGGACGCCTCTGTTTACAAGAACCTCGTTTACCGTACAAGTTCAATATCACAGAAAGTGAAAAATGGATAAAGAACTTGTGGTACTTACGTACAATGCAGTATCACTCAGCAGTGAAATCTATGTCATCAGGCCCGTAGCAGCACAATGAGTGGATTCAGGTACGATGATTCTAACTGAAATAAGTCACACAGAAAAAGAAACATCATAAGATATCAGTAATACACGGAATGTAAACTTGGCTACACAGGAACTGAATTACAGAACAGAACAGGGTCTCAAATTTAGAAAACCAACTTATGCTTGTTTAAGGGGAAAGGTGAGTTGGGGTGCTGCATAAAACCAGAGATTGAAATGAGCACAGATAAAGTTCCTTAAGCCAAATATGGAATAGACAAGAGCTACTCCTTGCTCAACGAAATGGACTCAACACCGCATATTAAACGCCTAAGAATGTACCTGACTCTTAAGTATCTTAAAACCTATGGATTGCTATGTCTCCGAAAGAGAATCAAGCATGTGTACAGGGACATAAACGCAGCAGTGATAGGATTGGAGAGGTTCGGTGAGCTAATGAAGACCCTTTGAAGTCATATTGCATGGTACCCATTCCACGGGTTTCAACTACCCAGGTTTAAGGTATTCTTCCTTCAGCTAAAACATGCATGTGGAACCTAGAGTATGATCAACCATGTGATCGGGAGACGTGTTCAAATATGTCTCAGTTTTCGTACCCTGGTACTCGGGTGCAACATTCCAGACGCTTTACTAACACTCTCCCGACTTGGAGAGTCAGTCCCTTTAACCTCCTGTTTGGCCCAGTTTGCAATTTCTGCGGAAGATGAACAGGAATAGCGAGAACCAATGAGAGACTAGCTGGAGGTGTCTGGACGGGCAAATTTAACTCTCATTTCCCACCAGGAAGAGGAAATAACCAAAGGCTCAGCATGCCGTGCCGGAACCAGATTAGGGCCTGAAGCCATCCTGCGGTGTTGCGGCCAGCTCACAAGAAAGCGAGTTGAAGAAAGGAGCTCAGGGGCACTGTAATTCACAAACCTGCAGAGTTATAAATGACAACTATCGTCCAAAAATATACTGAAGTAAGGCTGCCAAGAGGACTTGAAAGCGGGGCAGAATTGCAGGAAACCGATTTCAGGAGGTAGACTGGAATTGCATTGAAAGCATAGGAAAAGAGGCAGAACGTCCACAATGATGCACTTGGCCAAAAAGGGCGTATGCGTTTTTTCCTGAATATATTCAGGAAAAAACGCATACGCCCTTTTTGGCCAACCAAGCAAGCTTGCAAAGGAAATCTGCACTACAATGAAGTCTCACTTCCCCCCGGTCAAAAGGGCCATCTGAAAAAAGTGTAAAATCCAGAAAGGCAGGACAGGCCATGGAGAACTGGGAGCCTTGTTATGCTGATGGGCGGGATGTAAATTGCCAACAGACACTCGGGAGAAGTGTATGGTGTTTCCTGAAACATCTAAAAAACAAAGCAACAGAGCCTAGGGCACTTCCACTTATGGTCCTATAGCTTAGGGAAATTAAAATCAAAAAGATACAGCCACCCCAATGTTTGGGACGCCTCTGTTTACAAGAACCTCGTTTACCGTACAAGTTCAATATCACAGAAAGTGAAAAATGGATAAAGAACTTGTGGTACTTACGTACAATGCAGTATCACTCAGCAGTGAAATCTATGTCATCAGGCCCGTAGCAGCACAATGAGTGGATTCAGGTACGATGATTCTAACTGAAATAAGTCACACAGAAAAAGAAACATCATAAGATATCAGTAATACACGGAATGTAAACTTGGCTACACAGGAACTGAATTACAGAACAGAACAGGGTCTCAAATTTAGAAAACCACCTTATGCTTGTTTAAGGGTAAAGGTGAGTTGGGGTGCTGCATAAAACCAGAGATTGAAATGAGCACAGATAAAGTTCCTTAAGCCAAATATGGAATAGACAAGAGCTACTCCTTGCTCAACGAAATGGACTCAACACTGCATATTAAACGCCTAAAAATGTACCTGACTCTTAAGTATCTTAAAACCTATGGATTGCTATGTCTCCGAAAGAGAATCAAGCATGTGTACAGGGACGTAAACGCAGCAGTGATAGGATTGGAGAGGTTCGGTGAGCAAATGAAGACCCTTTGAAGTCATATTGCATGGTACCCATTCCACGGGTTTCAACTACCCAGGTTTAAGGTATTCTTCCTTCAGCTAAAACATGCATGTGGAACCTAGAGTATGATCAACCATGTGATCGGGAGACGTGTTCAAATATGTCTCAGTTTTCGTACCCTGGTACTCGGGTGCAACATTCCAGACGCTTTACTAACACTCTCCCGACTTGGAGAGTCAGTCCCTTTAACCTCCTGTTTGGCCCAGTTTGCAATTTCTGCGGAAGATGAACAGGAATAGCGAGAACCAATGAGAGACTAGCTGGAGGTGTCTGGACGGGCAAATTTAACTCTCATTTCCCACCAGGAAGAGGAAATAACCAAAGGCTCAGCGTGCCGTGCCGGAACCAGATTAGGGCCTGAAGCCATCCTGCGGTGTTGCGGCCAGCTCACAAGAAAACGAGTTGAAGAAAGGAGCTCAGGGGCACTGTAATTCACAAACCTGCAGAGTTATAAATGACAACTATCGTCCAAAAATATACTGAAGTAAGGCTGCCAAGAGGACTTGAAAGCGGGGCAGAATTGCAGGAAACCGATTTCAGGAGGTAGACTGGAATTGCATTGAAAGCATAGGAAAAGAGGCAGAACGTCCACAATGATGCACTTGGCCAAAAAGGGCGTATGCGTTTTTTCCTGAATATATTCAGGAAAAAACGCATACGCCCTTTTTGGCCAACCAAGCAAGCTTGCAAAGGAAATCTGCACTACAATGAAGTCTCACTTCCCCCCGGTCAAAAGGGCCATCTGAAAAAAGTGTAAAATCCAGAAAGGCAGGACAGGCCATGGAGAACTGGGAGCCTTGTTATGCTGATGGGCGGGATGTAAATTGCCAACAGACACTCGGGAGAAGTGTATGGTGTTTCCTGAAACATCTAAAAAACAAAGCAACAGAGCCTAGGGCACTTCCACTTATGGTCCTATAGCTTAGGTAAATTAAAATCAAAAAGATACAGCCACCCCAATGTTTGGGACGCCTCTGTTTACAAGAACCTCGTTTACCGTACAAGTTCAATATCACAGAAAGTGAAAAATGGATAAAGAACTTGTGGTACTTACGTACAATGCAGTATCACTCAGCAGTGAAATCTATGTCATCAGGCCCGTAGCAGCACAATGAGTGGATTCAGGTACGATGATTCTAACTGAAATAAGTCACACAGAAAAAGAAACATCATAAGATATCAGTAATACACGGAATGTAAACTTGGCTACACAGGAACTGAATTACAGAACAGAACAGGGTCTCAAATTTAGAAAACCAACTTATGCTTGTTTAAGGGGAAAGGTGAGTTGGGGTGCTGCATAAAACCAGAGATTGAAATGAGCACAGATAAAGTTCCTTAAGCCAAATATGGAATAGACAAGAGCTACTCCTTGCTCAACGAAATGGACTCAACACCGCATATTAAACGCCTAAGAGTGTACCTGACTCTTAAGTATCTTAAAACCTATGGATTGCTATGTCTCCGAAAGAGAATCAAGCATGTGTACAGGGACGTAAACGCAGCAGTGATAGGATTGGAGAGGTTCGGTGAGCAAATGAAGACCCTTTGAAGTCATATTGCATGGTACCCATTCCACGGGTTTCAACTACCCAGGTTTAAGGTATTCTTCCTTCAGCTAAAACATGCATGTGGAACCTAGAGTATGATCAACCATGTGATCGGGAGACGTGTTCAAATATGTCTCAGTTTTCGTACCCTGGTACTCGGGTGCAACATTCCAGACGCTTTACTAACACTCTCCCGACTTGGAGAGTCAGTGCCTTTAACCTCCTGTTTGGCCCAGTTTGCAATTTCTGCGGAAGATGAACAGGAATAGCGAGAACCAATGAGAGACTAGCTGGAGGTGTCTGGACGGGCAAATTTAACTCTCATTTCCCACCAGGAAGAGGAAATAACCAAAGGCTCAGCGTGCCGTGCCGGAACCAGATTAGGGCCTGAAGCCATCCTGCGGTGTTGCGGCCAGCTCACAAGAAAGCGAGTTGAAGAAAGGAGCTCAGGGGCACTGTAATTCACAAACCTGCAGAGTTATAAATGACAACTATCGTCCAAAAATATACTGAAGTAAGGCTGCCAAGAGGACTTGAAAGCGGGGCAGAATTGCAGGAAACCGATTTCAGGAGGTAGACTGGAATTGCATCTAAAGCATAGGAAAAGAGGCAGAACGTCCACAATGATGCACTTGGCCAAAAAGGGCGTATGCGTTTTTTCCTGAATATATTCAGGAAAAAACGCATACGCCCTTTTTGGCCAACCAAGCAAGCTTGCAAAGGAAATCTGCACTACAATGAAGTCTCACTTCCCCCCAGTCAAAAGGGCCATCTGAAAAAAGTGTAAAATCCAGAAAGGCAGGACAGGCCATGGAGAACTGGGAGCCTTGTTATGCTGATGGGCGGGATGTAAATTGCCAACAGACACTCGGGAGAAGTGTATGGTGTTTCCTGAAACATCTAAAAAACAAAGCAACAGAGCCTAGGGCACTTCCACTTATGGTCCTATAGCTTAGGGAAATTAAAATCAAAAAGATACAGCCACCCCAATGTTTGGGACGCCTCTGTTTACAAGAACCTCGTTTACCGTACAAGTTCAATATCACAGAAAGTGAAAAATGGATAAAGAACTTGTGGTACTTACGTACAATGCAGTATCACTCAGCAGTGAAATCTATGTCATCAGGCCCGTAGCAGCACAATGAGTGGATTCAGGTACGATGATTCTAACTGAAATAAGTCACACAGAAAAAGAAACATCATAAGATATCAGTAATACACGGAATGTAAACTTGGCTACACAGGAACTGAATTACAGAACAGAACAGGGTCTCAAATTTAGAAAACCAACTTATGCTTGTTTAAGGGGAAAGGTGAGTTGGGGTGCTGCATAAAACCAGAGATTGAAATGAGCACAGATAAAGTTCCTTAAGCCAAATATGGAATAGACAAGAGCTACTCCTTGCTCAACGAAATGGACTCAACACCGCATATTAAACGCCTAAGAATGTACCTGACTCTTAAGTATCTTAAAACCTATGGATTGCTATGTCTCCGAAAGAGAATCAAGCATGTGTACAGGGACATAAACGCAGCAGTGATAGGATTGGAGAGGTTCGGTGAGCTAATGAAGACCCTTTGAAGTCATATTGCATGGTACCCATTCCACGGGTTTCAACTACCCAGGTTTAAGGTATTCTTCCTTCAGCTAAAACATGCATGTGGAACCTAGAGTATGATCAACCATGTGATCGGGAGACGTGTTCAAATATGTCTCAGTTTTCGTACCCTGGTACTCGGGTGCAACATTCCAGACGCTTTACTAACACTCTCCCGACTTGGAGAGTCAGTCCCTTTAACCTCCTGTTTGGCCCAGTTTGCAATTTCTGCGGAAGATGAACAGGAATAGCGAGAACCAATGAGAGACTAGCTGGAGGTGTCTGGACGGGCAAATTTAACTCTCATTTCCCACCAGGAAGAGGAAATAACCAAAGGCTCAGCATGCCGTGCCGGAACCAGATTAGGGCCTGAAGCCATCCTGCGGTGTTGCGGCCAGCTCACAAGAAAGCGAGTTGAAGAAAGGAGCTCAGGGGCACTGTAATTCACAAACCTGCAGAGTTATAAATGACAACTATCGTCCAAAAATATACTGAAGTAAGGCTGCCAAGAGGACTTGAAAGCGGGGCAGAATTGCAGGAAACCGATTTCAGGAGGTAGACTGGAATTGCATTGAAAGCATAGGAAAAGAGGCAGAACGTCCACAATGATGCACTTGGCCAAAAAGGGCGTATGCGTTTTTTCCTGAATATATTCAGGAAAAAACGCATACGCCCTTTTTGGCCAACCAAGCAAGCTTGCAAAGGAAATCTGCACTACAATGAAGTCTCACTTCCCCCCGGTCAAAAGGGCCATCTGAAAAAAGTGTAAAATCCAGAAAGGCAGGACAGGCCATGGAGAACTGGGAGCCTTGTTATGCTGATGGGCGGGATGTAAATTGCCAACAGACACTCGGGAGAAGTGTATGGTGTTTCCTGAAACATCTAAAAAACAAAGCAACAGAGCCTAGGGCACTTCCACTTATGGTCCTATAGCTTAGGGAAATTAAAATCAAAAAGATACAGCCACCCCAATGTTTGGGACGCCTCTGTTTACAAGAACCTCGTTTACCGTACAAGTTCAATATCACAGAAAGTGAAAAATGGATAAAGAACTTGTGGTACTTACGTACAATGCAGTATCACTCAGCAGTGAAATCTATGTCATCAGGCCCGTAGCAGCACAATGAGTGGATTCAGGTACGATGATTCTAACTGAAATAAGTCACACAGAAAAAGAAACATCATAAGATATCAGTAATACACGGAATGTAAACTTGGCTACACAGGAACTGAATTACAGAACAGAACAGGGTCTCAAATTTAGAAAACCACCTTATGCTTGTTTAAGGGTAAAGGTGAGTTGGGGTGCTGCATAAAACCAGAGATTGAAATGAGCACAGATAAAGTTCCTTAAGCCAAATATGGAATAGACAAGAGCTACTCCTTGCTCAACGAAATGGACTCAACACTGCATATTAAACGCCTAAAAATGTACCTGACTCTTAAGTATCTTAAAACCTATGGATTGCTATGTCTCCGAAAGAGAATCAAGCATGTGTACAGGGACGTAAACGCAGCAGTGATAGGATTGGAGAGGTTCGGTGAGCAAATGAAGACCCTTTGAAGTCATATTGCATGGTACCCATTCCACGGGTTTCAACTACCCAGGTTTAAGGTATTCTTCCTTCAGCTAAAACATGCATGTGGAACCTAGAGTATGATCAACCATGTGATCGGGAGACGTGTTCAAATATGTCTCAGTTTTCGTACCCTGGTACTCGGGTGCAACATTCCAGACGCTTTACTAACACTCTCCCGACTTGGAGAGTCAGTCCCTTTAACCTCCTGTTTGGCCCAGTTTGCAATTTCTGCGGAAGATGAACAGGAATAGCGAGAACCAATGAGAGACTAGCTGGAGGTGTCTGGACGGGCAAATTTAACTCTCATTTCCCACCAGGAAGAGGAAATAACCAAAGGCTCAGCGTGCCGTGCCGGAACCAGATTAGGGCCTGAAGCCATCCTGCGGTGTTGCGGCCAGCTCACAAGAAAACGAGTTGAAGAAAGGAGCTCAGGGGCACTGTAATTCACAAACCTGCAGAGTTATAAATGACAACTATCGTCCAAAAATATACTGAAGTAAGGCTGCCAAGAGGACTTGAAAGCGGGGCAGAATTGCAGGAAACCGATTTCAGGAGGTAGACTGGAATTGCATTGAAAGCATAGGAAAAGAGGCAGAACGTCCACAATGATGCACTTGGCCAAAAAGGGCGTATGCGTTTTTTCCTGAATATATTCAGGAAAAAACGCATACGCCCTTTTTGGCCAACCAAGCAAGCTTGCAAAGGAAATCTGCACTACAATGAAGTCTCACTTCCCCCCGGTCAAAAGGGCCATCTGAAAAAAGTGTAAAATCCAGAAAGGCAGGACAGGCCATGGAGAACTGGGAGCCTTGTTATGCTGATGGGCGGTATGTAAATTGCCAACAGACACTCGGGAGAAGTGTATGGTGTTTCCTGAAACATCTAAAAAACAAAGCAACAGAGCCTAGGGCACTTCCACTTATGGTCCTATAGCTTAGGTAAATTAAAATCAAAAAGATACAGCCACCCCAATGTTTGGGACGCCTCTGTTTACAAGAACCTCGTTTACCGTACAAGTTCAATATCACAGAAAGTGAAAAATGGATAAAGAACTTGTGGTACTTACGTACAATGCAGTATCACTCAGCAGTGAAATCTATGTCATCAGGCCCGTAGCAGCACAATGAGTGGATTCAGGTACGATGATTCTAACTGAAATAAGTCACACAGAAAAAGAAACATCATAAGATATCAGTAATACACGGAATGTAAACTTGGCTACACAGGAACTGAATTACAGAACAGAACAGGGTCTCAAATTTAGAAAACCAACTTATGCTTGTTTAAGGGGAAAGGTGAGTTGGGGTGCTGCATAAAACCAGAGATTGAAATGAGCACAGATAAAGTTCCTTAAGCCAAATATGGAATAGACAAGAGCTACTCCTTGCTCAACGAAATGGACTCAACACCGCATATTAAACGCCTAAGAGTGTACCTGACTCTTAAGTATCTTAAAACCTATGGATTGCTATGTCTCCGAAAGAGAATCAAGCATGTGTACAGGGACGTAAACGCAGCAGTGATAGGATTGGAGAGGTTCGGTGAGCAAATGAAGACCCTTTGAAGTCATATTGCATGGTACCCATTCCACGGGTTTCAACTACCCAGGTTTAAGGTATTCTTCCTTCAGCTAAAACATGCATGTGGAACCTAGAGTATGATCAACCATGTGATCGGGAGACGTGTTCAAATATGTCTCAGTTTTCGTACCCTGGTACTCGGGTGCAACATTCCAGACGCTTTACTAACACTCTCCCGACTTGGAGAGTCAGTCCCTTTAACCTCCTGTTTGGCCCAGTTTGCAATTTCTGCGGAAGATGAACAGGAATAGCGAGAACCAATGAGAGACTAGCTGGAGGTGTCTGGACGGGCAAATTTAACTCTCATTTCCCACCAGGAAGAGGAAATAACCAAAGGCTCAGCGTGCCGTGCCGCAACCAGATTAGGGCCTGAAGCCATCCTGCGGTGTTGCGGCCAGCTCACAAGAAAGCGAGTTGAAGAAAGGAGCTCAGGGGCACTGTAATTCACAAACCTGCAGAGTTATAAATGACAACTATCGTCCAAAAATATACTGAAGTAAGGCTGCCAAGAGGACTTGAAAGCGGGGCAGAATTGCAGGAAACCGATTTCAGGAGGTAGACTGGAATTGCATTGAAAGCATAGGAAAAGAGGCAGAACGTCCACAATGATGCACTTGGCCAAAAAGGGCGTATGCGTTTTTTCCTGAATATATTCAGGAAAAAACGCATACGCCCTTTTTGGCCAACCAAGCAAGCTTGCAAAGGAAATCTGCACTACAATGAAGTCTCACTTCCCCCCGGTCAAAAGGGCCATCTGAAAAAAGTGTAAAATCCAGAAAGGCAGGACAGGCCATGGAGAACTGGGAGCCTTGTTATGCTGATGGGCGGGATGTAAATTGCCAACAGACACTCGGGAGAAGTGTATGGTGTTTCCTGAAACATCTAAAAAACAAAGCAACAGAGCCTAGGGCACTTCCACTTATGGTCCTATAGCTTAGGGAAATTAAAATCAAAAAGATACAGCCACCCCAATGTTTGGGACGCCTCTGTTTACAAGAACCTCGTTTACCGTACAAGTTCAATATCACAGAAAGTGAAAAATGGATAAAGAACTTGTGGTACTTACGTACAATGCAGTATCAATCAGCAGTGAAATCTATGTCATCAGGCCCGTAGCAGCACAATGAGTGGATTCAGGTACGATGATTCTAACTGAAATAAGTCACACAGAAAAAGAAACATCATAAGATATCAGTAATACACGGAATGTAAACTTGGCTACACAGGAACTGAATTACAGAACAGAACAGGGTCTCAAATTTAGAAAACCACCTTATGCTTGTTTAAGGGGAAAGGTGAGTTGGGGTGCTGCATAAAACCAGAGATTGAAATGAGCACAGATAAAGTTCCTTAAGCCAAATATGGAATAGACAAGAGCTACTCCTTGCTCAACGAAATGGACTAAACACCGCATATTAAACGCCTAAGAGTGTACCTGACTCTTAAGTATCTTAAAACCTATGGATTGCTATGTCTCCGAAAGAGAATCAAGCATGTGTACAGGGACGTAAACGCAGCAGTGATAGGATTGGAGAGGTTCGGTGAGCAAATGAAGACCCTTTGAAGTCATATTGCATGGTACCCATTCCACGGGTTTCAACTACCCAGGTTTAAGGTATTCTTCCTTCAGCTAAAACATGCATGTGGAACCTAGAGTATGATCAACCATGTGATCGGGAGACGTGTTCAAATATGTCTCAGTTTTCGTACCCTGGTACTCGGGTGCAACATTCCAGACGCTTTACTAACACTCTCCCGACTTGGAGAGTCAGTCCCTTTAACCTCCTGTTTGGCCCAGTTTGCAATTTCTGCGGAAGATGAACAGGAATAGCGAGAACCAATGAGAGACTAGCTGGAGGTGTCTGGACGGGCAAATTTAACTCTCATTTCCCACCAGGAAGAGGAAATAACCAAAGGCTCAGCGTGCCGTGCCGGAACCAGATTAGGGCCTGAAGCCATCCTGCGGTGTTGCGGCCAGCTCACAAGAAAACGAGTTGAAGAAAGGAGCTCAGGGGCACTGTAATTCACAAACCTGCAGAGTTATAAATGACAACTATCGTCCAAAAATATACTGAAGTAAGGCTGCCAAGAGGACTTGAAAGCGGGGCAGAATTGCAGGAAACCGATTTCAGGAGGTAGACTGGAATTGCATCGAAAGCATAGGAAAAGAGGCAGAACGTCCACAATGATGCACTTGGCCAAAAAGGGCTTATGCGTTTTTTCCTGAATATATTCAGGAAAAAACGCATACGCCCTTTTTGGCCAACCAAGCAAGCTTGCAAAGGAAATCTGCACTACAATGAAGTCTCACTTCCCCCCGGTCAAAAGGGCCATCTGAAAACAGTGTAAAATCCAGAAAGGCAGGACAGGCCATGGAGAACTGGGAGCCTTGTTATGCTGATGGGCGGGATGTAAATTGCCAACAGACACTCGGGAGAAGTGTATGGTGTTTCCTGAAACATCTAAAAAACAAAGCAACAGAGCCTAGGGCACTTCCACTTATGGTCCTATAGCTTAGGGAAATTAAAATCAAAAAGATACAGCCACCCCAATGTTTGGGACGCCTCTGTTTACAAGAACCTCGTTTACCGTACAAGTTCAATATCACAGAAAGTGAAAAATGGATAAAGAACTTGTGGTACTTACGTACAATGCAGTATCACTCAGCAGTGAAATCTATGTCATCAGGCCCGTAGCAGCACAATGAGTGGATTCAGGTACGATGATTCTAACTGAAATAAGTCACACAGAAAAAGAAACATCATAAGATATCAGTAATACACGGAATGTAAACTTGGCTACACAGGAACTGAATTACAGAACAGAACAGGGTCTCAAATTTAGAAAACCAACTTATGCTTGTTTAAGGGGAAAGGTGAGTTGGGGTGCTGCATAAAACCAGAGATTGAAATGAGCACAGATAAAGTTCCTTAAGCCAAATATGGAATAGACAAGAGCTACTCCTTGCTCAACGAAATGGACTCAACACCCCATATTAAACGCCTAAGAATGTACCTGACTCTTAAGTATCTTAAAACCTATGGATTGCTATGTCTCCGAAAGAGAATCAAGCATGTGTACAGGGACGTAAACGCAGCAGTGATAGGATTGGAGAGGTTCGGTGAGCAAATGAAGACCCTTTGAAGTCATATTGCATGGTACCCATTCCACGGGTTTCAACTACCCAGGTTTAAGGTATTCTTCCTTCAGCTAAAACATGCATGTGGAACCTAGAGTATGATCAACCATGTGATCGGGAGACGTGTTCAAATATGTCTCAGTTTTCGTACCCTGGTACTCGGGTGCAACATTCCAGACGCTTTACTAACACTCTCCCGACTTGGAGAGTCAGTCCCTTTAACCTCCTGTTTGGCCCAGTTTGCAATTTCTGCGGAAGATGAACAGGAATAGCGAGAACCAATGAGAGACTAGCTGGAGGTGTCTGGACGGGCAAATTTAACTCTCATTTCCCACCAGGAAGAGGAAATAACCAAAGGCTCAGCGTGCCGTGCTGGAACCAGATTAGGGCCTGAAGCCATCCTGCGGTGTTGCGGCCAGCTCACAAGAAAACGAGTTGAAGAAAGGAGCTCAGGGGCACTGTAATTCACAAACCTGCAGAGTTATAAATGACAACTATCGTCCAAAAATATACTGAAGTAAGGCTGCCAAGAGGACTTGAAAGCGGGGCAGAATTGCAGGAAACCGATTTCAGGAGGTAGACTGGAATTGCATCGAAAGCATAGGAAAAGAGGCAGAACGTCCACAATGATGCACTTGGCCAAAAAGGGCGTATGCGTTTTTTCCTGAATATATTCAGGAAAAAACGCATACGCCCTTTTTGGCCAACCAAGCAAGCTTGCAAAGGAAATCTGCACTACAATGAAGTCTCACTTCCCCCCGGTCAAAAGGGCCATCTGAAAAAAGTGTAAAATCCAGAAAGGCAGGACAGGCCATGGAGAACTGGGAGCCTTGTTATGCTGATGGGCGGGATGTAAATTGCCAACAGACACTCGGGAGAAGTGTATGGTGTTTCCTGAAACATCTAAAAAACAAAGCAACAGAGCCTAGGGCACTTCCACTTATGGTCCTATAGCTTAGGGAAATTAAAATCAAAAAGATACAGCCACCCCAATGTTTGGGACGCCTCTGTTTACAAGAACCTCGTTTACCGTACAAGTTCAATATCACAGAAAGTGAAAAATGGATAAAGAACTTGTGGTACTTACGTACAATGCAGTATCACTCAGCAGTGAAATCTATGTCATCAGGCCCGTAGCAGCACAATGAGTGGATTCAGGTACGATGATTCTAACTGAAATAAGTCACACAGAAAAAGAAACATCATAAGATATCAGTAATACACGGAATGTAAACTTGGCTACACAGGAACTGAATTACAGAACAGAACAGGGTCTCAAATTTAGAAAACCAACTTATGCTTGTTTAAGGGGAAAGCTGAGTTGGGGTGCTGCATAAAACCAGAGATTGAAATGAGCACAGATAAAGTTCCTTAAGCCAAATATGGAATAGACAAGAGCTACTCCTTGCTCAACGAAATGGACTCAACACCGCATATTAAACGCCTAAGAGTGTACCTGACTCTTAAGTATCTTAAAACCTATGGATTGCTATGTCTCCGAAAGAGAATCAAGCATGTGTACAGGGACGTAAACGCAGCAGTGATAGGATTGGAGAGGTTCGGTGAGCAAATGAAGACCCTTTGAAGTCATATTGCATGGTACCCATTCCACGGGTTTCAACTACCCAGGTTTAAGGTATTCTTCCTTCAGCTAAAACATGCATGTGGAACCTAGAGTATGATCAACCATGTGATCGGGAGACGTGTTCAAATATGTCTCAGTTTTCGTACCCTGGTACTCGGGTGCAACATTCCAGACGCTTTACTAACACTCTCCCGACTTGGAGAGTCAGTCCCTTTAACCTCCTGTTTGGCCCAGTTTGCAATTTCTGCGGAAGATGAACAGGAATAGTGAGAACCAATGAGAGACTAGCTGGAGGTGTCTGGACGGGCAAATTTAACTCTCATTTCCCACCAGGAAGAGGAAATAACCAAAGGCTCAGCGTGCCGTGCCGGAACCAGATTAGGGCCTGAAGCCATCCTGCGGTGTTGCGGCCAGCTCACAAGAAAACGAGTTGAAGAAAGGAGCTCAGGGGCACTGTAATTCACAAACCTGCAGAGTTATAAATGACAACTATCGTCCAAAAATATACTGAAGTAAGGCTGCCAAGAGGACTTGAAAACGGGGCAGAATTGCAGGAAACCGATTTCAGGAGGTAGACTGGAATTGCATCGAAAGCATAGGAAAAGAGGCAGAACGTCCACAATGATGCACTTGGCCAAAAAGGGCGTATGCGTTTTTTCCTGAATATAGTCAGGAAAAAACGCATACGCCCTTTTTGGCCAACCAAGCAAGCTTGCAAAGGAAATCTGCACTACAATGAAGTCTCACTTCCCCCCGGTCAAAAGGGCCATCTGAAAAAAGTGTAAAATCCAGAAAGGCAGGACAGGCCATGGAGAACTGGGAGCCTTGTTATGCTGATGGGCGGGATGTAAATTGCCAACAGACACTCGGGAGAAGTGTATGGTGTTTCCTGAAACATCTAAAAAACAAAGCAACAGAGCCTAGGGCACTTCCACTTATGGTCCTATAGCTTAGGGAAATTAAAATCAAAAAGATACAGCCACCCCAATGTTTGGGACGCCTCTGTTTACAAGAACCTCGTTTACCGTACAAGTTCAATATCACAGAAAGTGAAAAATGGATAAAGAACTTGTGGTACTTACGTACAATGCAGTATCACTCAGCAGTGAAATCTATGTCATCAGGCCCGTAGCAGCACAATGAGTGGATTCAGGTACGATGATTCTAACTGAAATAAGTCACACAGAAAAAGAAACATCATAAGATATCAGTAATACACGGAATGTAAACTTGGCTACACAGGAACTGAATTACAGAACAGAACAGGGTCTCAAATTTAGAAAACCAACTTATGCTTGTTTAAGGGGAAAGGTGAGTTGGGGTGCTGCATAAAACCAGAGATTGAAATGAGCACAGATAAAGTTCCTTAAGCCAAATATGGAATAGACAAGAGCTACTCCTTGCTCAACGAAATGGACTCAACACCGCATATTAAACGCCTAAGAGTGTACCTGACTCTTAAGTATCTTAAAACCTATGGATTGCTATGTCTCCGAAAGAGAATCAAGCATGTGTACAGGGACGTAAACGCAGCAGTGATAGGATTGGAGAGGTTCGGTGAGCAAATGAAGACCCTTTGAAGTCATATTGCATGGTACCCATTCCACGGGTTTCAACTACCCAGGTTTAAGGTATTCTTCCTTCAGCTAAAACATGCATGTGGAACCTAGAGTATGATCAACCATGTGATCGGGAGACGTGTTCAAATATGTCTCAGTTTTCGTACCCTGGTACTCGGGTGCAACATTCCAGACGCTTTACTAACACTCTCCCGACTTGGAGAGTCAGTCCCTTTAACCTCCTGTTTGGCCCAGTTTGCAATTTCTGCGGAAGATGAACAGGAATAGCGAGAACCAATGAGAGACTAGCTGGAGGTGTCTGGACGGGCAAATTTAACTCTCATTTCCCACCAGGAAGAGGAAATAACCAAAGGCTCAGCGTGCCGTGCCGGAACCAGATTAGGGCCTGAAGCCATCCTGCGGTGTTGCGGCCAGCTCACAAGAAAGCGAGTTGAAGAAAGGAGCTCAGGGGCACTGTAATTCACAAACCTGCAGAGTTATAAATGACAACTATCGTCCAAAAATATACTGAAGTAAGGCTGCCAAGAGGACTTGAAAGCGGGGCAGAATTGCAGGAAACCGATTTCAGGAGGTAGACTGGAATTGCATCGAAAGCATAGGAAAAGAGGCAGAACGTCCACAATGATGCACTTGGCCAAAAAGGGCTTATGCGTTTTTTCCTGAATATATTCAGGAAAAAACGCATACGCCCTTTTTGGCCAACCAAGCAAGCTTGCAAAGGAAATCTGCACTACAATGAAGTCTCACTTCCCCCCGGTCAAAAGGGCCATCTGAAAAAAGTGTAAAATCCAGAAAGGCAGGACAGGCCATGGAGAACTGGGAGCCTTGTTATGCTGATGGGCGGGATGTAAATTGCCAACAGACACTCGGGAGAAGTGTATGGTGTTTCCTGAAACATCTAAAAAACAAAGCAACAGAGCCTAGGGCACTTCCACTTATGGTCCTATAGCTTAGGGAAATTAAAATCAAAAAGATACAGCCACCCCAATGTTTGGGACGCCTCTGTTTACAAGAACCTCGTTTACCGTACAAGTTCAATATCACAGAAAGTGAAAAATGGATAAAGAACTTGTGGTACTTACGTACAATGCAGTATCACTCAGCAGTGAAATCTATGTCATCAGGCCCGTAGCAGCACAATGAGTGGATTCAGGTACGATGATTCTAACTGAAATAAGTCACACAGAAAAAGAAACATCATAAGATATCAGTAATACACGGAATGTAAACTTGGCTACACAGGAACTGAATTACAGAACAGAACAGGGTCTCAAATTTAGAAAACCAACTTATGCTTGTTTAAGGGGAAAGGTGAGTTGGGGTGCTGCATAAAACCAGAGATTGAAATGAGCACAGATAAAGTTCCTTAAGCCAAATATGGAATAGACAAGAGCTACTCCTTGCTCAACGAAATGGACTCAACACCGCATATTAAACGCCTAAGAATGTACCTGACTCTTAAGTATCTTAAAACCTATGGATTGCTATGTCTCCGAAAGAGAATCAAGCATGTGTACAGGGACGTAAACGCAGCAGTGATAGGATTGGAGAGGTTCGGTGAGCAAATGAAGACCCTTTGAAGTCATATTGCATGGTACCCATTCCACGGGTTTCAACTACCCAGGTTTAAGGTATTCTTCCTTCAGCTAAAACATGCATGTGGAACCTAGAGTATGATCAACCATGTGATCGGGAGACGTGTTCAAATATGTCTCAGTTTTCGTACCCTGGTACTCGGGTGCAACATTCCAGACGCTTTACTAACACTCTCCCGACTTGGAGAGTCAGTCCCTTTAACCTCCTGTTTGGCCCAGTTTGCAATTTCTGCGGAAGATGAACAGGAATAGCGAGAACCAATGAGAGACTAGCTGGAGGTGTCTGGACGGGCAAATTTAACTCTCATTTCCCACCAGGAAGAGGAAATAACCAAAGGCTCAGCGTGCCGTGCTGGAACCAGATTAGGGCCTGAAGCCATCCTGCGGTGTTGCGGCCAGCTCACAAGAAAACGAGTTGAAGAAAGGAGCTCAGGGGCACTGTAATTCACAAACCTGCAGAGTTATAAATGACAACTATCGTCCAAAAATATACTGAAGTAAGGCTGCCAAGAGGACTTGAAAGCGGGGCAGAATTGCAGGAAACCGATTTCAGGAGGTAGACTGGAATTGCATCGAAAGCATAGGAAAAGAGGCAGAACGTCCACAATGATGCACTTGGCCAAAAAGGGCGTATGCGTTTTTTCCTGAATATATTCAGGAAAAAACGCATACGCCCTTTTTGGCCAACCAAGCAAGCTTGCAAAGGAAATCTGCACTACAATGAAGTCTCACTTCCCCCCGGTCAAAAGGGCCATCTGAAAAAAGTGTAAAATCCAGAAAGGCAGGACAGGCCATGGAGAACTGGGAGCCTTGTTATGCTGATGGGCGGGATGTAAATTGCCAACAGACACTCGGGAGAAGTGTATGGTGTTTCCTGAAACATCTAAAAAACAAAGCAACAGAGCCTAGGGCACTTCCACTTATGGTCCTATAGCTTAGGGAAATTAAAATCAAAAAGATACAGCCACCCCAATGTTTGGGACGCCTCTGTTTACAAGAACCTCGTTTACCGTACAAGTTCAATATCACAGAAAGTGAAAAATGGATAAAGAACTTGTGGTACTTACGTACAATGCAGTATCACTCAGCAGTGAAATCTATGTCATCAGGCCCGTAGCAGCACAATGAGTGGATTCAGGTACGATGATTCTAACTGAAATAAGTCACACAGAAAAAGAAACATCATAAGATATCAGTAATACACGGAATGTAAACTTGGCTACACAGGAACTGAATTACAGAACAGAACAGGGTCTCAAATTTAGAAAACCAACTTATGCTTGTTTAAGGGGAAAGGTGAGTTGGGGTGCTGCATAAAACCAGAGATTGAAATGAGCACAGATAAAGTTCCTTAAGCCAAATATGGAATAGACAAGAGCTACTCCTTGCTCAACGAAATGGACTCAACACCGCATATTAAACGCCTAAGAGTGTACCTGACTCTTAAGTATCTTAAAACCTATGGATTGCTATGTCTCCGAAAGAGAATCAAGCATGTGTACAGGGACGTAAACGCAGCAGTGATAGGATTGGAGAGGTTCGGTGAGCAAATGAAGACCCTTTGAAGTCATATTGCATGGTACCCATTCCACGGGTTTCAACTACCCAGGTTTAAGGTATTCTTCCTTCAGCTAAAACATGCATGTGGAACCTAGAGTATGATCAACCATGTGATCGGGAGACGTGTTCAAATATGTCTCAGTTTTCGTACCCTGGTACTCGGGTGCAACATTCCAGACGCTTTACTAACACTCTCCCGACTTGGAGAGTCAGTCCCTTTAACCTCCTGTTTGGCCCAGTTTGCAATTTCTGCGGAAGATGAACAGGAATAGTGAGAACCAATGAGAGACTAGCTGGAGGTGTCTGGACGGGCAAATTTAACTCTCATTTCCCACCAGGAAGAGGAAATAACCAAAGGCTCAGCGTGCCGTGCCGGAACCAGATTAGGGCCTGAAGCCATCCTGCGGTGTTGCGGCCAGCTCACAAGAAAACGAGTTGAAGAAAGGAGCTCAGGGGCACTGTAATTCACAAACCTGCAGAGTTATAAATGACAACTATCGTCCAAAAATATACTGAAGTAAGGCTGCCAAGAGGACTTGAAAACGGGGCAGAATTGCAGGAAACCGATTTCAGGAGGTAGACTGGAATTGCATCGAAAGCATAGGAAAAGAGGCAGAACGTCCACAATGATGCACTTGGCCAAAAAGGGCGTATGCGTTTTTTCCTGAATATAGTCAGGAAAAAACGCATACGCCCTTTTTGGCCAACCAAGCAAGCTTGCAAAGGAAATCTGCACTACAATGAAGTCTCACTTCCCCCCGGTCAAAAGGGCCATCTGAAAAAAGTGTAAAATCCAGAAAGGCAGGACAGGCCATGGAGAACTGGGAGCCTTGTTATGCTGATGGGCGGGATGTAAATTGCCAACAGACACTCGGGAGAAGTGTATGGTGTTTCCTGAAACATCTAAAAAACAAAGCAACAGAGCCTAGGGCACTTCCACTTATGGTCCTATAGCTTAGGGAAATTAAAATCAAAAAGATACAGCCACCCCAATGTTTGGGACGCCTCTGTTTACAAGAACCTCGTTTACCGTACAAGTTCAATATCACAGAAAGTGAAAAATGGATAAAGAACTTGTGGTACTTACGTACAATGCAGTATCACTCAGCAGTGAAATCTATGTCATCAGGCCCGTAGCAGCACAATGAGTGGATTCAGGTACGATGATTCTAACTGAAATAAGTCACACAGAAAAAGAAACATCATAAGATATCAGTAATACACGGAATGTAAACTTGGCTACACAGGAACTGAATTACAGAACAGAACAGGGTCTCAAATTTAGAAAACCAACTTATGCTTGTTTAAGGGGAAAGGTGAGTTGGGGTGCTGCATAAAACCAGAGATTGAAATGAGCACAGATAAAGTTCCTTAAGCCAAATATGGAATAGACAAGAGCTACTCCTTGCTCAACGAAATGGACTCAACACCGCATATTAAACGCCTAAGAGTGTACCTGACTCTTAAGTATCTTAAAACCTATGGATTGCTATGTCTCCGAAAGAGAATCAAGCATGTGTACAGGGACGTAAACGCAGCAGTGATAGGATTGGAGAGGTTCGGTGAGCAAATGAAGACCCTTTGAAGTCATATTGCATGGTACCCATTCCACGGGTTTCAACTACCCAGGTTTAAGGTATTCTTCCTTCAGCTAAAACATGCATGTGGAACCTAGAGTATGATCAACCATGTGATCGGGAGACGTGTTCAAATATGTCTCAGTTTTCGTACCCTGGTACTCGGGTGCAACATTCCAGACGCTTTACTAACACTCTCCGGACTTGGAGAGTCAGTCCCTTTAACCTCCTGTTTGGCCCAGTTTGCAATTTCTGCGGAAGATGAACAGGAATAGCGAGAACCAATGAGAGACTAGCTGGAGGTGTCTGGACGGGCAAATTTAACTCTCATTTCCCACCAGGAAGAGGAAATAACCAAAGGCTCAGCGTGCCGTGCCGGAACCAGATTAGGGCCTGAAGCCATCCTGTGGTGTTGCGGCCAGCTCACAAGAAAGCGAGTTGAAGAAAGGAGCTCAGGGGCACTGTAATTCACAAACCTGCAGAGTTATAAATGACAACTATCGTCCAAAAATATACTGAAGTAAGGCTGCCAAGAGGACTTGAAAGCGGGGCAGAATTGCAGGAAACCGATTTCAGGAGGTAGACTGGAATTGCATTGAAAGCATAGGAAAAGAGGCAGAACGTCCACAATGATGCACTTGGCCAAAAAGGGCGTATGCGTTTTTTCCTGAATATATTCAGGAAAAAACGCATACGCCCTTTTTGGCCAACCAAGCAAGCTTGCAAAGGAAATCTGCACTACAATGAAGTGTCACTTCCCCCCGGTCAAAAGGGCCATCTGAAAAAAGTGTAAAATCCAGAAAGGCAGCACAGGCCATGGAGAACTGGGAGCCTTGTTATGCTGATGGGCGGGATGTAAATTGCCAACAGACACTCGGGAGAAGTGTATGGTGTTTCCTGAAACATCTAAAAAACAAAGCAACAGAGCCTAGGGCACTTCCACTTATGGTCCTATAGCTTAGGGAAATTAAAATCAAAAAGATACAGCCACCCCAATGTTTGGGACGCCTCTGTTTACAAGAACCTCGTTTACCGTACAAGTTCAATATCACAGAAAGTGAAAAATGGATAAAGAACTTGTGGTACTTACGTACAATGCAGTATCACTCAGCAGTGAAATCTATGTCATCAGGCCCGTAGCAGCACAATGAGTGGATTCAGGTACGATGATTCTAACTGAAATAAGTCACACAGAAAAAGAAACATCATAAGATATCAGTAATACACGGAATGTAAACTTGGCTACACAGGAACTGAATTACAGAACAGAACAGGGTCTCAAATTTAGAAAACCAACTTATGCTTGTTTAAGGGGAAAGGTGAGTTGGGGTGCTGCATAAAACCAGAGATTGAAATGAGCACAGATAAAGTTCCTTAAGCCAAATATGGAATAGACAAGAGCTACTCCTTGCTCAACGAAATGGACTCAACACCGCATATTAAACGCCTAAGAATGTACCTGACTCTTAAGTATCTTAAAACCTATGGATTGCTATGTCTCCGAAAGAGAATCAAGCATGTGTACAGGGACATAAACGCAGCAGTGATAGGATTGGAGAGGTTCGGTGAGCAAATGAAGACCCTTTGAAGTCATATTGCATGGTACCCATTCCACGGGTTTCAACTACCCAGGTTTAAGGTATTCTTCCTTCAGCTAAAACATGCATGTGGAACCTAGAGTATGATCAACCATGTGATCGGGAGACGTGTTCAAATATGTCTCAGTTTTCGTACCCTGGTACTCGGGTGCAACATTCCAGACGCTTTACTAACACTCTCCCGACTTGGAGAGTCAGTGCCTTTAACCTCCTGTTTGGCCCAGTTTGCAATTTCTGCGGAAGATGAACAGGAATAGCGAGAACCAATGAGAGACTAGCTGGAGGTGTCTGGACGGGCAAATTTAACTCTCATTTCCCACCAGGAAGAGGAAATAACCAAAGGCTCAGCGTGCCGTGCCGGAACCAGATTAGGGCCTGAAGCCATCCTGCGGTGTTGCGGCCAGCTCACAAGAAAGCGAGTTGAAGAAAGGAGCTCAGGGCACTGTAATTCACAAACCTGCAGAGTTATAAATGACAACTATCGTCCAAAAATATACTGAAGTAAGGCTGCCAAGAGGACTTGAAAGCGGGGCAGAATTGCAGGAAACCGATTTCAGGAGGTAGACTGGAATTGCATTGAAAGCATAGGAAAAGAGGCAGAACGTCCACAATGATGCACTTGGCCAAAAAGGGCGTATGCGTTTTTTCCTGAATATATTCAGGAAAAAACGCATACGCCCTTTTTGGCCAACCTAGCAAGCTTGCAAAGGAAATCTGCACTACAATGAAGTCTCACTTCCCCCCGGTCAAGAGGGCCATCTGAAAAAAGTGTAAAATCCAGAAAGGCAGGACAGGCCATGGAGAACTGGGAGCCTTGTTATGCTGATGGGCGGGATGTAAATTGCCAACAGACACTCGGGAGAAGTGTATGGTGTTTCCTGAAACGTCTAAAAAACAAAGCAACAGAGCCTAGGGCACTTCCACTTATGGTCCTATAGCTTAGGGAAATTAAAATCAAAAAGATACAGCCACCCCAATGTTTGGGACGCCTCTGTTTACAAGAACCTCGTTTACCGTACAAGTTCAATATCACAGAAAGTGAAAAATGGATAAAGAACTTGTGGTACTTACGTACAATGCAGTATCACTCAGCAGTGAAATCTATGTCATCAGGCCCGTAGCAGCACAATGAGTGGATTCAGGTACGATGATTCTAACTGAAATAAGTCACACAGAAAAAGAAACATCATAAGATATCAGTAATACACGGAATGTAAACTTGGCTACACAGGAACTGAATTACAGAACAGAACAGGGTCTCAAATTTAGAAAACCAACTTATGCTTGTTTAAGGGGAAAGGTGAGTTGGGGTGCTGCATAAAACCAGAGATTGAAATGAGCACAGATAAAGTTCCTTAAGCCAAATATGGAATAGACAAGAGCTACTCCTTGCTCAACGAAATGGACTCAACACCGCATATTAAACGCCTAAGAATGTACCTGACTCTTAAGTATCTTAAAACCTATGGATTGCTATGTCTCCGAAAGAGAATCAAGCATGTGTACAGGGACGTAAACGCAGCAGTGATAGGATTGGAGAGGTTCGGTGAGCAAATGAAGACCCTTTGAAGTCATATTGCATGGTACCCATTCCACGGGTTTCAACTACCCAGGTTTAAGGTATTCTTCCTTCAGCTAAAACATGCATGTGGAACCTAGAGTATGATCAACCATGTGATCGGGAGACGTGTTCAAATATGTCTCAGTTTTCGTACCCTGGTACTCGGGTGCAACATTCCAGACGCTTTACTAACACTCTCCCGACTTGGAGAGTCAGTCCCTTTAACCTCCTGTTTGGCCCAGTTTGCAATTTCTGCGGAAGATGAACAGGAATAGCGAGAACCAATGAGAGACTAGCTGGAGGTGTCTGGACGGGCAAATTTAACTCTCATTTCCCACCAGGAAGAGGAAATAACCAAAGGCTCAGCGTGCCGTGCCGGAACCAGATTAGGGCCTGAAGCCATCCTGCGGTGTTGCGGCCAGCTCACAAGAAAACGAGTTGAAGAAAGGAGCTCAGGGGCACTGTAATTCACAAACCTGCAGAGTTATAAATGACAACTATCGTCCAAAAATATACTGAAGTAAGGCTGCCAAGAGGACTTGAAAGCGGGGCAGAATTGCAGGAAACCGATTTCAGGAGGTAGACTGGAATTGCATTGAAAGCATAGGAAAAGAGGCAGAACGTCCACAATGATGCACTTGGCCAAAAAGGGCGTATGCGTTTTTTCCTGAATATATTCAGGAAAAAACGCATACGCCCTTTTTGGCCAACCAAGCAAGCTTGCAAAGGAAATCTGCACTACAATGAAGTCTCACTTCCCCCCGGTCAAAAGGGCCATCTGAAAAAAGTGTAAAATCCAGAAAGGCAGGACAGGCCATGGAGAACTGGGAGCCTTGTTATACTGATGGGCGGGATGTACATTGCCAACAGACACTCGGGAGAAGTGTATGGTGTTTCCTGAAACATCTAAAAAACAAAGCAACAGAGCCTAGGGCACTTCCACTTATGGTCCTATAGCTTAGGGAAATTAAAATCAAAAAGATACAGCCACCCCAATGTTTGGGACGCCTCTGTTTACAAGAACCTCGTTTACCGTACAAGTTCAATATCACAGAAAGTGAAAAATGGATAAAGAACTTGTGGTACTTACGTACAATGCAGTATCACTCAGCAGTGAAATCTATGTCATCAGGCCCGTAGCAGCACAATGAGTGGATTCAGGTACGATGATTCTAACTGAAATAAGTCACACAGAAAAAGAAACATCATAAGATATCAGTAATACACGGAATGTAAACTTGGCTACACAGGAACTGAATTACAGAACAGAACAGGGTCTCAAATTTAGAAAACCAACTTATGCTTGTTTAAGGGTAAAGGTGAGTTGGGGTGCTGCATAAAACCAGAGATTGAAATGAGCACAGATAAAGTTCCTTCAGGCAAATATGGAATAGACAAGAGCTACTCCTTGCTCAACGAAATGGACTCAACACCGCATATTAAACGCCTCAGAATGTAGCTGACTCTTAAGTATCTTAAAACCTATGGATTGCTATGTCTCCGAAAGAGAATCAAGCATGTGTACAGGGACATAAACGCAGCAGTGATAGGATTGGAGAGGTTCGGTGAGCAAATGAAGACCCTTTGAAGTCATATTGCATGGTACCCATTCCACGGGTTTCAACTACCCAGGTTTAAGGTATTCTTCCTTCAGCTAAAACATGCATGTGGAACCTAGAGTATGATCAACCATGTGATCGGGAGACGTGTTCAAATATGTCTCAGTTTTCGTACCCTGGTACTCGGGTGCAACATTCCAGACGCTTTACTAACACTCTCCCGACTTGGAGAGTCAGTCCCTTTAACCTCCTGTTTGGCCCAGTTTGCAATTTCTGCGGAAGATGAACAGGAATAGCGAGAACCAATGAGAGACTAGCTGGAGGTGTCTGGACGGGCAAATTTAACTCTCATTTCCCACCAGGAAGAGGAAATAACCAAAGGCTCAGCGTGCCGTGCCGGAACCAGATTAGGGCCTGAAGCCATCCTGCGGTGTTGCGGCCAGCTCACAAAAAAGCGAGTTGAAGAAAGGAGCTCAGGGGCACTGTAATTCACAAACCTGCAGAGTTATAAATGACAACTATCGTCCAAAAATATACTGAAGTAAGGCTGCCAAGAGGACTTGAAAGCGGGGCAGAATTGCAGGAAACCGATTTCAGGAGGTAGACTGGAATTGCATTGAAAGCATAGGAAAAGAGGCAGAACGTCCACAATGATGCACTTGGCCAAAAAGGGCGTATGCGTTTTTTCCTGAATATATTCAGGAAAAAACGCATACGCCCTTTTTGGCCAACCAAGCAAGCTTGCAAAGGAAATCTGCACTACAATGAAGTCTCACTTCCCCCCGGTCAAAAGGGCCATCTGAAAAAAGTGTAAAATCCAGAAAGGCAGGACAGGCCATGGAGAACTGGGAGCCTTGTTATGCTGATGGGCGGGATGTAAATTGCCAACAGACACTCGGGAGAAGTGTATGGTGTTTCCTGAAACGTCTAAAAAACAAAGCAACAGAGCCTAGGGCACTTCCACTTATGGTCCTATAGCTTAGGGAAATTAAAATCAAAAAGATACAGCCACCCCAATGTTTGGGACGCCTCTGTTTACAAGAACCTCGTTTACCGTACAAGTTCAATATCACAGAAAGTGAAAAATGGATAAAGAACTTGTGGTACTTACGTACAATGCAGTATCACTCAGCAGTGAAATCTATGTCATCAGGCCCGTAGCAGCACAATGAGTGGATTCAGGTACGATGATTCTAACTGAAATAAGTCACACAGAAAAAGAAACATCATAAGATATCAGTAATACACGGAATGTAAACTTGGCTACACAGGAACTGAATTACAGAACAGAACAGGGTCTCAAATTTAGAAAACCACCTTATGCTTGTTTAAGGGTAAAGGTGAGTTGGGGTGCTGCATAAAACCAGAGATTGAAATGAGCACAGATAAAGTTCCTTAAGCCAAATATGGAATAGACAAGAGCTACTCCTTGCTCAACGAAATGGACTCAACACCGCATATTAAACGCCTAAGAATGTACCTGACTCTTAAGTATCTTAAAACCTATGGATTGCTATGTCTCCGAAAGAGAATCAAGCATGTGTACAGGGACATAAACGCAGCAGTGATAGGATTGGAGAGGTTCGGTGAGCAAATGAAGACCCTTTGAAGTCATATTGCATGGTACCCATTCCACGGGTTTCAACTACCCAGGTTTAAGGTATTCTTCCTTCAGCTAAAACATGCATGTGGAACCTAGAGTATGATCAACCATGTGATCGGGAGACGTGTTCAAATATGTCTCAGTTTTCGTACCCTGGTACTCGGGTGCAACATTCCAGACGCTTTACTAACACTCTCCCGACTTGGAGAGTCAGTCCCTTTAACCTCCTGTTTGGCCCAGTTTGCAATTTCTGCGGAAGATGAACAGGAATAGCGAGAACCAATGAGAGACTAGCTGGAGGTGTCTGGACGGGCAAATTTAACTCTCATTTCCCACCAGGAAGAGGAAATAACCAAAGGCTCAGCGTGCCGTGCCGGAACCAGATTAGGGCCTGAAGCCATCCTGCGGTGTTGCGGCCAGCTCACAAGAAAACGAGTTGAAGAAAGGAGCTCAGGGGCACTGTAATTCACAAACCTGCAGAGTTATAAATGACAACTATCGTCCAAAAATATACTGAAGTAAGGCTGCCAAGAGGACTTGAAAGCGGGGCAGAATTGCAGGAAACCGATTTCAGGAGGTAGACTGGAATTGCATTGAAAGCATAGGAAAAGAGGCAGAACGTCCACAATGATGCACTTGGCCAAAAAGGGCGTATGCGTTTTTTCCTGAATATATTCAGGAAAAAACGCATACGCCCTTTTTGGCCAACCAAGCAAGCTTGCAAAGGAAATCTGCACTACAATGAAGTCTCACTTCCCCCCGGTCAAAAGGGCCATCTGAAAAAAGTGTAAAATCCAGAAAGGCAGGACAGGCCATGGAGAACTGGGAGCCTTGTTATGCTGATGGGCGGGATGTAAATTGCCAACAGACACTCGGGAGAAGTGTATGGTGTTTCCTGAAACGTCTAAAAAACAAAGCAACAGAGCCTAGGGAACTTCCACTTATGGTCCTATAGCTTAGGGAAATTAAAATCAAAAAGATACAGCCACCCCAATGTTTGGGACGCCTCTGTTTACAAGAACCTCGTTTACCGTACAAGTTCAATATCACAGAAAGTGAAAAATGGATAAAGAACTTGTGGTACTTACGTACAATGCAGTATCACTCAGCAGTGAAATCTATGTCATCAGGCCCGTAGCAGCACAATGAGTGGATTCAGGTACGATGATTCTAACTGAAATAAGTCACACAGAAAAAGAAACATCATAAGATATCAGTAATACACGGAATGTAAACTTGGCTACACAGGAACTGAATTACAGAACAGAACAGGGTCTCAAATTTAGAAAACCAACTTATGCTTGTTTAAGGGGAAAGGTGAGTTGGGGTGCTGCATAAAACCAGAGATTGAAATGAGCACAGATAAAGTTCCTTAAGCCAAATATGGAATAGACAAGAGCTACTCCTTGCTCAACGAAATGGACTCAACACCGCATATTAAACGCCTAAGAATGTACCTGACTCTTAAGTATCTTAAAACCTATGGATTGCTATGTCTCCAAAAGAGAATCAAGCATGTGTACAGGGACATAAACGCAGCAGTGATAGGATTGGAGAGGTTCGGTGAGCAAATGAAGACCCTTTGAAGTCATATTGCATGGTACCCATTCCACGGGTTTCAACTACCCAGGTTTAAGGTATTCTTCCTTCAGCTAAAACATGCATGTGGAACCTAGAGTATGATCAACCATGTGATCGGGAGACGTGTTCAAATATGTCTCAGTTTTCGTACCCTGGTACTCGGGTGCAACATTCCAGACGCTTTACTAACACTCTCCCGACTTGGAGAGTCAGTGCCTTTAACCTCCTGTTTGGCCCAGTTTGCAATTTCTGCGGAAGATGAACAGGAATAGCGAGAACCAATGAGAGACTAGCTGGAGGTGTCTGGACGGGCAAATTTAACTCTCATTTCCCACCAGGAAGAGGAAATAACCAAAGGCTCAGCGTGCCGTGCCGGAACCAGATTAGGGCCTGAAGCCATCCTGCGGTGTTGCGGCCAGCTCACAAGAAAGCGAGTTGAAGAAAGGAGCTCAGGGCACTGTAATTCACAAACCTGCAGAGTTATAAATGACAACTATCGTCCAAAAATATACTGAAGTAAGGCTGCCAAGAGGACTTGAAAGCGGGGCAGAATTGCAGGAAACCGATTTCAGGAGGTAGACTGGAATTGCATTGAAAGCATAGGAAAAGAGGCAGAACGTCCACAATGATGCACTTGGCCAAAAAGGGCGTATGCGTTTTTTCCTGAATATATTCAGGAAAAAACGCATACGCCCTTTTTGGCCAACCTAGCAAGCTTGCAAAGGAAATCTGCACTACAATGAAGTCTCACTTCCCCCCGGTCAAGAGGGCCATCTGAAAAAAGTGTAAAATCCAGAAAGGCAGGACAGGCCATGGAGAACTGGGAGCCTTGTTATGCTGATGCGCGGGATGTAAATTGCCAACAGACACTCGGGAGAAGTGTATGGTGTTTCCTGAAACGTCTAAAAAACAAAGCAACAGAGCCTAGGGCACTTCCACTTATGGTCCTATAGCTTAGGGAAATTAAAATCAAAAAGATACAGCCACCCCAATGTTTGGGACGCCTCTGTTTACAAGAACCTCGTTTACCGTACAAGTTCAATATCACAGAAAGTGAAAAATGGATAAAGAACTTGTGGTACTTACGTACAATGCAGTATCACTCAGCAGTGAAATCTATGTCATCAGGCCCGTAGCAGCACAATGAGTGGATTCAGGTACGATGATTCTAACTGAAATAAGTCACACAGAAAAAGAAACATCATAAGATATCAGTAATACACGGAATGTAAACTTGGCTACACAGGAACTGAATTACAGAACAGAACAGGGTCTCAAATTTAGAAAACCAACTTATGCTTGTTTAAGGGGAAAGGTGAGTTGGGGTGCTGCATAAAACCAGAGATTGAAATGAGCACAGATAAAGTTCCTTAAGCCAAATATGGAATAGACAAGAGCTACTCCTTGCTCAACGAAATGGACTCAACACCGCATATTAAACGCCTAAGAATGTACCTGACTCTTAAGTATCTTAAAACCTATGGATTGCTATGTCTCCGAAAGAGAATCAAGCATGTGTACAGGGACGTAAACGCAGCAGTGATAGGATTGGAGAGGTTCGGTGAGCAAATGAAGACCCTTTGAAGTCATATTGCATGGTACCCATTCCACGGGTTTCAACTACCCAGGTTTAAGGTATTCTTCCTTCAGCTAAAACATGCATGTGGAACCTAGAGTATGATCAACCATGTGATCGGGAGACGTGTTCAAATATGTCTCAGTTTTCGTACCCTGGTACTCGGGTGCAACATTCCAGACGCTTTACTAACACTCTCCCGACTTGGAGAGTCAGTCCCTTTAACCTCCTGTTTGGCCCAGTTTGCAATTTCTGCGGAAGATGAACAGGAATAGCGAGAACCAATGAGAGACTAGCTGGAGGTGTCTGGACGGGCAAATTTAACTCTCATTTCCCACCAGGAAGAGGAAATAACCAAAGGCTCAGCGTGCCGTGCCGGAACCAGATTAGGGCCTGAAGCCATCCTGCGGTGTTGCGGCCAGCTCACAAGAAAACGAGTTGAAGAAAGGAGCTCAGGGGCACTGTAATTCACAAACCTGCAGAGTTATAAATGACAACTATCGTCCAAAAATATACTGAAGTAAGGCTGCCAAGAGGACTTGAAAGCGGGGCAGAATTGCAGGAAACCGATTTCAGGAGGTAGACTGGAATTGCATCGAAAGCATAGGAAAAGAGGCAGAACGTCCACAATGATGCACTTGGCCAAAAAGGGCGTATGCGTTTTTTCCTGAATATAGTCAGGAAAAAACGCATACGCCCTTTTTGGCCAACCAAGCAAGCTTGCAAAGGAAATCTGCACTACAATGAAGTCTCACTTCCCCCCGGTCAAAAGGGCCATCTGAAAAAAGTGTAAAATCCAGAAAGGCAGGACAGGCCATGGAGAACTGGGAGCCTTGTTATACTGATGGGCGGGATGTACATTGCCAACAGACACTCGGGAGAAGTGTATGGTGTTTCCTGAAACATCTAAAAAACAAAGCAACAGAGCCTAGGGCACTTCCACTTATGGTCCTATAGCTTAGGGAAATTAAAATCAAAAAGATACAGCCACCCCAATGTTTGGGACGCCTCTGTTTACAAGAACCTCGTTTACCGTACAAGTTCAATATCACAGAAAGTGAAAAATGGATAAAGAACTTGTGGTACTTACGTACAATGCAGTATCACTCAGCAGTGAAATCTATGTCATCAGGCCCGTAGCAGCACAATGAGTGGATTCAGGTACGATGATTCTAACTGAAATAAGTCACACAGAAAAAGAAACATCATAAGATATCAGTAATACACGGAATGTAAACTTGGCTACACAGGAACTGAATTACAGAACAGAACAGGGTCTCAAATTTAGAAAACCAACTTATGCTTGTTTAAGGGTAAAGGTGAGTTGGGGTGCTGCATAAAACCAGAGATTGAAATGAGCACAGATAAAGTTCCTTAAGCCAAATATGGAATAGACAAGAGCTACTCCTTGCTCAACGAAATGGACTCAACACCGCATATTAA
Source organism: Globicephala melas (assembly GCF_963455315.2). Taxonomy (NCBI): domain Eukaryota; kingdom Metazoa; phylum Chordata; class Mammalia; order Artiodactyla; family Delphinidae; genus Globicephala; species Globicephala melas. The sequence continues at coordinate 217,943 of NW_027207281.1, read as the reverse complement.
ACGCCTAAGAATGTACCTGACTCTTAAGTATCTTAAAACCTATGGATTGCTATGTCTCCGAAAGAGAATCAAGCATGTGTACAGGGACATAAACGCAGCAGTGATAGGATTGGAGAGGTTCGGTGAGCAAATGAAGACCCTTTGAAGTCATATTGCATGGTACCCATTCCACGGGTTTCAACTACCCAGGTTTAAGGTATTCTTCCTTCAGCTAAAACATGCATGTGGAACCTAGAGTATGATCAACCATGTGATCGGGAGACGTGTTCAAATATGTCTCAGTTTTCGTACCCTGGTACTCGGGTGCAACATTCCAGACGCTTTACTAACACTCTCCCGACTTGGAGAGTCAGTCCCTTTAACCTCCTGTTTGGCCCAGTTTGCAATTTCTGCGGAAGATGAACAGGAATAGCGAGAACCAATGAGAGACTAGCTGGAGGTGTCTGGACGGGCAAATTTAACTCTCATTTCCCACCAGGAAGAGGAAATAACCAAAGGCTCAGCGTGCCGTGCCGGAACCAGATTAGGGCCTGAAGCCATCCTGCGGTGTTGCGGCCAGCTCACAAGAAAACGAGTTGAAGAAAGGAGCTCAGGGGCACTGTAATTCACAAACCTGCAGAGTTATAAATGACAACTATCGTCCAAAAATATACTGAAGTAAGGCTGCCAAGAGGACTTGAAAGCGGGGCAGAATTGCAGGAAACCGATTTCAGGAGGTAGACTGGAATTGCATTGAAAGCATAGGAAAAGAGGCAGAACGTCCACAATGATTCACTTGGCCAAAAAGGGCGTATGCGTTTTTTCCTGAATATATTCAGGAAAAAACGCATACGCCCTTTTTGGCCAACCAAGCAAGCTTGCAAAGGAAATCTGCACTACAATGAAGTCTCACTTCCCCCCGGTCAAAAGGGCCATCTGAAAAAAGTGTAAAATCCAGAAAGGCAGGACAGGCCATGGAGAACTGGGAGCCTTGTTATGCTGATGGGCGGGATGTACATTGCCAACAGACACTCGGGAGAAGTGTATGGTGTTTCCTGAAACGTCTAAAAAACAAAGCAACAGAGCCTAGGGCACTTCCACTTATGGTCCTATAGCTTAGGGAAATTAAAATCAAAAAGATACAGCCACCCCAATGTTTGGGACGCCTCTGTTTACAAGAACCTCGTTTACCGTACAAGTTCAATATCACAGAAAGTGAAAAATGGATAAAGAACTTGTGGTACTTACGTACAATGCAGTATCACTCAGCAGTGAAATCTATGTCATCAGCCCCGTAGCAGCACAATGAGTGGATTCAGGTACGATGATTCTAACTGAAATAAGTCACACAGAAAAAGAAACATCATAAGATATCAGTAATACACGGAATGTAAACTTGGCTACACAGGAACTGAATTACAGAACAGAACAGGGTCTCAAATTTAGAAAACCAACTTATGCTTGTTTAAGGGTAAAGGTGAGTTGGGGTGCTGCATAAAACCAGAGATTGAAATGAGCACAGATAAAGTTCCTTAAGCCAAATATGGAATAGACAAGAGCTACTCCTTGCTCAACGAAATGGACTCAACACCGCATATTAAACGCCTCAGAATGTAGCTGACTCTTAAGTATCTTAAAACCTATGGATTGCTATGTCTCCGAAAGAGAATCAAGCATGTGTACAGGGACATAAACGCAGCAGTGATAGGATTGGAGAGGTTCGGTGAGCAAATGAAGACCCTTTGAAGTCATATTGCATGGTACCCATTCCACGGGTTTCAACTACCCAGGTTTAAGGTATTCTTCCTTCAGCTAAAACATGCATGTGGAACCTAGAGTATGATCAACCATGTGATCGGGAGACGTGTTCAAATATGTCTCAGTTTTCGTACCCTGGTACTCGGGTGCAACATTCCAGACGCTTTACTAACACTCTCCCGACTTGGAGAGTCAGTCCCTTTAACCTCCTGTTTGGCCCAGTTTGCAATTTCTGCGGAAGATGAACAGGAATAGCGAGAACCAATGAGAGACTAGCTGGAGGTGTCTGGACGGGCAAATTTAACTCTCATTTCCCACCAGGAAGAGGAAATAACCAAAGGCTCAGCGTGCCGTGCCGGAACCAGATTAGGGCCTGAAGCCATCCTGCGGTGTTGCGGCCAGCTCACAAAAAAGCGAGTTGAAGAAAGGAGCTCAGGGGCACTGTAATTCACAAACCTGCAGAGTTATAAATGACAACTATCGTCCAAAAATATACTGAAGTAAGGCTGCCAAGAGGACTTGAAAGCGGGGCAGAATTGCAGGAAACCGATTTCAGGAGGTAGACTGGAATTGCATTGAAAGCATAGGAAAAGAGGCAGAACGTCCACAATGATGCACTTGGCCAAAAAGGGCGTATGCGTTTTTTCCTGAATATATTCAGGAAAAAACGCATACGCCCTTTTTGGCCAACCAAGCAAGCTTGCAAAGGAAATCTGCACTACAATGAAGTCTCACTTCCCCCCGGTCAAAAGGGCCATCTGAAAAAAGTGTAAAATCCAGAAAGGCAGGACAGGCCATGGAGAACTGGGAGCCTTGTTATGCTGATGGGCGGGATGTAAATTGCCAACAGACACTCGGGAGAAGTGTATGGTGTTTCCTGAAACGTCTAAAAAACAAAGCAACAGAGCCTAGGGCACTTCCACTTATGGTCCTATAGCTTAGGGAAATTAAAATCCAAAAGATACAGCCACCCCAATGTTTGGGACGCCTCTGTTTACAAGAACCTCGTTTACCGTACAAGTTCAATATCACAGAAAGTGAAAAATGGATAAAGAACTTGTGGTACTTACGTACAATGCAGTATCACTCAGCAGTGAAATCTATGTCATCAGGCCCGTAGCAGCACAATGAGTGGATTCAGGTACGATGATTCTAACTGAAATAAGTCACACAGAAAAAGAAACATCATAAGATATCAGTAATACACGGAATGTAAACTTGGCTACACAGGAACTGAATTACAGAACAGAACAGGGTCTCAAATTTAGAAAACCACCTTATGCTTGTTTAAGGGTAAAGGTGAGTTGGGGTGCTGCATAAAACCAGAGATTGAAATGAGCACAGATAAAGTTCCTTAAGCCAAATATGGAATAGACAAGAGCTACTCCTTGCTCAACGAAATGGACTCAACACCGCATATTAAACGCCTAAGAATGTACCTGACTCTTAAGTATCTTAAAACCTATGGATTGCTATGTCTCCGAAAGAGAATCAAGCATGTGTACAGGGACATAAACGCAGCAGTGATAGGATTGGAGAGGTTCGGTGAGCAAATGAAGACCCTTTGAAGTCATATTGCATGGTACCCATTCCACGGGTTTCAACTACCCAGGTTTAAGGTATTCTTCCTTCAGCTAAAACATGCATGTGGAACCTAGAGTATGATCAACCATGTGATCGGGAGACGTGTTCAAATATGTCTCAGTTTTCGTACCCTGGTACTCGGGTGCAACATTCCAGACGCTTTACTAACACTCTCCCGACTTGGAGAGTCAGTCCCTTTAACCTCCTGTTTGGCCCAGTTTGCAATTTCTGCGGAAGATGAACAGGAATAGCGAGAACCAATGAGAGACTAGCTGGAGGTGTCTGGACGGGCAAATTTAACTCTCATTTCCCACCAGGAAGAGGAAATAACCAAAGGCTCAGCGTGCCGTGCCGGAACCAGATTAGGGCCTGAAGCCATCCTGCGGTGTTGCGGCCAGCTCACAAGAAAACGAGTTGAAGAAAGGAGCTCAGGGGCACTGTAATTCACAAACCTGCAGAGTTATAAATGACAACTATCGTCCAAAAATATACTGAAGTAAGGCTGCCAAGAGGACTTGAAAGCGGGGCAGAATTGCAGGAAACCGATTTCAGGAGGTAGACTGGAATTGCATTGAAAGCATATGAAAAGAGGCAGAACGTCCACAATGATGCACTTGGCCAAAAAGGGCGTATGCGTTTTTTCCTGAATATATTCAGGAAAAAACGCATACGCCCTTTTTGGCCAACCAAGCAAGCTTGCAAAGGAAATCTGCACTACAATGAAGTCTCACTTCCCCCCGGTCAAAAGGGCCATCTGAAAAAAGTGTAAAATCCAGAAAGGCAGGACAGGCCATGGAGAACTGGGAGCCTTGTTATGCTGATGGGCGGGATGTAAATTGCCAACAGACACTCGGGAGAAGTGTATGGTGTTTCCTGAAACGTCTAAAAAACAAAGCAACAGAGCCTAGGGAACTTCCACTTATGGTCCTATAGCTTAGGGAAATTAAAATCAAAAAGATACAGCCACCCCAATGTTTGGGACGCCTCTGTTTACAAGAACCTCGTTTACCGTACAAGTTCAATATCACAGAAAGTGAAAAATGGATAAAGAACTTGTGGTACTTACGTACAATGCAGTATCACTCAGCAGTGAAATCTATGTCATCAGGCCCGTAGCAGCACAATGAGTGGATTCAGGTACGATGATTCTAACTGAAATAAGTCACACAGAAAAAGAAACATCATAAGATATCAGTAATACACGGAATGTAAACTTGGCTACACAGGAACTGAATTACAGAACAGAACAGGGTCTCAAATTTAGAAAACCAACTTATGCTTGTTTAAGGGGAAAGGTGAGTTGGGGTGCTGCATAAAACCAGAGATTGAAATGAGCACAGATAAAGTTCCTTAAGCCAAATATGGAATAGACAAGAGCTACTCCTTGCTCAACGAAATGGACTCAACACCGCATATTAAACGCCTAAGAATGTACCTGACTCTTAAGTATCTTAAAACCTATGGATTGCTATGTCTCCGAAAGAGAATCAAGCATGTGTACAGGGACATAAACGCAGCAGTGATAGGATTGGAGAGGTTCGGTGAGCAAATGAAGACCCTTTGAAGTCATATTGCATGGTACCCATTCCACGGGTTTCAACTACCCAGGTTTAAGGTATTCTTCCTTCAGCTAAAACATGCATGTGGAACCTAGAGTATGATCAACCATGTGATCGGGAGACGTGTTCAAATATGTCTCAGTTTTCGTACCCTGGTACTCGGGTGCAACATTCCAGACGCTTTACTAACACTCTCCCGACTTGGAGAGTCAGTGCCTTTAACCTCCTGTTTGGCCCAGTTTGCAATTTCTGCGGAAGATGAACAGGAATAGCGAGAACCAATGAGAGACTAGCTGGAGGTGTCTGGACGGGCAAATTTAACTCTCATTTCCCACCAGGAAGAGGAAATAACCAAAGGCTCAGCGTGCCGTGCCGGAACCAGATTAGGGCCTGAAGCCATCCTGCGGTGTTGCGGCCAGCTCACAAGAAAGCGAGTTGAAGAAAGGAGCTCAGGGCACTGTAATTCACAAACCTGCAGAGTTATAAATGACAACTATCGTCCAAAAATATACTGAAGTAAGGCTGCCAAGAGGACTTGAAAGCGGGGCAGAATTGCAGGAAACCGATTTCAGGAGGTAGACTGGAATTGCATTGAAAGCATAGGAAAAGAGGCAGAACGTCCACAATGATGCACTTGGCCAAAAAGGGCGTATGCGTTTTTTCCTGAATATATTCAGGAAAAAACGCATACGCCCTTTTTGGCCAACCTAGCAAGCTTGCAAAGGAAATCTGCACTACAATGAAGTCTCACTTCCCCCCGGTCAAGAGGGCCATCTGAAAAAAGTGTAAAATCCAGAAAGGCAGGACAGGCCATGGAGAACTGGGAGCCTTGTTATGCTGATGCGCGGGATGTAAATTGCCAACAGACACTCGGGAGAAGTGTATGGTGTTTCCTGAAACGTCTAAAAAACAAAGCAACAGAGCCTAGGGCACTTCCACTTATGGTCCTATAGCTTAGGGAAATTAAAATCAAAAAGATACAGCCACCCCAATGTTTGGGACGCCTCTGTTTACAAGAACCTCGTTTACCGTACAAGTTCAATATCACAGAAAGTGAAAAATGGATAAAGAACTTGTGGTACTTACGTACAATGCAGTATCACTCAGCAGTGAAATCTATGTCATCAGGCCCGTAGCAGCACAATGAGTGGATTCAGGTACGATGATTCTAACTGAAATAAGTCACACAGAAAAAGAAACATCATAAGATATCAGTAATACACGGAATGTAAACTTGGCTACACAGGAACTGAATTACAGAACAGAACAGAGTCTCAAATTTAGAAAACCAACTTATGCTTGTTTAAGGGGAAAGGTGAGTTGGGGTGCTGCATAAAACCAGAGATTGAAATGAGCACAGATAAAGTTCCTTAAGCCAAATATGGAATAGACAAGAGCTACTCCTTGCTCAACGAAATGGACTCAACACCGCATATTAAACGCCTAAGAATGTACCTGACTCTTAAGTATCTTAAAACCTATGGATTGCTATGTCTCCGAAAGAGAATCAAGCATGTGTACAGGGACATAAACGCAGCAGTGATAGGATTGGAGAGGTTCGGTGAGCAAATGAAGACCCTTTGAAGTCATATTGCATGGTACCCATTCCACGGGTTTCAACTACCCAGGTTTAAGGTATTCTTCCTTCAGCTAAAACATGCATGTGGAACCTAGAGTATGATCAACCATGTGATCGGGAGACGTGTTCAAATATGTCTCAGTTTTCGTACCCTGGTACTCGGGTGCAACATTCCAGACGCTTTACTAACACTCTCCCGACTTGGAGAGTCAGTCCCTTTAACCTCCTGTTTGGCCCAGTTTGCAATTTCTGCGGAAGATGAACAGGAATAGCGAGAACCAATGAGAGACTAGCTGGAGGTGTCTGGACGGGCAAATTTAACTCTCATTTCCCACCAGGAAGAGGAAATAACCAAAGGCTCAGCGTGCCGTGCCGGAACCAGATTAGGGCCTGAAGCCATCCTGCGGTGTTGCGGCCAGCTCACAAGAAAACGAGTTGAAGAAAGGAGCTCAGGGGCACTGTAATTCACAAACCTGCAGAGTTATAAATGACAACTATCGTCCAAAAATATACTGAAGTAAGGCTGCCAAGAGGACTTGAAAGCGGGGCAGAATTGCAGGAAACCGATTTCAGGAGGTAGACTGGAATTGCATCGAAAGCATAGGAAAAGAGGCAGAACGTCCACAATGATGCACTTGGCCAAAAAGGGCGTATGCGTTTTTTCCTGAATATAGTCAGGAAAAAACGCATACGCCCTTTTTGGCCAACCAAGCAAGCTTGCAAAGGAAATCTGCACTACAATGAAGTCTCACTTCCCCCCGGTCAAAAGGGCCATCTGAAAAAAGTGTAAAATCCAGAAAGGCAGGACAGGCCATGGAGAACTGGGAGCCTTGTTATGCTGATGGGCGGGATGTAAATTGCCAACAGACACTCGGGAGAAGTGTATGGTGTTTCCTGAAACATCTAAAAAACAAAGCAACAGAGCCTAGGGCACTTCCACTTATGGTCCTATAGCTTAGGGAAATTAAAATCAAAAAGATACAGCCACCCCAATGTTTGGGACGCCTCTGTTTACAAGAACCTCGTTTACCGTACAAGTTCAATATCACAGAAAGTGAAAAATGGATAAAGAACTTGTGGTACTTACGTACAATGCAGTATCACTCAGCAGTGAAATCTATGTCATCAGGCCCGTAGCAGCACAATGAGTGGATTCAGGTACGATGATTCTAACTGAAATAAGTCACACAGAAAAAGAAACATCATAAGATATCAGTAATACACGGAATGTAAACTTGGCTACACAGGAACTGAATTACAGAACAGAACAGGGTCTCAAATTTAGAAAACCAACTTATGCTTGTTTAAGGGGAAAGGTGAGTTGGGGTGCTGCATAAAACCAGAGATTGAAATGAGCACAGATAAAGTTCCTTAAGCCAAATATGGAATAGACAAGAGCTACTCCTTGCTCAACGAAATGGACTCAACACCGCATATTAAACGCCTAAGAATGTACCTGACTCTTAAGTATCTTAAAACCTATGGATTGCTATGTCTCCGAAAGAGAATCAAGCATGTGTACAGGGACGTAAACGCAGCAGTGATAGGATTGGAGAGGTTCGGTGAGCAAATGAAGACCCTTTGAAGTCATATTGCATGGTACCCATTCCACGGGTTTCAACTACCCAGGTTTAAGGTATTCTTCCTTCAGCTAAAACATGCATGTGGAACCTAGAGTATGATCAACCATGTGATCGGGAGACGTGTTCAAATATGTCTCAGTTTTCGTACCCTGGTACTCGGGTGCAACATTCCAGACGCTTTACTAACACTCTCCCGACTTGGAGAGTCAGTCCCTTTAACCTCCTGTTTGGCCCAGTTTGCAATTTCTGCGGAAGATGAACAGGAATAGCGAGAACCAATGAGAGACTAGCTGGAGGTGTCTGGACGGGCAAATTTAACTCTCATTTCCCACCAGGAAGAGGAAATAACCAAAGGCTCAGCGTGCCGTGCCGGAACCAGATTAGGGCCTGAAGCCATCCTGCGGTGTTGCGGCCAGCTCACAAGAAAAGGAGTTGAAGAAAGGAGCTCAGGGGCACTGTAATTCACAAACCTGCAGAGTTATAAATGACAACTATCGTCCAAAAATATACTGAAGTAAGGCTGCCAAGAGGACTTGAAAGCGGGGCAGAATTGCAGGAAACCGATTTCAGGAGGTAGACTGGAATTGCATTGAAAGCATAGGAAAAGAGGCAGAACGTCCACAATGATGCACTTGGCCAAAAAGGGCGTATGCGTTTTTTCCTGAATATATTCAGGAGAAAACGCATACGCACTTTTTGGCCAACCAAGCAAGCTTGCAAAGGAAATCTGCACTACAATGAAGTCTCACTTCCCCCCGGTCAAAAGGGCCTTCTGAAAAAAGTGTAAAATCCAGAAAGGCAGGACAGGCCATGGAGAACTGGGAGCCTTGTTATGCTGATGGGCGGGATGTAAATTGCCAACAGACACTCGGGAGAAGTGTATGGTGTTTCCTGAAACATCTAAAAAACAAAGCAACAGAGCCTAGGGCACTTCCACTTATGGTCCTATAGCTTAGGGAAATTAAAATCAAAAAGATACAGCCACCCCAATGTTTGGGACGCCTCTGTTTACAAGAACCTCGTTTACCGTACAAGTTCAATATCACAGAAAGTGAAAAATGGATAAAGAACTTGTGGTACTTACGTACAATGCAGTATCACTCAGCAGTGAAATCTATGTCATCAGGCCCGTAGCAACACAATGAGTGGATTCAGGTACGATGATTCTAACTGAAATAAGTCACACAGAAAAAGAAACATCATAAGATATCAGTAATACACGGAATGTAAACTTGGCTACACAGGAACTGAATTACAGAACAGAACAGGGTCTCAAATTTAGAAAACCAACTTATGCTTGTTTAAGGGGAAAGGTGAGTTGGGGTGCTGCATAAAACCAGAGATTGAAATGAGCACAGATAAAGTTCCTTAAGCCAAATATGGAATAGACAAGAGCTACTCCTTGCTCAACGAAATGGACTCAACACCGCATATTAAACGCCTAAGAGTGTACCTGACTCTTAAGTATCTTAAAACCTATGGATTGCTATGTCTCCGAAAGAGAATCAAGCATGTGTACAGGGACGTAAACGCAGCAGTGATAGGATTGGAGAGGTTCGGTGAGCAAATGAAGACCCTTTGAAGTCATATTGCATGGTACCCATTCCACGGGTTTCAACTACCCAGGTTTAAGGTATTCTTCCTTCAGCTAAAACATGCATGTGGAACCTAGAGTATGATCAACCATGTGATCGGGAGACGTGTTCAAATATGTCTCAGTTTTCGTACCCTGGTACTCGGGTGCAACATTCCAGACGCTTTACTAACACTCTCCCGACTTGGAGAGTCAGTCCCTTTAACCTCCTGTTTGGCCCAGTTTGCAATTTCTGCGGAAGATGAACAGGAATAGCGAGAACCAATGAGAGACTAGCTGGAGGTGTCTGGACGGGCAAATTTAACTCTCATTTCCCACCAGGAAGAGGAAATAACCAAAGGCTCAGCGTGCCGTGCCGGAACCAGATTAGGGCCTGAAGCCATCCTGCGGTGTTGCGGCCAGCTCACAAGAAAGCGAGTTGAAGAAAGGAGCTCAGGGGCACTGTAATTCACAAACCTGCAGAGTTATAAATGACAACTATCGTCCAAAAATATACTGAAGTAAGGCTGCCAAGAGGACTTGAAAGCGGGGCAGAATTGCAGGAAACCGATTTCAGGAGGTAGACTGGAATTGCATCTAAAGCATAGGAAAAGAGGCAGAACGTCCACAATGATGCACTTGGCCAAAAAGGGCGTATGCGTTTTTTCCTGAATATATTCAGGAAAAAACGCATACGCCCTTTTTGGCCAACCAAGCAAGCTTGCAAAGGAAATCTGCACTACAATGAAGTCTCACTTCCCCCCAGTCAAAAGGGCCATCTGAAAAAAGTGTAAAATCCAGAAAGGCAGGACAGGCCATGGAGAACTGGGAGCCTTGTTATGCTGATGGGCGGGATGTAAATTGCCAACAGACACTCGGGAGAAGTGTATGGTGTTTCCTGAAACATCTAAAAAACAAAGCAACAGAGCCTAGGGCACTTCCACTTATGGTCCTATAGCTTAGGGAAATTAAAATCAAAAAGATACAGCCACCCCAATGTTTGGGACGCCTCTGTTTACAAGAACCTCGTTTACCGTACAAGTTCAATATCACAGAAAGTGAAAAATGGATAAAGAACTTGTGGTACTTACGTACAATGCAGTATCACTCAGCAGTGAAATCTATGTCATCAGGCCCGTAGCAGCACAATGAGTGGATTCAGGTACGATGATTCTAACTGAAATAAGTCACACAGAAAAAGAAACATCATAAGATATCAGTAATACACGGAATGTAAACTTGGCTACACAGGAACTGAATTACAGAACAGAACAGGGTCTCAAATTTAGAAAACCAACTTATGCTTGTTTAAGGGGAAAGGTGAGTTGGGGTGCTGCATAAAACCAGAGATTGAAATGAGCACAGATAAAGTTCCTTAAGCCAAATATGGAATAGACAAGAGCTACTCCTTGCTCAACGAAATGGACTCAACACCGCATATTAAACGCCTAAGAATGTACCTGACTCTTAAGTATCTTAAAACCTATGGATTGCTATGTCTCCGAAAGAGAATCAAGCATGTGTACAGGGACATAAACGCAGCAGTGATAGGATTGGAGAGGTTCGGTGAGCTAATGAAGACCCTTTGAAGTCATATTGCATGGTACCCATTCCACGGGTTTCAACTACCCAGGTTTAAGGTATTCTTCCTTCAGCTAAAACATGCATGTGGAACCTAGAGTATGATCAACCATGTGATCGGGAGACGTGTTCAAATATGTCTCAGTTTTCGTACCCTGGTACTCGGGTGCAACATTCCAGACGCTTTACTAACACTCTCCCGACTTGGAGAGTCAGTCCCTTTAACCTCCTGTTTGGCCCAGTTTGCAATTTCTGCGGAAGATGAACAGGAATAGCGAGAACCAATGAGAGACTAGCTGGAGGTGTCTGGACGGGCAAATTTAACTCTCATTTCCCACCAGGAAGAGGAAATAACCAAAGGCTCAGCATGCCGTGCCGGAACCAGATTAGGGCCTGAAGCCATCCTGCGGTGTTGCGGCCAGCTCACAAGAAAGCGAGTTGAAGAAAGGAGCTCAGGGGCACTGTAATTCACAAACCTGCAGAGTTATAAATGACAACTATCGTCCAAAAATATACTGAAGTAAGGCTGCCAAGAGGACTTGAAAGCGGGGCAGAATTGCAGGAAACCGATTTCAGGAGGTAGACTGGAATTGCATTGAAAGCATAGGAAAAGAGGCAGAACGTCCACAATGATGCACTTGGCCAAAAAGGGCGTATGCGTTTTTTCCTGAATATATTCAGGAAAAAACGCATACGCCCTTTTTGGCCAACCAAGCAAGCTTGCAAAGGAAATCTGCACTACAATGAAGTCTCACTTCCCCCCGGTCAAAAGGGCCATCTGAAAAAAGTGTAAAATCCAGAAAGGCAGGACAGGCCATGGAGAACTGGGAGCCTTGTTATGCTGATGGGCGGGATGTAAATTGCCAACAGACACTCGGGAGAAGTGTATGGTGTTTCCTGAAACATCTAAAAAACAAAGCAACAGAGCCTAGGGCACTTCCACTTATGGTCCTATAGCTTAGGGAAATTAAAATCAAAAAGATACAGCCACCCCAATGTTTGGGACGCCTCTGTTTACAAGAACCTCGTTTACCGTACAAGTTCAATATCACAGAAAGTGAAAAATGGATAAAGAACTTGTGGTACTTACGTACAATGCAGTATCACTCAGCAGTGAAATCTATGTCATCAGGCCCGTAGCAGCACAATGAGTGGATTCAGGTACGATGATTCTAACTGAAATAAGTCACACAGAAAAAGAAACATCATAAGATATCAGTAATACACGGAATGTAAACTTGGCTACACAGGAACTGAATTACAGAACAGAACAGGGTCTCAAATTTAGAAAACCACCTTATGCTTGTTTAAGGGTAAAGGTGAGTTGGGGTGCTGCATAAAACCAGAGATTGAAATGAGCACAGATAAAGTTCCTTAAGCCAAATATGGAATAGACAAGAGCTACTCCTTGCTCAACGAAATGGACTCAACACTGCATATTAAACGCCTAAAAATGTACCTGACTCTTAAGTATCTTAAAACCTATGGATTGCTATGTCTCCGAAAGAGAATCAAGCATGTGTACAGGGACGTAAACGCAGCAGTGATAGGATTGGAGAGGTTCGGTGAGCAAATGAAGACCCTTTGAAGTCATATTGCATGGTACCCATTCCACGGGTTTCAACTACCCAGGTTTAAGGTATTCTTCCTTCAGCTAAAACATGCATGTGGAACCTAGAGTATGATCAACCATGTGATCGGGAGACGTGTTCAAATATGTCTCAGTTTTCGTACCCTGGTACTCGGGTGCAACATTCCAGACGCTTTACTAACACTCTCCCGACTTGGAGAGTCAGTCCCTTTAACCTCCTGTTTGGCCCAGTTTGCAATTTCTGCGGAAGATGAACAGGAATAGCGAGAACCAATGAGAGACTAGCTGGAGGTGTCTGGACGGGCAAATTTAACTCTCATTTCCCACCAGGAAGAGGAAATAACCAAAGGCTCAGCGTGCCGTGCCGGAACCAGATTAGGGCCTGAAGCCATCCTGCGGTGTTGCGGCCAGCTCACAAGAAAACGAGTTGAAGAAAGGAGCTCAGGGGCACTGTAATTCACAAACCTGCAGAGTTATAAATGACAACTATCGTCCAAAAATATACTGAAGTAAGGCTGCCAAGAGGACTTGAAAGCGGGGCAGAATTGCAGGAAACCGATTTCAGGAGGTAGACTGGAATTGCATTGAAAGCATAGGAAAAGAGGCAGAACGTCCACAATGATGCACTTGGCCAAAAAGGGCGTATGCGTTTTTTCCTGAATATATTCAGGAAAAAACGCATACGCCCTTTTTGGCCAACCAAGCAAGCTTGCAAAGGAAATCTGCACTACAATGAAGTCTCACTTCCCCCCGGTCAAAAGGGCCATCTGAAAAAAGTGTAAAATCCAGAAAGGCAGGACAGGCCATGGAGAACTGGGAGCCTTGTTATGCTGATGGGCGGTATGTAAATTGCCAACAGACACTCGGGAGAAGTGTATGGTGTTTCCTGAAACATCTAAAAAACAAAGCAACAGAGCCTAGGGCACTTCCACTTATGGTCCTATAGCTTAGGTAAATTAAAATCAAAAAGATACAGCCACCCCAATGTTTGGGACGCCTCTGTTTACAAGAACCTCGTTTACCGTACAAGTTCAATATCACAGAAAGTGAAAAATGGATAAAGAACTTGTGGTACTTACGTACAATGCAGTATCACTCAGCAGTGAAATCTATGTCATCAGGCCCGTAGCAGCACAATGAGTGGATTCAGGTACGATGATTCTAACTGAAATAAGTCACACAGAAAAAGAAACATCATAAGATATCAGTAATACACGGAATGTAAACTTGGCTACACAGGAACTGAATTACAGAACAGAACAGGGTCTCAAATTTAGAAAACCAACTTATGCTTGTTTAAGGGGAAAGGTGAGTTGGGGTGCTGCATAAAACCAGAGATTGAAATGAGCACAGATAAAGTTCCTTAAGCCAAATATGGAATAGACAAGAGCTACTCCTTGCTCAACGAAATGGACTCAACACCGCATATTAAACGCCTAAGAGTGTACCTGACTCTTAAGTATCTTAAAACCTATGGATTGCTATGTCTCCGAAAGAGAATCAAGCATGTGTACAGGGACGTAAACGCAGCAGTGATAGGATTGGAGAGGTTCGGTGAGCAAATGAAGACCCTTTGAAGTCATATTGCATGGTACCCATTCCACGGGTTTCAACTACCCAGGTTTAAGGTATTCTTCCTTCAGCTAAAACATGCATGTGGAACCTAGAGTATGATCAACCATGTGATCGGGAGACGTGTTCAAATATGTCTCAGTTTTCGTACCCTGGTACTCGGGTGCAACATTCCAGACGCTTTACTAACACTCTCCCGACTTGGAGAGTCAGTCCCTTTAACCTCCTGTTTGGCCCAGTTTGCAATTTCTGCGGAAGATGAACAGGAATAGCGAGAACCAATGAGAGACTAGCTGGAGGTGTCTGGACGGGCAAATTTAACTCTCATTTCCCACCAGGAAGAGGAAATAACCAAAGGCTCAGCGTGCCGTGCCGGAACCAGATTAGGGCCTGAAGCCATCCTGCGGTGTTGCGGCCAGCTCACAAGAAAGCGAGTTGAAGAAAGGAGCTCAGGGGCACTGTAATTCACAAACCTGCAGAGTTATAAATGACAACTATCGTCCAAAAATATACTGAAGTAAGGCTGCCAAGAGGACTTGAAAGCGGGGCAGAATTGCAGGAAACCGATTTCAGGAGGTAGACTGGAATTGCATTGAAAGCATAGGAAAAGAGGCAGAACGTCCACAATGATGCACTTGGCCAAAAAGGGCGTATGCGTTTTTTCCTGAATATATTCAGGAAAAAACGCATACGCCCTTTTTGGCCAACCAAGCAAGCTTGCAAAGGAAATCTGCACTACAATGAAGTCTCACTTCCCCCCGGTCAAAAGGGCCATCTGAAAAAAGTGTAAAATCCAGAAAGGCAGGACAGGCCATGGAGAACTGGGAGCCTTGTTATGCTGATGGGCGGGATGTAAATTGCCAACAGACACTCGGGAGAAGTGTATGGTGTTTCCTGAAACATCTAAAAAACAAAGCAACAGAGCCTAGGGCACTTCCACTTATGGTCCTATAGCTTAGGGAAATTAAAATCAAAAAGATACAGCCACCCCAATGTTTGGGACGCCTCTGTTTACAAGAACCTCGTTTACCGTACAAGTTCAATATCACAGAAAGTGAAAAATGGATAAAGAACTTGTGGTACTTACGTACAATGCAGTATCACTCAGCAGTGAAATCTATGTCATCAGGCCCGTAGCAGCACAATGAGTGGATTCAGGTACGATGATTCTAACTGAAATAAGTCACACAGAAAAAGAAACATCATAAGATATCAGTAATACACGGAATGTAAACTTGGCTACACAGGAACTGAATTACAGAACAGAACAGGGTCTCAAATTTAGAAAACCACCTTATGCTTGTTTAAGGGGAAAGGTGAGTTGGGGTGCTGCATAAAACCAGAGATTGAAATGAGCACAGATAAAGTTCCTTAAGCCAAATATGGAATAGACAAGAGCTACTCCTTGCTCAACGAAATGGACTCAACACCGCATATTAAACGCCTAAGAGTGTACCTGACTCTTAAGTATCTTAAAACCTATGGATTGCTATGTCTCCGAAAGAGAATCAAGCATGTGTACAGGGACGTAAACGCAGCAGTGATAGGATTGGAGAGGTTCGGTGAGCAAATGAAGACCCTTTGAAGTCATATTGCATGGTACCCATTCCACGGGTTTCAACTACCCAGGTTTAAGGTATTCTTCCTTCAGCTAAAACATGCATGTGGAACCTAGAGTATGATCAACCATGTGATCGGGAGACGTGTTCAAATATGTCTCAGTTTTCGTACCCTGGTACTCGGGTGCAACATTCCAGACGCTTTACTAACACTCTCCCGACTTGGAGAGTCAGTCCCTTTAACCTCCTGTTTGGCCCAGTTTGCAATTTCTGCGGAAGATGAACAGGAATAGCGAGAACCAATGAGAGACTAGCTGGAGGTGTCTGGACGGGCAAATTTAACTCTCATTTCCCACCAGGAAGAGGAAATAACCAAAGGCTCAGCGTGCCGTGCCGGAACCAGATTAGGGCCTGAAGCCATCCTGCGGTGTTGCGGCCAGCTCACAAGAAAACGAGTTGAAGAAAGGAGCTCAGGGGCACTGTAATTCACAAACCTGCAGAGTTATAAATGACAACTATCGTCCAAAAATATACTGAAGTAAGGCTGCCAAGAGGACTTGAAAGCGGGGCAGAATTGCAGGAAACCGATTTCAGGAGGTAGACTGGAATTGCATCGAAAGCATAGGAAAAGAGGCAGAACGTCCACAATGATGCACTTGGCCAAAAAGGGCTTATGCGTTTTTTCCTGAATATATTCAGGAAAAAACGCATACGCCCTTTTTGGCCAACCAAGCAAGCTTGCAAAGGAAATCTGCACTACAATGAAGTCTCACTTCCCCCCGGTCAAAAGGGCCATCTGAAAAAAGTGTAAAATCCAGAAAGGCAGGACAGGCCATGGAGAACTGGGAGCCTTGTTATGCTGATGGGCGGGATGTAAATTGCCAACAGACACTCGGGAGAAGTGTATGGTGTTTCCTGAAACATCTAAAAAACAAAGCAACAGAGCCTAGGGCACTTCCACTTATGGTCCTATAGCTTAGGGAAATTAAAATCAAAAAGATACAGCCACCCCAATGTTTGGGACGCCTCTGTTTACAAGAACCTCGTTTACCGTACAAGTTCAATATCACAGAAAGTGAAAAATGGATAAAGAACTTGTGGTACTTACGTACAATGCAGTATCACTCAGCAGTGAAATCTATGTCATCAGGCCCGTAGCAGCACAATGAGTGGATTCAGGTACGATGATTCTAACTGAAATAAGTCACACAGAAAAAGAAACATCATAAGATATCAGTAATACACGGAATGTAAACTTGGCTACACAGGAACTGAATTACAGAACAGAACAGGGTCTCAAATTTAGAAAACCAACTTATGCTTGTTTAAGGGGAAAGGTGAGTTGGGGTGCTGCATAAAACCAGAGATTGAAATGAGCACAGATAAAGTTCCTTAAGCCAAATATGGAATAGACAAGAGCTACTCCTTGCTCAACGAAATGGACTCAACACCGCATATTAAACGCCTAAGAATGTACCTGACTCTTAAGTATCTTAAAACCTATGGATTGCTATGTCTCCGAAAGAGAATCAAGCATGTGTACAGGGACGTAAACGCAGCAGTGATAGGATTGGAGAGGTTCGGTGAGCAAATGAAGACCCTTTGAAGTCATATTGCATGGTACCCATTCCACGGGTTTCAACTACCCAGGTTTAAGGTATTCTTCCTTCAGCTAAAACATGCATGTGGAACCTAGAGTATGATCAACCATGTGATCGGGAGACGTGTTCAAATATGTCTCAGTTTTCGTACCCTGGTACTCGGGTGCAACATTCCAGACGCTTTACTAACACTCTCCCGACTTGGAGAGTCAGTCCCTTTAACCTCCTGTTTGGCCCAGTTTGCAATTTCTGCGGAAGATGAACAGGAATAGCGAGAACCAATGAGAGACTAGCTGGAGGTGTCTGGACGGGCAAATTTAACTCTCATTTCCCACCAGGAAGAGGAAATAACCAAAGGCTCAGCGTGCCGTGCTGGAACCAGATTAGGGCCTGAAGCCATCCTGCGGTGTTGCGGCCAGCTCACAAGAAAACGAGTTGAAGAAAGGAGCTCAGGGGCACTGTAATTCACAAACCTGCAGAGTTATAAATGACAACTATCGTCCAAAAATATACTGAAGTAAGGCTGCCAAGAGGACTTGAAAGCGGGGCAGAATTGCAGGAAACCGATTTCAGGAGGTAGACTGGAATTGCATCGAAAGCATAGGAAAAGAGGCAGAACGTCCACAATGATGCACTTGGCCAAAAAGGGCGTATGCGTTTTTTCCTGAATATATTCAGGAAAAAACGCATACGCCCTTTTTGGCCAACCAAGCAAGCTTGCAAAGGAAATCTGCACTACAATGAAGTCTCACTTCCCCCCGGTCAAAAGGGCCATCTGAAAAAAGTGTAAAATCCAGAAAGGCAGGACAGGCCATGGAGAACTGGGAGCCTTGTTATGCTGATGGGCGGGATGTAAATTGCCAACAGACACTCGGGAGAAGTGTATGGTGTTTCCTGAAACATCTAAAAAACAAAGCAACAGAGCCTAGGGCACTTCCACTTATGGTCCTATAGCTTAGGGAAATTAAAATCAAAAAGATACAGCCACCCCAATGTTTGGGACGCCTCTGTTTACAAGAACCTCGTTTACCGTACAAGTTCAATATCACAGAAAGTGAAAAATGGATAAAGAACTTGTGGTACTTACGTACAATGCAGTATCACTCAGCAGTGAAATCTATGTCATCAGGCCCGTAGCAGCACAATGAGTGGATTCAGGTACGATGATTCTAACTGAAATAAGTCACACAGAAAAAGAAACATCATAAGATATCAGTAATACACGGAATGTAAACTTGGCTACACAGGAACTGAATTACAGAACAGAACAGGGTCTCAAATTTAGAAAACCAACTTATGCTTGTTTAAGGGGAAAGCTGAGTTGGGGTGCTGCATAAAACCAGAGATTGAAATGAGCACAGATAAAGTTCCTTAAGCCAAATATGGAATAGACAAGAGCTACTCCTTGCTCAACGAAATGGACTCAACACCGCATATTAAACGCCTAAGAGTGTACCTGACTCTTAAGTATCTTAAAACCTATGGATTGCTATGTCTCCGAAAGAGAATCAAGCATGTGTACAGGGACGTAAACGCAGCAGTGATAGGATTGGAGAGGTTCGGTGAGCAAATGAAGACCCTTTGAAGTCATATTGCATGGTACCCATTCCACGGGTTTCAACTACCCAGGTTTAAGGTATTCTTCCTTCAGCTAAAACATGCATGTGGAACCTAGAGTATGATCAACCATGTGATCGGGAGACGTGTTCAAATATGTCTCAGTTTTCGTACCCTGGTACTCGGGTGCAACATTCCAGACGCTTTACTAACACTCTCCCGACTTGGAGAGTCAGTCCCTTTAACCTCCTGTTTGGCCCAGTTTGCAATTTCTGCGGAAGATGAACAGGAATAGTGAGAACCAATGAGAGACTAGCTGGAGGTGTCTGGACGGGCAAATTTAACTCTCATTTCCCACCAGGAAGAGGAAATAACCAAAGGCTCAGCGTGCCGTGCCGGAACCAGATTAGGGCCTGAAGCCATCCTGCGGTGTTGCGGCCAGCTCACAAGAAAACGAGTTGAAGAAAGGAGCTCAGGGGCACTGTAATTCACAAACCTGCAGAGTTATAAATGACAACTATCGTCCAAAAATATACTGAAGTAAGGCTGCCAAGAGGACTTGAAAACGGGGCAGAATTGCAGGAAACCGATTTCAGGAGGTAGACTGGAATTGCATCGAAAGCATAGGAAAAGAGGCAGAACGTCCACAATGATGCACTTGGCCAAAAAGGGCGTATGCGTTTTTTCCTGAATATAGTCAGGAAAAAACGCATACGCCCTTTTTGGCCAACCAAGCAAGCTTGCAAAGGAAATCTGCACTACAATGAAGTCTCACTTCCCCCCGGTCAAAAGGGCCATCTGAAAAAAGTGTAAAATCCAGAAAGGCAGGACAGGCCATGGAGAACTGGGAGCCTTGTTATGCTGATGGGCGGGATGTAAATTGCCAACAGACACTCGGGAGAAGTGTATGGTGTTTCCTGAAACATCTAAAAAACAAAGCAACAGAGCCTAGGGCACTTCCACTTATGGTCCTATAGCTTAGGGAAATTAAAATCAAAAAGATACAGCCACCCCAATGTTTGGGACGCCTCTGTTTACAAGAACCTCGTTTACCGTACAAGTTCAATATCACAGAAAGTGAAAAATGGATAAAGAACTTGTGGTACTTACGTACAATGCAGTATCACTCAGCAGTGAAATCTATGTCATCAGGCCCGTAGCAGCACAATGAGTGGATTCAGGTACGATGATTCTAACTGAAATAAGTCACACAGAAAAAGAAACATCATAAGATATCAGTAATACATGGAATGTAAACTTGGCTACACAGGAACTGAATTACAGAACAGAACAGGGTCTCAAATTTAGAAAACCAACTTATGCTTGTTTAAGGGGAAAGGTGAGTTGGGGTGCTGCATAAAACCAGAGATTGAAATGAGCACAGATAAAGTTCCTTAAGCCAAATATGGAATAGACAAGAGCTACTCCTTGCTCAACGAAATGGACTCAACACCGCATATTAAACGCCTAAGAGTGTACCTGACTCTTAAGTATCTTAAAACCTATGGATTGCTATGTCTCCGAAAGAGAATCAAGCATGTGTACAGGGACGTAAACGCAGCAGTGATAGGATTGGAGAGGTTCGGTGAGCAAATGAAGACCCTTTGAAGTCATATTGCATGGTACCCATTCCACGGGTTTCAACTACCCAGGTTTAAGGTATTCTTCCTTCAGCTAAAACATGCATGTGGAACCTAGAGTATGATCAACCATGTGATCGGGAGACGTGTTCAAATATGTCTCAGTTTTCGTACCCTGGTACTCGGGTGCAACATTCCAGACGCTTTACTAACACTCTCCCGACTTGGAGAGTCAGTCCCTTTAACCTCCTGTTTGGCCCAGTTTGCAATTTCTGCGGAAGATGAACAGGAATAGCGAGAACCAATGAGAGACTAGCTGGAGGTGTCTGGACGGGCAAATTTAACTCTCATTTCCCACCAGGAAGAGGAAATAACCAAAGGCTCAGCGTGCCGTGCCGGAACCAGATTAGGGCCTGAAGCCATCCTGCGGTGTTGCGGCCAGCTCACAAGAAAGCGAGTTGAAGAAAGGAGCTCAGGGGCACTGTAATTCACAAACCTGCAGAGTTATAAATGACAACTATCGTCCAAAAATATACTGAAGTAAGGCTGCCAAGAGGACTTGAAAGCGGGGCAGAATTGCAGGAAACCGATTTCAGGAGGTAGACTGGAATTGCATCGAAAGCATAGGAAAAGAGGCAGAACGTCCACAATGATGCACTTGGCCAAAAAGGGCTTATGCGTTTTTTCCTGAATATATTCAGGAAAAAACGCATACGCCCTTTTTGGCCAACCAAGCAAGCTTGCAAAGGAAATCTGCACTACAATGAAGTCTCACTTCCCCCCGGTCAAAAGGGCCATCTGAAAAAAGTGTAAAATCCAGAAAGGCAGGACAGGCCATGGAGAACTGGGAGCCTTGTTATGCTGATGGGCGGGATGTAAATTGCCAACAGACACTCGGGAGAAGTGTATGGTGTTTCCTGAAACATCTAAAAAACAAAGCAACAGAGCCTAGGGCACTTCCACTTATGGTCCTATAGCTTAGGGAAATTAAAATCAAAAAGATACAGCCACCCCAATGTTTGGGACGCCTCTGTTTACAAGAACCTCGTTTACCGTACAAGTTCAATATCACAGAAAGTGAAAAATGGATAAAGAACTTGTGGTACTTACGTACAATGCAGTATCACTCAGCAGTGAAATCTATGTCATCAGGCCCGTAGCAGCACAATGAGTGGATTCAGGTACGATGATTCTAACTGAAATAAGTCACACAGAAA
This sequence comes from Globicephala melas, assembly GCF_963455315.2. Classification (NCBI taxonomy): domain Eukaryota; kingdom Metazoa; phylum Chordata; class Mammalia; order Artiodactyla; family Delphinidae; genus Globicephala; species Globicephala melas. The sequence continues at coordinate 196,070 of NW_027207281.1, read as the reverse complement.
AAGAAACATCATAAGATATCAGTAATACACGGAATGTAAACTTGGCTACACAGGAACTGAATTACAGAACAGAACAGGGTCTCAAATTTAGAAAACCAACTTATGCTTGTTTAAGGGGAAAGGTGAGTTGGGGTGCTGCATAAAACCAGAGATTGAAATGAGCACAGATAAAGTTCCTTAAGCCAAATATGGAATAGACAAGAGCTACTCCTTGCTCAACGAAATGGACTCAACACCGCATATTAAACGCCTAAGAATGTACCTGACTCTTAAGTATCTTAAAACCTATGGATTGCTATGTCTCCGAAAGAGAATCAAGCATGTGTACAGGGACGTAAACGCAGCAGTGATAGGATTGGAGAGGTTCGGTGAGCAAATGAAGACCCTTTGAAGTCATATTGCATGGTACCCATTCCACGGGTTTCAACTACCCAGGTTTAAGGTATTCTTCCTTCAGCTAAAACATGCATGTGGAACCTAGAGTATGATCAACCATGTGATCGGGAGACGTGTTCAAATATGTCTCAGTTTTCGTACCCTGGTACTCGGGTGCAACATTCCAGACGCTTTACTAACACTCTCCCGACTTGGAGAGTCAGTCCCTTTAACCTCCTGTTTGGCCCAGTTTGCAATTTCTGCGGAAGATGAACAGGAATAGCGAGAACCAATGAGAGACTAGCTGGAGGTGTCTGGACGGGCAAATTTAACTCTCATTTCCCACCAGGAAGAGGAAATAACCAAAGGCTCAGCGTGCCGTGCTGGAACCAGATTAGGGCCTGAAGCCATCCTGCGGTGTTGCGGCCAGCTCACAAGAAAACGAGTTGAAGAAAGGAGCTCAGGGGCACTGTAATTCACAAACCTGCAGAGTTATAAATGACAACTATCGTCCAAAAATATACTGAAGTAAGGCTGCCAAGAGGACTTGAAAGCGGGGCAGAATTGCAGGAAACCGATTTCAGGAGGTAGACTGGAATTGCATCGAAAGCATAGGAAAAGAGGCAGAACGTCCACAATGATGCACTTGGCCAAAAAGGGCGTATGCGTTTTTTCCTGAATATATTCAGGAAAAAACGCATACGCCCTTTTTGGCCAACCAAGCAAGCTTGCAAAGGAAATCTGCACTACAATGAAGTCTCACTTCCCCCCGGTCAAAAGGGCCATCTGAAAAAAGTGTAAAATCCAGAAAGGCAGGACAGGCCATGGAGAACTGGGAGCCTTGTTATGCTGATGGGCGGGATGTAAATTGCCAACAGACACTCGGGAGAAGTGTATGGTGTTTCCTGAAACATCTAAAAAACAAAGCAACAGAGCCTAGGGCACTTCCACTTATGGTCCTATAGCTTAGGGAAATTAAAATCAAAAAGATACAGCCACCCCAATGTTTGGGACGCCTCTGTTTACAAGAACCTCGTTTACCGTACAAGTTCAATATCACAGAAAGTGAAAAATGGATAAAGAACTTGTGGTACTTACGTACAATGCAGTATCACTCAGCAGTGAAATCTATGTCATCAGGCCCGTAGCAGCACAATGAGTGGATTCAGGTACGATGATTCTAACTGAAATAAGTCACACAGAAAAAGAAACATCATAAGATATCAGTAATACACGGAATGTAAACTTGGCTACACAGGAACTGAATTACAGAACAGAACAGGGTCTCAAATTTAGAAAACCAACTTATGCTTGTTTAAGGGGAAAGGTGAGTTGGGGTGCTGCATAAAACCAGAGATTGAAATGAGCACAGATAAAGTTCCTTAAGCCAAATATGGAATAGACAAGAGCTACTCCTTGCTCAACGAAATGGACTCAACACCGCATATTAAACGCCTAAGAGTGTACCTGACTCTTAAGTATCTTAAAACCTATGGATTGCTATGTCTCCGAAAGAGAATCAAGCATGTGTACAGGGACGTAAACGCAGCAGTGATAGGATTGGAGAGGTTCGGTGAGCAAATGAAGACCCTTTGAAGTCATATTGCATGGTACCCATTCCACGGGTTTCAACTACCCAGGTTTAAGGTATTCTTCCTTCAGCTAAAACATGCATGTGGAACCTAGAGTATGATCAACCATGTGATCGGGAGACGTGTTCAAATATGTCTCAGTTTTCGTACCCTGGTACTCGGGTGCAACATTCCAGACGCTTTACTAACACTCTCCCGACTTGGAGAGTCAGTCCCTTTAACCTCCTGTTTGGCCCAGTTTGCAATTTCTGCGGAAGATGAACAGGAATAGTGAGAACCAATGAGAGACTAGCTGGAGGTGTCTGGACGGGCAAATTTAACTCTCATTTCCCACCAGGAAGAGGAAATAACCAAAGGCTCAGCGTGCCGTGCCGGAACCAGATTAGGGCCTGAAGCCATCCTGCGGTGTTGCGGCCAGCTCACAAGAAAACGAGTTGAAGAAAGGAGCTCAGGGGCACTGTAATTCACAAACCTGCAGAGTTATAAATGACAACTATCGTCCAAAAATATACTGAAGTAAGGCTGCCAAGAGGACTTGAAAACGGGGCAGAATTGCAGGAAACCGATTTCAGGAGGTAGACTGGAATTGCATCGAAAGCATAGGAAAAGAGGCAGAACGTCCACAATGATGCACTTGGCCAAAAAGGGCGTATGCGTTTTTTCCTGAATATAGTCAGGAAAAAACGCATACGCCCTTTTTGGCCAACCAAGCAAGCTTGCAAAGGAAATCTGCACTACAATGAAGTCTCACTTCCCCCCGGTCAAAAGGGCCATCTGAAAAAAGTGTAAAATCCAGAAAGGCAGGACAGGCCATGGAGAACTGGGAGCCTTGTTATGCTGATGGGCGGGATGTAAATTGCCAACAGACACTCGGGAGAAGTGTATGGTGTTTCCTGAAACATCTAAAAAACAAAGCAACAGAGCCTAGGGCACTTCCACTTATGGTCCTATAGCTTAGGGAAATTAAAATCAAAAAGATACAGCCACCCCAATGTTTGGGACGCCTCTGTTTACAAGAACCTCGTTTACCGTACAAGTTCAATATCACAGAAAGTGAAAAATGGATAAAGAACTTGTGGTACTTACGTACAATGCAGTATCACTCAGCAGTGAAATCTATGTCATCAGGCCCGTAGCAGCACAATGAGTGGATTCAGGTACGATGATTCTAACTGAAATAAGTCACACAGAAAAAGAAACATCATAAGATATCAGTAATACACGGAATGTAAACTTGGCTACACAGGAACTGAATTACAGAACAGAACAGGGTCTCAAATTTAGAAAACCAACTTATGCTTGTTTAAGGGGAAAGGTGAGTTGGGGTGCTGCATAAAACCAGAGATTGAAATGAGCACAGATAAAGTTCCTTAAGCCAAATATGGAATAGACAAGAGCTACTCCTTGCTCAACGAAATGGACTCAACACCGCATATTAAACGCCTAAGAGTGTACCTGACTCTTAAGTATCTTAAAACCTATGGATTGCTATGTCTCCGAAAGAGAATCAAGCATGTGTACAGGGACGTAAACGCAGCAGTGATAGGATTGGAGAGGTTCGGTGAGCAAATGAAGACCCTTTGAAGTCATATTGCATGGTACCCATTCCACGGGTTTCAACTACCCAGGTTTAAGGTATTCTTCCTTCAGCTAAAACATGCATGTGGAACCTAGAGTATGATCAACCATGTGATCGGGAGACGTGTTCAAATATGTCTCAGTTTTCGTACCCTGGTACTCGGGTGCAACATTCCAGACGCTTTACTAACACTCTCCCGACTTGGAGAGTCAGTCCCTTTAACCTCCTGTTTGGCCCAGTTTGCAATTTCTGCGGAAGATGAACAGGAATAGCGAGAACCAATGAGAGACTAGCTGGAGGTGTCTGGACGGGCAAATTTAACTCTCATTTCCCACCAGGAAGAGGAAATAACCAAAGGCTCAGCGTGCCGTGCCGGAACCAGATTAGGGCCTGAAGCCATCCTGCGGTGTTGCGGCCAGCTCACAAGAAAGCGAGTTGAAGAAAGGAGCTCAGGGGCACTGTAATTCACAAACCTGCAGAGTTATAAATGACAACTATCGTCCAAAAATATACTGAAGTAAGGCTGCCAAGAGGACTTGAAAGCGGGGCAGAATTGCAGGAAACCGATTTCAGGAGGTAGACTGGAATTGCATTGAAAGCATAGGAAAAGAGGCAGAACGTCCACAATGATGCACTTGGCCAAAAAGGGCGTATGCGTTTTTTCCTGAATATATTCAGGAAAAAACGCATACGCCCTTTTTGGCCAACCAAGCAAGCTTGCAAAGGAAATCTGCACTACAATGAAGTCTCACTTCCCCCCGGTCAAAAGGGCCATCTGAAAAAAGTGTAAAATCCAGAAAGGCAGGACAGGCCATGGAGAACTGGGAGCCTTGTTATGCTGATGGGCGGGATGTAAATTGCCAACAGACACTCGGGAGAAGTGTATGGTGTTTCCTGAAACATCTAAAAAACAAAGCAACAGAGCCTAGGGCACTTCCACTTATGGTCCTATAGCTTAGGGAAATTAAAATCAAAAAGATACAGCCACCCCAATGTTTGGGACGCCTCTGTTTACAAGAACCTCGTTTACCGTACAAGTTCAATATCACAGAAAGTGAAAAATGGATAAAGAACTTGTGGTACTTACGTACAATGCAGTATCACTCAGCAGTGAAATCTATGTCATCAGGCCCGTAGCAGCACAATGAGTGGATTCAGGTACGATGATTCTAACTGAAATAAGTCACACAGAAAAAGAAACATCATAAGATATCAGTAATACACGGAATGTAAACTTGGCTACACAGGAACTGAATTACAGAACAGAACAGGGTCTCAAATTTAGAAAACCAACTTATGCTTGTTTAAGGGGAAAGGTGAGTTGGGGTGCTGCATAAAACCAGGGATTGAAATGAGCACAGATAAAGTTCCTTAAGCCAAATATGGAATAGACAAGAGCTACTCCTTGCTCAACGAAATGGACTCAACACCGCATATTAAACGCCTAAGAGTGTACCTGACTCTTAAGTATCTTAAAACCTATGGATTGCTATGTCTCCGAAAGAGAATCAAGCATGTGTACAGGGACGTAAACGCAGCAGTGATAGGATTGGAGAGGTTCGGTGAGCAAATGAAGACCCTTTGAAGTCATATTGCATGGTACCCATTCCACGGGTTTCAACTACCCAGGTTTAAGGTATTCTTCCTTCAGCTAAAACATGCATGTGGAACCTAGAGTATGATCAACCATGTGATCGGGAGACGTGTTCAAATATGTCTCAGTTTTCGTACCCTGGTACTCGGGTGCAACATTCCAGACGCTTTACTAACACTCTCCCGACTTGGAGAGTCAGTCCCTTTAACCTCCTGTTTGGCCCAGTTTGCAATTTCTGCGGAAGATGAACAGGAATAGCGAGAACCAATGAGAGACTAGCTGGAGGTGTCTGGACGGGCAAATTTAACTCTCATTTCCCACCAGGAAGAGGAAATAACCAAAGGCTCAGCGTGCCGTGCCGGAACCAGATTAGGGCCTGAAGCCATCCTGCGGTGTTGCGGCCAGCTCACAAGAAAACGAGTTGAAGAAAGGAGCTCAGGGGCACTGTAATTCACAAACCTGCAGAGTTATAAATGACAACTATCGTCCAAAAATATACTGAAGTAAGGCTGCCAAGAGGACTTGAAAGCGGGGCAGAATTGCAGGAAACCGATTTCAGGAGGTAGACTGGAATTGCATCGAAAGCATAGGAAAAGAGGCAGAACGTCCACAATGATGCACTTGGCCAAAAAGGGCGTATGCGTTTTTTCCTGAATATATTCAGGAAAAAACGCATACGCCCTTTTTGGCCAACCAAGCAAGCTTGCAAAGGAAATCTGCACTACAATGAAGTCTCACTTCCCCCCGGTCAAAAGGGCCATCTGAAAAAAGTGTAAAATCCAGAAAGGCAGGACAGGCCATGGAGAACTGGGAGCCTTGTTATGCTGATGGGCGGGATGTAAATTGCCAACAGACACTCGGGAGAAGTGTATGGTGTTTCCTGAAACATCTAAAAAACAAAGCAACAGAGCCTAGGGCACTTCCACTTATGGTCCTATAGCTTAGGGAAATTAAAATCAAAAAGATACAGCCACCCCAATGTTTGGGACGCCTCTGTTTACAAGAACCTCGTTTACCGTACAAGTTCAATATCACAGAAAGTGAAAAATGGATAAAGAACTTGTGGTACTTACGTACAATGCAGTATCACTCAGCAGTGAAATCTATGTCATCAGGCCCGTAGCAGCACAATGAGTGGATTCAGGTACGATGATTCTAACTGAAATAAGTCACACAGAAAAAGAAACATCATAAGATATCAGTAATACACGGAATGTAAACTTGGCTACACAGGAACTGAATTACAGAACAGAACAGGGTCTCAAATTTAGAAAACCACCTTATGCTTGTTTAAGGGTAAAGGTGAGTTGGGGTGCTGCATAAAACCAGAGATTGAAATGAGCACAGATAAAGTTCCTTAAGCCAAATATGGAATAGACAAGAGCTACTCCTTGCTCAACGAAATGGACTCAACACTGCATATTAAACGCCTAAAAATGTACCTGACTCTTAAGTATCTTAAAACCTATGGATTGCTATGTCTCCGAAAGAGAATCAAGCATGTGTACAGGGACGTAAACGCAGCAGTGATAGGATTGGAGAGGTTCGGTGAGCAAATGAAGACCCTTTGAAGTCATATTGCATGGTACCCATTCCACGGGTTTCAACTACCCAGGTTTAAGGTATTCTTCCTTCAGCTAAAACATGCATGTGGAACCTAGAGTATGATCAACCATGTGATCGGGAGACGTGTTCAAATATGTCTCAGTTTTCGTACCCTGGTACTCGGGTGCAACATTCCAGACGCTTTACTAACACTCTCCCGACTTGGAGAGTCAGTCCCTTTAACCTCCTGTTTGGCCCAGTTTGCAATTTCTGCGGAAGATGAACAGGAATAGCGAGAACCAATGAGAGACTAGCTGGAGGTGTCTGGACGGGCAAATTTAACTCTCATTTCCCACCAGGAAGAGGAAATAACCAAAGGCTCAGCGTGCCGTGCCGGAACCAGATTAGGGCCTGAAGCCATCCTGCGGTGTTGCGGCCAGCTCACAAGAAAACGAGTTGAAGAAAGGAGCTCAGGGGCACTGTAATTCACAAACCTGCAGAGTTATAAATGACAACTATCGTCCAAAAATATACTGAAGTAAGGCTGCCAAGAGGACTTGAAAGCGGGGCAGAATTGCAGGAAACCGATTTCAGGAGGTAGACTGGAATTGCATTGAAAGCATAGGAAAAGAGGCAGAACGTCCACAATGATGCACTTGGCCAAAAAGGGCGTATGCGTTTTTTCCTGAATATATTCAGGAAAAAACGCATACGCCCTTTTTGGCCAACCAAGCAAGCTTGCAAAGGAAATCTGCACTACAATGAAGTCTCACTTCCCCCCGGTCAAAAGGGCCATCTGAAAAAAGTGTAAAATCCAGAAAGGCAGGACAGGCCATGGAGAACTGGGAGCCTTGTTATGCTGATGGGCGGTATGTAAATTGCCAACAGACACTCAGGAGAAGTGTATGGTGTTTCCTGAAACATCTAAAAAACAAAGCAACAGAGCCTAGGGCACTTCCACTTATGGTCCTATAGCTTAGGTAAATTAAAATCAAAAAGATACAGCCACCCCAATGTTTGGGACGCCTCTGTTTACAAGAACCTCGTTTACCGTACAAGTTCAATATCACAGAAAGTGAAAAATGGATAAAGAACTTGTGGTACTTACGTACAATGCAGTATCACTCAGCAGTGAAATCTATGTCATCAGGCCCGTAGCAGCACAATGAGTGGATTCAGGTACGATGATTCTAACTGAAATAAGTCACACAGAAAAAGAAACATCATAAGATATCAGTAATACACGGAATGTAAACTTGGCTACACAGGAACTGAATTACAGAACAGAACAGGGTCTCAAATTTAGAAAACCAACTTATGCTTGTTTAAGGGGAAAGGTGAGTTGGGGTGCTGCATAAAACCAGAGATTGAAATGAGCACAGATAAAGTTCCTTAAGCCAAATATGGAATAGACAAGAGCTACTCCTTGCTCAACGAAATGGACTCAACACCGCATATTAAACGCCTAAGAGTGTACCTGACTCTTAAGTATCTTAAAACCTATGGATTGCTATGTCTCCGAAAGAGAATCAAGCATGTGTACAGGGACGTAAACGCAGCAGTGATAGGATTGGAGAGGTTCGGTGAGCAAATGAAGACCCTTTGAAGTCATATTGCATGGTACCCATTCCACGGGTTTCAACTACCCAGGTTTAAGGTATTCTTCCTTCAGCTAAAACATGCATGTGGAACCTAGAGTATGATCAACCATGTGATCGGGAGACGTGTTCAAATATGTCTCAGTTTTCGTACCCTGGTACTCGGGTGCAACATTCCAGACGCTTTACTAACACTCTCCCGACTTGGAGAGTCAGTCCCTTTAACCTCCTGTTTGGCCCAGTTTGCAATTTCTGCGGAAGATGAACAGGAATAGCGAGAACCAATGAGAGACTAGCTGGAGGTGTCTGGACGGGCAAATTTAACTCTCATTTCCCACCAGGAAGAGGAAATAACCAAAGGCTCAGCGTGCCGTGCCGGAACCAGATTAGGGCCTGAAGCCATCCTGCGGTGTTGCGGCCAGCTCACAAGAAAGCGAGTTGAAGAAAGGAGCTCAGGGGCACTGTAATTCACAAACCTGCAGAGTTATAAATGACAACTATCGTCCAAAAATATACTGAAGTAAGGCTGCCAAGAGGACTTGAAAGCGGGGCAGAATTGCAGGAAACCGATTTCAGGAGGTAGACTGGAATTGCATTGAAAGCATAGGAAAAGAGGCAGAACGTCCACAATGATGCACTTGGCCAAAAAGGGCGTATGCGTTTTTTCCTGAATATATTCAGGAAAAAACGCATACGCCCTTTTTGGCCAACCAAGCAAGCTTGCAAAGGAAATCTGCACTACAATGAAGTCTCACTTCCCCCCGGTCAAAAGGGCCATCTGAAAAAAGTGTAAAATCCAGAAAGGCAGGACAGGCCATGGAGAACTGGGAGCCTTGTTATGCTGATGGGCGGGATGTAAATTGCCAACAGACACTCGGGAGAAGTGTATGGTGTTTCCTGAAACATCTAAAAAACAAAGCAACAGAGCCTAGGGCACTTCCACTTATGGTCCTATAGCTTAGGGAAATTAAAATCAAAAAGATACAGCCACCCCAATGTTTGGGACGCCTCTGTTTACAAGAACCTCGTTTACCGTACAAGTTCAATATCACAGAAAGTGAAAAATGGATAAAGAACTTGTGGTACTTACGTACAATGCAGTATCACTCAGCAGTGAAATCTATGTCATCAGGCCCGTAGCAGCACAATGAGTGGATTCAGGTACGATGATTCTAACTGAAATAAGTCACACAGAAAAAGAAACATCATAAGATATCAGTAATACACGGAATGTAAACTTGGCTACACAGGAACTGAATTACAGAACAGAACAGGGTCTCAAATTTAGAAAACCACCTTATGCTTGTTTAAGGGGAAAGGTGAGTTGGGGTGCTGCATAAAACCAGAGATTGAAATGAGCACAGATAAAGTTCCTTAAGCCAAATATGGAATAGACAAGAGCTACTCCTTGCTCAACGAAATGGACTCAACACCGCATATTAAACGCCTAAGAGTGTACCTGACTCTTAAGTATCTTAAAACCTATGGATTGCTATGTCTCCGAAAGAGAATCAAGCATGTGTACAGGGACGTAAACGCAGCAGTGATAGGATTGGAGAGGTTCGGTGAGCAAATGAAGACCCTTTGAAGTCATATTGCATGGTACCCATTCCACGGGTTTCAACTACCCAGGTTTAAGGTATTCTTCCTTCAGCTAAAACATGCATGTGGAACCTAGAGTATGATCAACCATGTGATCGGGAGACGTGTTCAAATATGTCTCAGTTTTCGTACCCTGGTACTCGGGTGCAACATTCCAGACGCTTTACTAACACTCTCCCGACTTGGAGAGTCAGTCCCTTTAACCTCCTGTTTGGCCCAGTTTGCAATTTCTGCGGAAGATGAACAGGAATAGCGAGAACCAATGAGAGACTAGCTGGAGGTGTCTGGACGGGCAAATTTAACTCTCATTTCCCACCAGGAAGAGGAAATAACCAAAGGCTCAGCGTGCCGTGCCGGAACCAGATTAGGGCCTGAAGCCATCCTGCGGTGTTGCGGCCAGCTCACAAGAAAACGAGTTGAAGAAAGGAGCTCAGGGGCACTGTAATTCACAAACCTGCAGAGTTATAAATGACAACTATCGTCCAAAAATATACTGAAGTAAGGCTGCCAAGAGGACTTGAAAGCGGGGCAGAATTGCAGGAAACCGATTTCAGGAGGTAGACTGGAATTGCATCGAAAGCATAGGAAAAGAGGCAGAACGTCCACAATGATGCACTTGGCCAAAAAGGGCTTATGCGTTTTTTCCTGAATATATTCAGGAAAAAACGCATACGCCCTTTTTGGCCAACCAAGCAAGCTTGCAAAGGAAATCTGCACTACAATGAAGTCTCACTTCCCCCCGGTCAAAAGGGCCATCTGAAAAAAGTGTAAAATCCAGAAAGGCAGGACAGGCCATGGAGAACTGGGAGCCTTGTTATGCTGATGGGCGGGATGTAAATTGCCAACAGACACTCGGGAGAAGTGTATGGTGTTTCCTGAAACATCTAAAAAACAAAGCAACAGAGCCTAGGGCACTTCCACTTATGGTCCTATAGCTTAGGGAAATTAAAATCAAAAAGATACAGCCACCCCAATGTTTGGGACGCCTCTGTTTACAAGAACCTCGTTTACCGTACAAGTTCAATATCACAGAAAGTGAAAAATGGATAAAGAACTTGTGGTACTTACGTACAATGCAGTATCACTCAGCAGTGAAATCTATGTCATCAGGCCCGTAGCAGCACAATGAGTGGATTCAGGTACGATGATTCTAACTGAAATAAGTCACACAGAAAAAGAAACATCATAAGATATCAGTAATACACGGAATGTAAACTTGGCTACACAGGAACTGAATTACAGAACAGAACAGGGTCTCAAATTTAGAAAACCAACTTATGCTTGTTTAAGGGGAAAGGTGAGTTGGGGTGCTGCATAAAACCAGAGATTGAAATGAGCACAGATAAAGTTCCTTAAGCCAAATATGGAATAGACAAGAGCTACTCCTTGCTCAACGAAATGGACTCAACACCGCATATTAAACGCCTAAGAATGTACCTGACTCTTAAGTATCTTAAAACCTATGGATTGCTATGTCTCCGAAAGAGAATCAAGCATGTGTACAGGGACGTAAACGCAGCAGTGATAGGATTGGAGAGGTTCGGTGAGCAAATGAAGACCCTTTGAAGTCATATTGCATGGTACCCATTCCACGGGTTTCAACTACCCAGGTTTAAGGTATTCTTCCTTCAGCTAAAACATGCATGTGGAACCTAGAGTATGATCAACCATGTGATCGGGAGACGTGTTCAAATATGTCTCAGTTTTCGTACCCTGGTACTCGGGTGCAACATTCCAGACGCTTTACTAACACTCTCCCGACTTGGAGAGTCAGTCCCTTTAACCTCCTGTTTGGCCCAGTTTGCAATTTCTGCGGAAGATGAACAGGAATAGCGAGAACCAATGAGAGACTAGCTGGAGGTGTCTGGACGGGCAAATTTAACTCTCATTTCCCACCAGGAAGAGGAAATAACCAAAGGCTCAGCGTGCCGTGCTGGAACCAGATTAGGGCCTGAAGCCATCCTGCGGTGTTGCGGCCAGCTCACAAGAAAACGAGTTGAAGAAAGGAGCTCAGGGGCACTGTAATTCACAAACCTGCAGAGTTATAAATGACAACTATCGTCCAAAAATATACTGAAGTAAGGCTGCCAAGAGGACTTGAAAGCGGGGCAGAATTGCAGGAAACCGATTTCAGGAGGTAGACTGGAATTGCATCGAAAGCATAGGAAAAGAGGCAGAACGTCCACAATGATGCACTTGGCCAAAAAGGGCGTATGCGTTTTTTCCTGAATATATTCAGGAAAAAACGCATACGCCCTTTTTGGCCAACCAAGCAAGCTTGCAAAGGAAATCTGCACTACAATGAAGTCTCACTTCCCCCCGGTCAAAAGGGCCATCTGAAAAAAGTGTAAAATCCAGAAAGGCAGGACAGGCCATGGAGAACTGGGAGCCTTGTTATGCTGATGGGCGGGATGTAAATTGCCAACAGACACTCGGGAGAAGTGTATGGTGTTTCCTGAAACATCTAAAAAACAAAGCAACAGAGCCTAGGGCACTTCCACTTATGGTCCTATAGCTTAGGGAAATTAAAATCAAAAAGATACAGCCACCCCAATGTTTGGGACGCCTCTGTTTACAAGAACCTCGTTTACCGTACAAGTTCAATATCACAGAAAGTGAAAAATGGATAAAGAACTTGTGGTACTTACGTACAATGCAGTATCACTCAGCAGTGAAATCTATGTCATCAGGCCCGTAGCAGCACAATGAGTGGATTCAGGTACGATGATTCTAACTGAAATAAGTCACACAGAAAAAGAAACATCATAAGATATCAGTAATACACGGAATGTAAACTTGGCTACACAGGAACTGAATTACAGAACAGAACAGGGTCTCAAATTTAGAAAACCAACTTATGCTTGTTTAAGGGGAAAGGTGAGTTGGGGTGCTGCATAAAACCAGAGATTGAAATGAGCACAGATAAAGTTCCTTAAGCCAAATATGGAATAGACAAGAGCTACTCCTTGCTCAACGAAATGGACTCAACACCGCATATTAAACGCCTAAGAGTGTACCTGACTCTTAAGTATCTTAAAACCTATGGATTGCTATGTCTCCGAAAGAGAATCAAGCATGTGTACAGGGACGTAAACGCAGCAGTGATAGGATTGGAGAGGTTCGGTGAGCAAATGAAGACCCTTTGAAGTCATATTGCATGGTACCCATTCCACGGGTTTCAACTACCCAGGTTTAAGGTATTCTTCCTTCAGCTAAAACATGCATGTGGAACCTAGAGTATGATCAACCATGTGATCGGGAGACGTGTTCAAATATGTCTCAGTTTTCGTACCCTGGTACTCGGGTGCAACATTCCAGACGCTTTACTAACACTCTCCCGACTTGGAGAGTCAGTCCCTTTAACCTCCTGTTTGGCCCAGTTTGCAATTTCTGCGGAAGATGAACAGGAATAGTGAGAACCAATGAGAGACTAGCTGGAGGTGTCTGGACGGGCAAATTTAACTCTCATTTCCCACCAGGAAGAGGAAATAACCAAAGGCTCAGCGTGCCGTGCCGGAACCAGATTAGGGCCTGAAGCCATCCTGCGGTGTTGCGGCCAGCTCACAAGAAAACGAGTTGAAGAAAGGAGCTCAGGGGCACTGTAATTCACAAACCTGCAGAGTTATAAATGACAACTATCGTCCAAAAATATACTGAAGTAAGGCTGCCAAGAGGACTTGAAAACGGGGCAGAATTGCAGGAAACCGATTTCAGGAGGTAGACTGGAATTGCATCGAAAGCATAGGAAAAGAGGCAGAACGTCCACAATGATGCACTTGGCCAAAAAGGGCGTATGCGTTTTTTCCTGAATATAGTCAGGAAAAAACGCATACGCCCTTTTTGGCCAACCAAGCAAGCTTGCAAAGGAAATCTGCACTACAATGAAGTCTCACTTCCCCCCGGTCAAAAGGGCCATCTGAAAAAAGTGTAAAATCCAGAAAGGCAGGACAGGCCATGGAGAACTGGGAGCCTTGTTATGCTGATGGGCGGGATGTAAATTGCCAACAGACACTCGGGAGAAGTGTATGGTGTTTCCTGAAACATCTAAAAAACAAAGCAACAGAGCCTAGGGCACTTCCACTTATGGTCCTATAGCTTAGGGAAATTAAAATCAAAAAGATACAGCCACCCCAATGTTTGGGACGCCTCTGTTTACAAGAACCTCGTTTACCGTACAAGTTCAATATCACAGAAAGTGAAAAATGGATAAAGAACTTGTGGTACTTACGTACAATGCAGTATCACTCAGCAGTGAAATCTATGTCATCAGGCCCGTAGCAGCACAATGAGTGGATTCAGGTACGATGATTCTAACTGAAATAAGTCACACAGAAAAAGAAACATCATAAGATATCAGTAATACACGGAATGTAAACTTGGCTACACAGGAACTGAATTACAGAACAGAACAGGGTCTCAAATTTAGAAAACCAACTTATGCTTGTTTAAGGGGAAAGGTGAGTTGGGGTGCTGCATAAAACCAGAGATTGAAATGAGCACAGATAAAGTTCCTTAAGCCAAATATGGAATAGACAAGAGCTACTCCTTGCTCAACGAAATGGACTCAACACCGCATATTAAACGCCTAAGAGTGTACCTGACTCTTAAGTATCTTAAAACCTATGGATTGCTATGTCTCCGAAAGAGAATCAAGCATGTGTACAGGGACGTAAACGCAGCAGTGATAGGATTGGAGAGGTTCGGTGAGCAAATGAAGACCCTTTGAAGTCATATTGCATGGTACCCATTCCACGGGTTTCAACTACCCAGGTTTAAGGTATTCTTCCTTCAGCTAAAACATGCATGTGGAACCTAGAGTATGATCAACCATGTGATCGGGAGACGTGTTCAAATATGTCTCAGTTTTCGTACCCTGGTACTCGGGTGCAACATTCCAGACGCTTTACTAACACTCTCCCGACTTGGAGAGTCAGTCCCTTTAACCTCCTGTTTGGCCCAGTTTGCAATTTCTGCGGAAGATGAACAGGAATAGCGAGAACCAATGAGAGACTAGCTGGAGGTGTCTGGACGGGCAAATTTAACTCTCATTTCCCACCAGGAAGAGGAAATAACCAAAGGCTCAGCGTGCCGTGCCGGAACCAGATTAGGGCCTGAAGCCATCCTGCGGTGTTGCGGCCAGCTCACAAGAAAGCGAGTTGAAGAAAGGAGCTCAGGGGCACTGTAATTCACAAACCTGCAGAGTTATAAATGACAACTATCGTCCAAAAATATACTGAAGTAAGGCTGCCAAGAGGACTTGAAAGCGGGGCAGAATTGCAGGAAACCGATTTCAGGAGGTAGACTGGAATTGCATCGAAAGCATAGGAAAAGAGGCAGAACGTCCACAATGATGCACTTGGCCAAAAAGGGCTTATGCGTTTTTTCCTGAATATATTCAGGAAAAAACGCATACGCCCTTTTTGGCCAACCAAGCAAGCTTGCAAAGGAAATCTGCACTACAATGAAGTCTCACTTCCCCCCGGTCAAAAGGGCCATCTGAAAAAAGTGTAAAATCCAGAAAGGCAGGACAGGCCATGGAGAACTGGGAGCCTTGTTATGCTGATGGGCGGGATGTAAATTGCCAACAGACACTCGGGAGAAGTGTATGGTGTTTCCTGAAACATCTAAAAAACAAAGCAACAGAGCCTAGGGCACTTCCACTTATGGTCCTATAGCTTAGGGAAATTAAAATCAAAAAGATACAGCCACCCCAATGTTTGGGACGCCTCTGTTTACAAGAACCTCGTTTACCGTACAAGTTCAATATCACAGAAAGTGAAAAATGGATAAAGAACTTGTGGTACTTACGTACAATGCAGTATCACTCAGCAGTGAAATCTATGTCATCAGGCCCGTAGCAGCACAATGAGTGGATTCAGGTACGATGATTCTAACTGAAATAAGTCACACAGAAAAAGAAACATCATAAGATATCAGTAATACACGGAATGTAAACTTGGCTACACAGGAACTGAATTACAGAACAGAACAGGGTCTCAAATTTAGAAAACCAACTTATGCTTGTTTAAGGGGAAAGGTGAGTTGGGGTGCTGCATAAAACCAGAGATTGAAATGAGCACAGATAAAGTTCCTTAAGCCAAATATGGAATAGACAAGAGCTACTCCTTGCTCAACGAAATGGACTCAACACCGCATATTAAACGCCTAAGAATGTACCTGACTCTTAAGTATCTTAAAACCTATGGATTGCTATGTCTCCGAAAGAGAATCAAGCATGTGTACAGGGACGTAAACGCAGCAGTGATAGGATTGGAGAGGTTCGGTGAGCAAATGAAGACCCTTTGAAGTCATATTGCATGGTACCCATTCCACGGGTTTCAACTACCCAGGTTTAAGGTATTCTTCCTTCAGCTAAAACATGCATGTGGAACCTAGAGTATGATCAACCATGTGATCGGGAGACGTGTTCAAATATGTCTCAGTTTTCGTACCCTGGTACTCGGGTGCAACATTCCAGACGCTTTACTAACACTCTCCCGACTTGGAGAGTCAGTCCCTTTAACCTCCTGTTTGGCCCAGTTTGCAATTTCTGCGGAAGATGAACAGGAATAGCGAGAACCAATGAGAGACTAGCTGGAGGTGTCTGGACGGGCAAATTTAACTCTCATTTCCCACCAGGAAGAGGAAATAACCAAAGGCTCAGCGTGCCGTGCTGGAACCAGATTAGGGCCTGAAGCCATCCTGCGGTGTTGCGGCCAGCTCACAAGAAAACGAGTTGAAGAAAGGAGCTCAGGGGCACTGTAATTCACAAACCTGCAGAGTTATAAATGACAACTATCGTCCAAAAATATACTGAAGTAAGGCTGCCAAGAGGACTTGAAAGCGGGGCAGAATTGCAGGAAACCGATTTCAGGAGGTAGACTGGAATTGCATCGAAAGCATAGGAAAAGAGGCAGAACGTCCACAATGATGCACTTGGCCAAAAAGGGCGTATGCGTTTTTTCCTGAATATATTCAGGAAAAAACGCATACGCCCTTTTTGGCCAACCAAGCAAGCTTGCAAAGGAAATCTGCACTACAATGAAGTCTCACTTCCCCCCGGTCAAAAGGGCCATCTGAAAAAAGTGTAAAATCCAGAAAGGCAGGACAGGCCATGGAGAACTGGGAGCCTTGTTATGCTGATGGGCGGGATGTAAATTGCCAACAGACACTCGGGAGAAGTGTATGGTGTTTCCTGAAACATCTAAAAAACAAAGCAACAGAGCCTAGGGCACTTCCACTTATGGTCCTATAGCTTAGGGAAATTAAAATCAAAAAGATACAGCCACCCCAATGTTTGGGACGCCTCTGTTTACAAGAACCTCGTTTACCGTACAAGTTCAATATCACAGAAAGTGAAAAATGGATAAAGAACTTGTGGTACTTACGTACAATGCAGTATCACTCAGCAGTGAAATCTATGTCATCAGGCCCGTAGCAGCACAATGAGTGGATTCAGGTACGATGATTCTAACTGAAATAAGTCACACAGAAAAAGAAACATCATAAGATATCAGTAATACACGGAATGTAAACTTGGCTACACAGGAACTGAATTACAGAACAGAACAGGGTCTCAAATTTAGAAAACCAACTTATGCTTGTTTAAGGGGAAAGGTGAGTTGGGGTGCTGCATAAAACCAGAGATTGAAATGAGCACAGATAAAGTTCCTTAAGCCAAATATGGAATAGACAAGAGCTACTCCTTGCTCAACGAAATGGACTCAACACCGCATATTAAACGCCTAAGAGTGTACCTGACTCTTAAGTATCTTAAAACCTATGGATTGCTATGTCTCCGAAAGAGAATCAAGCATGTGTACAGGGACGTAAACGCAGCAGTGATAGGATTGGAGAGGTTCGGTGAGCAAATGAAGACCCTTTGAAGTCATATTGCATGGTACCCATTCCACGGGTTTCAACTACCCAGGTTTAAGGTATTCTTCCTTCAGCTAAAACATGCATGTGGAACCTAGAGTATGATCAACCATGTGATCGGGAGACGTGTTCAAATATGTCTCAGTTTTCGTACCCTGGTACTCGGGTGCAACATTCCAGACGCTTTACTAACACTCTCCCGACTTGGAGAGTCAGTCCCTTTAACCTCCTGTTTGGCCCAGTTTGCAATTTCTGCGGAAGATGAACAGGAATAGCGAGAACCAATGAGAGACTAGCTGGAGGTGTCTGGACGGGCAAATTTAACTCTCATTTCCCACCAGGAAGAGGAAATAACCAAAGGCTCAGCGTGCCGTGCCGGAACCAGATTAGGGCCTGAAGCCATCCTGCGGTGTTGCGGCCAGCTCACAAGAAAACGAGTTGAAGAAAGGAGCTCAGGGGCACTGTAATTCACAAACCTGCAGAGTTATAAATGACAACTATCGTCCAAAAATATACTGAAGTAAGGCTGCCAAGAGGACTTGAAAACGGGGCAGAATTGCAGGAAACCGATTTCAGGAGGTAGACTGGAATTGCATCGAAAGCATAGGAAAAGAGGCAGAACGTCCACAATGATGCACTTGGCCAAAAAGGGCGTATGCGTTTTTTCCTGAATATAGTCAGGAAAAAACGCATACGCCCTTTTTGGCCAACCAAGCAAGCTTGCAAAGGAAATCTGCACTACAATGAAGTCTCACTTCCCCCCGGTCAAAAGGGCCATCTGAAAAAAGTGTAAAATCCAGAAAGGCAGGACAGGCCATGGAGAACTGGGAGCCTTGTTATGCTGATGGGCGGGATGTAAATTGCCAACAGACACTCGGGAGAAGTGTATGGTGTTTCCTGAAACATCTAAAAAACAAAGCAACAGAGCCTAGGGCACTTCCACTTATGGTCCTATAGCTTAGGGAAATTAAAATCAAAAAGATACAGCCACCCCAATGTTTGGGACGCCTCTGTTTACAAGAACCTCGTTTACCGTACAAGTTCAATATCACAGAAAGTGAAAAATGGATAAAGAACTTGTGGTACTTACGTACAATGCAGTATCACTCAGCAGTGAAATCTATGTCATCAGGCCCGTAGCAGCACAATGAGTGGATTCAGGTACGATGATTCTAACTGAAATAAGTCACACAGAAAAAGAAACATCATAAGATATCAGTAATACACGGAATGTAAACTTGGCTACACAGGAACTGAATTACAGAACAGAACAGGGTCTCAAATTTAGAAAACCAACTTATGCTTGTTTAAGGGGAAAGGTGAGTTGGGGTGCTGCATAAAACCAGAGATTGAAATGAGCACAGATAAAGTTCCTTAAGCCAAATATGGAATAGACAAGAGCTACTCCTTGCTCAACGAAATGGACTCAACACCGCATATTAAACGCCTAAGAGTGTACCTGACTCTTAAGTATCTTAAAACCTATGGATTGCTATGTCTCCGAAAGAGAATCAAGCATGTGTACAGGGACGTAAACGCAGCAGTGATAGGATTGGAGAGGTTCGGTGAGCAAATGAAGACCCTTTGAAGTCATATTGCATGGTACCCATTCCACGGGTTTCAACTACCCAGGTTTAAGGTATTCTTCCTTCAGCTAAAACATGCATGTGGAACCTAGAGTATGATCAACCATGTGATCGGGAGACGTGTTCAAATATGTCTCAGTTTTCGTACCCTGGTACTCGGGTGCAACATTCCAGACGCTTTACTAACACTCTCCCGACTTGGAGAGTCAGTCCCTTTAACCTCCTGTTTGGCCCAGTTTGCAATTTCTGCGGAAGATGAACAGGAATAGTGAGAACCAATGAGAGACTAGCTGGAGGTGTCTGGACGGGCAAATTTAACTCTCATTTCCCACCAGGAAGAGGAAATAACCAAAGGCTCAGCGTGCCGTGCCGGAACCAGATTAGGGCCTGAAGCCATCCTGCGGTGTTGCGGCCAGCTCACAAGAAAACGAGTTGAAGAAAGGAGCTCAGGGGCACTGTAATTCACAAACCTGCAGAGTTATAAATGACAACTATCGTCCAAAAATATACTGAAGTAAGGCTGCCAAGAGGACTTGAAAACGGGGCAGAATTGCAGGAAACCGATTTCAGGAGGTAGACTGGAATTGCATCGAAAGCATAGGAAAAGAGGCAGAACGTCCACAATGATGCACTTGGCCAAAAAGGGCGTATGCGTTTTTTCCTGAATATAGTCAGGAAAAAACGCATACGCCCTTTTTGGCCAACCAAGCAAGCTTGCAAAGGAAATCTGCACTACAATGAAGTCTCACTTCCCCCCGGTCAAAAGGGCCATCTGAAAAAAGTGTAAAATCCAGAAAGGCAGGACAGGCCATGGAGAACTGGGAGCCTTGTTATGCTGATGGGCGGGATGTAAATTGCCAACAGACACTCGGGAGAAGTGTATGGTGTTTCCTGAAACATCTAAAAAACAAAGCAACAGAGCCTAGGGCACTTCCACTTATGGTCCTATAGCTTAGGGAAATTAAAATCAAAAAGATACAGCCACCCCAATGTTTGGGACGCCTCTGTTTACAAGAACCTCGTTTACCGTACAAGTTCAATATCACAGAAAGTGAAAAATGGATAAAGAACTTGTGGTACTTACGTACAATGCAGTATCACTCAGCAGTGAAATCTATGTCATCAGGCCCGTAGCAGCACAATGAGTGGATTCAGGTACGATGATTCTAACTGAAATAAGTCACACAGAAAAAGAAACATCATAAGATATCAGTAATACACGGAATGTAAACTTGGCTACACAGGAACTGAATTACAGAACAGAACAGGGTCTCAAATTTAGAAAACCAACTTATGCTTGTTTAAGGGGAAAGGTGAGTTGGGGTGCTGCATAAAACCAGAGATTGAAATGAGCACAGATAAAGTTCCTTAAGCCAAATATGGAATAGACAAGAGCTACTCCTTGCTCAACGAAATGGACTCAACACCGCATATTAAACGCCTAAGAGTGTACCTGACTCTTAAGTATCTTAAAACCTATGGATTGCTATGTCTCCGAAAGAGAATCAAGCATGTGTACAGGGACGTAAACGCAGCAGTGATAGGATTGGAGAGGTTCGGTGAGCAAATGAAGACCCTTTGAAGTCATATTGCATGGTACCCATTCCACGGGTTTCAACTACCCAGGTTTAAGGTATTCTTCCTTCAGCTAAAACATGCATGTGGAACCTAGAGTATGATCAACCATGTGATCGGGAGACGTGTTCAAATATGTCTCAGTTTTCGTACCCTGGTACTCGGGTGCAACATTCCAGACGCTTTACTAACACTCTCCCGACTTGGAGAGTCAGTCCCTTTAACCTCCTGTTTGGCCCAGTTTGCAATTTCTGCGGAAGATGAACAGGAATAGCGAGAACCAATGAGAGACTAGCTGGAGGTGTCTGGACGGGCAAATTTAACTCTCATTTCCCACCAGGAAGAGGAAATAACCAAAGGCTCAGCGTGCCGTGCCGGAACCAGATTAGGGCCTGAAGCCATCCTGCGGTGTTGCGGCCAGCTCACAAGAAAGCGAGTTGAAGAAAGGAGCTCAGGGGCACTGTAATTCACAAACCTGCAGAGTTATAAATGACAACTATCGTCCAAAAATATACTGAAGTAAGGCTGCCAAGAGGACTTGAAAGCGGGGCAGAATTGCAGGAAACCGATTTCAGGAGGTAGACTGGAATTGCATTGAAAGCATAGGAAAAGAGGCAGAACGTCCACAATGATGCACTTGGCCAAAAAGGGCGTATGCGTTTTTTCCTGAATATATTCAGGAAAAAACGCATACGCCCTTTTTGGCCAACCAAGCAAGCTTGCAAAGGAAATCTGCACTACAATGAAGTCTCACTTCCCCCCGGTCAAAAGGGCCATCTGAAAAAAGTGTAAAATCCAGAAAGGCAGGACAGGCCATGGAGAACTGGGAGCCTTGTTATGCTGATGGGCGGGATGTAAATTGCCAACAGACACTCGGGAGAAGTGTATGGTGTTTCCTGAAACATCTAAAAAACAAAGCAACAGAGCCTAGGGCACTTCCACTTATGGTCCTATAGCTTAGGGAAATTAAAATCAAAAAGATACAGCCACCCCAATGTTTAGGACGCCTCTGTTTACAAGAACCTCGTTTACCGTACAAGTTCAATATCACAGAAAGTGAAAAATGGATAAAGAACTTGTGGTACTTACGTACAATGCAGTATCACTCAGCAGTGAAATCTATGTCATCAGGCCCGTAGCAGCACAATGAGTGGATTCAGGTACGATGATTCTAACTGAAATAAGTCACACAGAAAAAGAAACATCATAAGATATCAGTAATACACGGAATGTAAACTTGGCTACACAGGAACTGAATTACAGAACAGAACAGGGTCTCAAATTTAGAAAACCAACTTATGCTTGTTTAAGGGGAAAGGTGAGTTGGGGTGCTGCATAAAACCAGGGATTGAAATGAGCACAGATAAAGTTCCTTAAGCCAAATATGGAATAGACAAGAGCTACTCCTTGCTCAACGAAATGGACTCAACACCGCATATTAAACGCCTAAGAGTGTACCTGACTCTTAAGTATCTTAAAACCTATGGATTGCTATGTCTCCGAAAGAGAATCAAGCATGTGTACAGGGACGTAAACGCAGCAGTGATAGGATTGGAGAGGTTCGGTGAGCAAATGAAGACCCTTTGAAGTCATATTGCATGGTACCCATTCCACGGGTTTCAACTACCCAGGTTTAAGGTATTCTTCCTTCAGCTAAAACATGCATGTGGAACCTAGAGTATGATCAACCATGTGATCGGGAGACGTGTTCAAATATGTCTCAGTTTTCGTACCCTGGTACTCGGGTGCAACATTCCAGACGCTTTACTAACACTCTCCCGACTTGGAGAGTCAGTCCCTTTAACCTCCTGTTTGGCCCAGTTTGCAATTTCTGCGGAAGATGAACAGGAATAGCGAGAACCAATGAGAGACTAGCTGGAGGTGTCTGGACGGGCAAATTTAACTCTCATTTCCCACCAGGAAGAGGAAATAACCAAAGGATCAGCGTGCCGTGCCGGAACCAGATTAGGGCCTGAAGCCATCCTGCGGTGTTGCGGCCAGCTCACAAGAAAACGAGTTGAAGAAAGGAGCTCAGGGGCACTGTAATTCACAAACCTGCAGAGTTATAAATGACAACTATCGTCCAAAAATATACTGAAGTAAGGCTGCCAAGAGGACTTGAAAGCGGGGCAGAATTGCAGGAAACCGATTTCAGGAGGTAGACTGGAATTGCATCGAAAGCATAGGAAAAGAGGCAGAACGTCCACAATGATGCACTTGGCCAAAAAGGGCGTATGCGTTTTTTCCTGAATATATTCAGGAAAAAACGCATACGCCCTTTTTGGCCAACCAAGCAAGCTTGCAAAGGAAATCTGCACTACAATGAAGTCTCACTTCCCCCCGGTCAAAAGGGCCATCTGAAAAAAGTGTAAAATCCAGAAAGGCAGGACAGGCCATGGAGAACTGGGAGCCTTGTTATGCTGATGGGCGGGATGTAAATTGCCAACAGACACTCGGGAGAAGTGTATGGTGTTTCCTGAAACATCTAAAAAACAAAGCAACAGAGCCTAGGGCACTTCCACTTATGGTCCTATAGCTTAGGGAAATTAAAATCAAAAAGATACAGCCACCCCAATGTTTGGGACGCCTCTGTTTACAAGAACCTCGTTTACCGTACAAGTTCAATATCACAGAAAGTGAAAAATGGATAAAGAACTTGTGGTACTTACGTACAATGCAGTATCACTCAGCAGTGAAATCTATGTCATCAGGCCCGTAGCAGCACAATGAGTGGATTCAGGTACGATGATTCTAACTGAAATAAGTCACACAGAAAAAGAAACATCATAAGATATCAGTAATACACGGAATGTAAACTTGGCTACACAGGAACTGAATTACAGAACAGAACAGGGTCTCAAATTTAGAAAACCAACTTATGCTTGTTTAAGGGGAAAGGTGAGTTGGGGTGCTGCATAAAACCAGGGATTGAAATGAGCACAGATAAAGTTCCTTAAGCCAAATATGGAATAGACAAGAGCTACTCCTTGCTCAACGAAATGGACTCAACACCGCATATTAAACGCCTAAGAGTGTACCTGACTCTTAAGTATCTTAAAACCTATGGATTGCTATGTCTCCGAAAGAGAATCAAGCATGTGTACAGGGACGTAAACGCAGCAGTGATAGGATTGGAGAGGTTCGGTGAGCAAATGAAGACCCTTTGAAGTCATATTGCATGGTACCCATTCCACGGGTTTCAACTACCCAGGTTTAAGGTATTCTTCCTTCAGCTAAAACATGCATGTGGAACCTAGAGTATGATCAACCATGTGATCGGGAGACGTGTTCAAATATGTCTCAGTTTTCGTACCCTGGTACTCGGGTGCAACATTCCAGACGCTTTACTAACACTCTCCCGACTTGGAGAGTCAGTCCCTTTAACCTCCTGTTTGGCCCAGTTTGCAATTTCTGCGGAAGATGAACAGGAATAGCGAGAACCAATGAGAGACTAGCTGGAGGTGTCTGGACGGGCAAATTTAACTCTCATTTCCCACCAGGAAGAGGAAATAACCAAAGGCTCAGCGTGCCGTGCCGGAACCAGATTAGGGCCTGAAGCCATCCTGCGGTGTTGCGGCCAGCTCACAAGAAAACGAGTTGAAGAAAGGAGCTCAGGGGCACTGTAATTCACAAACCTGCAGAGTTATAAATGACAACTATCGTCCAAAAATATACTGAAGTAAGGCTGCCAAGAGGACTTGAAAGTGGGGCAGAATTGCAGGAAACCGATTTCAGGAGGTAGACTGGAATTGCATCGAAAGCATAGGAAAAGAGGCAGAACGTCCCCAATGATGCACTTGGCCAAAAAGGGCGTATGCGTTTTTTCCTGAATATATTCAGGAAAAAACGCATACGCCCTTTTTGGCCAACCAAGCAAGCTTGCAAAGGAAATCTGCACTACAATGAAGTCTCACTTCCCCCCGGTCAAAAGGGCCATCTGAAAAAAGTGTAAAATCCAGAAAGGCAGGACAGGCCATGGAGAACTGGGAGCCTTGTTATGCTGATGGGCGGGATGTAAATTGCCAACAGACACTCGGGAGAAGTGTATGGTGTTTCCTGAAACATCTAAAAAACAAAGCAACAGAGCCTAGGGCACTTCCACTTATGGTCCTATAGCTTAGGGAAATTAAAATCAAAAAGATACAGCCACCCCAATGTTTGGGACGCCTCTGTTTACAAGAACCTCGTTTACCGTACAAGTTCAATATCACAGAAAGTGAAAAATGGATAAAGAACTTGTGGTACTTACGTACAATGCAGTATCACTCAGCAGTGAAATCTATGTCATCAGGCCCGTAGCAGCACAATGAGTGGATTCAGGTACGATGATTCTAACTGAAATAAGTCACACAGAAAAAGAAACATCATAAGATATCAGTAATACACGGAATGTAAACTTGGCTACACAGGAACTGAATTACAGAACAGAACAGGGTCTCAAATTTAGAAAACCAACTTATGCTTGTTTAAGGGGAAAGGTGAGTTGGGGTGCTGCATAAAACCAGAGATTGAAATGAGCACAGATAAAGTTCCTTAAGCCAAATATGGAATAGACAAGAGCTACTCCTTGCTCAACGAAATGGACTCAACACCGCATATTAAACGCCTAAGAGTGTACCTGACTCTTAAGTATCTTAAAACCTATGGATTGCTATGTCTCCGAAAGAGAATCAAGCATGTGTACAGGGACGTAAACGCAGCAGTGATAGGATTGGAGAGGTTCGGTGAGCAAATGAAGACCCTTTGAAGTCATATTGCATGGTACCCATTCCACGGGTTTCAACTACCCAGGTTTAAGGTATTCTTCCTTCAGCTAAAACATGCATGTGGAACCTAGAGTATGATCAACCATGTGATCGGGAGACGTGTTCAAATATGTCTCAGTTTTCGTACCCTGGTACTCGGGTGCAACATTCCAGACGCTTTACTAACACTCTCCCGACTTGGAGAGTCAGTCCCTTTAACCTCCTGTTTGGCCCAGTTTGCAATTTCTGCGGAAGATGAACAGGAATAGCGAGAACCAATGAGAGACTAGCTGGAGGTGTCTGGACGGGCAAATTTAACTCTCATTTCCCACCAGGAAGAGGAAATAACCAAAGGCTCAGCGTGCCGTGCCGGAACCAGATTAGGGCCTGAAGCCATCCTGCGGTGTTGCGGCCAGCTCACAAGAAAACGAGTTGAAGAAAGGAGCTCAGGGGCACTGTAATTCACAAACCTGCAGAGTTATAAATGACAACTATCGTCCAAAAATATACTGAAGTAAGGCTGCCAAGAGGACTTGAAAGCGGGGCAGAATTGCAGGAAACCGATTTCAGGAGGTAGACTGGAATTGCATCGAAAGCATAGGAAAAGAGGCAGAACGTCCACAATGATGCACTTGGCCAAAAAGGGCGTATGCGTTTTTTCCTGAATATATTCAGGAAAAAACGCATACGCCCTTTTTGGCCAACCAAGCAAGCTTGCAAAGGAAATCTGCACTACAATGAAGTCTCACTTCCCCCCGGTCAAAAGGGCCATCTGAAAAAAGTGTAAAATCCAGAAAGGCAGGACAGGCCATGGAGAACTGGGAGCCTTGTTATGCTGATGGGCGGGATGTAAATTGCCAACAGACACTCGGGAGAAGTGTATGGTGTTTCCTGAAACATCTAAAAAACAAAGCAACAGAGCCTAGGGCACTTCCACTTATGGTCCTATAGCTTAGGGAAATTAAAATCAAAAAGATACAGCCACCCCAATGTTTGGGACGCCTCTGTTTACAAGAACCTCGTTTACCGTACAAGTTCAATATCACAGAAAGTGAAAAATGGATAAAGAACTTGTGGTACTTACGTACAATGCAGTATCACTCAGCAGTGAAATCTATGTCATCAGGCCCGTAGCAGCACAATGAGTGGATTCAGGTACGATGATTCTAACTGAAATAAGTCACACAGAAAAAGAAACATCATAAGATATCAGTAATACACGGAATGTAAACTTGGCTACACAGGAACTGAATTACAGAACAGAACAGGGTCTCAAATTTAGAAAACCAACTTATGCTTGTTTAAGGGGAAAGGTGAGTTGGGGTGCTGCATAAAACCAGAGATTGAAATGAGCACAGATAAAGTTCCTTAAGCCAAATATGGAATAGACAAGAGCTACTCCTTGCTCAACGAAATGGACTCAACACCGCATATTAAACGCCTAAGAGTGTACCTGACTCTTAAGTATCTTAAAACCTATGGATTGCTATGTCTCCGAAAGAGAATCAAGCATGTGTACAGGGACATAAACGCAGCAGTGATAGGATTGGAGAGGTTCGGTGAGCAAATGAAGACCCTTTGAAGTCATATTGCATGGTACCCATTCCACGGGTTTCAACTACCCAGGTTTAAGGTATTCTTCCTTCAGCTAAAACATGCATGTGGAACCTAGAGTATGATCAACCATGTGATCGGGAGACGTGTTCAAATATGTCTCAGTTTTCGTACCCTGGTACTCGGGTGCAACATTCCAGACGCTTTACTAACACTCTCCCGACTTGGAGAGTCAGTCCCTTTAACCTCCTGTTTGGCCCAGTTTGCAATTTCTGCGGAAGATGAACAGGAATAGCGAGAACCAATGAGAGACTAGCTGGAGGTGTCTGGACGGGCAAATTTAACTCTCATTTCCCACCAGGAAGAGGAAATAACCAAAGGCTCAGCGTGCCGTGCCGGAACCAGATTAGGGCCTGAAGCCATCCTGCGGTGTTGCGGCCAGCTCACAAGAAAACGAGTTGAAGAAAGGAGCTCAGGGGCACTGTAATTCACAAACCTGCAGAGTTATAAATGACAACTATCGTCCAAAAATATACTGAAGTAAGGCTGCCAAGAGGACTTGAAAGCGGGGCAGAATTGCAGGAAACCGATTTCAGGAGGTAGACTGGAATTGCATTGAAAGCATAGGAAAAGAGGCAGAACGTCCACAATGATGCACTTGGCCAAAAAGGGCATATGCGTTTTTTCCTGAATATATTCAGGAAAAAACGCATACGCCCTTTTTGGCCAACCAAGCAAGCTTGCAAAGGAAATCTGCACTACAATGAAGTCTCACTTCCCCCCGGTCAAAAGGGCCATCTGAAAAAAGTGTAAAATCCAGAAAGGCAGGACAGGCCATGGAGAACTGGGAGCCTTGTTATGCTGATGGGCGGGATGTAAATTGCCAACAGACACTCGGGAGAAGTGTATGGTGTTTCCTGAAACGTCTAAAAAACAAAGCAACAGAGCCTAGGGCACTTCCACTTATGGTCCTATAGCTTAGGGAAATTAAAATCAAAAAGATACAGCCACCCCAATGTTTGGGACGCCTCTGTTTACAAGAACCTCGTTTACCGTACAAGTTCAATATCACAGAAAGTGAAAAATGGATAAAGAACTTGTGGTACTTACGTACAATGCAGTATCACTCAGCAGTGAAATCTATGTCATCAGGCCCGTAGCAGCACAATGAGTGGATTCAGGTACGATGATTCTAACTGAAATAAGTCACACAGAAAAAGAAACATCATAAGATATCAGTAATACACGGAATGTAAACTTGGCTACACAGGAACTGAATTACAGAACAGAACAGGGTCTCAAATTTAGAAAACCAACTTATGCTTGTTTAAGGGTAAAGGTGAGTTGGGGTGCTGCATAAAACCAGAGATTGAAATGAGCACAGATAAAGTTCCTTAAGCCAAATATGGAATAGACAAGAGCTACTCCTTGCTCAACGAAATGGACTCAACACTGCATATTAAACGCCTAAGAGTGTACCTGACTATTAAGTATCTTAAAACCTATGGATTGCTATGTCTCCGAAAGAGAATCAAGCATGTGTACAGGGACGTAAACGCAGCAGTGATAGGATTGGAGAGGTTCGGTGAGCAAATGAAGACCCTTTGAAGTCATATTGCATGGTACCCATTCCACGGGTTTCAACTACCCAGGTTTAAGGTATTCTTCCTTCAGCTAAAACATGCATGTGGAACCTAGAGTATGATCAACCATGTGATCGGGAGACGTGTTCAAATATGTCTCAGTTTTCGTACCCTGGTACTCGGGTGCAACATTCCAGACGCTTTACTAACACTCTCCCGACTTGGAGAGTCAGTCCCTTTAACCTCCTGTTTGGCCCAGTTTGCAATTTCTGCGGAAGATGAACAGGAATAGCGAGAACCAATGAGAGACTAGCTGGAGGTGTCTGGACGGGCAAATTTAACTCTCATTTCCCACCAGGAAGAGGAAATAACCAAAGGCTCAGCGTGCCGTGCCGGAACCAGATTAGGGCCTGAAGCCATCCTGCGGTGTTGCGGCCAGCTCACAAGAAAGCGAGTTGAAGAAAGGAGCTCAGGGGCACTGTAATTCACAAACCTGCAGAGTTATAAATGACAACTATCGTCCAAAAATATACTGAAGTAAGGCTGCCAAGAGGACTTGAAAGCGGGGCAGAATTGCAGGAAACCGATTTCAGGAGGTAGACTGGAATTGCATTGAAAGCATAGGAAAAGAGGCAGAACGTCCACAATGATGCACTTGGCCAAAAAGGGCGTATGCGTTTTTTCCTGAATATATTCAGGAAAAAACGCATACGCCCTTTTTGGCCAACCAAGCAAGCTTGCAAAGGAAATCTGCACTACAATGAAGTCTCACTTCCCCCCGGTCAAAAGGGCCATCTGAAAAAAGTGTAAAATCCAGAAAGGCAGGACAGGCCATGGAGAACTGGGAGCCTTGTTATGCTGATGGGCGGGATGTCAATTGCCAACAGACACTCGGGAGAAGTGTATGGTGTTTCCTGAAACATCTAAAAAACAAAGCAACAGAGCCTAGGGCACTTCCACTTATGGTCCTATAGCTTAGGGAAATTAAAATCAAAAAGATACAGCCACCCCAATGTTTGGGACGCCTCTGTTTACAAGAACCTCGTTTACCGTACAAGTTCAATATCACAGAAAGTGAAAAATGGATAAAGAACTTGTGGTACTTACGTACAATGCAGTATCACTCAGCAGTGAAATCTATGTCATCAGGCCCGTAGCAGCACAATGAGTGGATTCAGGTACGATGATTCTAACTGAAATAAGTCACACAGAAAAAGAAACATCATAAGATATCAGTAATACACGGAATGTAAACTTGGCTACACAGGAACTGAATTACAGAACAGAACAGGGTCTCAAATTTAGAAAACCAACTTATGCTTGTTTAAGGGGAAAGGTGAGTTGGGGTGCTGCATAAAACCAGAGATTGAAATGAGCACAGATAAAGTTCCTTAAGCCAAATATGGAATAGACAAGAGCTACTCCTTGCTCAACGAAATGGACTCAACACCGCATATTAAACGCCTAAGAATGTACCTGAATAGTAAGTATCTTAAAACCTATGGATTGCTATGTCTCCGAAAGAGAATCAAGCATGTGTACAGGGACATAAACGCAGCAGTGATAGGATTGGAGAGGTTCGGTGAGCAAATGAAGACCCTTTGAAGTCATATTGCATGGTACCCATTCCACGGGTTTCAACTACCCAGGTTTAAGGTATTCTTCCTTCAGCTAAAACATGCATGTGGAACCTAGAGTATGATCAACCATGTGATCGGGAGACGTGTTCAAATATGTCTCAGTTTTCGTACCCTGGTACTCGGGTGCAACATTCCAGACGCTTTACTAACACTCTCCCGACTTGGAGAGTCAGTCCCTTTAACCTCCTGTTTGGCCCAGTTTGCAATTTCTGCGGAAGATGAACAGGAATAGCGAGAACCAATGAGAGACTAGCTGGAGGTGTCTGGACGGGCAAATTTAACTCTCATTTCCCACCAGGAAGAGGAAATAACCAAAGGCTCAGCGTGCCGTGCCGGAACCAGATTAGGGCCTGAAGCCATCCTGTGGTGTTGCGGCCAGCTCACAAGAAAACGAGTTGAAGAAAGGAGCTCAGGGGCACTGTAATTCACAAACCTGCAGAGTTATAAATGACAACTATCGTCCAAAAATATACTGAAGTAAGGCTGCCAAGAGGACTTGAAAGCGGGGCAGAATTGCAGGAAACCGATTTCAGGAGGTAGACTGGAATTGCATTGAAAGCATAGGAAAAGAGGCAGAACGTCCACAATGATGCACTTGGCCAAAAAGGGCGTATGCGTTTTTTCCTGAATATATTCAGGAAAAAACGCATACGCCCTTTTTGGCCAACCAAGCAAGCTTGCAAAGGAAATCTGCACTACAATGAAGTCTCACTTCCCCCCGGTCAAAAGGGCCATCTGAAAAAAGTGTAAAATCCAGAAAGGCAGGACAGGCCATGGAGAACTGGGAGCCTTGTTATGCTGATGGGCGGGATGTAAATTGCCAACAGACACTCGGGAGAAGTGTATGGTGTTTCCTGAAACATCTAAAAAACAAAGCAACAGAGCCTAGGGCACTTCCACTTATGGTCCTATAGCTTAGGGAAATTAAAATCAAAAAGATACAGCCACCCCAATGTTTGGGACGCCTCTGTTTACAAGAACCTCGTTTACCGTACAAGTTCAATATCACAGAAAGTGAAAAATGGATAAAGAACTTGTGGTACTTACGTACAATGCAGTATCACTCAGCAGTGAAATCTATGTCATCAGGCCCGTAGCAGCACAATGAGTGAATTCAGGTACGATGATTCTAACTGAAATAAGTCACACAGAAAAAGAAACATCATAAGATATCAGTAATACACGGAATGTAAACTTGGCTACACAGGAACTGAATTACAGAACAGAACAGGGTCTCAAATTTAGAAAACCAACTTATGCTTGTTTAAGGGGAAAGGTGAGTTGGGGTGCTGCATAAAACCAGAGATTGAAATGAGCACAGATAAAGTTCCTTAAGCCAAATATGGAATAGACAAGAGCTACTCCTTGCTCAACGAAATGGACTCAACACCGCATATTAAACGCCTAAGAGTGTACCTGACTCTTAAGTATCTTAAAACCTATGGATTGCTATGTCTCCGAAAGAGAATCAAGCATGTGTACAGGGACATAAACGCAGCAGTGATAGGATTGGAGAGGTTCGGTGAGCAAATGAAGACCCTTTGAAGTCATATTGCATGGTACCCATTCCACGGGTTTCAACTACCCAGGTTTAAGGTATTCTTCCTTCAGCTAAAACATGCATGTGGAACCTAGAGTATGATCAACCATGTGATCGGGAGACGTGTTCAAATATATCTCAGTTTTCGTACCCTGGTACTCGGGTGCAACATTCCAGACGCTTTACTAACACTCTCCCGACTTGGAGAGTCAGTCCCTTTAACCTCCTGTTTGGCCCAGTTTGCAATTTCTGCGGAAGATGAACAGGAATAGCGAGAACCAATGAGAGACTAGCTGGAGGTGTCTGGACGGGCAAATTTAACTCTCATTTCCCACCAGGAAGAGGAAATAACCAAAGGCTCAGCGTGCCGTGCCGGAACCAGATTAGGGCCTGAAGCCATCCTGCGGTGTTGCGGCCAGCTCACAAGAAAGCGAGTTGAAGAAAGGAGCTCAGGGGCACTGTAATTCACAAACCTGCAGAGTTATAAATGACAACTATCGTCCAAAAATATACTGAAGTAAGGCTGCCAAGAGGACTTGAAAGCGGGGCAGAATTGCAGGAAACCGATTTCAGGAGGTAGACTGGAATTGCATTGAAAGCATAGGAAAAGAGGCAGAACGTCCACAATGATGCACTTGGCCAAAAAGGGCGTATGCGTTTTTTCCTGAATATATTCAGGAAAAAACGCATACGCCCTTTATGGCCAACCAAGCAAGCTTGCAAAGGAAATCTGCACTACAATGAAGTCTCACTTCCCCCCGGTCAAAAGGGCCATCTGAAAAAAGTGTAAAATCCAGAAAGGCAGGACAGGCCATGGAGAACTGGGAGCCTTGTTATGCTGATGGGCGGGATGTAAATTGCCAACAGACACTTGGGAGAAGTGTATGGTGTTTCCTGAAACATCTAAAAAACAAAGCAACAGAGCGTAGGGCACTTCCACTTATGGTCCTATAGCTTAGCGAAATTAAAATCAAAAAGATACAGCCACCCCAATGTTTGGGACGCCTCTGTTTACAAGAACCTCGTTTACCGTACAAGTTCAATATCACAGAAAGTGAAAAATGGATAAAGAACTTGTGGTACTTACGTACAATGCAGTATCACTCAGCAGTGAAATCTATGTCATCAGGCCCGTAGCAGCACAATGAGTGGATTCAGGTACGATGATTCTAACTGAAATAAGTCACACAGAAAAAGAAACATCATAAGATATCATTAATACACGGAATGTAAACTTGGCTACACAGGAACTGAATTACAGAACAGAACAGGGTCTCAAATTTAGAAAACCAACTTATGCTTGTTTAAGGGGAAAGGTGAGTTGGGGTGCTGCATAAAACCAGAGATTGAAATGAGCACAGATAAAGTTCCTTAAGCCAAATATGGAATAGACAAGAGCTACTCCTTGCTCAACAAAATGGACTCAACACCGCATATTAAACGCCTAAGAATGTACCTGAATAGTAAGTATCTTAAAACCTATGGATTGCTATGTCTCCGAAAGAGAATCAAGCATGTGTACAGGGACATAAACGCAGCAGTGATAGGATGGAGAGGTTCGGTGAGCAAATGAAGACCCTTTGAAGTCATATTGCATGGTACCCATTCCACGGGTTTCAACTACCCAGGTTTAAGGTATTCTTCCTTCAGCTAAAACATGCATGTGGAACCTAGAGTATGATCAACCATGTGATCGGGAGACGTGTTCAAATATGTCTCAGTTTTCGTACCCTGGTACTCGGGTGCAACATTCCAGACGCTTTACTAACACTCTCCCGACTTGGAGAGTCAGTCCCTTTAACCTCCTGTTTGGCCCAGTTTGCAATTTCTGCGGAAGATGAACAGGAATAGCGAGAACCAATGAGAGACTAGCTGGAGGTGTCTGGACGGGCAAATTTAACTCTCATTTCCCACCAGGAAGAGGAAATAACCAAAGGCTCAGCGTGCCGTGCCGGAACCAGATTAGGGCCTGAAGCCATCCTGCGGTGTTGCGGCCAGCTCACAAGAAAACGAGTTGAAGAAAGGAGCTCAGGGGCACTGTAATTCACAAACCTGCAGAGTTATAAATGACAACTATCGTCCAAAAATATACTGAAGTAAGGCTGCCAAGAGGACTTGAAAGCGGGGCAGAATTGCAGGAAACCGATTTCAGGAGGTAGACTGGAATTGCATTGAAAGCATAGGAAAAGAGGCAGAACGTCCACAATGATGCACTTGGCCAAAAAGGGCGTATGCGTTTTTTCCTGAATATATTCAGGAAAAAACGCATACGCCCTTTTTGGCCAACCAAGCAAGCTTGCAAAGGAAATCTGCACTACAATGAAGTCTCACTTCCCCCCGGTCAAAAGGGCCATCTGAAAAAAGTGTAAAATCCAGAAAGGCAGGACAGGCCATGGAGAACTGGGAGCCTTGTTATGCTGATGGGCGGGATGTAAATTGCCAACAGACACTCGGGAGAAGTGTATGGTGTTTCCTGAAACATCTAAAAAACAAAGCAACAGAGCCTAGGGCACTTCCACTTATGGTCCTATAGCTTAGGGAAATTAAAATCAAAAAGATACAGCCACCCCAATGTTTGGGACGCCTCTGTTTACAAGAACCTCGTTTACCGTACAAGTTCAATATCACAGAAAGTGAAAAATGGATAAAGAACTTGTGGTACTTACGTACAATGCAGTATCACTCAGCAGTGAAATCTATGTCATCAGGCCCGTAGCAGCACAATGAGTGGATTCAGGTACGATGATTCTAACTGAAATAAGTCACACAGAAAAAGAAACATCATAAGATATCAGTAATACACGGAATGTAAACTTGGCTACACAGGAACTGAATTACAGAACAGAACAGGGTCTCAAATTTAGAAAACCAACTTATGCTTGTTTAAGGGGAAAGGTGAGTTGGGGTGCTGCATAAAACCAGAGATTGAAATGAGCACAGATAAAGTTCCTTAAGCCAAATATGGAATAGACAAGAGCTACTCCTTGCTCAACGAAATGGACTCAACACCGCATATTAAACGCCTAAGAGTGTACCTGACTCTTAAGTATCTTAAAACCTATGGATTGCTATGTCTCCGAAAGAGAATCAAGCATGTGTACAGGGACGTAAACGCAGCAGTGATAGGATTGGAGAGGTTCGGTGAGCAAATGAAGACCCTTTGAAGTCATATTGCATGGTACCCATTCCACGGGTTTCAACTACCCAGGTTTAAGGTATTCTTCCTTCAGCTAAAACATGCATGTGGAACCTAGAGTATGATCAACCATGTGATCGGGAGACGTGTTCAAATATATCTCAGTTTTCGTACCCTGGTACTCGGGTGCAACATTCCAGACGCTTTACTAACACTCTCCCGACTTGGAGAGTCAGTCCCTTTAACCTCCTGTTTGGCCCAGTTTGCAATTTCTGCGGAAGATGAACAGGAATAGCGAGAACCAATGAGAGACTAGCTGGAGGTGTCTGGACGGGCAAATTTAACTCTCATTTCCCACCAGGAAGAGGAAATAACCAAAGGCTCAGCGTGCCGTGCCGGAACCAGATTAGGGCCTGAAGCCATCCTGCGGTGTTGCGGCCAGCTCACAAGAAAGCGAGTTGAAGAAAGGAGCTCAGGGGCACTGTAATTCACAAACCTGCAGAGTTATAAATGACAACTATCGTCCAAAAATATACTGAAGTAAGGCTGCCAAGAGGACTTGAAAGCGGGGCAGAATTGCAGGAAACCGATTTCAGGAGGTAGACTGGAATTGCATTGAAAGCATACGAAAAGAGGCAGAACGTCCACAATGATGCACTTGGCCAAAAAGGGCGTATGCGTTTTTTCCTGAATATATTCAGGAAAAAACGCATACGCCCTTTTTGGCCAACCAAGCAAGCTTGCAAAGGAAATCTGCACTACAATGAAGTCTCACTTCCCCCCGGTCAAAAGGGCCATCTGAAAAAAGTGTAAAATCCAGAAAGGCAGGACAGGCCATGGAGAACTGGGAGCCTTGTTATGCTGATGGGCGGGATGTAAATTGCCAACAGACACTCGGGAGAAGTGTATGGTGTTTCCTGAAACATCTAAAAAACAAAGCAACAGAGCCTAGGGCACTTCCACTTATGGTCCTATAGCTTAGGGAAATTAAAATCAAAAAGATACAGCCACCCCAATGTTTGGGACGCCTCTGTTTACAAGAACCTCGTTTACCGTACAAGTTCAATATCACAGAAAGTGAAAAATGGATAAAGAACTTGTGGTACTTACGTACAATGCAGTATCACTCAGCAGTGAAATCTATGTCATCAGGCCCGTAGCAGCACAATGAGTGGATTCAGGTACGATGATTCTAACTGAAATAAGTCACACAGAAAAAGAAACATCATAAGATATCAGTAATACACGGAATGTAAACTTGGCTACACAGGAACTGAATTACAGAACAGAACAGGGTCTCAAATTTAGAAAACCAACTTATGCTTGTTTAAGGGGAAAGGTGAGTTGGGGTGCTGCATAAAACCAGAGATTGAAATGAGCACAGATAAAGTTCCTTAAGCCAAATATGGAATAGACAAGAGCTACTCCTTGCTCAACGAAATGGACTCAACACCGCATATTAAACGCCTAAGAGTGTACCTGACTCTTAAGTATCTTAAAACCTATGGATTGCTATGTCTCCGAAAGAGAATCAAGCATGTGTACAGGGACGTAAACGCAGCAGTGATAGGATTGGAGAGGTTCGGTGAGCAAATGAAGACCCTTTGAAGTCATATTGCATGGTACCCATTCCACGGGTTTCAACTACCCAGGTTTAAGGTATTCTTCCTTCAGCTAAAACATGCATGTGGAACCTAGAGTATGATCAACCATGTGATCGGGAGACGTGTTCAAATATGTCTCAGTTTTCGTACCCTGGTACTCGGGTGCAACATTCCAGACGCTTTACTAACACTCTCCCGACTTGGAGAGTCAGTCCCTTTAACCTCCTGTTTGGCCCAGTTTGCAATTTCTGCGGAAGATGAACAGGAATAGCGAGAACCAATGGGAGACTAGCTGGAGGTGTCTGGACGGGCAAATTTAACTCTCATTTCCCACCAGGAAGAGGAAATAACCAAAGGCTCAGCGTGCCGTGCCAGAACCAGATTAGGGCCTGAAGCCATCCTGCGGTGTTGCGGCCAGCTCACAAGAAAGCGAGTTGAAGAAAGGAGCTCAGGGGCACTGTAATTCACAAACCTGCAGAGTTATAAATGACAACTATCGTCCAAAAATATACTGAAGTAAGGCTGCCAAGAGGACTTGAAAGCGGGGCAGAATTGCAGGAAACCGATTTCAGGAGGTAGACTGGAATTGCATCGAAAGCATAGGAAAAGAGGCAGAACGTCCACAATGATGCACTTGGCCAAAAAGGGCGTATGCGTTTTTTCCTGAATATATTCAGGAAAAAACGCATACGCCCTTTTTGGCCAACCAAGCAAGCTTGCAAAGGAAATCTGCACTACAATGAAGTCTCACTTCCCCCCGGTCAAAAGGGCCATCTGAAAAAAGTGTAAAATCCAGAAAGGCAGGACAGGCCATGGAGAACTGGGAGCCTTGTTATGCTGATGGGCGGGATGTAAATTGCCAACAGACACTCGGGAGAAGTGTATGGTGTTTCCTGAAACATCTAAAAAACAAAGCAACAGAGCCTAGGGCACTTCCACTTATGGTCCTATAGCTTAGGGAAATTAAAATCAAAAAGATACAGCCACCCCAATGTTTGGGACGCCTCTGTTTACAAGAACCTCGTTTACCGTACAAGTTCAATATCACAGAAAGTGAAAAATGGATAAAGAACTTGTGGTACTTACGTACAATGCAGTATCACTCAGCAGTGAAATCTATGTCATCAGGCCCGTAGCAGCACAATGAGTGGATTCAGGTACGATGATTCTAACTGAAATAAGTCACACAGAAAAAGAAACATCATAAGATATCAGTAATACACGGAATGTAAACTTGGCTACACAGGAACTGAATTACAGAACAGAACAGGGTCTCAAATTTAGAAAACCAACTTATGCTTGTTTAAGGGGAAAGGTGAGTTGGGGTGCTGCATAAAACCAGAGATTGAAATGAGCACAGATAAAGTTCCTTAAGCCAAATATGGAATAGACAAGAGCTACTCCTTGCTCAACGAAATGGACTCAACACCGCATATTAAACGCCTAAGAGTGTACCTGACTCTTAAGTATCTTAAAACCTATGGATTGCTATGTCTCCGAAAGAGAATCAAGCATGTGTACAGGGACATAAACGCAGCAGTGATAGGATTGGAGAGGTTCGGTGAGCAAATGAAGACCCTTTGAAGTCATATTGCATGGTACCCATTCCACGGGTTTCAACTACCCAGGTTTAAGGTATTCTTCCTTCAGCTAAAACATGCATGTGGAACCTAGAGTATGATCAACCATGTGATCGGGAGACGTGTTCAAATATGTCTCAGTTTTCGTACCCTGGTACTCGGGTGCAACATTCCAGACGCTTTACTAACACTCTCCCGACTTGGAGAGTCAGTCCCTTTAACCTCCTGTTTGGCCCAGTTTGCAATTTCTGCGGAAGATGAACAGGAATAGCGAGAACCAATGAGAGACTAGCTGGAGGTGTCTGGACGGGCAAATTTAACTCTCATTTCCCACCAGGAAGAGGAAATAACCAAAGGCTCAGCGTGCCGTGCCGGAACCAGATTAGGGCCTGAAGCCATCCTGCGGTGTTGCGGCCAGCTCACAAGAAAACGAGTTGAAGAAAGGAGCTCAGGGGCACTGTAATTCACAAACCTGCAGAGTTATAAATGACAACTATCGTCCAAAAATATACTGAAGTAAGGCTGCCAAGAGGACTTGAAAGCGGGGCAGAATTGCAGGAAACCGATTTCAGGAGGTAGACTGGAATTGCATTGAAAGCATAGGAAAAGAGGCAGAACGTCCACAATGATGCACTTGGCCAAAAAGGGCATATGCGTTTTTTCCTGAATATATTCAGGAAAAAACGCATACGCCCTTTTTGGCCAACCAAGCAAGCTTGCAAAGGAAATCTGCACTACAATGAAGTCTCACTTCCCCCCGGTCAAAAGGGCCATCTGAAAAAAGTGTAAAATCCAGAAAGGCAGGACAGGCCATGGAGAACTGGGAGCCTTGTTATGCTGATGGGCGGGATGTAAATTGCCAACAGACACTCGGGAGAAGTGTATGGTGTTTCCTGAAACGTCTAAAAAACAAAGCAACAGAGCCTAGGGCACTTCCACTTATGGTCCTATAGCTTAGGGAAATTAAAATCAAAAAGATACAGCCACCCCAATGTTTGGGACGCCTCTGTTTACAAGAACCTCGTTTACCGTACAAGTTCAATATCACAGAAAGTGAAAAATGGATAAAGAACTTGTGGTACTTACGTACAATGCAGTATCACTCAGCAGTGAAATCTATGTCATCAGGCCCGTAGCAGCACAATGAGTGGATTCAGGTACGATGATTCTAACTGAAATAAGTCACACAGAAAAAGAAACATCATAAGATATCAGTAATACACGGAATGTAAACTTGGCTACACAGGAACTGAATTACAGAACAGAACAGGGTCTCAAATTTAGAAAACCAACTTATGCTTGTTTAAGGGGAAAGGTGAGTTGGGGTGCTGCATAAAACCAGAGATTGAAATGAGCACAGATAAAGTTCCTTAAGCCAAATATGGAATAGACAAGAGCTACTCCTTGCTCAACGAAATGGACTCAACACCGCATATTAAACGCCTAAGAATGTACCTGACTCTTAAGTATCTTAAAACCTATGGATTGCTATGTCTCCGAAAGAGAATCAAGCATGTGTACAGGGACGTAAACGCAGCAGTGATAGGATTGGAGAGGTTCGGTGAGCAAATGAAGACCCTTTGAAGTCATATTGCATGGTACCCATTCCACGGGTTTCAACTACCCAGGTTTAAGGTATTCTTCCTTCAGCTAAAACATGCATGTGGAACCTAGAGTATGATCAACCATGTGATCGGGAGACGTGTTCAAATATGTCTCAGTTTTCGTACCCTGGTACTCGGGTGCAACATTCCAGACGCTTTACTAACACTCTCCCGACTTGGAGAGTCAGTCCCTTTAACCTCCTGTTTGGCCCAGTTTGCAATTTCTGCGGAAGATGAACAGGAATAGCGAGAACCAATGAGAGACTAGCTGGAGGTGTCTGGACGGGCAAATTTAACTCTCATTTCCCACCAGGAAGAGGAAATAACCAAAGGCTCAGCGTGCCGTGCCGGAACCAGATTAGGGCCTGAAGCCATCCTGCGGTGTTGCGGCCAGCTCACAAGAAAAGGAGTTGAAGAAAGGAGCTCAGGGGCACTGTAATTCACAAACCTGCAGAGTTATAAATGACAACTATCGTCCAAAAATATACTGAAGTAAGGCTGCCAAGAGGACTTGAAAGCGGGGCAGAATTGCAGGAAACCGATTTCAGGAGGTAGACTGGAATTGCATTGAAAGCATAGGAAAAGAGGCAGAACGTCCACAATGATGCACTTGGCCAAAAAGGGCGTATGCGTTTTTTCCTGAATATATTCAGGAAAAAACGCATACGCCCTTTTTGGCCAACCAAGCAAGCTTGCAAAGGAAATCTGCACTACAATGAAGTCTCACTTCCCCCCGGTCAAAAGGGCCATCTGAAAAAAGTGTAAAATCCAGAAAGGCAGGACAGGCCATGGAGAACTGGGAGCCTTGTTATGCTGATGGGCGGGATGTAAATTGCCAACAGACACTGGGGAGAAGTGTATGGTGTTTCCTGAAACATCTAAAAAACAAAGCAACAGAGCCTAGGGCACTTCCACTTATGGTCCTATAGCTTAGGGAAATTAAAATCAAAAAGATACAGCCACCCCAATGTTTGGGACGCCTCTGTTTACAAGAACCTCGTTTACCGTACAAGTTCAATATCACAGAAAGTGAAAAATGGATAAAGAACTTGTGGTACTTACGTACAATGCAGTATCACTCAGCAGTGAAATCTATGTCATCAGGCCCGTAGCAGCACAATGAGTGGATTCAGGTACGATGATTCTAACTGAAATAAGTCACACAGAAAAAGAAACATCATAAGATATCAGTAATACACGGAATGTAAACTTGGCTACACAGGAACTGAATTACAGAACAGAACAGGGTCTCAAATTTAGAAAACCAACTTATGCTTGTTTAAGGGTAAAGGTGAGTTGGGGTGCTGCATAAAACCAGAGATTGAAATGAGCACAGATAAAGTTCCTTAAGCCAAATATGGAATAGACAAGAGCTACTCCTTGCTCAACGAAATGGACTCAACACCGCATATTAAACGCCTAAGAGTGTACCTGACTCTTAAGTATCTTAAAACCTATGGATTGCTATGTCTCCGAAAGAGAATCAAGCATGTGTACAGGGACGTAAACGCAGCAGTGATAGGATTGGAGAGGTTCGGTGAGCAAATGAAGACCCTTTGAAGTCATATTGCATGGTACCCATTCCACGGGTTTCAACTACCCAGGTTTAAGGTATTCTTCCTTCAGCTAAAACATGCATGTGGAACCTAGAGTATGATCAACCATGTGATCGGGAGACGTGTTCAAATATGTCTCAGTTTTCGTACCCTGGTACTCGGGTGCAACATTCCAGACGCTTTACTAACACTCTCCCGACTTGGAGAGTCAGTCCCTTTAACCTCCTGTTTGGCCCAGTTTGCAATTTCTGCGGAAGATGAACAGGAATAGCGAGAACCAATGAGAGACTAGCTGGAGGTGTCTGGACGGGCAAATTTAACTCTCATTTCCCACCAGGAAGAGGAAATAACCAAAGGCTCAGCGTGCCGTGCCGGAACCAGATTAGGGCCTGAAGCCATCCTGCGGTGTTGCGGCCAGCTCACAAGAAAGCGAGTTGAAGAAAGGAGCTCAGGGGCACTGTAATTCACAAACCTGCAGAGTTATAAATGACAACTATCGTCCAAAAATATACTGAAGTAAGGCTGCCAAGAGGACTTGAAAGCGGGGCAGAATTGCAGGAAACC
The DNA here is from genome assembly GCF_963455315.2 of Globicephala melas. Lineage (NCBI taxonomy): Eukaryota > Metazoa > Chordata > Mammalia > Artiodactyla > Delphinidae > Globicephala > Globicephala melas. The sequence goes on along the minus strand of NW_027207281.1, from coordinate 154,040 downwards.
GATTTCAGGAGGTAGACTGGAATTGCATTGAAAGCATAGGAAAAGAGGCAGAACGTCCACAATGATGCACTTGGCCAAAAAGGGCGTATGCGTTTTTTCCTGAATATATTCAGGAAAAAACGCATACGCCCTTTTTGGCCAACCAAGCAAGCTTGCAAAGGAAATCTGCACTACAATGAAGTCTCACTTCCCCCCGGTCAAAAGGGCCATCTGAAAAAAGTGTAAAATCCAGAAAGGCAGGACAGGCCATGGAGAACTGGGAGCCTTGTTATGCTGATGGGCGGGATGTCAATTGCCAACAGACACTCGGGAGAAGTGTATGGTGTTTCCTGAAACATCTAAAAAACAAAGCAACAGAGCCTAGGGCACTTCCACTTATGGTCCTATAGCTTAGGGAAATTAAAATCAAAAAGATACAGCCACCCCAATGTTTGGGACGCCTCTGTTTACAAGAACCTCGTTTACCGTACAAGTTCAATATCACAGAAAGTGAAAAATGGATAAAGAACTTGTGGTACTTACGTACAATGCAGTATCACTCAGCAGTGAAATCTATGTCATCAGGCCCGTAGCAGCACAATGAGTGGATTCAGGTACGATGATTCTAACTGAAATAAGTCACACAGAAAAAGAAACATCATAAGATATCAGTAATACACGGAATGTAAACTTGGCTACACAGGAACTGAATTACAGAACAGAACAGGGTCTCAAATTTAGAAAACCAACTTATGCTTGTTTAAGGGGAAAGGTGAGTTGGGGTGCTGCATAAAACCAGAGATTGAAATGAGCACAGATAAAGTTCCTTAAGCCAAATATGGAATAGACAAGAGCTACTCCTTGCTCAACGAAATGGACTCAACACCGCATATTAAACGCCTAAGAGTGTACCTGACTCTTAAGTATCTTAAAACCTATGGATTGCTATGTCTCCGAAAGAGAATCAAGCATGTGTACAGGGACGTAAACGCAGCAGTGATAGGATTGGAGAGGTTCGGTGAGCAAATGAAGACCCTTTGAAGTCATATTGCATGGTACCCATTCCACGGGTTTCAACTACCCAGGTTTAAGGTATTCTTCCTTCAGCTAAAACATGCATGTGGAACCTAGAGTATGATCAACCATGTGATCGGGAGACGTGTTCAAATATGTCTCAGTTTTCGTACCCTGGTACTCGGGTGCAACATTCCAGACGCTTTACTAACACTCTCCCGACTTGGAGAGTCAGTCCCTTTAACCTCCTGTTTGGCCCAGTTTGCAATTTCTGCGGAAGATGAACAGGAATAGCGAGAACCAATGAGAGACTAGCTGGAGGTGTCTGGACGGGCAAATTTAACTCTCATTTCCCACCAGGAAGAGGAAATAACCAAAGGCTCAGCGTGCCGTGCCGGAACCAGATTAGGGCCTGAAGCCATCCTGCGGTGTTGCGGCCAGCTCACAAGAAAGCGAGTTGAAGAAAGGAGCTCAGGGGCACTGTAATTCACAAACCTGCAGAGTTATAAATGACAACTATCGTCCAAAAATATACTGAAGTAAGGCTGCCAAGAGGACTTGAAAGCGGGGCAGAATTGCAGGAAACCGATTTCAGGAGGTAGACTGGAATTGCATTGAAAGCATAGGAAAAGAGGCAGAACGTCCACAATGATGCACTTGGCCAAAAAGGGCGTATGCGTTTTTTCCTGAATATATTCAGGAAAAAACGCATACGCCCTTTTTGGCCAACCAAGCAAGCTTGCAAAGGAAATCTGCACTACAATGAAGTCTCACTTCCCCCCGGTCAAAAGGGCCATCTGAAAAAAGTGTAAAATCCAGAAAGGCAGGACAGGCCATGGAGAACTGGGAGCCTTGTTATGCTGATGGGCGGGATGTCAATTGCCAACAGACACTCGGGAGAAGTGTATGGTGTTTCCTGAAACATCTAAAAAACAAAGCAACAGAGCCTAGGGCACTTCCACTTATGGTCCTATAGCTTAGGGAAATTAAAATCAAAAAGATACAGCCACCCCAATGTTTGGGACGCCTCTGTTTACAAGAACCTCGTTTACCGTACAAGTTCAATATCACAGAAAGTGAAAAATGGATAAAGAACTTGTGGTACTTACGTACAATGCAGTATCACTCAGCAGTGAAATCTATGTCATCAGGCCCGTAGCAGCACAATGAGTGGATTCAGGTACGATGATTCTAACTGAAATAAGTCACACAGAAAAAGAAACATCATAAGATATCAGTAATACACGGAATGTAAACTTGGCTACACAGGAACTGAATTACAGAACAGAACAGGGTCTCAAATTTAGAAAACCAACTTATGCTTGTTTAAGGGGAAAGGTGAGTTGGGGTGCTGCATAAAACCAGAGATTGAAATGAGCACAGATAAAGTTCCTTAAGCCAAATATGGAATAGACAAGAGCTACTCCTTGCTCAACGAAATGGACTCAACACCGCATATTAAACGCCTAAGAATGTACCTGAATAGTAAGTATCTTAAAACCTATGGATTGCTATGTCTCCGAAAGAGAATCAAGCATGTGTACAGGGACGTAAACGCAGCAGTGATAGGATTGGAGAGGTTCGGTGAGCAAATGAAGACCCTTTGAAGTCATATTGCATGGTACCCATTCCACGGGTTTCAACTACCCAGGTTTAAGGTATTCTTCCTTCAGCTAAAACATGCATGTGGAACCTAGAGTATGATCAACCATGTGATCGGGAGACGTGTTCAAATATGTCTCAGTTTTCGTACCCTGGTACTCGGGTGCAACATTCCAGACGCTTTACTAACACTCTCCCGACTTGGAGAGTCAGTCCCTTTAACCTCCTGTTTGGCCCAGTTTGCAATTTCTGCGGAAGATGAACAGGAATAGCGAGAACCAATGAGAGACTAGCTGGAGGTGTCTGGACGGGCAAATTTAACTCTCATTTCCCACCAGGAAGAGGAAATAACCAAAGGCTCAGCGTGCCGTGCCGGAACCAGATTAGGGCCTGAAGCCATCCTGCGGTGTTGCGGCCAGCTCACAAGAAAACGAGTTGAAGAAAGGAGCTCAGGGGCACTGTAATTCACAAACCTGCAGAGTTATAAATGACAACTATCGTCCAAAAATATACTGAAGTAAGGCTGCCAAGAGGACTTGAAAGCGGGGCAGAATTGCAGGAAACCGATTTCAGGAGGTAGACTGGAATTGCATCGAAAGCATAGGAAAAGAGGCAGAACGTCCACAATGATGCACTTGGCCAAAAAGGGCGTATGCGTTTTTTCCTGAATATATTCAGGAAAAAACGCATACGCCCTTTTTGGCCAACCAAGCAAGCTTGCAAAGGAAATCTGCACTACAATGAAGTCTCACTTCCCCCCGGTCAAAAGGGCCATCTGAAAAAAGTGTAAAATCCAGAAAGGCAGGACAGGCCATGGAGAACTGGGAGCCTTGTTATGCTGATGGGCGGGATGTAAATTGCCAACAGACACTCGGGAGAAGTGTATGGTGTTTCCTGAAACATCTAAAAAACAAAGCAACAGAGCCTAGGGCACTTCCACTTATGGTCCTATAGCTTAGGGAAATTAAAATCAAAAAGATACAGCCACCCCAATGTTTGGGACGCCTCTGTTTACAAGAACCTCGTTTACCGTACAAGTTCAATATCACAGAAAGTGAAAAATGGATAAAGAACTTGTGGTACTTACGTACAATGCAGTATCACTCAGCAGTGAAATCTATGTCATCAGGCCCGTAGCAGCACAATGAGTGAATTCAGGTACGATGATTCTAACTGAAATAAGTCACACAGAAAAAGAAACATCATAAGATATCAGTAATACACGGAATGTAAACTTGGCTACACAGGAACTGAATTACAGAACAGAACAGGGTCTCAAATTTAGAAAACCAACTTATGCTTGTTTAAGGGGAAAGGTGAGTTGGGGTGCTGCATAAAACCAGAGATTGAAATGAGCACAGATAAAGTTCCTTAAGCCAAATATGGAATAGACAAGAGCTACTCCTTGCTCAACGAAATGGACTCAACACCGCATATTAAACGCCTAAGAGTGTACCTGACTCTTAAGTATCTTAAAACCTATGGATTGCTATGTCTCCGAAAGAGAATCAAGCATGTGTACAGGGACATAAACGCAGCAGTGATAGGATTGGAGAGGTTCGGTGAGCAAATGAAGACCCTTTGAAGTCATATTGCATGGTACCCATTCCACGGGTTTCAACTACCCAGGTTTAAGGTATTCTTCCTTCAGCTAAAACATGCATGTGGAACCTAGAGTATGATCAACCATGTGATCGGGAGACGTGTTCAAATATATCTCAGTTTTCGTACCCTGGTACTCGGGTGCAACATTCCAGACGCTTTACTAACACTCTCCCGACTTGGAGAGTCAGTCCCTTTAACCTCCTGTTTGGCCCAGTTTGCAATTTCTGCGGAAGATGAACAGGAATAGCGAGAACCAATGAGAGACTAGCTGGAGGTGTCTGGACGGGCAAATTTAACTCTCATTTCCCACCAGGAAGAGGAAATAACCAAAGGCTCAGCGTGCCGTGCCGGAACCAGATTAGGGCCTGAAGCCATCCTGCGGTGTTGCGGCCAGCTCACAAGAAAAGGAGTTGAAGAAAGGAGCTCAGGGGCACTGTAATTCACAAACCTGCAGAGTTATAAATGACAACTATCGTCCAAAAATATACTGAAGTAAGGCTGCCAAGAGGACTTGAAAGCGGGGCAGAATTGCAGGAAACCGATTTCAGGAGGTAGACTGGAATTGCATTGAAAGCATAGGAAAAGAGGCAGAACGTCCACAATGATGCACTTGGCCAAAAAGGGCGTATGCGTTTTTTCCTGAATATATTCAGGAAAAAACGCATACGCCCTTTTTGGCCAACCAAGCAAGCTTGCAAAGGAAATCTGCACTACAATGAAGTCTCACTTCCCCCCGGTCAAAAGGGCCATCTGAAAAAAGTGTAAAATCCAGAAAGGCAGGACAGGCCATGGAGAACTGGGAGCCTTGTTATGCTGATGGGCGGGATGTAAATTGCCAACAGACACTGGGGAGAAGTGTATGGTGTTTCCTGAAACATCTAAAAAACAAAGCAACAGAGCCTAGGGCACTTCCACTTATGGTCCTATAGCTTAGGGAAATTAAAATCAAAAAGATACAGCCACCCCAATGTTTGGGACGCCTCTGTTTACAAGAACCTCGTTTACCGTACAAGTTCAATATCACAGAAAGTGAAAAATGGATAAAGAACTTGTGGTACTTACGTACAATGCAGTATCACTCAGCAGTGAAATCTATGTCATCAGGCCCGTAGCAGCACAATGAGTGGATTCAGGTACGATGATTCTAACTGAAATAAGTCACACAGAAAAAGAAACATCATAAGATATCAGTAATACACGGAATGTAAACTTGGCTACACAGGAACTGAATTACAGAACAGAACAGGGTCTCAAATTTAGAAAACCAACTTATGCTTGTTTAAGGGGAAAGGTGAGTTGGGGTGCTGCATAAAACCAGAGATTGAAATGAGCACAGATAAAGTTCCTTAAGCCAAATATGGAATAGACAAGAGCTACTCCTTGCTCAACGAAATGGACTCAACACCGCATATTAAACGCCTAAGAGTGTACCTGACTCTTAAGTATCTTAAAACCTATGGATTGCTATGTCTCCGAAAGAGAATCAAGCATGTGTACAGGGACGTAAACGCAGCAGTGATAGGATTGGAGAGGTTCGGTGAGCAAATGAAGACCCTTTGAAGTCATATTGCATGGTACCCATTCCACGGGTTTCAACTACCCAGGTTTAAGGTATTCTTCCTTCAGCTAAAACATGCATGTGGAACCTAGAGTATGATCAACCATGTGATCGGGAGACGTGTTCAAATATGTCTCAGTTTTCGTACCCTGGTACTCGGGTGCAACATTCCAGACGCTTTACTAACACTCTCCCGACTTGGAGAGTCAGTCCCTTTAACCTCCTGTTTGGCCCAGTTTGCAATTTCTGCGGAAGATGAACAGGAATAGCGAGAACCAATGAGAGACTAGCTGGAGGTGTCTGGACGGGCAAATTTAACTCTCATTTCCCACCAGGAAGAGGAAATAACCAAAGGCTCAGCGTGCCGTGCCGGAACCAGATTAGGGCCTGAAGCCATCCTGCGGTGTTGCGGCCAGCTCACAAGAAAGCGAGTTGAAGAAAGGAGCTCAGGGGCACTGTAATTCACAAACCTGCAGAGTTATAAATGACAACTATCGTCCAAAAATATACTGAAGTAAGGCTGCCAAGAGGACTTGAAAGCGGGGCAGAATTGCAGGAAACCGATTTCAGGAGGTAGACTGGAATTGCATTGAAAGCATAGGAAAAGAGGCAGAACGTCCACAATGATGCACTTGGCCAAAAAGGGCGTATGCGTTTTTTCCTGAATATATTCAGGAAAAAACGCATACGCCCTTTTTGGCCAACCAAGCAAGCTTGCAAAGGAAATCTGCACTACAATGAAGTCTCACTTCCCCCCGGTCAAAAGGGCCATCTGAAAAAAGTGTAAAATCCAGAAAGGCAGGACAGGCCATGGAGAACTGGGAGCCTTGTTATGCTGATGGGCGGGATGTCAATTGCCAACAGACACTCGGGAGAAGTGTATGGTGTTTCCTGAAACATCTAAAAAACAAAGCAACAGAGCCTAGGGCACTTCCACTTATGGTCCTATAGCTTAGGGAAATTAAAATCAAAAAGATACAGCCACCCCAATGTTTGGGACGCCTCTGTTTACAAGAACCTCGTTTACCGTACAAGTTCAATATCACAGAAAGTGAAAAATGGATAAAGAACTTGTGGTACTTACGTACAATGCAGTATCACTCAGCAGTGAAATCTATGTCATCAGGCCCGTAGCAGCACAATGAGTGGATTCAGGTACGATGATTCTAACTGAAATAAGTCACACAGAAAAAGAAACATCATAAGATATCAGTAATACACGGAATGTAAACTTGGCTACACAGGAACTGAATTACAGAACAGAACAGGGTCTCAAATTTAGAAAACCAACTTATGCTTGTTTAAGGGGAAAGGTGAGTTGGGGTGCTGCATAAAACCAGAGATTGAAATGAGCACAGATAAAGTTCCTTAAGCCAAATATGGAATAGACAAGAGCTACTCCTTGCTCAACGAAATGGACTCAACACCGCATATTAAACGCCTAAGAATGTACCTGAATAGTAAGTATCTTAAAACCTATGGATTGCTATGTCTCCGAAAGAGAATCAAGCATGTGTACAGGGACATAAACGCAGCAGTGATAGGATTGGAGAGGTTCGGTGAGCAAATGAAGACCCTTTGAAGTCATATTGCATGGTACCCATTCCACGGGTTTCAACTACCCAGGTTTAAGGTATTCTTCCTTCAGCTAAAACATGCATGTGGAACCTAGAGTATGATCAACCATGTGATCGGGAGACGTGTTCAAATATGTCTCAGTTTTCGTACCCTGGTACTCGGGTGCAACATTCCAGACGCTTTACTAACACTCTCCCGACTTGGAGAGTCAGTCCCTTTAACCTCCTGTTTGGCCCAGTTTGCAATTTCTGCGGAAGATGAACAGGAATAGCGAGAACCAATGAGAGACTAGCTGGAGGTGTCTGGACGGGCAAATTTAACTCTCATTTCCCACCAGGAAGAGGAAATAACCAAAGGCTCAGCGTGCCGTGCCGGAACCAGATTAGGGCCTGAAGCCATCCTGTGGTGTTGCGGCCAGCTCACAAGAAAACGAGTTGAAGAAAGGAGCTCAGGGGCACTGTAATTCACAAACCTGCAGAGTTATAAATGACAACTATCGTCCAAAAATATACTGAAGTAAGGCTGCCAAGAGGACTTGAAAGCGGGGCAGAATTGCAGGAAACCGATTTCAGGAGGTAGACTGGAATTGCATTGAAAGCATAGGAAAAGAGGCAGAACGTCCACAATGATGCACTTGGCCAAAAAGGGCGTATGCGTTTTTTCCTGAATATATTCAGGAAAAAACGCATACGCCCTTTTTGGCCAACCAAGCAAGCTTGCAAAGGAAATCTGCACTACAATGAAGTCTCACTTCCCCCCGGTCAAAAGGGCCATCTGAAAAAAGTGTAAAATCCAGAAAGGCAGGACAGGCCATGGAGAACTGGGAGCCTTGTTATGCTGATGGGCGGGATGTAAATTGCCAACAGACACTCGGGAGAAGTGTATGGTGTTTCCTGAAACATCTAAAAAACAAAGCAACAGAGCCTAGGGCACTTCCACTTATGGTCCTATAGCTTAGGGAAATTAAAATCAAAAAGATACAGCCACCCCAATGTTTGGGACGCCTCTGTTTACAAGAACCTCGTTTACCGTACAAGTTCAATATCACAGAAAGTGAAAAATGGATAAAGAACTTGTGGTACTTACGTACAATGCAGTATCACTCAGCAGTGAAATCTATGTCATCAGGCCCGTAGCAGCACAATGAGTGAATTCAGGTACGATGATTCTAACTGAAATAAGTCACACAGAAAAAGAAACATCATAAGATATCAGTAATACACGGAATGTAAACTTGGCTACACAGGAACTGAATTACAGAACAGAACAGGGTCTCAAATTTAGAAAACCAACTTATGCTTGTTTAAGGGGAAAGGTGAGTTGGGGTGCTGCATAAAACCAGAGATTGAAATGAGCACAGATAAAGTTCCTTAAGCCAAATATGGAATAGACAAGAGCTACTCCTTGCTCAACAAAATGGACTCAACACCGCATATTAAACGCCTAAGAATGTACCTGAATAGTAAGTATCTTAAAACCTATGGATTGCTATGTCTCCGAAAGAGAATCAAGCATGTGTACAGGGACATAAACGCAGCAGTGATAGGATGGAGAGGTTCGGTGAGCAAATGAAGACCCTTTGAAGTCATATTGCATGGTACCCATTCCACGGGTTTCAACTACCCAGGTTTAAGGTATTCTTCCTTCAGCTAAAACATGCATGTGGAACCTAGAGTATGATCAACCATGTGATCGGGAGACGTGTTCAAATATGTCTCAGTTTTCGTACCCTGGTACTCGGGTGCAACATTCCAGACGCTTTACTAACACTCTCCTGACTTGGAGAGTCAGTCCCTTTAACCTCCTGTTTGGCCCAGTTTGCAATTTCTGCGGAAGATGAACAGGAATAGCGAGAACCAATGAGAGACTAGCTGGAGGTGTCTGGACGGGCAAATTTAACTCTCATTTCCCACCAGGAAGAGGAAATAACCAAAGGCTCAGCGTGCCGTGCCGGAACCAGATTAGGGCCTGAAGCCATCCTGCGGTGTTGCGGCCAGCTCACAAGAAAACGAGTTGAAGAAAGGAGCTCAGGGGCACTGTAATTCACAAACCTGCAGAGTTATAAATGACAACTATCGTCCAAAAATATACTGAAGTAAGGCTGCCAAGAGGACTTGAAAGCGGGGCAGAATTGCAGGAAACCGATTTCAGGAGGTAGACTGGAATTGCATTGAAAGCATAGGAAAAGAGGCAGAACGTCCACAATGATGCACTTGGCCAAAAAGGGCGTATGCGTTTTTTCCTGAATATATTCAGGAAAAACGCATACGCCCTTTTTGGCCAACCAAGCAAGCTTGCAAAGGAAATCTGCACTACAATGAAGTCTCACTTCCCCCCGGTCAAAAGGGCCATCTGAAAAAAGTGTAAAATCCAGAAAGGCAGGACAGGCCATGGAGAACTGGGAGCCTTGTTATGCTGATGGGCGGGATGTAAATTGCCAACAGACACTCGGGAGAAGTGTATGGTGTTTCCTGAAACATCTAAAAAACAAAGCAACAGAGCCTAGGGCACTTCCACTTATGGTCCTATAGCTTAGGGAAATTAAAATCAAAAAGATACAGCCACCCCAATGTTTGGGACGCCTCTGTTTACAAGAACCTCGTTTACCGTACAAGTTCAATATCACAGAAAGTGAAAAATGGATAAAGAACTTGTGGTACTTACGTACAATGCAGTATCACTCAGCAGTGAAATCTATGTCATCAGGCCCGTAGCAGCACAATGAGTGGATTCAGGTACGATGATTCTAACTGAAATAAGTCACACAGAAAAAGAAACATCATAAGATATCAGTAATACACGGAATGTAAACTTGGCTACACAGGAACTGAATTACAGAACAGAACAGGGTCTCAAATTTAGAAAACCAACTTATGCTTGTTTAAGGGGAAAGGTGAGTTGGGGTGCTGCATAAAACCAGAGATTGAAATGAGCACAGATAAAGTTCCTTAAGCCAAATATGGAATAGACAAGAGCTACTCCTTGCTCAACGAAATGGACTCAACACCGCATATTAAACGCCTAAGAGTGTACCTGACTCTTAAGTATCTTAAAACCTATGGATTGCTATGTCTCCGAAAGAGAATCAAGCATGTGTACAGGGACGTAAACGCAGCAGTGATAGGATTGGAGAGGTTCGGTGAGCAAATGAAGACCCTTTGAAGTCATATTGCATGATACCCATTCCACGGGTTTCAACTACCCAGGTTTAAGGTATTCTTCCTTCAGCTAAAACATGCATGTGGAACCTAGAGTATGATCAACCATGTGATCGGGAGACGTGTTCAAATATATCTCAGTTTTCGTACCCTGGTACTCGGGTGCAACATTCCAGACGCTTTACTAACACTCTCCCGACTTGGAGAGTCAGTCCCTTTAACCTCCTGTTTGGCCCAGTTTGCAATTTCTGCGGAAGATGAACAGGAATAGCGAGAACCAATGAGAGACTAGCTGGAGGTGTCTGGACGGGCAAATTTAACTCTCATTTCCCACCAGGAAGAGGAAATAACCAAAGGCTCAGCGTGCCGTGCCGGAACCAGATTAGGGCCTGAAGCCATCCTGCGGTGTTGCGGCCAGCTCACAAGAAAGCGAGTTGAAGAAAGGAGCTCAGGGCACTGTAATTCACAAACCTGCAGAGTTATAAATGACAACTATCGTCCAAAAATATACTGAAGTAAGGCTGCCAAGAGGACTTGAAAGCGGGGCAGAATTGCAGGAAACCGATTTCAGGAGGTAGACTGGAATTGCATTGAAAGCATACGAAAAGAGGCAGAACGTCCACAATGATGCACTTGGCCAAAAAGGGCGTATGCGTTTTTTCCTGAATATATTCAGGAAAAAACGCATACGCCCTTTTTGGCCAACCAAGCAAGCTTGCAAAGGAAATCTGCACTACAATGAAGTCTCACTTCCCCCCGGTCAAAAGGGCCATCTGAAAAAAGTGTAAAATCCAGAAAGGCAGGACAGGCCATGGAGAACTGGGAGCCTTGTTATGCTGATGGGCGGGATGTAAATTGCCAACAGACACTCGGGAGAAGTGTATGGTGTTTCCTGAAACATCTAAAAAACAAAGCAACAGAGCCTAGGGCACTTCCACTTATGGTCCTATAGCTTAGGGAAATTAAAATCAAAAAGATACAGCCACCCCAATGTTTGGGACGCCTCTGTTTACAAGAACCTCGTTTACCGTACAAGTTCAATATCACAGAAAGTGAAAAATGGATAAAGAACTTGTGGTACTTACGTACAATGCAGTATCACTCAGCAGTGAAATCTATGTCATCAGGCCCGTAGCAGCACAATGAGTGGATTCAGGTACGATGATTCTAACTGAAATAAGTCACACAGAAAAAGAAACATCATAAGATATCAGTAATACACGGAATGTAAACTTGGCTACACAGGAACTGAATTACAGAACAGAACAGGGTCTCAAATTTAGAAAACCAACTTATGCTTGTTTAAGGGGAAAGGTGAGTTGGGGTGCTGCATAAAACCAGAGATTGAAATGAGCACAGATAAAGTTCCTTAAGCCAAATATGGAATAGACAAGAGCTACTCCTTGCTCAACGAAATGGACTCAACACCGCATATTAAACGCCTAAGAGTGTACCTGACTCTTAAGTATCTTAAAACCTATGGATTGCTATGTCTCCGAAAGAGAATCAAGCATGTGTACAGGGACGTAAACGCAGCAGTGATAGGATTGGAGAGGTTCGGTGAGCAAATGAAGACCCTTTGAAGTCATATTGCATGGTACCCATTCCACGGGTTTCAACTACCCAGGTTTAAGGTATTCTTCCTTCAGCTAAAACATGCATGTGGAACCTAGAGTATGATCAACCATGTGATCGGGAGACGTGTTCAAATATGTCTCAGTTTTCGTACCCTGGTACTCGGGTGCAACATTCCAGACGCTTTACTAACACTCTCCCGACTTGGAGAGTCAGTCCCTTTAACCTCCTGTTTGGCCCAGTTTGCAATTTCTGCGGAAGATGAACAGGAATAGCGAGAACCAATGAGAGACTAGCTGGAGGTGTCTGGACGGGCAAATTTAACTCTCATTTCCCACCAGGAAGAGGAAATAACCAAAGGCTCAGCGTGCCGTGCCGGAACCAGATTAGGGCCTGAAGCCATCCTGCGGTGTTGCGGCCAGCTCACAAGAAAACGAGTTGAAGAAAGGAGCTCAGGGGCACTGTAATTCACAAACCTGCAGAGTTATAAATGACAACTATCGTCCAAAAATATACTGAAGTAAGGCTGCCAAGAGGACTTGAAAGCGGGGCAGAATTGCAGGAAACCGATTTCAGGAGGTAGACTGGAATTGCATCGAAAGCATAGGAAAAGAGGCAGAACGTCCACAATGATGCACTTGGCCAAAAAGGGCGTATGCGTTTTTTCCTGAATATATTCAGGAAAAAACGCATACGCCCTTTTTGGCCAACCAAGCAAGCTTGCAAAGGAAATCTGCACTACAATGAAGTCTCACTTCCCCCCGGTCAAAAGGGCCATCTGAAAAAAGTGTAAAATCCAGAAAGGCAGGACAGGCCATGGAGAACTGGGAGCCTTGTTATGCTGATGGGCGGGATGTAAATTGCCAACAGACACTCGGGAGAAGTGTATGGTGTTTCCTGAAACATCTAAAAAACAAAGCAACAGAGCCTAGGGCACTTCCACTTATGGTCCTATAGCTTAGGGAAATTAAAATCAAAAAGATACAGCCACCCCAATGTTTGGGACGCCTCTGTTTACAAGAACCTCGTTTACCGTACAAGTTGAATATCACAGAAAGTGAAAAATGGATAAAGAACTTGTGGTACTTACGTACAATGCAGTATCACTCAGCAGTGAAATCTATGTCATCAGGCCCGTAGCAGCACAATGAGTGGATTCAGGTACGATGATTCTAACTGAAATAAGTCACACAGAAAAAGAAACATCATAAGATATCAGTAATACACGGAATGTAAACTTGGCTACACAGGAACTGAATTACAGAACAGAACAGGGTCTCAAATTTAGAAAACCAACTTATGCTTGTTTAAGGGTAAAGGTGAGTTGGGGTGCTGCATAAAACCAGAGATTGAAATGAGCACAGATAAAGTTCCTTAAGCCAAATATGGAATAGACAAGAGCTACTCCTTGCTCAACGAAATGGACTCAACACCGCATATTAAACGCCTAAGAGTGTACCTGACTCTTAAGTATCTTAAAACCTATGGATTGCTATGTCTCCGAAAGAGAATCAAGCATGTGTACAGGGACATAAACGCAGCAGTGATAGGATTGGAGAGGTTCGGTGAGCAAATGAAGACCCTTTGAAGTCATATTGCATGGTACCCATTCCACGGGTTTCAACTACCCAGGTTTAAGGTATTCTTCCTTCAGCTAAAACATGCATGTGGAACCTAGAGTATGATCAACCATGTGATCGGGAGACGTGTTCAAATATGTCTCAGTTTTCGTACCCTGGTACTCGGGTGCAACATTCCAGACGCTTTACTAACACTCTCCCGACTTGGAGAGTCAGTGCCTTTAACCTCCTGTTTGGCCCAGTTTGCAATTTCTGCGGAAGATGAACAGGAATAGCGAGAACCAATGAGAGACTAGCTGGAGGTGTCTGGACGGGCAAATTTAACTCTCATTTCCCACCAGGAAGAGGAAATAACCAAAGGCTCAGCGTGCCGTGCCGGAACCAGATTAGGGCCTGAAGCCATCCTGCGGTGTTGCGGCCAGCTCACAAGAAAACGAGTTGAAGAAAGGAGCTCAGGGGCACTGTAATTCACAAACCTGCAGAGTTATAAATGACAACTATCGTCCAAAAATATACTGAAGTAAGGCTGCCAAGAGGACTTGAAAGCGGGGCAGAATTGCAGGAAACCGATTTCAGGAGGTAGACTGGAATTGCATCGAAAGCATAGGAAAAGAGGCAGAACGTCCACAATGATGCACTTGGCCAAAAAGGGCGTATGCGTTTTTTCCTCAGGAAAAAACGCATACGCCCTTTTTGGCCAACCAAGCAAGCTTGCAAAGGAAATCTGCACTACAATGAAGTCTCACTTCCCCCCGGTCAAAAGGGCCATCTGAAAAAAGTGTAAAATCCAGAAAGGCAGGACAGGCCATGGAGAACTGGGAGCCTTGTTATGCTGATGGGCGGGATGTACATTGCCAACAGACACTCGGGAGAAGTGTATGGTGTTTCCTGAAACATCTAAAAAACAAAGCAACAGAGCCTAGGGCACTTCCACTTATGGTCCTATAGCTTAGGGAAATTAAAATCAAAAAGATACAGCCACCCCAATGTTTGGGACGCCTCTGTTTACAAGAACCTCGTTTACCGTACAAGTTCAATATCACAGAAAGTGAAAAATGGATAAAGAACTTGTGGTACTTACGTACAATGCAGTATCACTCAGCAGTGAAATCTATGTCATCAGGCCCGTAGCAGCACAATGAGTGGATTCAGGTACGATGATTCTAACTGAAATAAGTCACACAGAAAAAGAAACATCATAAGATATCAGTAATACACGGAATGTAAACTTGGCTACACAGGAACTGAATTACAGAACAGAACAGGGTCTCAAATTTAGAAAACCAACTTATGCTTGTTTAAGGGGAAAGGTGAGTTGGGGTGCTGCATAAAACCAGAGATTGAAATGAGCACAGATAAAGTTCCTTAAGCCAAATATGGAATAGACAAGAGCTACTCCTTGCTCAACGAAATGGACTCAACACCGCATATTAAACGCCTAAGAATGTACCTGACTCTTAAGTATCTTAAAACCTATGGATTGCTATGTCTCCGAAAGAGAATCAAGCATGTGTACAGGGACGTAAACGCAGCAGTGATAGGATTGGAGAGGTTCGGTGAGCAAATGAAGACCCTTTGAAGTCATATTGCATGGTACCCATTCCACGGGTTTCAACTACCCAGGTTTAAGGTATTCTTCCTTCAGCTAAAACATGCATGTGGAACCTAGAGTATGATCAACCATGTGATCGGGAGACGTGTTCAAATATGTCTCAGTTTTCGTACCCTGGTACTCGGGTGCAACATTCCAGACGCTTTACTAACACTCTCCCGACTTGGAGAGTCAGTCCCTTTAACCTCCTGTTTGGCCCAGTTTGCAATTTCTGCGGAAGATGAACAGGAATAGCGAGAACCAATGAGAGACTAGCTGGAGGTGTCTGGACGGGCAAATTTAACTCTCATTTCCCACCAGGAAGAGGAAATAACCAAAGGCTCAGCGTGCCGTGCCGGAACCAGATTAGGGCCTGAAGCCATCCTGCGGTGTTGCGGCCAGCTCACAAGAAAACGAGTTGAAGAAAGCAGCTCAGGGGCACTGTAATTCACAAACCTGCAGAGTTATAAATGACAACTATCGTCCAAAAATATACTGAAGTAAGGCTGCCAAGAGGACTTGAAAGCGGGGCAGAATTGCAGGAAACCGATTTCAGGAGGTAGACTGGAATTGCATTGAAAGCATAGGAAAAGAGGCAGAACGTCCACAATGATGCACTTGGCCAAAAAGGGCGTATGCGTTTTTTTCTGAATATATTCAGGAAAAAACGCATACGCCCTTTTTGGCCAACCAAGCAAGCTTGCAAAGGAAATCTGCACTACAATGAAGTCTCACTTCCCCCCGGTCAAAAGGGCCATCTGAAAAAAGTGTAAAATCCAGAAAGGCAGGACAGGCCATGGAGAACTGGGAGCCTTGTTATGCTGATGGGCGGGATGTAAATTGCCAACAGACACTCGGGAGAAGTGTATGGTGTTTCCTGAAACATCTAAAAAACAAAGCAACAGAGCCTAGGGCACTTCCACTTATGGTCCTATAGCTTAGGGAAATTAAAATCAAAAAGATACAGCCACCCCAATGTTTGGGACGCCTCTGTTTACAAGAACCTCGTTTACCGTACAAGTTCAATATCACAGAAAGTGAAAAATGGATAAAGAACTTGTGGTACTTACGTACAATGCAGTATCACTCAGCAGTGAAATCTATGTCATCAGGCCCGTAGCAGCACAATGAGTGGATTCAGGTACGATGATTCTAACTGAAATAAGTCACACAGAAAAAGAAACATCATAAGATATCAGTAATACACGGAATGTAAACTTGGCTACACAGGAACTGAATTACAGAACAGAACAGGGTCTCAAATTTAGAAAACCACCTTATGCTTGTTTAAGGGTAAAGGTGAGTTGGGGTGCTGCATAAAACCAGAGATTGAAATGAGCACAGATAAAGTTCCTTAAGCCAAATATGGAATAGACAAGAGCTACTCCTTGCTCAACGAAATGGACTCAACACCGCATATTAAACGCCTAAGAATGTACCTGACTCTTAAGTATCTTAAAACCTATGGATTGCTATGTCTCCGAAAGAGAATCAAGCATGTGTACAGGGACGTAAACGCAGCAGTGATAGGATTGGAGAGGTTCGGTGAGCAAATGAAGACCCTTTGAAGTCATATTGCATGGTACCCATTCCACGGGTTTCAACTACCCAGGTTTAAGGTATTCTTCCTTCAGCTAAAACATGCATGTGGAACCTAGAGTATGATCAACCATGTGATCGGGAGACGTGTTCAAATATGTCTCAGTTTTCGTACCCTGGTACTCGGGTGCAACATTCCAGACGCTTTACTAACACTCTCCCGACTTGGAGAGTCAGTCCCTTTAACCTCCTGTTTGGCCCAGTTTGCAATTTCTGCGGAAGATGAACAGGAATAGCGAGAACCAATGAGAGACTAGCTGGAGGTGTCTGGACGGGCAAATTTAACTCTCATTTCCCACCAGGAAGAGGAAATAACCAAAGGCTCAGCGTGCCGTGCCGGAACCAGATTAGGGCCTGAAGCCATCCTGCGGTGTTGCGGCCAGCTCACAAGAAAACGAGTTGAAGAAAGGAGCTCAGGGGCACTGTAATTCACAAACCTGCAGAGTTATAAATGACAACTATCGTCCAAAAATATACTGAAGTAAGGCTGCCAAGAGGACTTGAAAGCGGGGCAGAATTGCAGGAAACCGATTTCAGGAGGTAGACTGGAATTGCATTGAAAGCATAGGAAAAGAGGCAGAACGTCCACAATGATGCACTTGGCCAAAAAGGGCGTATGCGTTTTTTCCTGAATATATTCAGGAAAAAACGCATACGCCCTTTTTGGGCAACCAAGCAAGCTTGCAAAGGAAATCTGCACTACAATGAAGTCTCACTTCCCCCCGGTCAAAAGGGCCATCTGAAAAAAGTGTAAAATCCAGAAAGGCAGGACAGGCCATGGAGAACTGGGAGCCTTGTTATGCTGATGGGCGGGATGTAAATTGCCAACAGACACTCGGGAGAAGTGTATGGTGTTTCCTGAAACATCTAAAAAACAAAGCAACAGAGCCTAGGGCACTTCCACTTATGGTCCTATAGCTTTGGGAAATTAAAATCAAAAAGACACAGCCACCCCAATGTTTGGGACGCCTCTGTTTACAAGAACCTCGTTTACCGTACAAGTTCAATATCACAGAAAGTGAAAAATGGATAAAGAACTTGTGGTACTTACGTACAATGCAGTATCACTCAGCAGTGAAATCTATGTCATCAGGCCCGTAGCAGCACAATGAGTGGATTCAGGTACGATGATTCTAACTGAAATAAGTCACACAGAAAAAGAAACATCATAAGATATCAGTAATACACGGAATGTAAACTTGGCTACACAGGAACTGAATTACAGAACAGAACAGGGTCTCAAATTTAGAAAACCACCTTATGCTTGTTTAAGGGTAAAGGTGAGTTGGGGTGCTGCATAAAACCAGAGATTGAAATGAGCACAGATAAAGTTCCTTAAGCCAAATATGGAATAGACAAGAGCTACTCCTTGCTCAACGAAATGGACTCAACACCGCATATTAAACGCCTAAGAATGTACCTGACTCTTAAGTATCTTAAAACCTATGGATTGCTATGTCTCCGAAAGAGAATCAAGCATGTGTACAGGGACATAAACGCAGCAGTGATAGGATTGGAGAGGTTCGGTGAGCAAATGAAGACCCTTTGAAGTCATATTGCATGGTACCCATTCCACGGGTTTCAACTACCCAGGTTTAAGGTATTCTTCCTTCAGCTAAAACATGCATGTGGAACCTAGAGTATGATCAACCATGTGATCGGGAGACGTGTTCAAATATGTCTCAGTTTTCGTACCCTGGTACTCGGGTGCAACATTCCAGACGCTTTACTAACACTCTCCCGACTTGGAGAGTCAGTCCCTTTAACCTCCTGTTTGACCCAGTTTGCAATTTCTGCGGAAGATGAACAGGAATAGCGAGAACCAATGAGAGACTAGCTGCAGGTGTCTGGACGGGCAAATTTAACTCTCATTTCCCACCAGGAAGAGGAAATAACCAAAGGCTCAGCGTGCCGTGCCGGAACCAGATTAGGGCCTGAAGCCATCCTGCGGTGTTGCGGCCAGCTCACAAGAAAACGAGTTGAAGAAAGGAGCTCAGGGGCACTGTAATTCACAAACCTGCAGAGTTATAAATGACAACTATCGTCCAAAAATATACTGAAGTAAGGCTGCCAAGAGGACTTGAAAGCGGGGCAGAATTGCAGGAAACCGATTTCAGGAGGTAGACTGGAATTGCATTGAAAGCATAGGAAAAGAGGCAGAACGTCCACAATGATGCACTTGGCCAAAAAGGGCGTATGCGTTTTTTCCTCAGGAAAAAACGCATACGCCCTTTTTGGCCAACCAAGCAAGCTTGCAAAGGAAATCTGCACTACAATGAAGTCTCACTTCCCCCCGGTCAAAAGGGCCATCTGAAAAATGTGTAAAATCCAGAAAGGCAGGACAGGCCATGGAGAACTGGGAGCCTTGTTATGCTGATGGGCGGGATGTAAATTGCCAACAGACACTCGGGAGAAGTGTATGGTGTTTCCTGAAACATCTAAAAAACAAAGCAACAGAGCCTAGGGCACTTCCACTTATGGTCCTATAGCTTTGGGAAATTAAAATCAAAAAGATACAGCCACCCCAATGTTTGGGACGCCTCTGTTTACAAGAACCTCGTTTACCGTACAAGTTCAATATCACAGAAAGTGAAAAATGGATAAAGAACTTGTGGTACTTACGTACAATGCAGTATCACTCAGCAGTGAAATCTATGTCATCAGGCCCGTAGCAGCACAATGAGTGGATTCAGGTACGATGATTCTAACTGAAATAAGTCACACAGAAAAAGAAACATCATAAGATATCAGTAATACACGGAATGTAAACTTGGCTACACAGGAACTGAATTACAGAACAGAACAGGGTCTCAAATTTAGAAAACCACCTTATGCTTGTTTAAGGGTAAAGGTGAGTTGGGGTGCTGCATAAAACCAGAGATTGAAATGAGCACAGATAAAGTTCCTTAAGCCAAATATGGAATAGACAAGAGCTACTCCTTGCTCAACGAAATGGACTCAACACCGCATATTAAACGCCTAAGAATGTACCTGACTCTTAAGTATCTTAAAACCTATGGATTGCTATGTCTCCGAAAGAGAATCAAGCATGTGTACAGGGACATAAACGCAGCAGTGATAGGATTGGAGAGGTTCGGTGAGCAAATGAAGACCCTTTGAAGTCATATTGCATGGTACCCATTCCACGGGTTTCAACTACCCAGGTTTAAGGTATTCTTCCTTCAGCTAAAACATGCATGTGGAACCTAGAGTATGATCAACCATGTGATCGGGAGACGTGTTCAAATATGTCTCAGTTTTCGTACCCTGGTACTCGGGTGCAACATTCCAGACGCTTTACTAACACTCTCCCGACTTGGAGAGTCAGTCCCTTTAACCTCCTGTTTGGCCCAGTTTGCAATTTCTGCGGAAGATGAACAGGAATAGCCAGAACCAATGAGAGACTAGCTGGAGGTGTCTGGACGGGCAAATTTAACTCTCATTTCCCACCAGGAAGAGGAAATAACCAAAGGCTCAGCGTGCCGTGCCGGAACCAGATTAGGGCCTGAAGCCATCCTGCGGTGTTGCGGCCAGCTCACAAGAAAACGAGTTGAAGAAAGGAGCTCAGGGGCACTGTAATTCACAAACCTGCAGAGTTATAAATGACAACTATCGTCCAAAAATATACTGAAGTAAGGCTGCCAAGAGGACTTGAAAGCGGGGCAGAATTGCAGGAAACCGATTTCAGGAGGTAGACTGGAATTGCATTGAAAGCATAGGAAAAGAGGCAGAACGTCCACAATGATGCACTTGGCCAAAAAGGGCGTATGCGTTTTTTCCTGAATATATTCAGGAAAAAACGCATACGCCCTTTTTGGCCAACCAAGCAAGCTTGCAAAGGAAATCTGCACTACAATGAAGTCTCACTTCCCCCCGGTCAAAAGGGCCATCTGAAAAATGTGTAAAATCCAGAAAGGCAGGCCAGGCCATGGAGAACTGGGAGCCTTGTTATGCTGATGGGCGGGATGTAAATTGCCAACAGACACTCGGGAGAAGTGTATGGTGTTTCCTGAAACATCTAAAAAACAAAGCAACAGAGCCTAGGGCACTTCCACTTATGGTCCTATAGCTTTGGGAAATTAAAATCAAAAAGATACAGCCACCCCAATGTTTGGGACGCCTCTGTTTACAAGAACCTCGTTTACCGTACAAGTTCAATATCACAGAAAGTGAAAAATGGATAAAGAACTTGTGGTACTTACGTACAATGCAGTATCACTCAGCAGTGAAATCTATGTCATCAGGCCCGTAGCAGCACAATGAGTGGATTCAGGTACGATGATTCTAACTGAAATAAGTCACACAGAAAAAGAAACATCATAAGATATCAGTAATACACGGAATGTAAACTTGGCTACACAGGAACTGAATTACAGAACAGAACAGGGTCTCAAATTTAGAAAACCACCTTATGCTTGTTTAAGGGTAAAGGTGAGTTGGGGTGCTGCATAAAACCAGAGATTGAAATGAGCACAGATAAAGTTCCTTAAGCCAAATATGGAATAGACAAGAGCTACTCCTTGCTCAACGAAATGGACTCAACACCGCATATTAAACGCCTAAGAATGTACCTGACTCTTAAGTATCTTAAAACCTATGGATTGCTATGTCTCCGAAAGAGAATCAAGCATGTGTACAGGGACATAAACGCAGCAGTGATAGGATTGGAGAGGTTCGGTGAGCAAATGAAGACCCTTTGAAGTCATATTGCATGGTACCCATTCCACGGGTTTCAACTACCCAGGTTTAAGGTATTCTTCCTTCAGCTAAAACATGCATGTGGAACCTAGAGTATGATCAACCATGTGATCGGGAGACGTGTTCAAATATGTCTCAGTTTTCGTACCCTGGTACTCGGGTGCAACATTCCAGACGCTTTACTAACACTCTCCCGACTTGGAGAGTCAGTCCCTTTAACCTCCTGTTTGACCCAGTTTGCAATTTCTGCGGAAGATGAACAGGAATAGCGAGAACCAATGAGAGACTAGCTGGAGGTGTCTGGACGGGCAAATTTAACTCTCATTTCCCACCAGGAAGAGGAAATAACCAAAGGCTCAGCGTGCCGTGCCGGAACCAGATTAGGGCCTGAAGCCATCCTGTGGTGTTGCGGCCAGCTCACAAGAAAACGAGTTGAAGAAAGGAGCTCAGGGGCACTGTAATTCACAAACCTGCAGAGTTATAAATGACAGCTATCGTCCAAAAATATACTGAAGTAAGGCTGCCAAGAGGACTTGAAAGCGGGGCAGAATTGCAGGAAACCGATTTCAGGAGGTAGACTGGAATTGCATTGAAAGCATAGGAAAAGAGGCAGAACGTCCACAATGATGCACTTGGCCAAAAAGGGCGTATGCGTTTTTTCCTGAATATATTCAGGAAAAAACGCATACGCCCTTTTTGGCCAACCAAGCAAGCTTGCAAAGGAAATCTGCACTACAATGAAGTCTCACTTCCCCCCGGTCAAAAGGGCCATGTGAAAAAAGTGTAAAATCCAGAAAGGCAGGACAGGCCATGGAGAACTGGGAGCCTTGTTATGCTGATGGGCGGGATGTAAATTGCCAACAGACACTCGGGAGAAGTGTATGGTGTTTCCTGAAACGTCTAAAAAACAAAGCAACAGAGCCTAGGGCACTTCCACTTATGGTCCTATAGCTTAGGGAAATTAAAATCAAAAAGATACAGCCACCCCAATGTTTGGGACGCCTCTGTTTACAAGAACCTCGTTTACCGTACAAGTTCAATATCACAGAAAGTGAAAAATGGATAAAGAACTTGTGGTACTTACGTACAATGCAGTATCACTCAGCAGTGAAATCTATGTCATCAGGCCCGTAGCAGCACAATGAGTGGATTCAGGTACGATGATTCTAACTGAAATAAGTCACACAGAAAAAGAAACATCATAAGATATCAGTAATACACGGAATGTAAACTTGGCTACACAGGAACTGAATTACAGAACAGAACAGGGTCTCAAATTTAGAAAACCACCTTATGCTTGTTTAAGGGTAAAGGTGAGTTGGGGTGCTGCATAAAACCAGAGATTGAAATGAGCACAGATAAAGTTCCTTAAGCCAAATATGGAATAGACAAGAGCTACTCCTTGCTCAACGAAATGGACTCAACACCGCATATTAAACGCCTAAGAATGTACCTGACTCTTAAGTATCTTAAAACCTATGGATTGCTATGTCTCCGAAAGAGAATCAAGCATGTGTACAGGGACATAAACGCAGCAGTGATAGGATTGGAGAGGTTCGGTGAGCAAATGAAGACCCTTTGAAGTCATATTGCATGGTACCCATTCCACGGGTTTCAACTACCCAGGTTTAAGGTATTCTTCCTTCAGCTAAAACATGCATGTGGAACCTAGAGTATGATCAACCATGTGATCGGGAGACGTGTTCAAATATGTCTCAGTTTTCGTACCCTGGTACTCGGGTGCAACATTCCAGACGCTTTACTAACACTCTCCCGACTTGGAGAGTCAGTCCCTTTAACCTCCTGTTTGACCCAGTTTGCAATTTCTGCGGAAGATGAACAGGAATAGCGAGAACCAATGAGAGACTAGCTGGAGGTGTCTGGACGGGCAAATTTAACTCTCATTTCCCACCAGGAAGAGGAAATAACCAAAGGCTCAGCGTGCCGTGCCGGAACCAGATTAGGGCCTGAAGCCATCCTGTGGTGTTGCGGCCAGCTCACAAGAAAACGAGTTGAAGAAAGGAGCTCAGGGGCACTGTAATTCACAAACCTGCAGAGTTATAAATGACAGCTATCGTCCAAAAATATACTGAAGTAAGGCTGCCAAGAGGACTTGAAAGCGGGGCAGAATTGCAGGAAACCGATTTCAGGAGGTAGACTGGAATTGCATTGAAAGCATAGGAAAAGAGGCAGAACGTCCACAATGATGCACTTGGCCAAAAAGGGCGTATGCGTTTTTTCCTGAATATATTCAGGAAAAAACGCATACGCCCTTTTTGGCCAACCAAGCAAGCTTGCAAAGGAAATCTGCACTACAATGAAGTCTCACTTCCCCCCGGTCAAAAGGGCCATGTGAAAAAAGTGTAAAATCCAGAAAGGCAGGACAGGCCATGGAGAACTGGGAGCCTTGTTATGCTGATGGGCGGGATGTCAATTGCCAACAGACACTCGGGAGAAGTGTATGGTGTTTCCTGAAACGTCTAAAAAACAAAGCAACAGAGCCTAGGGCACTTCCACTTATGGTCCTATAGCTTAGGGAAATTAAAATCAAAAAGATACAGCCACCCCAATGTTTGGGACGCCTCTGTTTACAAGAACCTCGTTTACCGTACAAGTTCAATATCACAGAAAGTGAAAAATGGATAAAGAACTTGTGGTACTTACGTACAATGCAGTATCACTCAGCAGTGAAATCTATGTCATCAGGCCCGTAGCAGCACAATGAGTGGATTCAGGTACGATGATTCTAACTGAAATAAGTCACACAGAAAAAGAAACATCATAAGATATCAGTAATACACGGAATGTAAACTTGGCTACACAGGAACTGAATTACAGAACAGAACAGGGTCTCAAATTTAGAAAACCAACTTATGCTTGTTTAAGGGTAAAGGTGAGTTGGGGTGCTGCATAAAACCAGAGATTGAAATGAGCACAGATAAAGTTCCTTAAGCCAAATATGGAATAGACAAGAGCTACTCCTTGGTCAACGAAATGGACTCAACACCGCATATTAAACGCCTAAGAATGTACGTGAATAGTAAGTATCTTAAAACCTATGGATTGCTATGTCTCCGAAAGAGAATCAAGCATGTGTACAGGGACATAAACGCAGCAGTGATAGGATTGGAGAGGTTCGGTGAGCAAATGAAGACCCTTTGAAGTCATATTGCATGGTACCCATTCCACGGGTTTCAACTACCCAGGTTTAAGGTATTCTTCCTTCAGCTAAAACATGCATGTGGAACCTAGAGTATGATCAACCATGTGATCGGGAGACGTGTTCAAATATGTCTCAGTTTTCGTACCCTGGTACTCGGGTGCAACATTCCAGACGCTTTACTAACACTCTCCCGACTTGGAGAGTCAGTCCCTTTAACCTCCTGTTTGGCCCAGTTTGCAATTTCTGCGGAAGATGAACAGGAATAGCGAGAACCAATGAGAGACTAGCTGGAGGTGTCTGGACGGGCAAATTTAACTCTCATTTCCCACCAGGAAGAGGAAATAACCAAAGGCTCAGCGTGCCGTGCCGGAACCAGATTAGGGCCTGAAGCCATCCTGCGGTGTTGCGGCCAGCTCACAAGAAAGCGAGTTGAAGAAAGGAGCTCAGGGGCACTGTAATTCACAAACCTGCAGAGTTATAAATGACAACTATCGTCCAAAAATATACTGAAGTAAGGCTGCCAAGAGGACTTGAAAGCGGGGCAGAATTGCAGGAAACCGATTTCAGGAGGTAGACTGGAATTGCATTGAAAGCATAGGAAAAGAGGCAGAACGTCCACAATGATGCACTTGGCCAAAAAGGGCGTATGCGTTTTTTCCTGAATATATTCAGGAAAAAACGCATACGCCCTTTTTGGCCAACCAAGAAAGCTTGCAAAGGAAATCTGCACTACAATGAAGTCTCACTTCCCCCCGGTCAAAAGGGCCATCTGAAAAAAGTGTAAAATCCAGAAAGGCAGGACAGGCCATGGAGAACTGGGAGCCTTGTTATGCTGATGGGCGGGATGTCAATTGCCAACAGACACTCGGGAGAATTGTATGGTGTTTCCTGAAACATCTAAAAAACAAAGCAACAGAGCCTAGGGCACTTCCACTTATGGTCCTATAGCTTAGGGAAATTAAAATCAAAAAGATACAGCCACCCCAATGTTTGGGACGCCTCTGTTTACAAGAACCTGGTTTACCGTACAAGTTCAATATCACAGAAAGTGAAAAATGGATAAAGAACTTGTGGTACTTACGTACAATGCAGTATCACTCAGCAGTGAAATCTATGTCATCAGGCCCGTAGCAGCACAATGAGTGGATTCAGGTACGATGATTCTAACTGAAATAAGTCACACAGAAAAAGAAACATCATAAGATATCAGTAATACATGGAATGTAATCTTGGCTACACAGGAACTGAATTACAGAACAGAACAGGGTCTCAAATGTAGAAAACCAACTTATGCTTGTTTAAGGAGAAAGGTGAGTTGGGGTGCTGCATAAAACCAGAGATTGAAATGAGCACAGATAAAGTTCCTTAAGCCAAATATGGAATAGACAAGAGCTACTCCTTGCTCAACGAAATGGACTCAACACCGCATATTAAATGCCTAAGAGTGTACCTGACTCTTAAGTATCTTAAAACCTATGGATTGCTATGTCTCCGAAGAGAATCAAGCATGTGTACAGGGACATAAACGCAGCAGTGATAGGATTGGAGAGGTTCGGTGAGCAAATGAAGACCCTTTGAAGTCATATTGCATGGTACCCATTCCACGGGTTTCAACTACCCAGGTTTAAGGTATTCTTCCTTCAGCTAAAACATGCATGTGGAACCTAGAGTATGATCAACCATGTGATCGGGAGACGTGTTCAAATATGTCTCAGTTTTCGTACCCTGGTACTCGGGTGCAACATTCCAGACGCTTTACTAACACTCTCCCGACTTGGAGAGTCAGTCCCTTTAACCTCCTGTTTGGCCCAGTTTGCAATTTCTGCGGAAGATGAACAGGAATAGCGAGAACCAATGAGAGACTAGCTGGAGGTGTCTGGACGGGCAAATTTAACTCTCATTTCCCACCAGGAAGAGGAAATAACCAAAGGCTCAGCGTGCCGTGCCGGAACCAGATTAGGGCCTGAAGCCATCCTGTGGTGTTGCGGCCAGCTCACAAGAAAACGAGTTGAAGAAAGGAGCTCAGGGGCACTGTAATTCACAAACCTGCAGAGTTATAAATGACAACTATCGTCCAAAAATATACTGACGTAAGGCTGCCAAGAGGACTTGAAAGCGGGGCAGAATTGCAGGAAACCGATTTCAGGAGGTAGACTGGAATTGCATTGAAAGCATAGGAAAAGAGGCAGAACGTCCACAATGATGCACTTGGCCAAAAAGGGCGTATGCGTTTTTTCCTGAATATATTCAGGAAAAAACGCATACGCCCTTTTTGGCCAACCAAGCAAGCTTGCAAAGGAAATCTGCACTACAATGAAGTCTCACTTCCCCCCGGTCAAAAGGGCCATCTGAAAAAAGTGTAAAATCCAGAAAGGCAGGACAGGCCATGGAGAACTGGGAGCCTTGTTATACTGATGGGCGGGATGTACATTGCCAACAGACACTCGGGAGAAGTGTATGGTGTTTCCTGAAACATCTAAAAAACAAAGCAACAGAGCCTAGGGCACTTCCACTTATGGTCCTATAGCTTAGGGAAATTAAAATCAAAAAGATACAGCCACCCCAATGTTTGGGACGCCTCTGTTTACAAGAACCTCGTTTACCGTACAAGTTCAATATCACAGAAAGTGAAAAATGGATAAAGAACTTGTGGTACTTACGTACAATGCAGTATCACTCAGCAGTGAAATCTATGTCATCAGGCCCGTAGCAGCACAATGAGTGGATTCAGGTACGATGATTCTAACTGAAATAAGTCACACAGAAAAAGAAACATCATAAGATATCAGTAATACACGGAATGTAAACTTGGCTACACAGGAACTGAATTACAGAACAGAACAGGGTCTCAAATTTAGAAAACCAACTTATGCTTGTTTAAGGGGAAAGGTGAGTTGGGGTGCTGCATAAAACCAGAGATTGAAATGAGCACAGATAAAGTTCCTTAAGCCAAATATGGAATAGACAAGAGCTACTCCTTGCTCAACGAAATGGACTCAACACCCCATATTAAACGCCTAAGAATGTACCTGACTCTTAAGTATCTTAAAACCTATGGATTGCTATGTCTCCGAAAGAGAATCAAGCATGTGTACAGGGACATAAACGCAGCAGTGATAGGATTGGAGAGGTTCGGTGAGCAAATGAAGACCCTTTGAAGTCATATTGCATGGTACCCATTCCACGGGTTTCAACTACCCAGGTTTAAGGTATTCTTCCTTCAGCTAAAACATGCATGTGGAACCTAGAGTATGATCAACCATGTGATCGGGAGACGTGTTCAAATATGTCTCAGTTTTCGTACCCTGGTACTCGGGTGCAACATTCCAGACGCTTTACTAACACTCTCCCGACTTGGAGAGTCAGTCCCTTTAACCTCCTGTTTGGCCCAGTTTGCAATTTCTGCGGAAGATGAACAGGAATAGCGAGAACCAATGAGAGACTAGCTGGAGGTGTCTGGACGGGCAAATTTAACTCTCATTTCCCACCAGGAAGAGGAAATAACCAAAGGCTCAGCGTGCCGTGCCGGAACCAGATTAGGGCCTGAAGCCATCTTGCGGTGTTGCGGCCAGCTCACAAGAAAACGAGTTGAAGAAAGGAGCTCAGGGGCACTGTAATTCACAAACCTGCAGAGTTATAAATGACAACTATCGTCCAAAAATATACTGACGTAAGGCTGCCAAGAGGACTTGAAAGCGGGGCAGAATTGCAGGAAACCGATTTCAGGAGGTAGACTGGAATTGCATTGAAAGCATAGGAAAAGAGGCAGAACGTCCACAATGATGCACTTGGCCAAAAAGGGCGTATGCGTTTTTTCCTGAATATATTCAGGAAAAAACGCATACGCCCTTTTTGGCCAACCAAGCAAGCTTGCAAAGGAAATCTGCACTACAATGAAGTCTCACTTCCCCCCGGTCAAAAGGGCCATCTGAAAAAAGTGTAAAATCCAGAAAGGCAGGACAGGCCATGGAGAACTGGGAGCCTTGTTATACTGATGGGCGGGATGTACATTGCCAACAGACACTCGGGAGAAGTGTATGGTGTTTCCTGAAACATCTAAAAAACAAAGCAACAGAGCCTAGGGCACTTCCACTTATGGTCCTATAGCTTAGGGAAATTAAAATCAAAAAGATACAGCCACCCCAATGTTTGGGACGCCTCTGTTTACAAGAACCTCGTTTACCGTACAAGTTCAATATCACAGAAAGTGAAAAATGGATAAAGAACTTGTGGTACTTACGTACAATGCAGTATCACTCAGCAGTGAAATCTATGTCATCAGGCCCGTAGCAGCACAATGAGTGGATTCAGGTACGATGATTCTAACTGAAATAAGTCACACAGAAAAAGAAACATCATAAGATATCAGTAATACACGGAATGTAAACTTGGCTACACAGGAACTGAATTACAGAACAGAACAGGGTCTCAAATTTAGAAAACCAACTTATGCTTGTTTAAGGGTAAAGGTGAGTTGGGGTGCTGCATAAAACCAGAGATTGAAATGAGCACAGATAAAGTTCCTTAAGCCAAATATGGAATAGACAAGAGCTACTCCTTGCTCAACGAAATGGACTCAACACCGCATATTAAACGCCTAAGAATGTACCTGACTCTTAAGTATCTTAAAACCTATGGATTGCTATGTCTCCGAAAGAGAATCAAGCATGTGTACAGGGACATAAACGCAGCAGTGATAGGATTGGAGAGGTTCGGTGAGCAAATGAAGACCCTTTGAAATCATATTGCATGGTACCCATTCCACGGGTTTCAACTACCCAGGTTTAAGGTATTCTTCCTTCAGCTAAAACATGCATGTGGAACCTAGAGTATGATCAACCATGTGATCGGGAGACGTGTTCAAATATGTCTCAGTTTTCGTACCCTGGTACTCGGGTGCAACATTCCAGACGCTTTACTAACACTCTCCCGACTTGGAGAGTCAGTGCCTTTAACCTCCTGTTTGGCCCAGTTTGCAATTTCTGCGGAAGATGAACAGGAATAGCGAGAACCAATGAGAGACTAGCTGGAGGTGTCTGGACGGGCAAATTTAACTCTCATTTCCCACCAGGAAGAGGAAATAACCAAAGGCTCAGCGTGCCGTGCCGGAACCAGATTAGGGCCTGAAGCCATCCTGCAGTGTTGCGGCCAGCTCACAAGAAAGCGAGTTGAAGAAAGGAGCTCAGGGCACTGTAATTCACAAACCTGCAGAGTTATAAATGACAACTATCGTCCAAAAATATACTGAAGTAAGGCTGCCAAGAGGACTTGAAAGCGGGGCAGAATTGCAGGAAACCGATTTCAGGAGGTAGACTGGAATTGCATTGAAAGCATAGGAAAAGAGGCAGAACGTCCACAATGATGCACTTGGCCAAAAAGGGCGTATGCGTTTTTTCCTGAATATATTCAGGAAAAAACGCATACGCCCTTTTTGGCCAACCTAGCAAGCTTGCAAAGGAAATCTGCACTACAATGAAGTCTCACTTCCCCCCGGTCAAGAGGGCCATCTGAAAAAAGTGTAAAATCCAGAAAGGCAGGACAGGCCATGGAGAACTGGGAGCCTTGTTATGCTGATGGGCGGGATGTAAATTGCCAACAGACACTCGGGAGAAGTGTATGGTGTTTCCTGAAACGTCTAAAAAACAAAGCAACAGAGCCTAGGGCACTTCCACTTATGGTCCTATAGCTTAGGGAAATTAAAATCAAAAAGATACAGCCACCCCAATGTTTGGGACGCCTCTGTTTACAAGAACCTCGTTTACCGTACAAGTTCAATATCACAGAAAGTGAAAAATGGATAAAGAACTTGTGGTACTTACGTACAATGCAGTATCACTCAGCAGTGAAATCTATGTCATCAGGCCCGTAGCAGCACAATGAGTGGATTCAGGTACGATGATTCTAACTGAAATAAGTCACACAGAAAAAGAAACATCATAAGATATCAGTAATACACGGAATGTAAACTTGGCTACACAGGAACTGAATTACAGAACAGAACAGGGTCTCAAATTTAGAAAACCAACTTATGCTTGTTTAAGGGTAAAGGTGAGTTGGGGTGCTGCATAAAACCAGAGATTGAAATGAGCACAGATAAAGTTCCTTAAGCCAAATATGGAATAGACAAGAGCTACTCCTTGCTCAACGAAATGGACTCAACACCGCATATTAAACGCCTAAGAATGTACCTGACTCTTAAGTATCTTAAAACCTATGGATTGCTATGTCTCCGAAAGAGAATCAAGCATGTGTACAGGGACATAAACGCAGCAGTGATAGGATTGGAGAGGTTCGGTGAGCAAATGAAGACCCTTTGAAGTCATATTGCATGGTACCCATTCCACGGGTTTCAACTACCCAGGTTTAAGGTATTCTTCCTTCAGCTAAAACATGCATGTGGAACCTAGAGTATGATCAACCATGTGATCGGGAGACGTGTTCAAATATGTCTCAGTTTTCGTACCCTGGTACTCGGGTGCAACATTCCAGACGCTTTACTAACACTCTCCCGACTTGGAGAGTCAGTCCCTTTAACCTCCTGTTTGGCCCAGTTTGCAATTTCTGCGGAAGATGAACAGGAATAGCGAGAACCAATGAGAGACTAGCTGGAGGTGTCTGGACGGGCAAATTTAACTCTCATTTCCCACCAGGAAGAGGAAATAACCAAAGGCTCAGCGTGCCGTGCCGGAACCAGATTAGGGCCTGAAGCCATCCTGCGGTGTTGCGGCCAGCTCACAAGAAAACGAGTTGAAGAAAGGAGCTCAGGGGCACTGTAATTCACAAACCTGCAGAGTTATAAATGACAACTATCGTCCAAAAATATACTGACGTAAGGCTGCCAAGAGGACTTGAAAGCGGGGCAGAATTGCAGGAAACCGATTTCAGGAGGTAGACTGGAATTGCATTGAAAGCATAGGAAAAGAGGCAGAACGTCCACAATGATGCACTTGGCCAAAAAGGGCGTATGCGTTTTTTCCTGAATATATTCAGGAAAAAACGCATACGCCCTTTTTGGCCAACCAAGCAAGCTTGCAAAGGAAATCTGCACTACAATG
The DNA here is from genome assembly GCF_963455315.2 of Globicephala melas. Taxonomy (NCBI): domain Eukaryota; kingdom Metazoa; phylum Chordata; class Mammalia; order Artiodactyla; family Delphinidae; genus Globicephala; species Globicephala melas. The sequence continues at coordinate 122,285 of NW_027207281.1, read as the reverse complement.
AAGTCTCACTTCCCCCCGGTCAAAAGGGCCATCTGAAAAAAGTGTAAAATCCAGAAAGGCAGGACAGGCCATGGAGAACTGGGAGCCTTGTTATACTGATGGGCGGGATGTACATTGCCAACAGACACTCGGGAGAAGTGTATGGTGTTTCCTGAAACATCTAAAAAACAAAGCAACAGAGCCTAGGGCACTTCCACTTATGGTCCTATAGCTTAGGGAAATTAAAATCAAAAAGATACAGCCACCCCAATGTTTGGGACGCCTCTGTTTACAAGAACCTCGTTTACCGTACAAGTTCAATATCACAGAAAGTGAAAAATGGATAAAGAACTTGTGGTACTTACGTACAATGCAGTATCACTCAGCAGTGAAATCTATGTCATCAGGCCCGTAGCAGCACAATGAGTGGATTCAGGTACGATGATTCTAACTGAAATAAGTCACACAGAAAAAGAAACATCATAAGATATCAGTAATACACGGAATGTAAACTTGGCTACACAGGAACTGAATTACAGAACAGAACAGGGTCTCAAATTTAGAAAACCAACTTATGCTTGTTTAAGGGTAAAGGTGAGTTGGGGTGCTGCATAAAACCAGAGATTGAAATGAGCACAGATAAAGTTCCTTAAGCCAAATATGGAATAGACAAGAGCTACTCCTTGCTCAACGAAATGGACTCAACACCGCATATTAAACGCCTAAGAATGTACCTGACTCTTAAGTATCTTAAAACCTATGGATTGCTATGTCTCCGAAAGAGAATCAAGCATGTGTACAGGGACATAAACGCAGCAGTGATAGGATTGGAGAGGTTCGGTGAGCAAATGAAGACCCTTTGAAGTCATATTGCATGGTACCCATTCCACGGGTTTCAACTACCCAGGTTTAAGGTATTCTTCCTTCAGCTAAAACATGCATGTGGAACCTAGAGTATGATCAACCATGTGATCGGGAGACGTGTTCAAATATGTCTCAGTTTTCGTACCCTGGTACTCGGGTGCAACATTCCAGACGCTTTACTAACACTCTCCCGACTTGGAGAGTCAGTCCCTTTAACCTCCTGTTTGGCCCAGTTTGCAATTTCTGCGGAAGATGAACAGGAATAGCGAGAACCAATGAGAGACTAGCTGGAGGTGTCTGGACGGGCAAATTTAACTCTCATTTCCCACCAGGAAGAGGAAATAACCAAAGGCTCAGCGTGCCGTGCCGGAACCAGATTAGGGCCTGAAGCCATCCTGCGGTGTTGCGGCCAGCTCACAAGAAAACGAGTTGAAGAAAGGAGCTCAGGGGCACTGTAATTCACAAACCTGCAGAGTTATAAATGACAACTATCGTCCAAAAATATACTGACGTAAGGCTGCCAAGAGGACTTGAAAGCGGGGCAGAATTGCAGGAAACCGATTTCAGGAGGTAGACTGGAATTGCATTGAAAGCATAGGAAAAGAGGCAGAACGTCCACAATGATGCACTTGGCCAAAAAGGGCGTATGCGTTTTTTCCTGAATATATTCAGGAAAAAACGCATACGCCCTTTTTGGCCAACCAAGCAAGCTTGCAAAGGAAATCTGCACTACAATGAAGTCTCACTTCCCCCCGGTCAAAAGGGCCATCTGAAAAAAGTGTAAAATCCAGAAAGGCAGGACAGGCCATGGAGAACTGGGAGCCTTGTTATACTGATGGGCGGGATGTACATTGCCAACAGACACTCGGGAGAAGTGTATGGTGTTTCCTGAAACATCTAAAAAACAAAGCAACAGAGCCTAGGGCACTTCCACTTATGGTCCTATAGCTTAGGGAAATTAAAATCAAAAAGATACAGCCACCCCAATGTTTGGGACGCCTCTGTTTACAAGAACCTCGTTTACCGTACAAGTTCAATATCACAGAAAGTGAAAAATGGATAAAGAACTTGTGGTACTTACGTACAATGCAGTATCACTCAGCAGTGAAATCTATGTCATCAGGCCCGTAGCAGCACAATGAGTGGATTCAGGTACGATGATTCTAACTGAAATAAGTCACACAGAAAAAGAAACATCATAAGATATCAGTAATACACGGAATGTAAACTTGGCTACACAGGAACTGAATTACAGAACAGAACAGGGTCTCAAATTTAGAAAACCAACTTATGCTTGTTTAAGGGTAAAGGTGAGTTGGGGTGCTGCATAAAACCAGAGATTGAAATGAGCACAGATAAAGTTCCTTAAGCCAAATATGGAATAGACAAGAGCTACTCCTTGCTCAACGAAATGGACTCAACACCGCATATTAAACGCCTAAGAATGTACCTGACTCTTAAGTATCTTAAAACCTATGGATTGCTATGTCTCCGAAAGAGAATCAAGCATGTGTACAGGGACATAAACGCAGCAGTGATAGGATTGGAGAGGTTCGGTGAGCAAATGAAGACCCTTTGAAGTCATATTGCATGGTACCCATTCCACGGGTTTCAACTACCCAGGTTTAAGGTATTCTTCCTTCAGCTAAAACATGCATGTGGAACCTAGAGTATGATCAACCATGTGATCGGGAGACGTGTTCAAATATGTCTCAGTTTTCGTACCCTGGTACTCGGGTGCAACATTCCAGACGCTTTACTAACACTCTCCCGACTTGGAGAGTCAGTCCCTTTAACCTCCTGTTTGGCCCAGTTTGCAATTTCTGCGGAAGATGAACAGGAATAGCGAGAACCAATGAGAGACTAGCTGGAGGTGTCTGGACGGGCAAATTTAACTCTCATTTCCCACCAGGAAGAGGAAATAACCAAAGGCTCAGCGTGCCGTGCCGGAACCAGATTAGGGCCTGAAGCCATCCTGCGGTGTTGCGGCCAGCTCACAAGAAAACGAGTTGAAGAAAGGAGCTCAGGGGCACTGTAATTCACAAACCTGCAGAGTTATAAATGACAACTATCGTCCAAAAATATACTGAAGTAAGGCTGCCAAGAGGACTTGAAAGCGGGGCAGAATTGCAGGAAACCGATTTCAGGAGGTAGACTGGAATTGCATTGAAAGCATAGGAAAAGAGGCAGAACGTCCACAATGATGCACTTGGCCAAAAAGGGCGTATGCGTTTTTTCCTGAATATATTCAGGAAAAAACGCATACGCCCTTTTTGGCCAACCAAGCAAGCTTGCAAAGGAAATCTGCACTACAATGAAGTCTCACTTCCCCCCGGTCAAAAGGGCCATCTGAAAAAAGTGTAAAATCCAGAAAGGCAGGACAGGCCATGGAGAACTGGGAGCCTTGTTATGCTGATGGGCGGGATGTACATTGCCAACAGACACTCGGGAGAAGTGTATGGTGTTTCCTGAAACGTCTAAAAAACAAAGCAACAGAGCCTAGGGCACTTCCACTTATGGTCCTATAGCTTAGGGAAATTAAAATCAAAAAGATACAGCCACCCCAATGTTTGGGACGCCTCTGTTTACAAGAACCTCGTTTACCGTACAAGTTCAATATCACAGAAAGTGAAAAATGGATAAAGAACTTGTGGTACTTACGTACAATGCAGTATCACTCAGCAGTGAAATCTATGTCATCAGGCCCGTAGCAGCACAATGAGTGGATTCAGGTACGATGATTCTAACTGAAATAAGTCACACAGAAAAAGAAACATCATAAGATATCAGTAATACACGGAATGTAAACTTGGCTACACAGGAACTGAATTACAGAACAGAACAGGGTCTCAAATTTAGAAAACCAACTTATGCTTGTTTAAGGGTAAAGGTGAGTTGGGGTGCTGCATAAAACCAGAGATTGAAATGAGCACAGATAAAGTTCCTTAAGCCAAATATGGAATAGACAAGAGCTACTCCTTGCTCAACGAAATGGACTCAACACCGCATATTAAACGCCTAAGAATGTACCTGACTCTTAAGTATCTTAAAACCTATGGATTGCTATGTCTCCGAAAGAGAATCAAGCATGTGTACAGGGACATAAACGCAGCAGTGATAGGATTGGAGAGGTTTGGTGAGCAAATGAAGACCCTTTGAAGTCATATTGCATGGTACCCATTCCACGGGTTTCAACTACCCAGGTTTAAGGTATTCTTCCTTCAGCTAAAACATGCATGTGGAACCTAGAGTATGATCAACCATGTGATCGGGAGACGTGTTCAAATATGTCTCAGTTTTCGTACCCTGGTACTCGGTTGCAACATTCCAGACGCTTTACTAACACTCTCCCGACTTGGAGAGTCAGTCCCTTTAACCTCCTGTTTGGCCCAGTTTGCAATTTCTGCGGAAGATGAACAGGAATAGCGAGAACCAATGAGAGACTAGCTGGAGGAGTCTGGACGGGCAAATTTAACTCTCATTTCCCACCAGGAAGAGGAAATAACCAAAGGCTCAGCGTGCCGTGCCGGAACCAGATTAGGGCCTGAAGACATCCTGCGGTGTTGCGGCCAGCTCACAAGAAAGCGAGTTGAAGAAAGGAGCTCAGGGCACTGTAATTCACAAACCTGCAGAGTTATAAATGACAACTATCGTCCAAAAATATACTGAAGTAAGGCTGCCAAGAGGACTTGAAAGCGGGGCAGAATTGCAGGAAACCGATTTCAGGAGGTAGACTGGAATTGCATTGAAAGCATAGGAAAAGAGGCAGAACGTCCACAATGATGCACTTGGCCAAAAAGGGCGTATGCGTTTTTTCCTGAATATATTCAGGAAAAAACGCATACGCCCTTTTTGGCCAACCAAGCAAGCTTGCAAAGGAAATCTGCACTACAATGAAGTCTCACTTCCCCCCGGTCAAAAGGGCCATCTGAAAAAAGTGTAAAATCCAGAAAGGCAGGACAGGCCATGGAGAACTGGGAGCCTTGTTATGCTGATGGGCGGGATGTACATTGCCAACAGACACTCGGGAGAAGTGTATGGTGTTTCCTGAAACATCTAAAAAACAAAGCAACAGAGCCTAGGGCACTTCCACTTATGGTTCTATAGCTTTGGGAAATTAAAATCAAAAAGATACAGCCACCCCAATGTTTGGGACGCCTCTGTTTACAAGAACCTCGTTTACCGTACAAGTTCAATATCACAGAAAGTGAAAAATGGATAAAGAACTTGTGGTACTTACGTACAATGCAGTATCACTCAGCAGTGAAATCTATGTCATCAGGCCCGTAGCAGCACAATGAGTGGATTCAGGTACGATGATTCTAACTGAAATAAGTCACACAGAAAAAGAAACATCATAAGATATCAGTAATACACGGAATGTAAACTTGGCTACACAGGAACTGAATTACAGAACAGAACAGGGTCTCAAATTTAGAAAACCAACTTATGCTTGTTTAAGGGTAAAGGTGAGTTGGGGTGCTGCATAAAACCAGAGATTGAAATGAGCACAGATAAAGTTCCTTAAGCCAAATATGGAATAGACAAGAGCTACTCCTTGCTCAACGAAATGGACTCAACACCGCATATTAAACGCCTAAGAATGTACCTGACTCTTAAGTATCTTAAAACCTATGGATTGCTATGTCTCCGAAAGAGAATCAAGCATGTGTACAGGGACATAAACGCAGCAGTGATAGGATTGGAGAGGTTCGGTGAGCAAATGAAGACCCTTTGAAGTCATATTGCATGGTACCCATTCCACGGGTTTCAACTACCCAGGTTTAAGGTATTCTTCCTTCAGCTAAAACATGCATGTGGAACCTAGAGTATGATCAACCATGTGATCGGGAGACATGTTCAAATATGTCTCAGTTTTCGTACCCTGGTACTCGGGTGCAACATTCCAGACGCTTTACTAACACTCTCCCGACTTGGAGAGTCAGTCCCTTTAACCTCCTGTTTGGCCCAGTTTGCAATTTCTGCGGAAGATGAACAGGAATAGCGAGAACCAATGAGAGACTAGCTGGAGGTGTCTGGACGGGCAAATTTAACTCTCATTTCCCACCAGGAAGAGGAAATAACCAAAGGCTCAGCGTGCCGTGCCGGAACCAGATTAGGGCCTGAAGCCATCCTGCGGTGTGCGGCCAGCTCACAAGAAAACGAGTTGAAGAAAGGAGCTCAGGGGCACTGTAATTCACAAACCTGCAGAGTTATAAATGACAGCTATCGTCCAAAAATATACTGAAGTAAGGCTGCCAAGAGGACTTGAAAGCGGGGCAGAATTGCAGGAAACCGATTTCAGGAGGTAGACTGGAATTGCATTGAAAGCATAGGAAAAGAGGCAGAACGTCCACAATGATGCACTTGGCCAAAAAGGGCGTATGCGTTTTTTCCTGAATATATTCAGGAAAAAACGCATACGCCCTTTTTGGCCAACCAAGCAAGCTTGCAAAGGAAATCTGCACTACAATGAAGTCTCACTTCCCCCCGGTCAAAAGGGCCATCTGAAAAAAGTGTAAAATCCAGAAAGGCAGGACAGGCCATGGAGAACTGGGAGCCTTGTTATGCTGATGGGCGGGATGTAAATTGCCAACAGACACTCGGGAGAAGTGTATGGTGTTTCCTGAAACGTCTAAAAAACAAAGCAACAGAGCCTAGGGCACTTCCACTTATGGTCCTATAGCTTAGGGAAATTAAAATCAAAAAGATACAGCCACCCCAATGTTTGGGACGCCTCTGTTTACAAGAACCTCATTTACCGTACAAGTTCAATATCACAGAAAGTGAAAAATGGATAAAGAACTTGTGGTACTTACGTACAATGCAGTATCACTCAGCAGTGAAATCTATGTCATCAGGCCCGTAGCAGCACAATGAGTGGATTCAGGTACGATGATTCTAACTGAAATAAGTCACACAGAAAAAGAAACATCATAAGATATCAGTAATACACGGAATGTAAACTTGGCTACACAGGAACTGAATTACAGAACAGAACAGGGTCTCAAATTTAGAAAACCAACTTATGCTTGTTTAAGGGTAAAGGTGAGTTGGGGTGCTGCATAAAACCAGAGATTGAAATGAGCACAGATAAAGTTCCTTAAGCCAAATATGGAATAGACAAGAGCTACTCCTTGCTCAACGAAATGGACTCAACACCGCATATTAAACGCCTAAGAATGTACCTGACTCTTAAGTATCTTAAAACCTATGGATTGCTATGTCTCCGAAAGAGAATCAAGCATGTGTACAGGGACATAAACGCAGCAGTGATAGGATTGGAGAGGTTCGGTGAGCAAATGAAGACCCTTTGAAGTCATATTGCATGGTACCCATTCCACGGGTTTCAACTACCCAGGTTTAAGGTATTCTTCCTTCAGCTAAAACATGCATGTGGAACCTAGAGTATGATCAACCATGTGATCGGGAGACGTGTTCAAATATGTCTCAGTTTTCGTACCCTGGTACTCGGGTGCAACATTCCAGACGCTTTACTAACACTCTCCCGACTTGGAGAGTCAGTCCCTTTAACCTCCTGTTTGGCCCAGTTTGCAATTTCTGCGGAAGATGAACAGGAATAGCGAGAACCAATGAGAGACTAGCTGGAGGTGTCTGGACGGGCAAATTTAACTCTCATTTCCCACCAGGAAGAGGAAATAACCAAAGGCTCAGCGTGCCGTGCCGGAACCAGATTAGGGCCTGAAGCCATCCTGCGGTGTTGCGGCCAGCTCACAAGAAAACGAGTTGAAGAAAGGAGCTCAGGGGCACTGTAATTCACAAACCTGCAGAGTTATAAATGACAACTATCGTCCAAAAATATACTGACGTAAGGCTGCCAAGAGGACTTGAAAGCGGGGCAGAATTGCAGGAAACCGATTTCAGGAGGTAGACTGGAATTGCATTGAAAGCATAGGAAAAGAGACAGAACGTCCACAATGATGCACTTGGCCAAAAAGGGCGTATGCGTTTTTTCCTGAATATATTCAGGAAAAAACGCATACGCCCTTTTTGGCCAACCAAGCAAGCTTGCAAAGGAAATCTGCACTACAATGAAGTCTCACTTCCCCCCGGTCAAAAGGGCCATCTGAAAAAAGTGTAAAATCCAGAAAGGCAGGACAGGCCATGGAGAACTGGGAGCCTTGTTATACTGATGGGCGGGATGTACATTGCCAACAGACACTCGGGAGAAGTGTATGGTGTTTCCTGAAACATCTAAAAAACAAAGCAACAGAGCCTAGGGCACTTCCACTTATGGTCCTATAGCTTAGGGAAATTAAAATCAAAAAGATACAGCCACCCCAATGTTTGGGACGCCTCTGTTTACAAGAACCTCGTTTACCGTACAAGTTCAATATCACAGAAAGTGAAAAATGGATAAAGAACTTGTGGTACTTACGTACAATGCAGTATCACTCAGCAGTGAAATCTATGTCATCAGGCCCGTAGCAGCACAATGAGTGGATTCAGGTACGATGATTCTAACTGAAATAAGTCACACAGAAAAAGAAACATCATAAGATATCAGTAATACACGGAATGTAAACTTGGCTACACAGGAACTGAATTACAGAACAGAACAGGGTCTCAAATTTAGAAAACCAACTTATGCTTGTTTAAGGGTAAAGGTGAGTTGGGGTGCTGCATAAAACCAGAGATTGAAATGAGCACAGATAAAGTTCCTTAAGCCAAATATGGAATAGACAAGAGCTACACCTTGCTCAACGAAATGGACTCAACACCGCATATTAAACGCCTAAGAATGTACCTGACTCTTAAGTATCTTAAAACCTATGGATTGCTATGTCTCCGAAAGAGAATCAAGCATGTGTACAGGGACATAAACGCAGCAGTGATAGGATTGGAGAGGTTCGGTGAGCAAATGAAGACCCTTTGAAGTCATATTGCATGGTACCCATTCCACGGGTTTCAACTACCCAGGTTTAAGGTATTCTTCCTTCAGCTAAAACATGCATGTGGAACCTAGAGTATGATCAACCATGTGATCGGGAGACGTGTTCAAATATGTCTCAGTTTTCGTACCCTGGTACTCGGGTGCAACATTCCAGACGCTTTACTAACACTCTCCCGACTTGGAGAGTCAGTCCCTTTAACCTCCTGTTTGGCCCAGTTTGCAATTTCTGCGGAAGATGAACAGGAATAGCGAGAACCAATGAGAGACTAGCTGGAGGTGTCTGGACGGGCAAATTTAACTCTCATTTCCCACCAGGAAGAGGAAATAACCAAAGGCTCAGCGTGCCGTGCCGGAACCAGATTAGGGCCTGAAGCCATCCTGCGGTGTTGCGGCCAGCTCACAAGAAAACGAGTTGAAGAAAGGAGCTCAGGGGCACTGTAATTCACAAACCTGCAGAGTTATAAATGACAACTATCGTCCAAAAATATACTGACGTAAGGCTGCCAAGAGGACTTGAAAGCGGGGCAGAATTGCAGGAAACCGATTTCAGGAGGTAGACTGGAATTGCATTGAAAGCATAGGAAAAGAGGCAGAACGTCCACAATGATGCACTTGGCCAAAAAGGGCGTATGCGTTTTTTCCTGAATATATTCAGGAAAAAACGCATACGCCCTTTTTGGCCAACCAAGCAAGCTTGCAAAGGAAATCTGCACTACAATGAAGTCTCACTTCCCCCCGGTCAAAAGGGCCATCTGAAAAAAGTGTAAAATCCAGAAAGGCAGGACAGGCCATGGAGAACTGGGAGCCTTGTTATACTGATGGGCGGGATGTACATTGCCAACAGACACTCGGGAGAAGTGTATGGTGTTTCCTGAAACATCTAAAAAACAAAGCAACAGAGCCTAGGGCACTTCCACTTATGGTCCTATAGCTTAGGGAAATTAAAATCAAAAAGATACAGCCACCCCAATGTTTGGGACGCCTCTGTTTACAAGAACCTCGTTTACCGTACAAGTTCAATATCACAGAAAGTGAAAAATGGATAAAGAACTTGTGGTACTTACGTACAATGCAGTATCACTCAGCAGTGAAATCTATGTCATCAGGCCCGTAGCAGCACAATGAGTGGATTCAGGTACGATGATTCTAACTGAAATAAGTCACACAGAAAAAGAAACATCATAAGATATCAGTAATACACGGAATGTAAACTTGGCTACACAGGAACTGAATTACAGAACAGAACAGGGTCTCAAATTTAGAAAACCAACTTATGCTTGTTTAAGGGGAAAGGTGAGTTGGGGTGCTGCATAAAACCAGAGATTGAAATGAGCACAGATAAAGTTCCTTAAGCCAAATATGGAATAGACAAGAGCTACTCCTTGCTCAACGAAATGGACTCAACACCCCATATTAAACGCCTAAGAATGTACCTGACTCTTAAGTATCTTAAAACCTATGGATTGCTATGTCTCCGAAAGAGAATCAAGCATGTGTACAGGGACATAAACGCAGCAGTGATAGGATTGGAGAGGTTCGGTGAGCAAATGAAGACCCTTTGAAGTCATATTGCATGGTACCCATTCCACGGGTTTCAACTACCCAGGTTTAAGGTATTCTTCCTTCAGCTAAAACATGCATGTGGAACCTAGAGTATGATCAACCATGTGATCGGGAGACGTGTTCAAATATGTCTCAGTTTTCGTACCCTGGTACTCGGGTGCAACATTCCAGACGCTTTACTAACACTCTCCCGACTTGGAGAGTCAGTCCCTTTAACCTCCTGTTTGGCCCAGTTTGCAATTTCTGCGGAAGATGAACAGGAATAGCGAGAACCAATGAGAGACTAGCTGGAGGTGTCTGGACGGGCAAATTTAACTCTCATTTCCCACCAGGAAGAGGAAATAACCAAAGGCTCAGCGTGCCGTGCCGGAACCAGATTAGGGCCTGAAGCCATCTTGCGGTGTTGCGGCCAGCTCACAAGAAAACGAGTTGAAGAAAGGAGCTCAGGGGCACTGTAATTCACAAACCTGCAGAGTTATAAATGACAACTATCGTCCAAAAATATACTGACGTAAGGCTGCCAAGAGGACTTGAAAGCGGGGCAGAATTGCAGGAAACCGATTTCAGGAGGTAGACTGGAATTGCATTGAAAGCATAGGAAAAGAGGCAGAACGTCCACAATGATGCACTTGGCCAAAAAGGGCGTATGCGTTTTTTCCTGAATATATTCAGGAAAAAACGCATACGCCCTTTTTGGCCAACCAAGCAAGCTTGCAAAGGAAATCTGCACTACAATGAAGTCTCACTTCCCCCCGGTCAAAAGGGCCATCTGAAAAAAGTGTAAAATCCAGAAAGGCAGGACAGGCCATGGAGAACTGGGAGCCTTGTTATACTGATGGGCGGGATGTACATTGCCAACAGACACTCGGGAGAAGTGTATGGTGTTTCCTGAAACATCTAAAAAACAAAGCAACAGAGCCTAGGGCACTTCCACTTATGGTCCTATAGCTTAGGGAAATTAAAATCAAAAAGATACAGCCACCCCAATGTTTGGGACGCCTCTGTTTACAAGAACCTCGTTTACCGTACAAGTTCAATATCACAGAAAGTGAAAAATGGATAAAGAACTTGTGGTACTTACGTACAATGCAGTATCACTCAGCAGTGAAATCTATGTCATCAGGCCCGTAGCAGCACAATGAGTGGATTCAGGTACGATGATTCTAACTGAAATAAGTCACACAGAAAAAGAAACATCATAAGATATCAGTAATACACGGAATGTAAACTTGGCTACACAGGAACTGAATTACAGAACAGAACAGGGTCTCAAATTTAGAAAACCAACTTATGCTTGTTTAAGGGTAAAGGTGAGTTGGGGTGCTGCATAAAACCAGAGATTGAAATGAGCACAGATAAAGTTCCTTAAGCCAAATATGGAATAGACAAGAGCTACTCCTTGCTCAACGAAATGGACTCAACACCGCATATTAAACGCCTAAGAATGTACCTGACTCTTAAGTATCTTAAAACCTATGGATTGCTATGTCTCCGAAAGAGAATCAAGCATGTGTACAGGGACATAAACGCAGCAGTGATAGGATTGGAGAGGTTCGGTGAGCAAATGAAGACCCTTTGAAATCATATTGCATGGTACCCATTCCACGGGTTTCAACTACCCAGGTTTAAGGTATTCTTCCTTCAGCTAAAACATGCATGTGGAACCTAGAGTATGATCAACCATGTGATCGGGAGACGTGTTCAAATATGTCTCAGTTTTCGTACCCTGGTACTCGGGTGCAACATTCCAGACGCTTTACTAACACTCTCCCGACTTGGAGAGTCAGTGCCTTTAACCTCCTGTTTGGCCCAGTTTGCAATTTCTGCGGAAGATGAACAGGAATAGCGAGAACCAATGAGAGACTAGCTGGAGGTGTCTGGACGGGCAAATTTAACTCTCATTTCCCACCAGGAAGAGGAAATAACCAAAGGCTCAGCGTGCCGTGCCGGAACCAGATTAGGGCCTGAAGCCATCCTGCAGTGTTGCGGCCAGCTCACAAGAAAGCGAGTTGAAGAAAGGAGCTCAGGGCACTGTAATTCACAAACCTGCAGAGTTATAAATGACAACTATCGTCCAAAAATATACTGAAGTAAGGCTGCCAAGAGGACTTGAAAGCGGGGCAGAATTGCAGGAAACCGATTTCAGGAGGTAGACTGGAATTGCATTGAAAGCATAGGAAAAGAGGCAGAACGTCCACAATGATGCACTTGGCCAAAAAGGGCGTATGCGTTTTTTCCTGAATATATTCAGGAAAAAACGCATACGCCCTTTTTGGCCAACCTAGCAAGCTTGCAAAGGAAATCTGCACTACAATGAAGTCTCACTTCCCCCCGGTCAAGAGGGCCATCTGAAAAAAGTGTAAAATCCAGAAAGGCAGGACAGGCCATGGAGAACTGGGAGCCTTGTTATGCTGATGGGCGGGATGTAAATTGCCAACAGACACTCGGGAGAAGTGTATGGTGTTTCCTGAAACGTCTAAAAAACAAAGCAACAGAGCCTAGGGCACTTCCACTTATGGTCCTATAGCTTAGGGAAATTAAAATCAAAAAGATACAGCCACCCCAATGTTTGGGACGCCTCTGTTTACAAGAACCTCGTTTACCGTACAAGTTCAATATCACAGAAAGTGAAAAATGGATAAAGAACTTGTGGTACTTACGTACAATGCAGTATCACTCAGCAGTGAAATCTATGTCATCAGGCCCGTAGCAGCACAATGAGTGGATTCAGGTACGATGATTCTAACTGAAATAAGTCACACAGAAAAAGAAACATCATAAGATATCAGTAATACACGGAATGTAAACTTGGCTACACAGGAACTGAATTACAGAACAGAACAGGGTCTCAAATTTAGAAAACCAACTTATGCTTGTTTAAGGGTAAAGGTGAGTTGGGGTGCTGCATAAAACCAGAGATTGAAATGAGCACAGATAAAGTTCCTTAAGCCAAATATGGAATAGACAAGAGCTACTCCTTGCTCAACGAAATGGACTCAACACCGCATATTAAACGCCTAAGAATGTACCTGACTCTTAAGTATCTTAAAACCTATGGATTGCTATGTCTCCGAAAGAGAATCAAGCATGTGTACAGGGACATAAACGCAGCAGTGATAGGATTGGAGAGGTTCGGTGAGCAAATGAAGACCCTTTGAAGTCATATTGCATGGTACCCATTCCACGGGTTTCAACTACCCAGGTTTAAGGTATTCTTCCTTCAGCTAAAACATGCATGTGGAACCTAGAGTATGATCAACCATGTGATCGGGAGACGTGTTCAAATATGTCTCAGTTTTCGTACCCTGGTACTCGGGTGCAACATTCCAGACGCTTTACTAACACTCTCCCGACTTGGAGAGTCAGTCCCTTTAACCTCCTGTTTGGCCCAGTTTGCAATTTCTGCGGAAGATGAACAGGAATAGCGAGAACCAATGAGAGACTAGCTGGAGGTGTCTGGACGGGCAAATTTAACTCTCATTTCCCACCAGGAAGAGGAAATAACCAAAGGCTCAGCGTGCCGTGCCGGAACCAGATTAGGGCCTGAAGCCATCCTGCGGTGTTGCGGCCAGCTCACAAGAAAACGAGTTGAAGAAAGGAGCTCAGGGGCACTGTAATTCACAAACCTGCAGAGTTATAAATGACAACTATCGTCCAAAAATATACTGACGTAAGGCTGCCAAGAGGACTTGAAAGCGGGGCAGAATTGCAGGAAACCGATTTCAGGAGGTAGACTGGAATTGCATTGAAAGCATAGGAAAAGAGGCAGAACGTCCACAATGATGCACTTGGCCAAAAAGGGCGTATGCGTTTTTTCCTGAATATATTCAGGAAAAAACGCATACGCCCTTTTTGGCCAACCAAGCAAGCTTGCAAAGGAAATCTGCACTACAATGAAGTCTCACTTCCCCCCGGTCAAAAGGGCCATCTGAAAAAAGTGTAAAATCCAGAAAGGCAGGACAGGCCATGGAGAACTGGGAGCCTTGTTATACTGATGGGCGGGATGTACATTGCCAACAGACACTCGGGAGAAGTGTATGGTGTTTCCTGAAACATCTAAAAAACAAAGCAACAGAGCCTAGGGCACTTCCACTTATGGTCCTATAGCTTAGGGAAATTAAAATCAAAAAGATACAGCCACCCCAATGTTTGGGACGCCTCTGTTTACAAGAACCTCGTTTACCGTACAAGTTCAATATCACAGAAAGTGAAAAATGGATAAAGAACTTGTGGTACTTACGTACAATGCAGTATCACTCAGCAGTGAAATCTATGTCATCAGGCCCGTAGCAGCACAATGAGTGGATTCAGGTACGATGATTCTAACTGAAATAAGTCACACAGAAAAAGAAACATCATAAGATATCAGTAATACACGGAATGTAAACTTGGCTACACAGGAACTGAATTACAGAACAGAACAGGGTCTCAAATTTAGAAAACCAACTTATGCTTGTTTAAGGGTAAAGGTGAGTTGGGGTGCTGCATAAAACCAGAGATTGAAATGAGCACAGATAAAGTTCCTTAAGCCAAATATGGAATAGACAAGAGCTACTCCTTGCTCAACGAAATGGACTCAACACCGCATATTAAACGCCTAAGAATGTACCTGACTCTTAAGTATCTTAAAACCTATGGATTGCTATGTCTCCGAAAGAGAATCAAGCATGTGTACAGGGACATAAACGCAGCAGTGATAGGATTGGAGAGGTTCGGTGAGCAAATGAAGACCCTTTGAAGTCATATTGCATGGTACCCATTCCACGGGTTTCAACTACCCAGGTTTAAGGTATTCTTCCTTCAGCTAAAACATGCATGTGGAACCTAGAGTATGATCAACCATGTGATCGGGAGACGTGTTCAAATATGTCTCAGTTTTCGTACCCTGGTACTCGGGTGCAACATTCCAGACGCTTTACTAACACTCTCCCGACTTGGAGAGTCAGTCCCTTTAACCTCCTGTTTGGCCCAGTTTGCAATTTCTGCGGAAGATGAACAGGAATAGCGAGAACCAATGAGAGACTAGCTGGAGGTGTCTGGACGGGCAAATTTAACTCTCATTTCCCACCAGGAAGAGGAAATAACCAAAGGCTCAGCGTGCCGTGCCGGAACCAGATTAGGGCCTGAAGCCATCCTGCGGTGTTGCGGCCAGCTCACAAGAAAACGAGTTGAAGAAAGGAGCTCAGGGGCACTGTAATTCACAAACCTGCAGAGTTATAAATGACAACTATCGTCCAAAAATATACTGAAGTAAGGCTGCCAAGAGGACTTGAAAGCGGGGCAGAATTGCAGGAAACCGATTTCAGGAGGTAGACTGGAATTGCATTGAAAGCATAGGAAAAGAGGCAGAACGTCCACAATGATGCACTTGGCCAAAAAGGGCGTATGCGTTTTTTCCTGAATATATTCAGGAAAAAACGCATACGCCCTTTTTGGCCAACCAAGCAAGCTTGCAAAGGAAATCTGCACTACAATGAAGTCTCACTTCCCCCCGGTCAAAAGGGCCATCTGAAAAAAGTGTAAAATCCAGAAAGGCAGGACAGGCCATGGAGAACTGGGAGCCTTGTTATGCTGATGGGCGGGATGTACATTGCCAACAGACACTCGGGAGAAGTGTATGGTGTTTCCTGAAACGTCTAAAAAACAAAGCAACAGAGCCTAGGGCACTTCCACTTATGGTCCTATAGCTTAGGGAAATTAAAATCAAAAAGATACAGCCACCCCAATGTTTGGGACGCCTCTGTTTACAAGAACCTCGTTTACCGTACAAGTTCAATATCACAGAAAGTGAAAAATGGATAAAGAACTTGTGGTACTTACGTACAATGCAGTATCACTCAGCAGTGAAATCTATGTCATCAGGCCCGTAGCAGCACAATGAGTGGATTCAGGTACGATGATTCTAACTGAAATAAGTCACACAGAAAAAGAAACATCATAAGATATCAGTAATACACGGAATGTAAACTTGGCTACACAGGAACTGAATTACAGAACAGAACAGGGTCTCAAATTTAGAAAACCAACTTATGCTTGTTTAAGGGTAAAGGTGAGTTGGGGTGCTGCATAAAACCAGAGATTGAAATGAGCACAGATAAAGTTCCTTAAGCCAAATATGGAATAGACAAGAGCTACTCCTTGCTCAACGAAATGGACTCAACACCGCATATTAAACGCCTAAGAATGTACCTGACTCTTAAGTATCTTAAAACCTATGGATTGCTATGTCTCCGAAAGAGAATCAAGCATGTGTACAGGGACATAAACGCAGCAGTGATAGGATTGGAGAGGTTTGGTGAGCAAATGAAGACCCTTTGAAGTCATATTGCATGGTACCCATTCCACGGGTTTCAACTACCCAGGTTTAAGGTATTCTTCCTTCAGCTAAAACATGCATGTGGAACCTAGAGTATGATCAACCATGTGATCGGGAGACGTGTTCAAATATGTCTCAGTTTTCGTACCCTGGTACTCGGTTGCAACATTCCAGACGCTTTACTAACACTCTCCCGACTTGGAGAGTCAGTCCCTTTAACCTCCTGTTTGGCCCAGTTTGCAATTTCTGCGGAAGATGAACAGGAATAGCGAGAACCAATGAGAGACTAGCTGGAGGTGTCTGGACGGGCAAATTTAACTCTCATTTCCCACCAGGAAGAGGAAATAACCAAAGGCTCAGCGTGCCGTGCCGGAACCAGATTAGGGCCTGAAGACATCCTGCGGTGTTGCGGCCAGCTCACAAGAAAGCGAGTTGAAGAAAGGAGCTCAGGGCACTGTAATTCACAAACCTGCAGAGTTATAAATGACAACTATCGTCCAAAAATATACTGAAGTAAGGCTGCCAAGAGGACTTGAAAGCGGGGCAGAATTGCAGGAAACCGATTTCAGGAGGTAGACTGGAATTGCATTGAAAGCATAGGAAAAGAGGCAGAACGTCCACAATGATGCACTTGGCCAAAAAGGGCGTATGCGTTTTTTCCTGAATATATTCAGGAAAAAACGCATACGCCCTTTTTGGCCAACCAAGCAAGCTTGCAAAGGAAATCTGCACTACAATGAAGTCTCACTTCCCCCCGGTCAAAAGGGCCATCTGAAAAAAGTGTAAAATCCAGAAAGGCAGGACAGGCCATGGAGAACTGGGAGCCTTGTTATGCTGATGGGCGGGATGTACATTGCCAACAGACACTCGGGAGAAGTGTATGGTGTTTCCTGAAACATCTAAAAAACAAAGCAACAGAGCCTAGGGCACTTCCACTTATGGTTCTATAGCTTTGGGAAATTAAAATCAAAAAGATACAGCCACCCCAATGTTTGGGACGCCTCTGTTTACAAGAACCTCGTTTACCGTACAAGTTCAATATCACAGAAAGTGAAAAATGGATAAAGAACTTGTGGTACTTACGTACAATGCAGTATCACTCAGCAGTGAAATCTATGTCATCAGGCCCGTAGCAGCACAATGAGTGGATTCAGGTACGATGATTCTAACTGAAATAAGTCACACAGAAAAAGAAACATCATAAGATATCAGTAATACACGGAATGTAAACTTGGCTACACAGGAACTGAATTACAGAACAGAACAGGGTCTCAAATTTAGAAAACCAACTTATGCTTGTTTAAGGGTAAAGGTGAGTTGGGGTGCTGCATAAAACCAGAGATTGAAATGAGCACAGATAAAGTTCCTTAAGCCAAATATGGAATAGACAAGAGCTACTCCTTGCTCAACGAAATGGACTCAACACCGCATATTAAACGCCTAAGAATGTACCTGACTCTTAAGTATCTTAAAACCTATGGATTGCTATGTCTCCGAAAGAGAATCAAGCATGTGTACAGGGACATAAACGCAGCAGTGATAGGATTGGAGAGGTTCGGTGAGCAAATGAAGACCCTTTGAAGTCATATTGCATGGTACCCATTCCACGGGTTTCAACTACCCAGGTTTAAGGTATTCTTCCTTCAGCTAAAACATGCATGTGGAACCTAGAGTATGATCAACCATGTGACCGGGAGACATGTTCAAATATGTCTCAGTTTTCGTACCCTGGTACTCGGGTGCAACATTCCAGACGCTTTACTAACACTCTCCCGACTTGGAGAGTCAGTCCCTTTAACCTCCTGTTTGGCCCAGTTTGCAATTTCTGCGGAAGATGAACAGGAATAGCGAGAACCAATGAGAGACTAGCTGGAGGTGTCTGGACGGGCAAATTTAACTCTCATTTCCCACCAGGAAGAGGAAATAACCAAAGGCTCAGCGTGCCGTGCCGGAACCAGATTAGGGCCTGAAGCCATCCTGCGGTGTGCGGCCAGCTCACAAGAAAACGAGTTGAAGAAAGGAGCTCAGGGGCACTGTAATTCACAAACCTGCAGAGTTATAAATGACAGCTATCGTCCAAAAATATACTGAAGTAAGGCTGCCAAGAGGACTTGAAAGCGGGGCAGAATTGCAGGAAACCGATTTCAGGAGGTAGACTGGAATTGCATTGAAAGCATAGGAAAAGAGGCAGAACGTCCACAATGATGCACTTGGCCAAAAAGGGCGTATGCGTTTTTTCCTGAATATATTCAGGAAAAAACGCATACGCCCTTTTTGGCCAACCAAGCAAGCTTGCAAAGGAAATCTGCACTACAATGAAGTCTCACTTCCCCCCGGTCAAAAGGGCCATCTGAAAAAAGTGTAAAATCCAGAAAGGCAGGACAGGCCATGGAGAACTGGGAGCCTTGTTATGCTGATGGGCGGGATGTAAATTGCCAACAGACACTCGGGAGAAGTGTATGGTGTTTCCTGAAACGTCTAAAAAACAAAGCAACAGAGCCTAGGGCACTTCCACTTATGGTCCTATAGCTTAGGGAAATTAAAATCAAAAAGATACAGCCACCCCAATGTTTGGGACGCCTCTGTTTACAAGAACCTCATTTACCGTACAAGTTCAATATCACAGAAAGTGAAAAATGGATAAAGAACTTGTGGTACTTACGTACAATGCAGTATCACTCAGCAGTGAAATCTATGTCATCAGGCCCGTAGCAGCACAATGAGTGGATTCAGGTACGATGATTCTAACTGAAATAAGTCACACAGAAAAAGAAACATCATAAGATATCAGTAATACACGGAATGTAAACTTGGCTACACAGGAACTGAATTACAGAACAGAACAGGGTCTCAAATTTAGAAAACCAACTTATGCTTGTTTAAGGGTAAAGGTGAGTTGGGGTGCTGCATAAAACCAGAGATTGAAATGAGCACAGATAAAGTTCCTTAAGCCAAATATGGAATAGACAAGAGCTACTCCTTGCTCAACGAAATGGACTCAACACCGCATATTAAACGCCTAAGAATGTACCTGACTCTTAAGTATCTTAAAACCTATGGATTGCTATGTCTCCGAAAGAGAATCAAGCATGTGTACAGGGACATAAACGCAGCAGTGATAGGATTGGAGAGGTTCGGTGAGCAAATGAAGACCCTTTGAAGTCATATTGCATGGTACCCATTCCACGGGTTTCAACTACCCAGGTTTAAGGTATTCTTCCTTCAGCTAAAACATGCATGTGGAACCTAGAGTATGATCAACCATGTGATCGGGAGACGTGTTCAAATATGTCTCAGTTTTCGTACCCTGGTACTCGGGTGCAACATTCCAGACGCTTTACTAACACTCTCCCGACTTGGAGAGTCAGTCCCTTTAACCTCCTGTTTGGCCCAGTTTGCAATTTCTGCGGAAGATGAACAGGAATAGCGAGAACCAATGAGAGACTAGCTGGAGGTGTCTGGACGGGCAAATTTAACTCTCATTTCCCACCAGGAAGAGGAAATAACCAAAGGCTCAGCGTGCCGTGCCGGAACCAGATTAGGGCCTGAAGCCATCCTGCGGTGTTGCGGCCAGCTCACAAGAAAACGAGTTGAAGAAAGGAGCTCAGGGGCACTGTAATTCACAAACCTGCAGAGTTATAAATGACAACTATCGTCCAAAAATATACTGACGTAAGGCTGCCAAGAGGACTTGAAAGCGGGGCAGAATTGCAGGAAACCGATTTCAGGAGGTAGACTGGAATTGCATTGAAAGCATAGGAAAAGAGACAGAACGTCCACAATGATGCACTTGGCCAAAAAGGGCGTATGCGTTTTTTCCTGAATATATTCAGGAAAAAACGCATACGCCCTTTTTGGCCAACCAAGCAAGCTTGCAAAGGAAATCTGCACTACAATGAAGTCTCACTTCCCCCCGGTCAAAAGGGCCATCTGAAAAAAGTGTAAAATCCAGAAAGGCAGGACAGGCCATGGAGAACTGGGAGCCTTGTTATACTGATGGGCGGGATGTACATTGCCAACAGACACTCGGGAGAAGTGTATGGTGTTTCCTGAAACATCTAAAAAACAAAGCAACAGAGCCTAGGGCACTTCCACTTATGGTCCTATAGCTTAGGGAAATTAAAATCAAAAAGATACAGCCACCCCAATGTTTGGGACGCCTCTGTTTACAAGAACCTCGTTTACCGTACAAGTTCAATATCACAGAAAGTGAAAAATGGATAAAGAACTTGTGGTACTTACGTACAATGCAGTATCACTCAGCAGTGAAATCTATGTCATCAGGCCCGTAGCAGCACAATGAGTGGATTCAGGTACGATGATTCTAACTGAAATAAGTCACACAGAAAAAGAAACATCATAAGATATCAGTAATACACGGAATGTAAACTTGGCTACACAGGAACTGAATTACAGAACAGAACAGGGTCTCAAATTTAGAAAACCAACTTATGCTTGTTTAAGGGTAAAGGTGAGTTGGGGTGCTGCATAAAACCAGAGATTGAAATGAGCACAGATAAAGTTCCTTAAGCCAAATATGGAATAGACAAGAGCTACACCTTGCTCAACGAAATGGACTCAACACCGCATATTAAACGCCTAAGAATGTACCTGACTCTTAAGTATCTTAAAACCTATGGATTGCTATGTCTCCGAAAGAGAATCAAGCATGTGTACAGGGACATAAACGCAGCAGTGATAGGATTGGAGAGGTTCGGTGAGCAAATGAAGACCCTTTGAAGTCATATTGCATGGTACCCATTCCACGGGTTTCAACTACCCAGGTTTAAGGTATTCTTCCTTCAGCTAAAACATGCATGTGGAACCTAGAGTATGATCAACCATGTGATCGGGAGACGTGTTCAAATATGTCTCAGTTTTCGTACCCTGGTACTCGGGTGCAACATTCCAGACGCTTTACTAACACTCTCCCGACTTGGAGAGTCAGTCCCTTTAACCTCCTGTTTGGCCCAGTTTGCAATTTCTGCGGAAGATGAACAGGAATAGCGAGAACCAATGAGAGACTAGCTGGAGGTGTCTGGACGGGCAAATTTAACTCTCATTTCCCACCAGGAAGAGGAAATAACCAAAGGCTCAGCGTGCCGTGCCGGAACCAGATTAGGGCCTGAAGCCATCCTGCGGTGTTGCGGCCAGCTCACAAGAAAACGAGTTGAAGAAAGGAGCTCAGGGGCACTGTAATTCACAAACCTGCAGAGTTATAAATGACAACTATCGTCCAAAAATATACTGACGTAAGGCTGCCAAGAGGACTTGAAAGCGGGGCAGAATTGCAGGAAACCGATTTCAGGAGGTAGACTGGAATTGCATTGAAAGCATAGGAAAAGAGGCAGAACGTCCACAATGATGCACTTGGCCAAAAAGGGCGTATGCGTTTTTTCCTGAATATATTCAGGAAAAAACGCATACGCCCTTTTTGGCCAACCAAGCAAGCTTGCAAAGGAAATCTGCACTACAATGAAGTCTCACTTCCCCCCGGTCAAAAGGGCCATCTGAAAAAAGTGTAAAATCCAGAAAGGCAGGACAGGCCATGGAGAACTGGGAGCCTTGTTATACTGATGGGCGGGATGTACATTGCCAACAGACACTCGGGAGAAGTGTATGGTGTTTCCTGAAACATCTAAAAAACAAAGCAACAGAGCCTAGGGCACTTCCACTTATGGTCCTATAGCTTAGGGAAATTAAAATCAAAAAGATACAGCCACCCCAATGTTTGGGACGCCTCTGTTTACAAGAACCTCGTTTACCGTACAAGTTCAATATCACAGAAAGTGAAAAATGGATAAAGAACTTGTGGTACTTACGTACAATGCAGTATCACTCAGCAGTGAAATCTATGTCATCAGGCCCGTAGCAGCACAATGAGTGGATTCAGGTACGATGATTCTAACTGAAATAAGTCACACAGAAAAAGAAACATCATAAGATATCAGTAATACACGGAATGTAAACTTGGCTACACAGGAACTGAATTACAGAACAGAACAGGGTCTCAAATTTAGAAAACCAACTTATGCTTGTTTAAGGGTAAAGGTGAGTTGGGGTGCTGCATAAAACCAGAGATTGAAATGAGCACAGATAAAGTTCCTTAAGCCAAATATGGAATAGACAAGAGCTACTCCTTGCTCAACGAAATGGACTCAACACCGCATATTAAACGCCTAAGAATGTACCTGACTCTTAAGTATCTTAAAACCTATGGATTGCTATGTCTCCGAAAGAGAATCAAGCATGTGTACAGGGACATAAACGCAGCAGTGATAGGATTGGAGAGGTTCGGTGAGCAAATGAAGACCCTTTGAAGTCATATTGCATGGTACCCATTCCACGGGTTTCAACTACCCAGGTTTAAGGTATTCTTCCTTCAGCTAAAACATGCATGTGGAACCTAGAGTATGATCAACCATGTGATCGGGAGACGTGTTCAAATATGTCTCAGTTTTCGTACCCTGGTACTCGGGTGCAACATTCCAGACGCTTTACTAACACTCTCCCGACTTGGAGAGTCAGTCCCTTTAACCTCCTGTTTGGCCCAGTTTGCAATTTCTGCGGAAGATGAACAGGAATAGCGAGAACCAATGAGAGACTAGCTGGAGGTGTCTGGACGGGCAAATTTAACTCTCATTTCCCACCAGGAAGAGGAAATAACCAAAGGCTCAGCGTGCCGTGCCGGAACCAGATTAGGGCCTGAAGCCATCCTGCGGTGTTGCGGCCAGCTCACAAGAAAACGAGTTGAAGAAAGGAGCTCAGGGGCACTGTAATTCACAAACCTGCAGAGTTATAAATGACAACTATCGTCCAAAAATATACTGAAGTAAGGCTGCCAAGAGGACTTGAAAGCGGGGCAGAATTGCAGGAAACCGATTTCAGGAGGTAGACTGGAATTGCATTGAAAGCATAGGAAAAGAGGCAGAACGTCCACAATGATGCACTTGGCCAAAAAGGGCGTATGCGTTTTTTCCTGAATATATTCAGGAAAAAACGCATACGCCCTTTTTGGCCAACCAAGCAAGCTTGCAAAGGAAATCTGCACTACAATGAAGTCTCACTTCCCCCCGGTCAAAAGGGCCATCTGAAAAAAGTGTAAAATCCAGAAAGGCAGGACAGGCCATGGAGAACTGGGAGCCTTGTTATGCTGATGGGCGGGATGTACATTGCCAACAGACACTCGGGAGAAGTGTATGGTGTTTCCTGAAACGTCTAAAAAACAAAGCAACAGAGCCTAGGGCACTTCCACTTATGGTCCTATAGCTTAGGGAAATTAAAATCAAAAAGATACAGCCACCCCAATGTTTGGGACGCCTCTGTTTACAAGAACCTCGTTTACCGTACAAGTTCAATATCACAGAAAGTGAAAAATGGATAAAGAACTTGTGGTACTTACGTACAATGCAGTATCACTCAGCAGTGAAATCTATGTCATCAGGCCCGTAGCAGCACAATGAGTGGATTCAGGTACGATGATTCTAACTGAAATAAGTCACACAGAAAAAGAAACATCATAAGATATCAGTAATACACGGAATGTAAACTTGGCTACACAGGAACTGAATTACAGAACAGAACAGGGTCTCAAATTTAGAAAACCAACTTATGCTTGTTTAAGGGTAAAGGTGAGTTGGGGTGCTGCATAAAACCAGAGATTGAAATGAGCACAGATAAAGTTCCTTAAGCCAAATATGGAATAGACAAGAGCTACTCCTTGCTCAACGAAATGGACTCAACACCGCATATTAAACGCCTAAGAATGTACCTGACTCTTAAGTATCTTAAAACCTATGGATTGCTATGTCTCCGAAAGAGAATCAAGCATGTGTACAGGGACATAAACGCAGCAGTGATAGGATTGGAGAGGTTCGGTGAGCAAATGAAGACCCTTTGAAGTCATATTGCATGGTACCCATTGCACGGGTTTCAACTACCCAGGTTTAAGGTATTCTTCCTTCAGCTAAAACATGCATGTGGAACCTAGAGTATGATCAACCATGTGATCGGGAGACGTGTTCAAATATGTCTCAGTATTCGTACCCTGGTACTCGGGTGCAACATTCCAGACGCTTTACTAACACTCTCCCGACTTGGAGAGTCAGTGCCTTTAACCTCCTGTTTGGCCCAGTTTGCAATTTCTGCGGAAGATGAACAGGAATAGCGAGAACCAATGAGAGACTAGCTGGAGGTGTCTGGACGGGCAAATTTAACTCTCATTTCCCACCAGGAAGAGGAAATAACCAAAGGCTCAGCGTGCCGTGCCGGAACCAGATTAGGGCCTGAAGCCATCCTGCAGTGTTGCGGCCAGCTCACAAGAAAGCGAGTTGAAGAAAGGAGCTCAGGGCACTGTAATTCACAAACCTGCAGAGTTATAAATGACAACTATCGTCCAAAAATATACTGAAGTAAGGCTGCCAAGAGGACTTGAAAGCGGGGCAGAATTGCAGGAAACCGATTTCAGGAGGTAGACTGGAATTGCATTGAAAGCATAGGAAAAGAGGCAGAACGTCCACAATGATGCACTTGGCCAAAAAGGGCGTATGCGTTTTTTCCTGAATATATTCAGGAAAAAACGCATACGCCCTTTTTGGCCAACCTAGCAAGCTTGCAAAGGAAATCTGCACTACAATGAAGTCTCACTTCCCCCCGGTCAAGAGGGCCATCTGAAAAAAGTGTAAAATCCAGAAAGGCAGGACAGGCCATGGAGAACTGGGAGCCTTGTTATGCTGATGGGCGGGATGTAAATTGCCAACAGACACTCGGGAGAAGTGTATGGTGTTTCCTGAAACGTCTAAAAAACAAAGCAACAGAGCCTAGGGCACTTCCACTTATGGTCCTATAGCTTAGGGAAATTAAAATCAAAAAGATACAGCCACCCCAATGTTTGGGACGCCTCTGTTTACAAGAACCTCGTTTACCGTACAAGTTCAATATCACAGAAAGTGAAAAATGGATAAAGAACTTGTGGTACTTACGTACAATGCAGTATCACTCAGCAGTGAAATCTATGTCATCAGGCCCGTAGCAGCACAATGAGTGGATTCAGGTACGATGATTCTAACTGAAATAAGTCACACAGAAAAAGAAACATCATAAGATATCAGTAATACACGGAATGTAAACTTGGCTACACAGGAACTGAATTACAGAACAGAACAGGGTCTCAAATTTAGAAAACCAACTTATGCTTGTTTAAGGGGAAAGGTGAGTTGGGGTGCTGCATAAAACCAGAGATTGAAATGAGCACAGATAAAGTTCCTTAAGCCAAATATGGAATAGACAAGAGCTACTCCTTGCTCAACGAAATGGACTCAACACCGCATATTAAACGCCTAAGAATGTACCTGACTCTTAAGTATCTTAAAACCTATGGATTGCTATGTCTCCGAAAGAGAATCAAGCATGTGTACAGGGACATAAACGCAGCAGTGATAGGATTGGAGAGGTTCGGTGAGCAAATGAAGACCCTTTGAAGTCATATTGCATGGTACCCATTCCACGGGTTTCAACTACCCAGGTTTAAGGTATTCTTCCTTCAGCTAAAACATGCATGTGGAACCTAGAGTATGATCAACCATGTGATCGGGAGACGTGTTCAAATATGTCTCAGTTTTCGTACCCTGGTACTCGGGTGCAACATTCCAGACGCTTTACTAACACTCTCCCGACTTGGAGAGTCAGTCCCTTTAACCTCCTGTTTGGCCCAGTTTGCAATTTCTGCGGAAGATGAACAGGAATAGCGAGAACCAATGAGAGACTAGCTGGAGGTGTCTGGACGGGCAAATTTAACTCTCATTTCCCACCAGGAAGAGGAAATAACCAAAGGCTCAGCGTGCCGTGCCGGAACCAGATTAGGGCCTGAAGCCATCCTGCGGTGTGCGGCCAGCTCACAAGAAAACGAGTTGAAGAAAGGAGCTCAGGGGCACTGTAATTCACAAACCTGCAGAGTTATAAATGACAGCTATCGTCCAAAAATATACTGAAGTAAGGCTGCCAAGAGGACTTGAAAGCGGGGCAGAATTGCAGGAAACCGATTTCAGGAGGTAGACTGGAATTGCATTGAAAGCATAGGAAAAGAGGCAGAACGTCCACAATGATGCACTTGGCCAAAAAGGGCGTATGCGTTTTTTCCTGAATATATTCAGGAAAAAACGCATACGCCCTTTTTGGCCAACCAAGCAAGCTTGCAAAGGAAATCTGCACTACAATGAAGTCTCACTTCCCCCCGGTCAAAAGGGCCATCTGAAAAAAGTGTAAAATCCAGAAAGGCAGGACAGGCCATGGAGAACTGGGAGCCTTGTTATGCTGATGGGCGGGATGTAAATTGCCAACAGACACTCGGGAGAAGTGTATGGTGTTTCCTGAAACGTCTAAAAAACAAAGCAACAGAGCCTAGGGCACTTCCACTTATGGTCCTATAGCTTAGGGAAATTAAAATCAAAAAGATACAGCCACCCCAATGTTTGGGACGCCTCTGTTTACAAGAACCTCGTTTACCGTACAAGTTCAATATCACAGAAAGTGAAAAATGGATAAAGAACTTGTGGTACTTACGTACAATGCAGTATCACTCAGCAGTGAAATCTATGTCATCAGGCCCGTAGCAGCACAATGAGTGGATTCAGGTACGATGATTCTAACTGAAATAAGTCACACAGAAAAAGAAACATCATAAGATATCAGTAATACACGGAATGTAAACTTGGCTACACAGGAACTGAATTACAGAACAGAACAGGGTCTCAAATTTAGAAAACCAACTTATGCTTGTTTAAGGGTAAAGGTGAGTTGGGGTGCTGCATAAAACCAGAGATTGAAATGAGCACAGATAAAGTTCCTTAAGCCAAATATGGAATAGACAAGAGCTACTCCTTGCTCAACGAAATGGACTCAACACCGCATATTAAACGCCTAAGAATGTACCTGACTCTTAAGTATCTTAAAACCTATGGATTGCTATGTCTCCGAAAGAGAATCAAGCATGTGTACAGGGACATAAACGCAGCAGTGATAGGATTGGAGAGGTTCGGTGAGCAAATGAAGACCCTTTGAAGTCATATTGCATGGTACCCATTCCACGGGTTTCAACTACCCAGGTTTAAGGTATTCTTCCTTCAGCTAAAACATGCATGTGGAACCTAGAGTATGATCAACCATGTGATCGGGAGACGTGTTCAAATATGTCTCAGTTTTCGTACCCTGGTACTCGGGTGCAACATTCCAGACGCTTTACTAACACTCTCCCGACTTGGAGAGTCAGTGCCTTTAACCTCCTGTTTGGCCCAGTTTGCAATTTCTGCGGAAGATGAACAGGAATAGCGAGAACCAATGAGAGACTAGCTGGAGGTGTCTGGACGGGCAAATTTAACTCTCATTTCCCACCAGGAAGAGGAAATAACCAAAGGCTCAGCGTGCCGTGCCGGAACCAGATTAGGGCCTGAAGCCATCCTGCAGTGTTGCGGCCAGCTCACAAGAAAGCGAGTTGAAGAAAGGAGCTCAGGGCACTGTAATTCACAAACCTGCAGAGTTATAAATGACAACTATCGTCCAAAAATATACTGAAGTAAGGCTGCCAAGAGGACTTGAAAGCGGGGCAGAATTGCAGGAAACCGATTTCAGGAGGTAGACTGGAATTGCATTGAAAGCATAGGAAAAGAGGCAGAACGTCCACAATGATGCACTTGGCCAAAAAGGGCGTATGCGTTTTTTCCTGAATATATTCAGGAAAAAACGCATACGCCCTTTTTGGCCAACCTAGCAAGCTTGCAAAGGAAATCTGCACTACAATGAAGTCTCACTTCCCCCCGGTCAAGAGGGCCATCTGAAAAAAGTGTAAAATCCAGAAAGGCAGGACAGGCCATGGAGAACTGGGAGCCTTGTTATGCTGATGGGCGGGATGTAAATTGCCAACAGACACTCGGGAGAAGTGTATGGTGTTTCCTGAAACGTCTAAAAAACAAAGCAACAGAGCCTAGGGCACTTCCACTTATGGTCCTATAGCTTAGGGAAATTAAAATCAAAAAGATACAGCCACCCCAATGTTTGGGACGCCTCTGTTTACAAGAACCTCGTTTACCGTACAAGTTCAATATCACAGAAAGTGAAAAATGGATAAAGAACTTGTGGTACTTACGTACAATGCAGTATCACTCAGCAGTGAAATCTATGTCATCAGGCCCGTAGCAGCACAATGAGTGGATTCAGGTACGATGATTCTAACTGAAATAAGTCACACAGAAAAAGAAACATCATAAGATATCAGTAATACACGGAATGTAAACTTGGCTACACAGGAACTGAATTACAGAACAGAACAGGGTCTCAAATTTAGAAAACCAACTTATGCTTGTTTAAGGGTAAAGGTGAGTTGGGGTGCTGCATAAAACCAGAGATTGAAATGAGCACAGATAAAGTTCCTTAAGCCAAATATGGAATAGACAAGAGCTACTCCTTGCTCAACGAAATGGACTCAACACCGCATATTAAACGCCTAAGAATGTACCTGACTCTTAAGTATCTTAAAACCTATGGATTGCTATGTCTCCGAAAGAGAATCAAGCATGTGTACAGGGACATAAACGCAGCAGTGATAGGATTGGAGAGGTTCGGTGAGCAAATGAAGACCCTTTGAAGTCATATTGCATGGTACCCATTCCACGGGTTTCAACTACCCAGGTTTAAGGTATTCTTCCTTCAGCTAAAACATGCATGTGGAACCTAGAGTATGATCAACCATGTGATCGGGAGACGTGTTCAAATATGTCTCAGTTTTCGTACCCTGGTACTCGGGTGCAACATTCCAGACGCTTTACTAACACTCTCCCGACTTGGAGAGTCAGTCCCTTTAACCTCCTGTTTGGCCCAGTTTGCAATTTCTGCGGAAGATGAACAGGAATAGCGAGAACCAATGAGAGACTAGCTGGAGGTGTCTGGACGGGCAAATTTAACTCTCATTTCCCACCAGGAAGAGGAAATAACCAAAGGCTCAGCGTGCCGTGCCGGAACCAGATTAGGGCCTGAAGCCATCCTGCGGTGTTGTGGCCAGCTCACAAGAAAACGAGTTGAAGAAAGGAGCTCAGGGGCACTGTAATTCACAAACCTGCAGAGTTATAAATGACAACTATCGTCCAAAAATATACTGACGTAAGGCTGCCAAGAGGACTTGAAAGCGGGGCAGAATTGCAGGAAACCGATTTCAGGAGGTAGACTGGAATTGCATTGAAAGCATAGGAAAAGAGGCAGAACGTCCACAATGATGCACTTGGCCAAAAAGGGCGTATGCGTTTTTTCCTGAATATATTCAGGAAAAAACGCATACGCCCTTTTTGGCCAACCAAGCAAGCTTGCAAAGGAAATCTGCACTACAATGAAGTCTCACTTCCCCCCGGTCAAAAGGGCCATCTGAAAAAAGTGTAAAATCCAGAAAGGCAGGACAGGCCATGGAGAACTGGGAGCCTTGTTATACTGATGGGCGGGATGTACATTGCCAACAGACACTCGGGAGAAGTGTATGGTGTTTCCTGAAACATCTAAAAAACAAAGCAACAGAGCCTAGGGCACTTCCACTTATGGTCCTATAGCTTAGGGAAATTAAAATCAAAAAGATACAGCCACCCCAATGTTTGGGACGCCTCTGTTTACAAGAACCTCGTTTACCGTACAAGTTCAATATCACAGAAAGTGAAAAATGGATAAAGAACTTGTGGTACTTACGTACAATGCAGTATCACTCAGCAGTGAAATCTATGTCATCAGGCCCGTAGCAGCACAATGAGTGGATTCAGGTACGATGATTCTAACTGAAATAAGTCACACAGAAAAAGAAACATCATAAGATATCAGTAATACACGGAATGTAAACTTGGCTACACAGGAACTGAATTACAGAACAGAACAGGGTCTCAAATTTAGAAAACCAACTTATGCTTGTTTAAGGGTAAAGGTGAGTTGGGGTGCTGCATAAAACCAGAGATTGAAATGAGCACAGATAAAGTTCCTTAAGCCAAATATGGAATAGACAAGAGCTACTCCTTGCTCAACGAAATGGACTCAACACCGCATATTAAACGCCTAAGAATGTACCTGACTCTTAAGTATCTTAAAACCTATGGATTGCTATGTCTCCGAAAGAGAATCAAGCATGTGTACAGGGACATAAACGCAGCAGTGATAGGATTGGAGAGGTTCGGTGAGCAAATGAAGACCCTTTGAAGTCATATTGCATGGTACCCATTCCACGGGTTTCAACTACCCAGGTTTAAGGTATTCTTCCTTCAGCTAAAACATGCATGTGGAACCTAGAGTATGATCAACCATGTGATCGGGAGACGTGTTCAAATATGTCTCAGTTTTCGTACCCTGGTACTCGGGTGCAACATTCCAGATGCTTTACTAACACTCTCCCGACTTGGAGAGTCAGTCCCTTTAACCTCCTGTTTGGCCCAGTTTGCAATTTCTGCGGAAGATGAACAGGAATAGCGAGAACCAATGAGAGACTAGCTGGAGGTGTCTGGACGGGCAAATTTAACTCTCATTTCCCACCAGGAAGAGGAAATAACCAAAGGCTCAGCGTGCCATGCCGGAACCAGATTAGGGCCTGAAGCCATCCTGCGGTGTTGCGGCCAGCTCACAAGAAAACGAGTTGAAGAAAGGAGCTCAGGGGCACTGTAATTCACAAACCTGCAGAGTTATAAATGACAACTATCGTCCAAAAATATACTGAAGTAAGGCTGCCAAGAGGACTTGAAAGCGGGGCAGAATTGCAGGAAACCGATTTCAGGAGGTAGACTGGAATTGCATTGAAAGCATAGGAAAAGAGGCAGAACGTCCACAATGATGCACTTGGCCAAAAAGGGCGTATGCGTTTTTTCCTGAATATATTCAGGAAAAAACGCATACGCCCTTTTTGGCCAACCAAGCAAGCTTGCAAAGGAAATATGCACTACAATGAAGTCTCACTTCCCCCCGGTCAAAAGGGCCATCTGAAAAAAGTGTAAAATCCAGAAAGGCAGGACAGGCCATGGAGAACTGGGAGCCTTGTTATGCTGATGGGCGGGATGTACATTGCCAACAGACACTCGGGAGAAGTGTATGGTGTTTCCTGAAACATCTAAAAAACAAAGCAACAGAGCCTAGGGCACTTCCACTTATGGTCCTATAGCTTAGGGAAATTAAAATCAAAAAGATACAGCCACCCCAATGTTTGGGACGCCTCTGTTTACAAGAACCTCGTTTACCGTACAAGTTCAATATCACAGAAAGTGAAAAATGGATAAAGAACTTGTGGTACTTACGTACAATGCAGTATCACTCAGCAGTGAAATCTATGTCATCAGGCCCGTAGCAGCACAATGAGTGGATTCAGGTACGATGATTCTAACTGAAATAAGTCACACAGAAAAAGAAACATCATAAGATATCAGTAATACACGGAATGTAAACTTGGCTACACAGGAACTGAATTACAGAACAGAACAGGGTCTCAAATTTAGAAAACCAACTTATGCTTGTTTAAGGGTAAAGGTGAGTTGGGGTGCTGCATAAAACCAGAGATTGAAATGAGCACAGATAAAGTTCCTTAAGCCAAATATGGAATAGACAAGAGCTACTCCTTGCTCAACGAAATGGACTCAACACCGCATATTAAACGCCTAAGAATGTACCTGACTCTTAAGTATCTTAAAACCTATGGATTGCTATGTCTCCGAAAGAGAATCAAGCATGTGTACAGGGACATAAATGCAGCAGTGATAGGATTGGAGAGGTTCGGTGAGCAAATGAAGACCCTTTGAAGTCATATTGCATGGTACCCATTCCACGGGTCTCAACTACCCAGGTTTAAGGTATTCTTCCTTCAGCTAAAACATGCATGTGGAACCTAGAGTATGATCAACCATGTGATCGGGAGACGTGTTCAAATATGTCTCAGTTTTCGTACCCTGGTACTCGGGTGCAACATTCCAGACGCTTTACTAACACTCTCCCGACTTGGAGAGTCAGTCCCTTTAACCTCCTGTTTGGCCCAGTTTGCAATTTCTGCGGAAGATGAACAGGAATAGCGAGAACCAATGAGAGACTAGCTGGAGGTGTCTGGACGGGCAAATTTAACTCTCATTTCCCACCAGGAAGAGGAAATAACCAAAGGCTCAGCGTGCCGTGCCGGAACCAGATTAGGGCCTGAAGCCATCCTGCGGTGTTGCGGCCAGCTCACAAGAAAACGAGTTGAAGAAAGGAGCTCAGGGGCACTGTAATTCACAAACCTGCAGAGTTATAAATGACAACTATCGTCCAAAAATATACTGAAGTAAGGCTGCCAAGAGGACTTGAAAGCGGGGCAGAATTGCAGGAAACCGATTTCAGGAGGTAGACTGGAATTGCATTGAAAGCATAGGAAAAGAGGCAGAACGTCCACAATGATGCACTTGGCCAAAAAGGGCGTATGCGTTTTTTCCTGAATATATTCAGGAAAAAACGCATACGCCCTTTTTGGCCAACCAAGCAAGCTTGCAAAGGAAATCTGCACTACAATGAAGTCTCACTTCCCCCCGGTCAAAAGGGCCATCTGAAAAAAGTGTAAAATCCAGAAAGGCAGGACAGGCCATGGAGAACTGGGAGCCTTGTTATGCTGATGGGCGGGATGTAAATTGCCAACAGACACTCGGGAGAAGTGTATGGTGTTTCCTGAAACGTCTAAAAAACAAAGCAACAGAGCCTAGGGCACTTCCACTTATGGTCCTATAGCTTAGGGAAATTAAAATCAAAAAGATACAGCCACCCCAATGTTTGGGACGCCTCTGTTTACAAGAACCTCGTTTACCGTACAAGTTCAATATCACAGAAAGTGAAAAATGGATAAAGAACTTGTGGTACTTACGTACAATGCAGTATCACTCAGCAGTGAAATCTATGTCATCAGGCCCGTAGCAGCACAATGAGTGGATTCAGGTACGATGATTCTAACTGAAATAAGTCACACAGAAAAAGAAACATCATAAGATATCAGTAATACACGGAATGTAAACTTGGCTACACAGGAACTGAATTACAGAACAGAACAGGGTCTCAAATTTAGAAAACCAACTTATGCTTGTTTAAGGGGAAAGGTGAGTTGGGGTGCTGCATAAAACCAGAGATTGAAATGAGCACAGATAAAGTTCCTTAAGCCAAATATGGAATAGACAAGAGCTACTCCTTGCTCAACGAAATGGACTCAACACCGCATATTAAACGCCTAAGAATGTACCTGACTCTTAAGTATCTTAAAACCTATGGATTGCTATGTCTCCGAAAGAGAATCAAGCATGTGTACAGGGACATAAACGCAGCAGTGATAGGATTGGAGAGGTTCGGTGAGCAAATGAAGACCCTTTGAAGTCATATTGCATGGTACCCATTCCACGGGTCTCAACTACCCAGGTTTAAGGTATTCTTCCTTCAGCTAAAACATGCATGTGGAACCTAGAGTATGATCAACCATGTGATCGGGAGACGTGTTCAAATATGTCTCAGTTTTCGTACCCTGGTACTCGGGTGCAACATTCCAGACGCTTTACTAACACTCTCCCGACTTGGAGAGTCAGTCCCTTTAACCTCCTGTTTGGCCCAGTTTGCAATTTCTGCGGAAGATGAACAGGAATAGCGAGAACCAATGAGAGACTAGCTGGAGGTGTCTGGACGGGCAAATTTAACTCTCATTTCCCACCAGGAAGAGGAAATAACCAAAGGCTCAGCGTGCCGTGCCGGAACCAGATTAGGGCCTGAAGCCATCCTGCGGTGTTGCGGCCAGCTCACAAGAAAACGAGTTGAAGAAAGGAGCTCAGGGGCACTGTAATTCACAAACCTGCAGAGTTATAAATGACAACTATCGTCCAAAAATATACTGAAGTAAGGCTGCCAAGAGGACTTGAAAGCGGGGCAGAATTGCAGGAAACCGATTTCAGGAGGTAGACTGGAATTGCATTGAAAGCATAGGAAAAGAGGCAGAACGTCCACAATGATGCACTTGGCCAAAAAGGGCGTATGCGTTTTTTCCTGAATATATTCAGGAAAAAACGCATACGCCCTTTTTGGCCAACCAAGCAAGCTTGCAAAGGAAATCTGCACTACAATGAAGTCTCACTTCCCCCCGGTCAAAAGGGCCATCTGAAAAAAGTGTAAAATCCAGAAAGGCAGGACAGGCCATGGAGAACTGGGAGCCTTGTTATGCTGATGGGCGGGATGTACATTGCCAACAGACACTCGGGAGAAGTGTATGGTGTTTCCTGAAACGTCTAAAAAACAAAGCAACAGAGCCTAGGGCACTTCCACTTATGGTCCTATAGCTTAGGGAAATTAAAATCAAAAAGATACAGCCACCCCAATGTTTGGGACGCCTCTGTTTACAAGAACCTCGTTTACCGTACAAGTTCAATATCACAGAAAGTGAAAAATGGATAAAGAACTTGTGGTACTTACGTACAATGCAGTATCACTCAGCAGTGAAATCTATGTCATCAGGCCCGTAGCAGCACAATGAGTGGATTCAGGTACGATGATTCTAACTGAAATAAGTCACACAGAAAAAGAAACATCATAAGATATCAGTAATACACGGAATGTAAACTTGGCTACACAGGAACTGAATTACAGAACAGAACAGGGTCTCAAATTTAGAAAACCAACTTATGCTTGTTTAAGGGGAAAGGTGAGTTGGGGTGCTGCATAAAACCAGAGATTGAAATGAGCACAGATAAAGTTCCTTAAGCCAAATATGGAATAGACAAGAGCTACTCCTTGCTCAACGAAATGGACTCAACACCGCATATTAAACGCCTCAGAATGTACCTGACTCTTAAGTATCTTAAAACCTATGGATTGCTATGTCTCCGAAAGAGAATCAAGAATGTGTACAGGGACATAAACGCAGCAGTGATAGGTTTGGAGAGGTTCGGTGAGCAAATGAAGACCCTTTGAAGTCATATTGCATGGTACCCATTCCACGGGTTTCAACTACCCAGGTTTAAGGTATTCTTCCTTCAGCTAAAACATGCATGTGGAACCTAGAGTATGATCAACCATGTGATCGGGAGACGTGTTCAAATATGTCTCAGTTTTCGTACCCTGGTACTCGGGTGCAACATTCCAGATGCTTTACTAACACTCTCCCGACTTGGAGAGTCAGTCCCTTTAACCTCCTGTTTGGCCCAGTTTGCAATTTCTGCGGAAGATGAACAGGAATAGCGAGAACCAATGAGAGACTAGCTGGAGGTGTCTGGACGGGCAAATTTAACTCTCATTTCCCACCAGGAAGAGGAAATAACCAAAGGCTCAGCGTGCCGTGCCGGAACCAGATTAGGGCCTGAAGCCATCCTGCGGTGTTGCGGCCAGCTCACAAGAAAACGAGTTGAAGAAAGGAGCTCAGGGGCACTGTAATTCACAAACCTGCAGAGTTATAAATGACAACTATCGTCCAAAAATATACTGAAGTAAGGCTGCCAAGAGGACTTGAAAGCGGGGCAGAATTGCAGGAAACCGATTTCAGGAGGTAGACTGGAATTGCATTGAAAGCATAGGAAAAGAGGCAGAACGTCCACAATGATGCACTTGGCCAAAAAGGGCGTATGCGTTTTTTCCTGAATATATTCAGGAAAAAACGCATACGCCCTTTTTGGCCAACCAAGCAAGCTTGCAAAGGAAATCTGCACTACAATGAAGTCTCACTTCCCCCCGGTCAAAAGGGCCATCTGAAAAAAGTGTAAAATCCAGAAAGGCAGGACAGGCCATGGAGAACTGGGAGCCTTGTTATGCTGATGGGCGGGATGTACATTGCCAACAGACACTCGGGAGAAGTGTATGGTGTTTCCTGAAACATCTAAAAAACAAAGCAACAGAGCCTAGGGCACTTCCACTTATGGTCCTATAGCTTAGGGAAATTAAAATCAAAAAGATACAGCCACCCCAATGTTTGGGACGCCTCTGTTTACAAGAACCTCGTTTACCGTACAAGTTCAATATCACAGAAAGTGAAAAATGGATAAAGAACTTGTGGTACTTACGTACAATGCAGTATCACTCAGCAGTGAAATCTATGTCATCAGGCCCGTAGCAGCACAATGAGTGGATTCAGGTACGATGATTCTAACTGAAATAAGTCACACAGAAAAAGAAACATCATAAGATATCAGTAATACACGGAATGTAAACTTGGCTACACAGGAACTGAATTACAGAACAGAACAGGGTCTCAAATTTAGAAAACCAACTTATGCTTGTTTAAGGGTAAAGGTGAGTTGGGGTGCTGCATAAAACCAGAGATTGAAATGAGCACAGATAAAGTTCCTTAAGCCAAATATGGAATAGACAAGAGCTACTCCTTGCTCAACGAAATGGACTCAACACCGCATATTAAACGCCTAAGAATGTACCTGACTCTTAAGTATCTTAAAACCTATGGATTGCTATGTCTCCGAAAGAGAATCAAGCATGTGTACAGGGACATAAATGCAGCAGTGATAGGATTGGAGAGGTTCGGTGAGCAAATGAAGACCCTTTGAAGTCATATTGCATGGTACCCATTCCACGGGTCTCAACTACCCAGGTTTAAGGTATTCTTCCTTCAGCTAAAACATGCATGTGGAACCTAGAGTATGATCAACCATGTGATCGGGAGACGTGTTCAAATATGTCTCAGTTTTCGTACCCTGGTACTCGGGTGCAACATTCCAGACGCTTTACTAACACTCTCCCGACTTGGAGAGTCAGTCCCTTTAACCTCCTGTTTGGCCCAGTTTGCAATTTCTGCGGAAGATGAACAGGAATAGCGAGAACCAATGAGAGACTAGCTGGAGGTGTCTGGACGGGCAAATTTAACTCTCATTTCCCACCAGGAAGAGGAAATAACCAAAGGCTCAGCGTGCCGTGCCGGAACCAGATTAGGGCCTGAAGCCATCCTGCGGTGTTGCGGCCAGCTCACAAGAAAACGAGTTGAAGAAAGGAGCTCAGGGGCACTGTAATTCACAAACCTGCAGAGTTATAAATGACAACTATCGTCCAAAAATATACTGAAGTAAGGCTGCCAAGAGGACTTGAAAGCGGGGCAGAATTGCAGGAAACCGATTTCAGGAGGTAGACTGGAATTGCATTGAAAGCATAGGAAAAGAGGCAGAACGTCCACAATGATGCACTTGGCCAAAAAGGGCGTATGCGTTTTTTCCTGAATATATTCAGGAAAAAACGCATACGCCCTTTTTGGCCAACCAAGCAAGCTTGCAAAGGAAATCTGCACTACAATGAAGTCTCACTTCCCCCCGGTCAAAAGGGCCATCTGAAAAAAGTGTAAAATCCAGAAAGGCAGGACAGGCCATGGAGAACTGGGAGCCTTGTTATGCTGATGGGCGGGATGTAAATTGCCAACAGACACTCGGGAGAAGTGTATGGTGTTTCCTGAAACGTCTAAAAAACAAAGCAACAGAGCCTAGGGCACTTCCACTTATGGTCCTATAGCTTAGGGAAATTAAAATCAAAAAGATACAGCCACCCCAATGTTTGGGACGCCTCTGTTTACAAGAACCTCGTTTACCGTACAAGTTCAATATCACAGAAAGTGAAAAATGGATAAAGAACTTGTGGTACTTACGTACAATGCAGTATCACTCAGCAGTGAAATCTATGTCATCAGGCCCGTAGCAGCACAATGAGTGGATTCAGGTACGATGATTCTAACTGAAATAAGTCACACAGAAAAAGAAACATCATAAGATATCAGTAATACACGGAATGTAAACTTGGCTACACAGGAACTGAATTACAGAACAGAACAGGGTCTCAAATTTAGAAAACCAACTTATGCTTGTTTAAGGGTAAAGGTGAGTTGGGGTGCTGCATAAAACCAGAGATTGAAATGAGCACAGATAAAGTTCCTTAAGCCAAATATGGAATAGACAAGAGCTACTCCTTGCTCAACGAAATGGACTCAACACCCCATATTAAACGCCTAAGAATGTACCTGACTCTTAAGTATCTTAAAACCTATGGATTGCTATGTCTCCGAAAGAGAATCAAGCATGTGTACAGGGACATAAACGCAGCAGTGATAGGATTGGAGAGGTTCGGTGAGCAAATGAAGACCCTTTGAAGTCATATTGCATGGTACCCATTCCACGGGTTTCAACTACCCAGGTTTAAGGTATTCTTCCTTCAGCTAAAACATGCATGTGGAACCTAGAGTATGATCAACCATGTGATCGGGAGACGTGTTCAAATATGTCTCAGTTTTCGTACCCTGGTACTCGGGTGCAACATTCCAGATGCTTTACTAACACTCTCCCGACTTGGAGAGTCAGTCCCTTTAACCTCCTGTTTGGCCCAGTTTGCAATTTCTGCGGAAGATGAACAGGAATAGCGAGAACCAATGAGAGACTAGCTGGAGGTGTCTGGACGGGCAAATTTAACTCTCATTTCCCACCAGGAAGAGGAAATAACCAAAGGCTCAGCGTGCCGTGCCGGAACCAGATTAGGGCCTGAAGCCATCCTGCGGTGTTGCGGCCAGCTCACAAGAAAACGAGTTGAAGAAAGGAGCTCAGGGGCACTGTAATTCACAAACCTGCAGAGTTATAAATGACAACTATCGTCCAAAAATATACTGAAGTAAGGCTGCCAAGAGGACTTGAAAGCGGGGCAGAATTGCAGGAAACCGATTTCAGGAGGTAGACTGGAATTGCATTGAAAGCATAGGAAAAGAGGCAGAACGTCCACAATGATGCACTTGGCCAAAAAGGGCGTATGCGTTTTTTCCTGAATATATTCAGGAAAAAACGCATACGCCCTTTTTGGCCAACCAAGCAAGCTTGCAAAGGAAATCTGCACTACAATGAAGTCTCACTTCCCCCCGGTCAAAAGGGCCATCTGAAAAAAGTGTAAAATCCAGAAAGGCAGGACAGGCCATGGAGAACTGGGAGCCTTGTTATGCTGATGGGCGGGATGTAAATTGCCAACAGACACTCGGGAGAAGTGTATGGTGTTTCCTGAAACATCTAAAAAACAAAGCAACAGAGCCTAGGGCACTTCCACTTATGGTCCTATAGCTTAGGGAAATTAAAATCCAAAAGATACAGCCACCCCAATGTTTGGGACGCCTCTGTTTACAAGAACCTCGTTTACCGTACAAGTTCAATATCACAGAAAGTGAAAAATGGATAAAGAACTTGTGGTACTTACGTACAATGCAGTATCACTCAGCAGTGAAATCTATGTCATCAGGCCCGTAGCAGCACAATGAGTGGATTCAGGTACGATGATTCTAACTGAAATAAGTCACACAGAAAAAGAAACATCATAAGATATCAGTAATACACGGAATGTAAACTTGGCTACACAGGAACTGAATTACAGAACAGAACAGGGTCTCAAATTTAGAAAACCAACTTATGCTTGTTTAAGGGGAAAGGTGAGTTGGGGTGCTGCATAAAACCAGAGATTGAAATGAGCACAGATAAAGTTCCTTAAGCCAAATATGGAATAGACAAGAGCTACTCCTTGCTCAACGAAATGGACTCAACACCGCATATTAAACGCCTCAGAATGTACCTGACTCTTAAGTATCTTAAAACCTATGGATTGCTATGTCTCCGAAAGAGAATCAAGAATGTGTACAGGGACATAAACGCAGCAGTGATAGGATTGGAGAGGTTCGGTGAGCAAATGAAGACCCTTTGAAGTCATATTGCATGGTACCCATTCCACGGGTTTCAACTACCCAGGTTTAAGGTATTCTTCCTTCAGCTAAAACATGCATGTGGAACCTAGAGTATGATCAACCATGTGATCGGGAGACGTGTTCAAATATGTCTCAGTTTTCGTACCCTGGTACTCGGGTGCAACATTCCAGATGCTTTACTAACACTCTCCCGACTTGGAGAGTCAGTCCCTTTAACCTCCTGTTTGGCCCAGTTTGCAATTTCTGCGGAAGATGAACAGGAATAGCGAGAACCAATGAGAGACTAGCTGGAGGTGTCTGGACGGGCAAATTTAACTCTCATTTCCCACCAGGAAGAGGAAATAACCAAAGGCTCAGCGTGCCGTGCCGGAACCAGATTAGGGCCTGAAGCCATCCTGCGGTGTTGCGGCCAGCTCACAAGAAAACGAGTTGAAGAAAGGAGCTCAGGGGCACTGTAATTCACAAACCTGCAGAGTTATAAATGACAACTATCGTCCAAAAATATACTGAAGTAAGGCTGCCAAGAGGACTTGAAAGCGGGGCAGAATTGCAGGAAACCGATTTCAGGAGGTAGACTGGAATTGCATTGAAAGCATAGGAAAAGAGGCAGAACGTCCACAATGATGCACTTGGCCAAAAAGGGCGTATGCGTTTTTTCCTGAATATATTCAGGAAAAAACGCATACGCCCTTTTTGGCCAACCAAGCAAGCTTGCAAAGGAAATCTGCACTACAATGAAGTCTCACTTCCCCCCGGTCAAAAGGGCCATCTGAAAAAAGTGTAAAATCCAGAAAGGCAGGACAGGCCATGGAGAACTGGGAGCCTTGTTATGCTGATGGGCGGGATGTAAATTGCCAACAGACACTCCGGAGAAGTGTATGGTGTTTCCTGAAACATCTAAAAAACAAAGCAACAGAGCCTAGGGCACTTCCACTTATGGTCCTATAGCTTAGGGAAATTAAAATCAAAAAGATACAGCCACCCCAATGTTTGGGACGCCTCTGTTTACAAGAACCTCATTTACCGTACAAGTTCAATATCACAGAAAGTGAAAAATGGATAAAGAACTTGTGGTACTTACGTACAATGCAGTATCACTCAGCAGTGAAATCTATGTCATCAGGCCCGTAGCAGCACAATGAGTGGATTCAGGTACGATGATTCTAACTGAAATAAGTCACACAGAAAAAGAAACATCATAAGATATCAGTAATACACGGAATGTAAACTTGGCTACACAGGAACTGAATTACAGAACAGAACAGGGTCTCAAATTTAGAAAACCAACTTATGCTTGTTTAAGGGGAAAGGTGAGTTGGGGTGCTGCATAAAACCAGAGATTGAAATGAGCACAGATAAAGTTCCTTAAGCCAAATATGGAATAGACAAGAGCTACTCCTTGCTCAACGAAATGGACTCAACACCCCATATTAAACGCCTAAGAATGTACCTGACTCTTAAGTATCTTAAAACCTATGGATTGCTATGTCTCCGAAAGAGAATCAAGCATGTGTACAGGGACATAAACGCAGCAGTGATAGGATTGGAGAGGTTCGGTGAGCAAATGAAGACCCTTTGAAGTCATATTGCATGGTACCCATTCCACGGGTTTCAACTACCCAGGTTTAAGGTATTCTTCCTTCAGCTAAAACATGCATGTGGAACCTAGA
The DNA here is from genome assembly GCF_963455315.2 of Globicephala melas. Lineage (NCBI taxonomy): Eukaryota > Metazoa > Chordata > Mammalia > Artiodactyla > Delphinidae > Globicephala > Globicephala melas. Next base: position 80,280 of record NW_027207281.1, on the reverse strand, counting down.
GTATGATCAACCATGTGATCGGGAGACGTGTTCAAATATGTCTCAGTTTTCGTACCCTGGTACTCGGGTGCAACATTCCAGACGCTTTACTAACACTCTCCCGACTTGGAGAGTCAGTCCCTTTAACCTCCTGTTTGGCCCAGTTTGCAATTTCTGCGGAAGATGAACAGGAATAGCGAGAACCAATGAGAGACTAGCTGGAGGTGTCTGGACGGGCAAATTTAACTCTCATTTCCCACCAGGAAGAGGAAATAACCAAAGGCTCAGCGTGCCGTGCCGGAACCAGATTAGGGCCTGAAGCCATCCTGCGGTGTTGCGGCCAGCTCACAAGAAAACGAGTTGAAGAAAGGAGCTCAGGGGCACTGTAATTCACAAACCTGCAGAGTTATAAATGACAACTATCGTCCAAAAATATACTGAAGTAAGGCTGCCAAGAGGACTTGAAAGCGGGGTAGAATTGCAGGAAACCGATTTCAGGAGGTAGACTGGAATTGCATTGAAAGCATAGGAAAAGAGGCAGAACGTCCACAATGATGCACTTGGCCAAAAAGGGCGTATGCGTTTTTTCCTGAATATATTCAGGAAAAAACGCATACGCCCTTTTTGGCCAACCAAGCAAGCTTGCAAAGGAAATCTGCACTACAATGAAGTCTCACTTCCCCCCGGTCAAAAGGGCCATCTGAAAAAAGTGTAAAATCCAGAAAGGCAGGACAGGCCATGGAGAACTGGGAGCCTTGTTATGCTGATGGGCGGGATGTAAATTGCCAACAGACACTCGGGAGAAGTGTATGGTGTTTCCTGAAACATCTAAAAAACAAAGCAACAGAGCCTAGGGCACTTCCACTTATGGTCCTATAGCTTAGGGAAATTAAAATCAAAAAGATACAGCCACCCCAATGTTTGGGACGCCTCTGTTTACAAGAACCTCGTTTACCGTACAAGTTCAATATCACAGAAAGTGAAAAATGGATAAAGAACTTGTGGTACTTACGTACAATGCAGTATCACTCAGCAGTGAAATCTATGTCATCAGGCCCGTAGCAGCACAATGAGTGGATTCAGGTACGATGATTCTAACTGAAATAAGTCACACAGAAAAAGAAACATCATAAGATATCAGTAATACACGGAATGTAAACTTGGCTACACAGGAACTGAATTACAGAACAGAACAGGGTCTCAAATTTAGAAAACCAACTTATCCTTGTTTAAGGGGAAAGGTGAGTTGGGGTGCTGCATAAAACCAGAGATTGAAATGAGCACAGATAAAGTTCCTTAAGCCAAATATGGAATAGACAAGAGCTACTCCTTGCTCAACGAAATGGACTCAACACCCCATATTAAACGCCTAAGAATGTACCTGACTCTTAAGTATCTTAAAACCTATGGATTGCTATGTCTCCGAAAGAGAATCAAGCATGTGTACAGGGACATAAACGCAGCAGTGATAGGATTGGAGAGGTTCGGTGAGCAAATGAAGACCCTTTGAAGTCATATTGCATGGTACCCATTCCACGGGTTTCAACTACCCAGGTTTAAGGTATTCTTCCTTCAGCTAAAACATGCATGTGGAACCTAGAGTATGATCAACCATGTGATCGGGAGACGTGTTCAAATATGTCTCAGTTTTCGTACCCTGGTACTCGGGTGCAACATTCCAGACGCTTTACTAACACTCTCCCGACTTGGAGAGTCAGTCCCTTTAACCTCCTGTTTGGCCCAGTTTGCAATTTCTGCGGAAGATGAACAGGAATAGCGAGAACCAATGAGAGACTAGCTGGAGGTGTCTGGACGGGCAAATTTAACTCTCATTTCCCACCAGGAAGAGGAAATAACCAAAGGCTCAGCGTGCCGTGCCGGAACCAGATTAGGGCCTGAAGCCATCCTGCGGTGTTGCGGCCAGCTCACAAGAAAACGAGTTGAAGAAAGGAGCTCAGGGGCACTGTAATTCACAAACCTGCAGAGTTATAAATGACAACTATCGTCCAAAAATATACTGAAGTAAGGCTGCCAAGAGGACTTGAAAGCGGGGCAGAATTGCAGGAAACCGATTTCAGGAGGTAGACTGGAATTGCATTGAAAGCATAGGAAAAGAGGCAGAACGTCCACAATGATGCACTTGGCCAAAAAGGGCGTATGCGTTTTTTCCTGAATATATTCAGGAAAAAACGCATACGCCCTTTTTGGCCAACCAAGCAAGCTTGCAAAGGAAATCTGCACTACAATGAAGTCTCACTTCCCCCCGGTCAAAAGGGCCATCTGAAAAAAGTGTAAAATCCAGAAAGGCAGGACAGGCCATGGAGAACTGGGAGCCTTGTTATGCTGATGGGCGGGATGTAAATTGCCAACAGACACTTATGAGAAGTGTATGGTGTTTCCTGAAACATCTAAAAAACAAAGCAACAGAGCCTAGGGCACTTCCACTTATGGTCCTATAGCTTAGGGAAATTAAAATCAAAAAGATACAGCCACCCCAATGTTTGGGACGCCTCTGTTTACAAGAACCTCGTTTACCGTACAAGTTCAATATCACAGAAAGTGAAAAATGGATAAAGAACTTGTGGTACTTACGTACAATGCAGTATCACTCAGCAGTGAAATCTATGTCATCAGGCCCGTAGCAGCACAATGAGTGGATTCAGGTACGATGATTCTAACTGAAATAAGTCACACAGAAAAAGAAACATCATAAGATATCAGTAATACACGGAATGTAAACTTGGCTACACAGGAACTGAATTACAGAACAGAACAGGGTCTCAAATTTAGAAAACCAACTTATGCTTGTTTAAGGGTAAAGGTGAGTTGGGGTGCTGCATAAAACCAGAGATTGAAATGAGCACAGATAAAGTTCCTTAAGCCAAATATGGAATAGACAAGAGCTACTCCTTGCTCAACGAAATGGACTCAACACCCCATATTAAACGCCTAAGAATGTACCTGACTCTTAAGTATCTTAAAACCTATGGATTGCTATGTCTCCGAAAGAGAATCAAGCATGTGTACAGGGACATAAACAAAGCAGTGATAGGATTGGAGGGGTTCGGTGAGCAAATGAAGACCCTTTGAAGTCATATTGCATGGTACCCATTCCACGGGTTTCAACTACCCAGGTTTAAGGTATTCTTCCTTCAGCTAAAACATGCATGTGGAACCTAGAGTATGATCAACCATGTGATCGGGAGACGTGTTCAAATATGTCTCAGTTTTCGTACCCTGGTACTCGGGTGCAACATTCCAGATGCTTTACTAACACTCTCCCGACTTGGAGAGTCAGTCCCTTTAACCTCCTGTTTGGCCCAGTTTGCAATTTCTGCGGAAGATGAACAGGAATAGCGAGAACCAATGAGAGACTAGCTGGAGGTGTCTGGACGGGCAAATTTAACTCTCATTTCCCACCAGGAAGAGGAAATAACCAAAGGCTCAGCGTGCCGTGCCGGAACCAGATTAGGGCCTGAAGCCATCCTGCGGTGTTGCGGCCAGCTCACAAGAAAACGAGTTGAAGAAAGGAGCTCAGGGGCACTGTAATTCACAAACCTGCAGAGTTATAAATGACAACTATCGTCCAAAAATATACTGAAGTAAGGCTGCCAAGAGGACTTGAAAGCGGGGCAGAATTGCAGGAAACCGATTTCAGGAGGTAGACTGGAATTGCATTGAAAGCATAGGAAAAGAGGCAGAACGTCCACAATGATGCACTTGGCCAAAAAGGGCGTATGCGTTTTTTCCTGAATATATTCAGGAAAAAACGCATACGCCCTTTTTGGCCAACCAAGCAAGCTTGCAAAGGAAATCTGCACTACAATGAAGTCTCACTTCCCCCCGGTCAAAAGGGCCATCTGAAAAAAGTGTAAAATCCAGAAAGGCAGGACAGGCCATGGAGAACTGGGAGCCTTGTTATGCTGATGGGCGGGATGTAAATTGCCAACAGACACTCGGGAGAAGTGTATGGTGTTTCCTGAAACATCTAAAAAACAAAGCAACAGAGCCTAGGGCACTTCCACTTATGGTCCTATAGCTTAGGGAAATTAAAATCCAAAAGATACAGCCACCCCAATGTTTGGGACGCCTCTGTTTACAAGAACCTCGTTTACCGTACAAGTTCAATATCACAGAAAGTGAAAAATGGATAAAGAACTTGTGGTACTTACGTACAATGCAGTATCACTCAGCAGTGAAATCTATGTCATCAGGCCCGTAGCAGCACAATGAGTGGATTCAGGTACGATGATTCTAACTGAAATAAGTCACACAGAAAAAGAAACATCATAAGATATCAGTAATACACGGAATGTAAACTTGGCTACACAGGAACTGAATTACAGAACAGAACAGGGTCTCAAATTTAGAAAACCAACTTATGCTTGTTTAAGGTGAAAGGTGAGTTGGGGTGCTGCATAAAACCAGAGATTGAAATGAGCACAGATAAAGTTCCTTAAGCCAAATATGGAATAGACAAGAGCTACTCCTTGCTCAACGAAATGGACTCAACACCGCATATTAAACGCCTCAGAATGTACCTGACTCTTAAGTATCTTAAAACCTATGGATTGCTATGTCTCTGAAAGAGAATCAAGCATGTGTACAGGGACATAAACGCAGCAGTGATAGGATTGGAGAGGTTCGGTGAGCAAATGAAGACCCTTTGAAGTCATATTGCATGGTACCCATTCCACGGGTTTCAACTACCCAGGTTTAAGGTATTCTTCCTTCAGCTAAAACATGCATGTGGAACCTAGAGTATGATCAACCATGTGATCGGGAGATGTGTTCAAATATGTCTCAGTTTTCGTACCCTGGTACTCGGGTGCAACATTCCAGATGCTTTACTAACACTCTCCCGACTTGGAGAGTCAGTCCCTTTAACCTCCTGTTTGGCCCAGTTTGCAATTTCTGCGGAAGATGAACAGGAATAGCGAGAACCAATGAGAGACTAGCTGGAGGTGTCTGGACGGGCAAATTTAACTCTCATTTCCCACCAGGAAGAGGAAATAACCAAAGGCTCAGCGTGCCGTGCCGGAACCAGATTAGGGCCTGAAGCCATCCTGCGGTGTTGCGGCCAGCTCACAAGAAAACGAGTTGAAGAAAGGAGCTCAGGGGCACTGTAATTCACAAACCTGCAGAGTTATAAATGACAACTATCGTCCAAAAATATACTGAAGTAAGGCTGCCAAGAGGACTTGAAAGCGGGGCAGAATTGCAGGAAACCGATTTCAGGAGGTAGACTGGAATTGCATTGAAAGCATAGGAAAAGAGGCAGAACGTCCACAATGATGCACTTGGCCAAAAAGGGCGTATGCGTTTTTTCCTGAATATATTCAGGAAAAAACGCATACGCCCTTTTTGGCCAACCAAGCAAGCTTGCAAAGGAAATCTGCACTACAATGAAGTCTCACTTCCCCCCGGTCAAAAGGGCCATCTGAAAAAAGTGTAAAATCCAGAAAGGCAGGACAGGCCATGGAGAACTGGGAGCCTTGTTATGCTGATGGGCGGGATGTAAATTGCCAACAGACACTCGGGAGAAGTGTATGGTGTTTCCTGAAACATCTAAAAAACAAAGCAACAGAGCCTAGGGCACTTCCACTTATGGTCCTATAGCTTAGGGAAATTAAAATCCAAAAGATACAGCCACCCCAATGTTTGGGACGCCTCTGTTTACAAGAACCTCATTTACCGTACAAGTTCAATATCACAGAAAGTGAAAAATGGATAAAGAACTTGTGGTACTTACGTACAATGCAGTATCACTCAGCAGTGAAATCTATGTCATCAGGCCCGTAGCAGCACAATGAGTGGATTCAGGTACGATGATTCTAACTGAAATAAGTCACACAGAAAAAGAAACATCATAAGATATCAGTAATACACGGAATGTAAACTTGGCTACACAGGAACTGAATTACAGAACAGAACAGGGTCTCAAATTTAGAAAACCAACTTATGCTTGTTTAAGGGGAAAGGTGAGTTGGGGTGCTGCATAAAACCAGAGATTGAAATGAGCACAGATAAAGTTCCTTAAGCCAAATATGGAATAGACAAGAGCTACTCCTTGCTCAACGAAATGGACTCAACACCCCATATTAAACGCCTAAGAATGTACCTGACTCTTAAGTATCTTAAAACCTATGGATTGCTATGTCTCCGAAAGAGAATCAAGCATGTGTACAGGGACATAAACGCAGCAGTGATAGGATTGGAGAGGTTCGGTGAGCAAATGAAGACCCTTTGAAGTCATATTGCATGGTACCCATTCCACGGGTTTCAACTACCCAGGTTTAAGGTATTCTTCCTTCAGCTAAAACATGCATGTGGAACCTAGAGTATGATCAACCATGTGATCGGGAGACGTGTTCAAATATGTCTCAGTTTTCGTACCCTGGTACTCGGGTGCAACATTCCAGACGCTTTACTAACACTCTCCCGACTTGGAGAGTCAGTCCCTTTAACCTCCTGTTTGGCCCAGTTTGCAATTTCTGCGGAAGATGAACAGGAATAGCGAGAACCAATGAGAGACTAGCTGGAGGTGTCTGGACGGGCAAATTTAACTCTCATTTCCCACCAGGAAGAGGAAATAACCAAAGGCTCAGCGTGCCGTGCCGGAACCAGATTAGGGCCTGAAGCCATCCTGCGGTGTTGCGGCCAGCTCACAAGAAAACGAGTTGAAGAAAGGAGCTCAGGGGCACTGTAATTCACAAACCTGCAGAGTTATAAATGACAACTATCGTCCAAAAATATACTGAAGTAAGGCTGCCAAGAGGACTTGAAAGCGGGGCAGAATTGCAGGAAACCGATTTCAGGAGGTAGACTGGAATTGCATTGAAAGCATAGGAAAAGAGGCAGAACGTCCACAATGATGCACTTGGCCAAAAAGGGCGTATGCGTTTTTTCCTGAATATATTCAGGAAAAAACGCATACGCCCTTTTTGGCCAACCAAGCAAGCTTGCAAAGGAAATCTGCACTACAATGAAGTCTCACTTCCCCCCGGTCAAAAGGGCCATCTGAAAAAAGTGTAAAATCCAGAAAGGCAGGACAGGCCATGGAGAACTGGGAGCCTTGTTATGCTGATGGGCGGGATGTAAATTGCCAACAGACACTTATGAGAAGTGTATGGTGTTTCCTGAAACATCTAAAAAACAAAGCAACAGAGCCTAGGGCACTTCCACTTATGGTCCTATAGCTTAGGGAAATTAAAATCAAAAAGATACAGCCACCCCAATGTTTGGGACGCCTCTGTTTACAAGAACCTCGTTTACCGTACAAGTTCAATATCACAGAAAGTGAAAAATGGATAAAGAACTTGTGGTACTTACGTACAATGCAGTATCACTCAGCAGTGAAATCTATGTCATCAGGCCCGTAGCAGCACAATGAGTGGATTCAGGTACGATGATTCTAACTGAAATAAGTCACACAGAAAAAGAAACATCATAAGATATCAGTAATACACGGAATGTAAACTTGGCTACACAGGAACTGAATTACAGAACAGAACAGGGTCTCAAATTTAGAAAACCAACTTATGCTTGTTTAAGGGTAAAGGTGAGTTGGGGTGCTGCATAAAACCAGAGATTGAAATGAGCACAGATAAAGTTCCTTAAGCCAAATATGGAATAGACAAGAGCTACTCCTTGCTCAACGAAATGGACTCAACACCGCATATTAAACGCCTAAGAATGTACCTGACTCTTAAGTATCTTAAAACCTATGGATTGCTATGTCTCCGAAAGAGAATCAAGCATGTGTACAGGGACATAAACGCAGCAGTGATAGGATTGGAGAGGTTCGGTGAGCAAATGAAGACCCTTTGAAGTCATATTGCATGGTACCCATTCCACGGGTTTCAACTACCCAGGTTTAAGGTATTCTTCCTTCAGCTAAAACATGCATGTGGAACCTAGAGTATGATCAACCATGTGATCGGGAGACGTGTTCAAATATGTCTCAGTTTTCGTACCCTGGTACTCGGGTGCAACATTCCAGACGCTTTACTAACACTCTCCCGACTTGGAGAGTCAGTCCCTTTAACCTCCTGTTTGGCCCAGTTTGCCATTTCTGCGGAAGATGAACAGGAATAGCGAGAACCAATGAGAGACTAGCTGGAGGTGTCTGGACGGGCAAATTTAACTCTCATTTCCCACCAGGAAGAGGAAATAACCAAAGGCTCAGCGTGCCGTGCCGGAACCAGATTAGGGCCTGAAGCCATCCTGCGGTGTTGCGGCCAGCTCACAAGAAAACGAGTTGAAGAAAGGAGCTCAGGGGCACTGTAATTCACAAACCTGCAGAGTTATAAATGACAACTATCGTCCAAAAATATACTGAAGTAAGGCTGCCAAGAGGACTTGAAAGCGGGGCAGAATTGCAGGAAACCGATTTCAGGAGGTAGACTGGAATTGCATTGAAAGCATAGGAAAAGAGGCAGAACGTCCACAATGATGCACTTGGCCAAAAAGGGCGTATGCGTTTTTTCCTGAATATATTCAGGAAAAAACGCATACGCCCTTTTTGGCCAACCAAGCAAGCTTGCAAAGGAAATCTGCACTACAATGAAGTCTCACTTCCCCCCCGGTCAAAAGGGCCATCTGAAAAAAGTGTAAAATCCAGAAAGGCAGGACAGGCCATGGAGAACTGGGAGCCTTGTTATGCTGATGGGCGGGATGTAAATTGCCAACAGACACTTATGAGAAGTATATGGTGTTTCCTGAAACATCTAAAAAACAAAGCAACAGAGCCTAGGGCACTTCCACTTATGGTCCTATAGCTTAGGGAAATTAAAATCAAAAAGATACAGCCACCCCAATGTTTGGGACGCCTCTGTTTACAAGAACCTCGTTTACCGTACAAGTTCAATATCACAGAAAGTGAAAAATGGATAAAGAACTTGTGGTACTTACGTACAATGCAGTATCACTCAGCAGTGAAATCTATGTCATCAGGCCCGTAGCAGCACAATGAGTGGATTCAGGTACGATGATTCTAACTGAAATAAGTCACACAGAAAAAGAAACATCATAAGATATCAGTAATACACGGAATGTAAACTTGGCTACACAGGAACTGAATTACAGAACAGAACAGGGTCTCAAATTTAGAAAACCAACTTATGCTTGTTTAAGGGGAAAGGTGAGTTGGGGTGCTGCATAAAACCAGAGATTGAAATGAGCACAGATAAAGTTCCTTAAGCCAAATATGGAATAGACAAGAGCTACTCCTTGCTCAACGAAATGGACTCAACACCCCATATTAAACGCCTAAGAATGTACCTGACTCTTAAGTATCTTAAAACCTATGGATTGCTATGTCTCCGAAAGAGAATCAAGCATGTGTACAGGGACATAAACGCAGCAGTGATAGGATTGGAGAGGTTCGGTGAGCAAATGAAGACCCTTTGAAGTCATATTGCATGGTACCCATTCCACGGGTTTCAACTACCCAGGTTTAAGGTATTCTTCCTTCAGCTAAAACATGCATGTGGAACCTAGAGTATGATCAACCATGTGATCGGGAGACGTGTTCAAATATGTCTCAGTTTTCGTACCCTGGTACTCGGGTGCAACATTCCAGACGCTTTACTAACACTCTCCCGACTTGGAGAGTCAGTCCCTTTAACCTCCTGTTTGGCCCAGTTTGCAATTTCTGCGGAAGATGAACAGGAATAGCGAGAACCAATGAGAGACTAGCTGGAGGTGTCTGGACGGGCAAATTTAACTCTCATTTCGCACCAGGAAGAGGAAATAACCAAAGGCTCAGCGTGCCGTGCCGGAACCAGATTAGGGCCTGAAGCCATCCTGCGGTGTTGCGGCCAGCTCACAAGAAAACGAGTTGAAGAAAGGAGCTCAGGGGCACTGTAATTCACAAACCTGCAGAGTTATAAATGACAACTATCGTCCAAAAATATACTGAAGTAAGGCTGCCAAGAGGACTTGAAAGCGGGGTAGAATTGCAGGAAACCGATTTCAGGAGGTAGACTGGAATTGCATTGAAAGCATAGGAAAAGAGGCAGAACGTCCACAATGATGCACTTGGCCAAAAAGGGCGTATGCGTTTTTTCCTGAATATATTCAGGAAAAAACGCATACGCCCTTTTTGGCCAACCAAGCAAGCTTGCAAAGGAAATCTGCACTACAATGAAGTCTCACTTCCCCCCGGTCAAAAGGGCCATCTGAAAAAAGTGTAAAATCCAGAAAGGCAGGACAGGCCATGGAGAACTGGGAGCCTTGTTATGCTGATGGGCGGGATGTAAATTGCCAACAGACACTCGGGAGAAGTGTATGGTGTTTCCTGAAACATCTAAAAAACAAAGCAACAGAGCCTAGGGCACTTCCACTTATGGTCCTATAGCTTAGGGAAATTAAAATCAAAAAGATACAGCCACCCCAATGTTTGGGACGCCTCTGTTTACAAGAACCTCGTTTACCGTACAAGTTCAATATCACAGAAAGTGAAAAATGGATAAAGAACTTGTGGTACTTACGTACAATGCAGTATCACTCAGCAGTGAAATCTATGTCATCAGGCCCGTAGCAGCACAATGAGTGGATTCAGGTACGATGATTCTAACTGAAATAAGTCACACAGAAAAAGAAACATCATAAGATATCAGTAATACACGGAATGTAAACTTGGCTACACAGGAACTGAATTACAGAACAGAACAGGGTCTCAAATTTAGAAAACCAACTTATGCTTGTTTAAGGGGAAAGGTGAGTTGGGGTGCTGCATAAAACCAGAGATTGAAATGAGCACAGATAAAGTTCCTTAAGCCAAATATGGAATAGACAAGAGCTACTCCTTGCTCAACGAAATGGACTCAACACCCCATATTAAACGCCTAAGAATGTACCTGACTCTTAAGTATCTTAAAACCTATGGATTGCTATGTCTCCGAAAGAGAATCAAGCATGTGTACAGGGACATAAACGCAGCAGTGATAGGATTGGAGAGGTTCGGTGAGCAAATGAAGACCCTTTGAAGTCATATTGCATGGTACCCATTCCACGGGTTTCAACTACCCAGGTTTAAGGTATTCTTCCTTCAGCTAAAACATGCATGTGGAACCTAGAGTATGATCAACCATGTGATCGGGAGACGTGTTCAAATATGTCTCAGTTTTCGTACCCTGGTACTCGGGTGCAACATTCCAGACGCTTTACTAACACTCTCCCGACTTGGAGAGTCAGTCCCTTTAACCTCCTGTTTGGCCCAGTTTGCAATTTCTGCGGAAGATGAACAGGAATAGCGAGAACCAATGAGAGACTAGCTGGAGGTGTCTGGACGGGCAAATTTAACTCTCATTTCCCACCAGGAAGAGGAAATAACCAAAGGCTCAGCGTGCCGTGCCGGAACCAGATTAGGGCCTGAAGCCATCCTGCGGTGTTGCGGCCAGCTCACAAGAAAACGAGTTGAAGAAAGGAGCTCAGGGGCACTGTAATTCACAAACCTGCAGAGTTATAAATGACAACTATCGTCCAAAAATATACTGAAGTAAGGCTGCCAAGAGGACTTGAAAGCGGGGCAGAATTGCAGGAAACCGATTTCAGGAGGTAGACTGGAATTGCATTGAAAGCATAGGAAAAGAGGCAGAACGTCCACAATGATGCACTTGGCCAAAAAGGGCGTATGCGTTTTTTCCTGAATATATTCAGGAAAAAACGCATACGCCCTTTTTGGCCAACCAAGCAAGCTTGCAAAGGAAATCTGCACTACAATGAAGTCTCACTTCCCCCCGGTCAAAAGGGCCATCTGAAAAAAGTGTAAAATCCAGAAAGGCAGGACAGGCCATGGAGAACTGGGAGCCTTGTTATACTGATGGGCGGGATGTACATTGCCAACAGACACTCGGGAGAAGTGTATGGTGTTTCCTGAAACATCTAAAAAACAAAGCAACAGAGCCTAGGGCACTTCCACTTATGGTCCTATAGCTTAGGGAAATTAAAATCAAAAAGATACAGCCACCCCAATGTTTGGGACGCCTCTGTTTACAAGAACCTCGTTTACCGTACAAGTTCAATATCACAGAAAGTGAAAAATGGATAAAGAACTTGTGGTACTTACGTACAATGCAGTATCACTCAGCAGTGAAATCTATGTCATCAGGCCCGTAGCAGCACAATGAGTGGATTCAGGTACGATGATTCTAACTGAAATAAGTCACACAGAAAAAGAAACATCATAAGATATCAGTAATACACGGAATGTAAACTTGGCTACACAGGAACTGAATTACAGAACAGAACAGGGTCTCAAATTTAGAAAACCAACTTATGCTTGTTTAAGGGTAAAGGTGAGTTGGGGTGCTGCATAAAACCAGAGATTGAAATGAGCACAGATAAAGTTCCTTAAGCCAAATATGGAATAGACAAGAGCTACTCCTTGCTCAACGAAATGGACTCAACACCGCATATTAAACGCCTAAGAATGTACCTGACTCTTAAGTATCTTAAAACCTATGGATTGCTATGTCTCCGAAAGAGAATCAAGCATGTGTACAGGGACATAAACGCAGCAGTGATAGGATTGGAGAGGTTCGGTGAGCAAATGAAGACCCTTTGAAGTCATATTGCATGGTACCCATTCCACGGGTTTCAACTACCCAGGTTTAAGGTATTCTTCCTTCAGCTAAAACATGCATGTGGAACCTAGAGTATGATCAACCATGTGATCGGGAGACGTGTTCAAATATGTCTCAGTTTTCGTACCCTGGTACTCGGGTGCAACATTCCAGATGCTTTACTAACACTCTCCCGACTTGGAGAGTCAGTCCCTTTAACCTCCTGTTTGGCCCAGTTTGCAATTTCTGCGGAAGATGAACAGGAATAGTGAGAACCAATGAGAGACTAGCTGGAGGTGTCTGGACGGGCAAATTTAACTCTCATTTCCCACCAGGAAGAGGAAATAACCAAAGGCTCAGCGTGCCGTGCCGGAACCAGATTAGGGCCTGAAGCCATCCTGCGGTGTTGCGGCCAGCTCACAAGAAAACGAGTTGAAGAAAGGAGCTCAGGGGCACTGTAATTCACAAACCTGCAGAGTTATAAATGACAACTATCGTCCAAAAATATACTGAAGTAAGGCTGCCAAGAGGACTTGAAAGCGGGGCAGAATTGCAGGAAACCGATTTCAGGAGGTAGACTGGAATTGCATTGAAAGCATAGGAAAAGAGGCAGAACGTCCACAATGATGCACTTGGCCAAAAAGGGCGTATGCGTTTTTTCCTGAATATATTCAGGAAAAAACGCATACGCCCTTTTTGGGCAACCAAGCAAGCTTGCAAAGGAAATCTGCACTACAATGAAGTCTCACTTCCCCCCCGGTCAAAAGGGCCATCTGAAAAAAGTGTAAAATCCAGAAAGGCAGGACAGGCCATGGAGAACTGGGAGCCTTGTTATGCTGATGGGCGGGATGTAAATTGCCAACAGACACTTATGAGAAGTATATGGTGTTTCCTGAAACATCTAAAAAACAAAGCAACAGAGCCTAGGGCACTTCCACTTATGGTCCTATAGCTTAGGGAAATTAAAATCAAAAAGATACAGCCACCCCAATGTTTGGGACGCCTCTGTTTACAAGAACCTCGTTTACCATACAAGTTCAATATCACAGAAAGTGAAAAATGGATAAAGAACTTGTGGTACTTACGTACAATGCAGTATCACTCAGCAGTGAAATCTATGTCATCAGGCCCGTAGCAGCACAATGAGTGGATTCAGGTACGATGATTCTAACTGAAATAAGTCACACAGAAAAAGAAACATCATAAGATATCAGTAATACACGGAATGTAAACTTGGCTACACAGGAACTGAATTACAGAACAGAACAGGGTCTCAAATTTAGAAAACCAACTTATGCTTGTTTAAGGGGAAAGGTGAGTTGGGGTGCTGCATAAAACCAGAGATTGAAATGAGCACAGATAAAGTTCCTTAAGCCAAATATGGAATAGACAAGAGCTACTCCTTGCTCAACGAAATGGACTGAACACCCCATATTAAACGCCTAAGAATGTACCTGACTCTTAAGTATCTTAAAACCTATGGATTGCTATGTCTCCGAAAGAGAATCAAGCATGTGTACAGGGACATAAACGCAGCAGTGATAGGATTGGAGAGGTTCGGTGAGCAAATGAAGACCCTTTGAAGTCATATTGCATGGTACCCATTCCACGGGTTTCAACTACCCAGGTTTAAGGTATTCTTCCTTCAGCTAAAACATGCATGTGGAACCTAGAGTATGATCAACCATGTGATCGGGAGACGTGTTCAAATATGTCTCAGTTTTCGTACCCTGGTACTCGGGTGCAACATTCCAGACGCTTTACTAACACTCTCCCGACTTGGAGAGTCAGTCCCTTTAACCTCCTGTTTGGCCCAGTTTGCAATTTCTGCGGAAGATGAACAGGAATAGCGAGAACCAATGAGAGACTAGCTGGAGGTGTCTGGACGGGCAAATTTAACTCTCATTTCCCACCAGGAAGAGGAAATAACCAAAGGCTCAGCGTGCCGTGCCGGAACCAGATTAGGGCCTGAAGCCATCCTGCGGTGTTGCGGCCAGCTCACAAGAAAACGAGTTGAAGAAAGGAGCTCAGGGGCACTGTAATTCACAAACCTGCAGAGTTATAAATGACAACTATCGTCCAAAAATATACTGAAGTAAGGCTGCCAAGAGGACTTGAAAGCGGGGTAGAATTGCAGGAAACCGATTTCAGGAGGTAGACTGGAATTGCATTGAAAGCATAGGAAAAGAGGCAGAACGTCCACAATGATGCACTTGGCCAAAAAGGGCGTATGCGTTTTTTCCTGAATATATTCAGGAAAAAACGCATACGCCCTTTTTGGCCAACCAAGCAAGCTTGCAAAGGAAATCTGCACTACAATGAAGTCTCACTTCCCCCCGGTCAAAAGGGCCATCTGAAAAAAGTGTAAAATCCAGAAAGGCAGGACAGGCCATGGAGAACTGGGAGCCTTGTTATGCTGATGGGCGGGATGTAAATTGCCAACAGACACTCGGGAGAAGTGTATGGTGTTTCCTGAAACATCTAAAAAACAAAGCAACAGAGCCTAGGGCACTTCCACTTATGGTCCTATAGCTTAGGGAAATTAAAATCAAAAAGATACAGCCACCCCAATGTTTGGGACGCCTCTGTTTACAAGAACCTCGTTTACCGTACAAGTTCAATATCACAGAAAGTGAAAAATGGATAAAGAACTTGTGGTACTTACGTACAATGCAGTATCACTCAGCAGTGAAATCTATGTCATCAGGCCCGTAGCAGCACAATGAGTGGATTCAGGTACGATGATTCTAACTGAAATAAGTCACACAGAAAAAGAAACATCATAAGATATCAGTAATACACGGAATGTAAACTTGGCTACACAGGAACTGAATTACAGAACAGAACAGGGTCTCAAATTTAGAAAACCAACTTATCCTTGTTTAAGGGGAAAGGTGAGTTGGGGTGCTGCATAAAACCAGAGATTGAAATGAGCACAGATAAAGTTCCTTAAGCCAAATATGGAATAGACAAGAGCTACTCCTTGCTCAACGAAATGGACTCAACACCCCATATTAAACGCCTAAGAATGTACCTGACTCTTAAGTATCTTAAAACCTATGGATTGCTATGTCTCCGAAAGAGAATCAAGCATGTGTACAGGGACATAAACGCAGCAGTGATAGGATTGGAGAGGTTCGGTGAGCAAATGAAGACCCTTTGAAGTCATATTGCATGGTACCCATTCCACGGGTTTCAACTACCCAGGTTTAAGGTATTCTTCCTTCAGCTAAAACATGCATGTGGAACCTAGAGTATGATCAACCATGTGATCGGGAGACGTGTTCAAATATGTCTCAGTTTTCGTACCCTGGTACTCGGGTGCAACATTCCAGACGCTTTACTAACACTCTCCCGACTTGGAGAGTCAGTCCCTTTAACCTCCTGTTTGGCCCAGTTTGCAATTTCTGCGGAAGATGAACAGGAATAGCGAGAACCAATGAGAGACTAGCTGGAGGTGTCTGGACGGGCAAATTTAACTCTCATTTCCCACCAGGAAGAGGAAATAACCAAAGGCTCAGCGTGCCGTGCCGGAACCAGATTAGGGCCTGAAGCCATCCTGCGGTGTTGCGGCCAGCTCACAAGAAAACGAGTTGAAGAAAGGAGCTCAGGGGCACTGTAATTCACAAACCTGCAGAGTTATAAATGACAACTATCGTCCAAAAATATACTGAAGTAAGGCTGCCAAGAGGACTTGAAAGCGGGGCAGAATTGCAGGAAACCGATTTCAGGAGGTAGACTGGAATTGCATTGAAAGCATAGGAAAAGAGGCAGAACGTCCACAATGATGCACTTGGCCAAAAAGGGCGTATGCGTTTTTTCCTGAATATATTCAGGAAAAAACGCATACGCCCTTTTTGGCCAACCAAGCAAGCTTGCAAAGGAAATCTGCACTACAATGAAGTCTCACTTCCCCCCGGTCAAAAGGGCCATCTGAAAAAAGTGTAAAATCCAGAAAGGCAGGACAGGCCATGGAGAACTGGGAGCCTTGTTATGCTGATGGGCGGGATGTAAATTGCCAACAGACACTTATGAGAAGTGTATGGTGTTTCCTGAAACATCTAAAAAACAAAGCAACAGAGCCTAGGGCACTTCCACTTATGGTCCTATAGCTTAGGGAAATTAAAATCAAAAAGATACAGCCACCCCAATGTTTGGGACGCCTCTGTTTACAAGAACCTCGTTTACCGTACAAGTTCAATATCACAGAAAGTGAAAAATGGATAAAGAACTTGTGGTACTTACGTACAATGCAGTATCACTCAGCAGTGAAATCTATGTCATCAGGCCCGTAGCAGCACAATGAGTGGATTCAGGTACGATGATTCTAACTGAAATAAGTCACACAGAAAAAGAAACATCATAAGATATCAGTAATACACGGAATGTAAACTTGGCTACACAGGAACTGAATTACAGAACAGAACAGGGTCTCAAATTTAGAAAACCAACTTATGCTTGTTTAAGGGTAAAGGTGAGTTGGGGTGCTGCATAAAACCAGAGATTGAAATGAGCACAGATAAAGTTCCTTAAGCCAAATATGGAATAGACAAGAGCTACTCCTTGCTCAACGAAATGGACTCAACACCCCATATTAAACGCCTAAGAATGTACCTGACTCTTAAGTATCTTAAAACCTATGGATTGCTATGTCTCCGAAAGAGAATCAAGCATGTGTACAGGGACATAAACAAAGCAGTGATAGGATTGGAGAGGTTCGGTGAGCAAATGAAGACCCTTTGAAGTCATATTGCATGGTACCCATTCCACGGGTTTCAACTACCCAGGTTTAAGGTATTCTTCCTTCAGCTAAAACATGCATGTGGAACCTAGAGTATGATCAACCATGTGATCGGGAGACGTGTTCAAATATGTCTCAGTTTTCGTACCCTGGTACTCGGGTGCAACATTCCAGATGCTTTACTAACACTCTCCCGACTTGGAGAGTCAGTCCCTTTAACCTCCTGTTTGGCCCAGTTTGCAATTTCTGCGGAAGATGAACAGGAATAGCGAGAACCAATGAGAGACTAGCTGGAGGTGTCTGGACGGGCAAATTTAACTCTCATTTCCCACCAGGAAGAGGAAACAACCAAAGGCTCAGCGTGCCGTGCCGGAACCAGATTAGGGCCTGAAGCCATCCTGCGGTGTTGCGGCCAGCTCACAAGAAAACGAGTTGAAGAAAGGAGCTCAGGGGCACTGTAATTCACAAACCTGCAGAGTTATAAATGACAACTATCGTCCAAAAATATACTGAAGTAAGGCTGCCAAGAGGACTTGAAAGCGGGGCAGAATTGCAGGAAACCGATTTCAGGAGGTAGACTGGAATTGCATTGAAAGCATAGGAAAAGAGGCAGAACGTCCACAATGATGCACTTGGCCAAAAAGGGCGTATGCGTTTTTTCCTGAATATATTCAGGAAAAAACGCATACGCCCTTTTTGGCCAACCAAGCAAGCTTGCAAAGGAAATCTGCACTACAATGAAGTCTCACTTCCCCCCGGTCAAAAGGGCCATCTGAAAAAAGTGCAAAATCCAGAAAGGCAGGACAGGCCATGGAGAACTGGGAGCCTTGTTATGCTGATGGGCGGGATGTAAATTGCCAACAGACACTCGGGAGAAGTGTATGGTGTTTCCTGAAACATCTAAAAAACAAAGCAACAGAGCCTAGGGCACTTCCACTTATGGTCCTATAGCTTAGGGAAATTAAAATCCAAAAGATACAGCCACCCCAATGTTTGGGACGCCTCTGTTTACAAGAACCTCGTTTACCGTACAAGTTCAATATCACAGAAAGTGAAAAATGGATAAAGAACTTGTGGTACTTACGTACAATGCAGTATCACTCAGCAGTGAAATCTATGTCATCAGGCCCGTAGCAGCACAATGAGTGGATTCAGGTACGATGATTCTAACTGAAATAAGTCACACAGAAAAAGAAACATCATAAGATATCAGTAATACACGGAATGTAAACTTGGCTACACAGGAACTGAATTACAGAACAGAACAGGGTCTCAAATTTAGAAAACCAACTTATGCTTGTTTAAGGGGAAAGGTGAGTTGGGGTGCTGCATAAAACCAGAGATTGAAATGAGCACAGATAAAGTTCCTTAAGCCAAATATGGAATAGACAAGAGCTACTCCTTGCTCAACGAAATGGACTCAACACCGCATATTAAACGCCTCAGAATGTACCTGACTCTTAAGTATCTTAAAACCTATGGATTGCTATGTCTCCGAAAGAGAATCAAGCATGTGTACAGGGACATAAACGCAGCAGTGATAGGATTGGAGAGGTTCGGTGAGCAAATGAAGACCCTTTGAAGTCATATTGCATGGTACCCATTCCACGGGTTTCAACTACCCAGGTTTAATGTATTCTTCCTTCAGCTAAAACATGCATGTGGAACCTAGAGTATGATCAACCATGTGATCGGGAGACGTGTTCAAATATGTCTCAGTTTTCGTACCCTGGTACTCGGGTGCAACATTCCAGATGCTTTACTAACACTCTCCCGACTTGGAGAGTCAGTCCCTTTAACCTCCTGTTTGGCCCAGTTTGCAATTTCTGCGGAAGATGAACAGGAATAGCGAGAACCAATGAGAGACTAGCTGGAGGTGTCTGGACGGGCAAATTTAACTCTCATTTCCCACCAGGAAGAGGAAATAACCAAAGGCTCAGCGTGCCGTGCCGGAACCAGATTAGGGCCTGAAGCCATCCTGCGGTGTTGCGGCCAGCTCACAAGAAAACGAGTTGAAGAAAGGAGCTCAGGGGCACTGTAATTCACAAACCTGCAGAGTTATAAATGACAACTATCGTCCAAAAATATACTGAAGTAAGGCTGCCAAGAGGACTTGAAAGCGGGGCAGAATTGCAGGAAACCGATTTCAGGAGGTAGACTGGAATTGCATTGAAAGCATAGGAAAAGAGGCAGAACGTCCACAATGATGCACTTGGCCAAAAAGGGCGTATGCGTTTTTTCCTGAATATATTCAGGAAAAAACGCATACGCCCTTTTTGGCCAACCAAGCAAGCTTGCAAAGGAAATCTGCACTACAATGAAGTCTCACTTCCCCCCGGTCAAAAGGGCCATCTGAAAAAAGTGTAAAATGCAGAAAGGCAGGACAGGCCATGGAGAACTGGGAGCCTTGTTATGCTGATGGGCGGGATGTAAATTGCCAACAGACACTCGGGAGAAGTGTATGGTGTTTCCTGAAACATCTAAAAAACAAAGCAACAGAGCCTAGGGCACTTCCACTTATGGTCCTATAGCTTAGGGAAATTAAAATCAAAAAGATACAGCCACCCCAATGTTTGGGACGCCTCTGTTTACAAGAACCTCGTTTACCGTACAAGTTCAATATCACAGAGAGTGAAAAATGGATAAAGAACTTGTGGTACTTACGTACAATGCAGTATCACTCAGCAGTGAAATCTATGTCATCAGGCCCGTAGCAGCACAATGAGTGGATTCAGGTACGATGATTCTAACTGAAATAAGTCACACAGAAAAAGAAACATCATAAGATATCAGTAATACACGGAATGTAAACTTGGCTACACAGGAACTGAATTACAGAACAGAACAGGGTCTCAAATTTAGAAAACCAACTTATGCTTGTTTAAGGGGAAAGGTGAGTTGGGGTGCTGCATAAAACCAGAGATTGAAATGAGCACAGATAAAGTTCCTTAAGCCAAATATGGAATAGACAAGAGCTACTCCTTGCTCAACGAAATGGACTCAACACCGCATATTAAACGCCTCAGAATGTACCTGACTCTTAAGTATCTTAAAACCTATGGATTGCTATGTCTCCGAAAGAGAATCAAGCATGTGTACAGGGACATAAACGCAGCAGTGATAGGATTGGAGAGGTTCGGTGAGCAAATGAAGACCCTTTGAAGTCATATTGCATGGTACCCATTCCACGGGTTTCAACTACCCAGGTTTAAGGTATTCTTCCTTCAGCTAAAACATGCATGTGGAACCTAGAGTATGATCAACCATGTGATCGGGAGACGTGTTCAAATATGTCTCAGTTTTCGTACCCTGGTACTCGGGTGCAACATTCCAGATGCTTTACTAACACTCTCCCGACTTGGAGAGTCAGTCCCTTTAACCTCCTGTTTGGCCCAGTTTGCAATTTCTGCGGAAGATGAACAGGAATAGCGAGAACCAATGAGAGACTAGCTGGAGGTGTCTGGACGGGCAAATTTAACTCTCATTTCCCACCAGGAAGAGGAAATAACCAAAGGCTCAGCGTGCCGTGCCGGAACCAGATTAGGGCCTGAAGCCATCCTGCGGTGTTGCGGCCAGCTCACAAGAAAACGAGTTGAAGAAAGGAGCTCAGGGGCACTGTAATTCACAAACCTGCAGAGTTATAAATGACAACTATCGTCCAAAAATATACTGAAGTAAGGCTGCCAAGAGGACTTGAAAGCGGGGCAGAATTGCAGGAAACCGATTTCAGGAGGTAGACTGGAATTGCATTGAAAGCATAGGAAAAGAGGCAGAACGTCCACAATGATGCACTTGGCCAAAAAGGGCGTATGCGTTTTTTCCTGAATATATTCAGGAAAAAACGCATACGCCCTTTTTGGCCAACCAAGCAAGCTTGCAAAGGAAATCTGCACTACAATGAAGTCTCACTTCCCCCCGGTCAAAAGGGCCATCTGAAAAAAGTGTAAAATCCAGAAAGGCAGGACAGGCCATGGAGAACTGGGAGCCTTGTTATGCTGATGGGCGGGATGTAAATTGCCAACAGACACTCGGGAGAAGTGTATGGTGTTTCCTGAAACATCTAAAAAACAAAGCAACAGAGCCTAGGGCACTTCCACTTATGGTCCTATAGCTTAGGGAAATTAAAATCAAAAAGATACAGCCACCCCAATGTTTGGGACGCCTCTGTTTACAAGAACCTCATTTACCGTACAAGTTCAATATCACAGAAAGTGAAAAATGGATAAAGAACTTGTGGTACTTACGTACAATGCAGTATCACTCAGCAGTGAAATCTATGTCATCAGGCCCGTAGCAGCACAATGAGTGGATTCAGGTACGATGATTCTAACTGAAATAAGTCACACAGAAAAAGAAACATCATAAGATATCAGTAATACACGGAATGTAAACTTGGCTACACAGGAACTGAATTACAGAACAGAACAGGGTCTCAAATTTAGAAAACCAACTTATGCTTGTTTAAGGGTAAAGGTGAGTTGGGGTGCTGCATAAAACCAGAGATTGAAATGAGCACAGATAAAGTTCCTTAAGCCAAATATGGAATAGACAAGAGCTACTCCTTGCTCAACGAAATGGACTCAACACCCCATATTAAACGCCTAAGAATGTACCTGACTCTTAAGTATCTTAAAACCTATGGATTGCTATGTCTCCGAAAGAGAATCAAGCATGTGTACAGGGACATAAACGCAGCAGTGATAGGATTGGAGAGGTTCGGTGAGCAAATGAAGACCCTTTGAAGTCATATTGCATGGTACCCATTCCACGGGTTTCAACTACCCAGGTTTAAGGTATTCTTCCTTCAGCTAAAACATGCATGTGGAACCTAGAGTATGATCAACCATGTGATCGGGAGACGTGTTCAAATATGTCTCAGTTTTCGTACCCTGGTACTCGGGTGCAACATTCCAGACGCTTTACTAACACTCTCCCGACTTGGAGAGTCAGTCCCTTTAACCTCCTGTTTGGCCCAGTTTGCAATTTCTGCGGAAGATGAACAGGAATAGCGAGAACCAATGAGAGACTAGCTGGAGGTGTCTGGACGGGCAAATTTAACTCTCATTTCCCACCAGGAAGAGGAAATAACCAAAGGCTCAGCGTGCCGTGCCGGAACCAGATTAGGGCCTGAAGCCATCCTGCGGTGTTGCGGCCAGCTCACAAGAAAACGAGTTGAAGAAAGGAGCTCAGGGGCACTGTAATTCACAAACCTGCAGAGTTATAAATGACAACTATCGTCCAAAAATATACTGAAGTAAGGCTGCCAAGAGGACTTGAAAGCGGGGCAGAATTGCAGGAAACCGATTTCAGGAGGTAGACTGGAATTGCATTGAAAGCATAGGAAAAGAGGCAGAACGTCCACAATGATGCACTTGGCCAAAAAGGGCGTATGCGTTTTTTCCTGAATATATTCAGGAAAAAACGCATACGCCCTTTTTGGCCAACCAAGCAAGCTTGCAAAGGAAATCTGCACTACAATGAAGTCTCACTTCCCCCCGGTCAAAAGGGCCATCTGAAAAAAGTGTAAAATCCAGAAAGGCAGGACAGGCCATGGAGAACTGGGAGCCTTGTTATGCTGATGGGCGGGATGTAAATTGCCAACAGACACTCGGGAGAAGTGTATGGTGTTTCCTGAAACGTCTAAAAAACAAAGCAACAGAGCCTAGGGCACTTCCACTTATGGTCCTGTAGCTTAGGGAAATTAAAATCCAAAAGATACAGCCACTCCAATGTTTGGGACGCCTCTGTTTACAAGAACCTCGTTTACCGTACAAGTTCAATATCACAGAAAGTGAAAAATGGATAAAGAACTTGTGGTACTTACGTACAATGCAGTATCACTCAGCAGTGAAATCTATGTCATCAGGCCCGTAGCAGCACAATGAGTGGATTCAGGTACGATGATTCTAACTGAAATAAGTCACACAGAAAAAGAAACATCATAAGATATCAGTAATACACGGAATGTAAACTTGGCTACACAGGAACTGAATTACAGAACAGAACAGGGTCTCAAATTTAGAAAACCAACTTATGCTTGTTTAAGGGTAAAGGTGAGTTTGGGTGCTGCATAAAACCAGAGATTGAAATGAGCACAGATAAAGTTCCTTAAGCCAAATATGGAATAGACAAGAGCTACTCCTTGCTCAACGAAATGGACTCAACACCGCATATTAAACGCCTAAGAATGTACCTGACTCTTAAGTATCTTAAAACCTATGGATTGCTATGTCTCCGAAAGAGAATCAAGCGTGTGTACAGGGACATAAACGCAGCAGTGATAGGATTGGAGAGGTTCGGTGAGCAAATGAAGACCCTTTGAAGTCATATTGCATGGTACCCATTCCACGGGTTTCAACTACCCAGGTTTAAGGTATTCTTCCTTCAGCTAAAACATGCATGTGGAACCTAGAGTATGATCAACCATGTGATCGGGAGACGTGTTCAAATATGTCTCAGTTTTCGTACCCTGGTACTCGGGTGCAACATTCCAGACGCTTTACTAACACTCTCCCGACTTGGAGAGTCAGTCCCTTTAACCTCCTGTTTGGCCCAGTTTGCAATTTCTGCGGAAGATGAACAGGAATAGCGAGAACCAATGAGAGACTAGCTGGAGGTGTCTGGACGGGCAAATTTAACTCTCATTTCCCACCAGGAAGAGGAAATAACCAAAGGCTCAGCGTGCCGTGCCGGAACCAGATTAGGGCCTGAAGCCATCCTGCGGTGTTGCGGCCAGCTCACAAGAAAACGAGTTGAAGAAAGGAGCTCAGGGGCACTGTAATTCACAAACCTGCAGAGTTATAAATGACAACTATCGTCCAAAAATATACTGAAGTAAGGCTGCCAAGAGGACTTGAAAGCGGGGCAGAATTGCAGGAAACCGATTTCAGGAGGTAGACTGGAATTGCATTGAAAGCATAGGAAAAGAGGCAGAACGTCCACAATGATGCACTTGGCCAAAAAGGGCGTATGCGTTTTTTTCTGAATATATTCAGGAAAAAACGCATACGCCCTTTTTGGCCAACCAAGCAAGCTTGCAAAGGAAATCTGCACTACAATGAAGTCTCACTTCCCCCCGGTCAAAAGGGCCATCTGAAAAAAGTGTAAAATCCAGAAAGGCAGGACAGGCCATGGAGAACTGGGAGCCTTGTTATGCTGATGGGCGGGATGTAAATTGCCAACAGACACTCGGGAGAAGTGTATGGTGTTTCCTGAAACGTCTAAAAAACAAAGCAACAGAGCCTAGGGCACTTCCACTTATGGTCCTATAGCTTAGGGAAATTAAAATCAAAAAGATACAGCCACCCCAATGTTTGGGACGCCTCTGTTTACAAGAACCTCGTTTACCGTACAAGTTCAATATCACAGAAAGTGAAAAATGGATAAAGAACTTGTGGTACTTACGTACAATGCAGTATCACTCAGCAGTGAAATCTATGTCATCAGGCCCGTAGCAGCACAATGAGTGGATTCAGGTACGATGATTCTAACTGAAATAAGTCACACAGAAAAAGAAACATCATAAGATATCAGTAATACACGGAATGTAAACTTGGCTACACAGGAACTGAATTACAGAACAGAACAGGGTCTCAAATTTAGAAAACCAACTTATGCTTGTTTAAGGGTAAAGGTGAGTTGGGGTGCTGCATAAAACCAGAGATTGAAATGAGCACAGATAAAGTTCCTTAAGCCAAATATGGAATAGACAAGAGCTACTCCTTACTCAACGAAATGGCTCAACACCGCATATTAAACGCCTAAGAATGTACCTGACTCGTAAGTATCTTAAAACCTATGGATTGCTATGTCTCCGAAAGAGAATCAAGCATGTGTACAGGGACATAAACGCAGCAGTGATAGGATTGGAGAGGTTCGGTGAGCAAATGAAGACCCTTTGAAGTCATATTGCATGGTACCCATTCCACGGGTTTCAACTACCCAGGTTTAAGGTATTCTTCCTTCAGCTAAAACATGCATGTGGAACCTAGAGTATGATCAACCATGTGATCGGGAGACGTGTTCAAATATGTCTCAGTTTTCGTACCCTGGTACTCGGGTGCAACATTCCAGACGCTTTACTAACACTCTCCCGACTTGGAGAGTCAGTCCCTTTAACCTCCTGTTTGGCCCAGTTTGCAATTTCTGCGGAAGATGAACAGGAATAGCGAGAACCAATGAGAGACTAGCTGGAGGTGTCTGGACGGGCAAATTTAACTCTCATTTCCCACCAGGAAGAGGAAATAACCAAAGGCTCAGCGTGCCGTGCCGGAACCAGATTAGGGCCTGAAGCCATCCTGCGGTGTTGCGGCCAGCTCACAAGAAAACGAGTTGAAGAAAGGAGCTCAGGGGCACTGTAATTCACAAACCTGCAGAGTTATAAATGACAACTATCGTCCAAAAATATACTGAAGTAAGGCTGCCAAGAGGACTTGAAAGCGGGGCAGAATTGCAGGAAACCGATTTCAGGAGGTAGACTGGAATTGCATTGAAAGCATAGGAAAAGAGGCAGAACGTCCACAATGATGCACTTGGCCAAAAAGGGCGTATGCGTTTTTTTCTGAATATATTCAGGAAAAAACGCATACGCCCTTTTTGGCCAACCAAGCAAGCTTGCAAAGGAAATCTGCACTACAATGAAGTCTCACTTCCCCCCGGTCAAAAGGGCCATCTGAAAAAAGTGTAAAATCCAGAAAGGCAGGACAGGCCATGGAGAACTGGGAGCCTTGTTATGCTGATGGGCGGGATGTAAATTGCCAACAGACACTCGGGAGAAGTGTATGGTGTTTCCTGAAACGTCTAAAAAACAAAGCAACAGAGCCTAGGGCACTTCCACTTATGGTCCTATAGCTTAGGGAAATTAAAATCAAAAAGATACAGCCACCCCAATGTTTGGGACGCCTCTGTTTACAAGAACCTCGTTTACCGTACAAGTTCAATATCACAGAAAGTGAAAAATGGATAAAGAACTTGTGGTACTTACGTACAATGCAGTATCACTCAGCAGTGAAATCTATGTCATCAGGCCCGTAGCAGCACAATGAGTGGATTCAGGTACGATGATTCTAACTGAAATAAGTCACACAGAAAAAGAAACATCATAAGATATCAGTAATACACGGAATGTAAACTTGGCTACACAGGAACTGAATTACAGAACAGAACAGGGTCTCAAATTTAGAAAACCAACTTATGCTTGTTTAAGGGTAAAGGTGAGTTGGGGTGCTGCATAAAACCAGAGATTGAAATGAGCACAGATAAAGTTCCTTAAGCCAAATATGGAATAGACAAGAGCTACTCCTTGCTCAACGAAATGGACTCAACACCGCATATTAAACGCCTAAGAATGTACCTGACTCTTAAGTATCTTAAAACCTATGGATTGCTATGTCTCCGAAAGAGAATCAAGCATGTGTACAGGGACATAAACGCAGCAGTGATAGGATTGGAGAGGTTCGGTGAGCAAATGAAGACCCTTTGAAGTCATATTGCATGGTACCCATTCCACGGGTTTCAACTACCCAGGTTTAAGGTATTCTTCCTTCAGCTAAAACATGCATGTGGAACCTAGAGTATGATCAACCATGTGATCGGGAGACGTGTTCAAATATGTCTCAGTTTTCGTACCCTGGTACTCGGGTGCAACATTCCAGACGCTTTACTAACACTCTCCCGACTTGGAGAGTCAGTGCCTTTAACCTCCTGTTTGGCCCAGTTTGCAATTTCTGCGGAAGATGAACAGGAATAGCGAGAACCAATGAGAGACTAGCTGGAGGTGTCTGGACGGGCAAATTTAACTCTCATTTCCCACCAGGAAGAGGAAATAACCAAAGGCTCAGCGTGCCGTGCCGGAACCAGATTAGGGCCTGAAGCCATCCTGCGGTGTTGCGGCCAGCTCACAAGAAAGCGAGTTGAAGAAAGGAGCTCAGGGGCACTGTAATTCACAAACCTGCAGAGTTATAAATGACAACTATCATCCAAAAATATACTGAAGTAAGGCTGCCAAGAGGACTTGAAAGCGGGGCAGAATTGCAGGAAACCGATTTCAGGAGGTAGACTGGAATTGCATTGAAAGCATAGGAAAAGAGGCAGAACGTCCACAATGATGCACTTGGCCAAAAAGGGCGTATGCGTTTTTTCCTGAATATATTCAGGAAAAAACGCATACGCCCTTTTTGGCCAACCAAGCAAGCTTGCAAAGGAAATCTGCACTACAATGAAGTCTCACTTCCCCCCGGTCAAAAGGGCCATCTGAAAAAAGTGTAAAATCCAGAAAGGCAGGACAGGCCATGGAGAACTGGGAGCCTTGTTATGCTGATGGGCGGGATGTCAATTGCCAACAGACACTCGGGAGAAGTGTATGGTGTTTCCTGAAACGTCTAAAAAACAAAGCAACAGAGCCTAGGGCACTTCCACTTATGGTCCTATAGCTTAGGGAAATTAAAATCAAAAAGATACAGCCACCCCAATGTTTGGGACGCCTCTGTTTACAAGAACCTCGTTTACCGTACAAGTTCAATATCACAGAAAGTGAAAAATGGATAAAGAACTTGTGGTACTTACGTACAATGCAGTATCACTCAGAAGTGAAATCTATGTCATCAGGCCCGTAGCAGCACAATGAGTGGATTCAGGTACGATGATTCTAACTGAAATAAGTCACACAGAAAAAGAAACATCATAAGATATCAGTAATACACGGAATGTAAACTTGGCTACACAGGAACTGAATTACAGAACAGAACAGGGTCTCAAATTTAGAAAACCAACTTATGCTTGTTTAAGGGTAAAGGTGAGTTGGGGTGCTGCATAAAACCAGAGATTGAAATGAGCACAGATAAAGTTCCTTAAGCCAAATATGGAATAGACAAGAGCTACTCCTTGCTCAACGAAATGGACTCAACACCGCATATTAAACGCCTAAGAATGTACCTGACTCTTAAGTATCTTAAAACCTATGGATTGCTATGTCTCCGAAAGAGAATCAAGCATGTGTACAGGGACATAAACGCAGCAGTGATAGGATTGGAGAGGTTCGGTGAGCAAATGAAGACCCTTTGAAGTCATATTGCATGGTACCCATTCCACGGGTTTCAACTACCCAGGTTTAAGGTATTCTTCCTTCAGCTAAAACATGCATGTGGAACCTAGAGTATGATCAACCATGTGATCGGGAGACGTGTTCAAATATGTCTCAGTTTTCGTACCCTGGTACTCGGGTGCAACATTCCAGACGCTTTACTAACACTCTCCCGACTTGGAGAGTCAGTCCCTTTAACCTCCTGTTTGGCCCAGTTTGCAATTTCTGCGGAAGATGAACAGGAATAGCGAGAACCAATGAGAGACTAGCTGGAGGTGTCTGGACGGGCAAATTTAACTCTCATTTCCCACCAGGAAGAGGAAATAACCAAAGGCTCAGCGTGCCGTGCCGGAACCAGATTAGGGCCTGAAGCCATCCTGCGGTGTTGCGGCCAGCTCACAAGAAAACGAGTTGAAGAAAGGAGCTCAGGGGCACTGTAATTCACAAACCTGCAGAGTTATAAATGACAACTATCATCCAAAAATATACTGAAGTAAGGCTGCCAAGAGGACTTGAAAGCGGGGCAGAATTGCAGGAAACCGATTTCAGGAGGTAGACTGGAATTGCATTGAAAGCATAGGAAAAGAGGCAGAACGTCCACAATGATGCACTTGGCCAAAAAGGGCGTATGCGTTTTTTCCTGAATATATTCAGGAAAAAACGCATACGCCCTTTTTGGCCAACCAAGCAAGCTTGCAAAGGAAATCTGCACTACAATGAAGTCTCACTTCCCCCCGGTCAAAAGGGCCATCTGAAAAAAGTGTAAAATCCAGAAAGGCAGGACAGGCCATGGAGAACTGGGAGCCTTGTTATGCTGATGGGCGGGATGTAAATTGCCAACAGACACTCGGGAGAAGTGTATGGTGTTTCCTGAAACGTCTAAAAAACAAAGCAACAGAGCCTAGGGCACTTCCACTTATGGTCCTATAGCTTAGGGAAATTAAAATCAAAAAGATACAGCCACCCCAATGTTTGGGACGCCTCTGTTTACAAGAACCTCGTTTACCGTACAAGTTCAATATCACAGAAAGTGAAAAATGGATAAAGAACTTGTGGTACTTACGTACAATGCAGTATCACTCAGCAGTGAAATCTATGTCATCAGGCCCGTAGCAGCACAATGAGTGGATTCAGGTACGATGATTCTAACTGAAATAAGTCACACAGAAAAAGAAACATCATAAGATATCAGTAATACACGGAATGTAAACTTGGCTACACAGGAACTGAATTACAGAACAGAACAGGGTCTCAAATTTAGAAAACCAACTTATGCTTGTTTAAGGGTAAAGGTGAGTTGGGGTGCTGCATAAAACCAGAGATTGAAATGAGCACAGATAAAGTTCCTTAAGCCAAATATGGAATAGACAAGAGCTACTCCTTGCTCAACGAAATGGACTCAACACCGCATATTAAACGCCTAAGAATGTACCTGACTCTTAAGTATCTTAAAACCTATGGATTGCTATGTCTCCGAAAGAGAATCAAGCATGTGTACAGGGACATAAACGCAGCAGTGATAGGATTGGAGAGGTTCGGTGAGCAAATGAAGACCCTTTGAAGTCATATTGCATGGTACCCATTCCACGGGTTTCAACTACCCAGGTTTAAGGTATTCTTCCTTCAGCTAAAACATGCATGTGGAACCTAGAGTATGATCAACCATGTGATCGGGAGACGTGTTCAAATATGTCTCAGTTTTCGTACCCTGGTACTCGGGTGCAACATTCCAGACGCTTTACTAACACTCTCCCGACTTGGAGAGTCAGTCCCTTTAACCTCCTGTTTGGCCCAGTTTGCAATTTCTGCGGAAGATGAACAGGAATAGCGAGAACCAATGAGAGACTAGCTGGAGGTGTCTGGACGGGCAAATTTAACTCTCATTTCCCACCAGGAAGAGGAAATAACCAAAGGCTCAGCGTGCCGTGCCGGAACCAGATTAGGGCCTGAAGCCATCCTGCGGTGTTGCGGCCAGCTCA
The DNA here is from genome assembly GCF_963455315.2 of Globicephala melas. NCBI lineage: Eukaryota > Metazoa > Chordata > Mammalia > Artiodactyla > Delphinidae > Globicephala > Globicephala melas. The sequence goes on along the minus strand of NW_027207281.1, from coordinate 49,932 downwards.
CAAGAAAACGAGTTGAAGAAAGGAGCTCAGGGGCACTGTAATTCACAAACCTGCAGAGTTATAAATGACAACTATCATCCAAAAATATACTGAAGTAAGGCTGCCAAGAGGACTTGAAAGCGGGGCAGAATTGCAGGAAACCGATTTCAGGAGGTAGACTGGAATTGCATTGAAAGCATAGGAAAAGAGGCAGAACGTCCACAATGATGCACTTGGCCAAAAAGGGCGTATGCGTTTTTTCCTGAATATATTCAGGAAAAAACGCATACGCCCTTTTTGGCCAACCAAGCAAGCTTGCAAAGGAAATCTGCACTACAATGAAGTCTCACTTCCCCCCGGTCAAAAGGGCCATCTGAAAAAAGTGTAAAATCCAGAAAGGCAGGACAGGCCATGGAGAACTGGGAGCCTTGTTATGCTGATGGGCGGGATGTAAATTGCCAACAGACACTCGGGAGAAGTGTATGGTGTTTCCTGAAACGTCTAAAAAACAAAGCAACAGAGCCTAGGGCACTTCCACTTATGGTCCTATAGCTTAGGGAAATTAAAATCAAAAAGATACAGCCACCCCAATGTTTGGGACGCCTCTGTTTACAAGAACCTCGTTTACCGTACAAGTTCAATATCACAGAAAGTGAAAAATGGATAAAGAACTTGTGGTACTTACGTACAATGCAGTATCACTCAGCAGTGAAATCTATGTCATCAGGCCCGTAGCAGCACAATGAGTGGATTCAGGTACGATGATTCTAACTGAAATAAGTCACACAGAAAAAGAAACATCATAAGATATCAGTAATACACGGAATGTAAACTTGGCTACACAGGAACTGAATTACAGAACAGAACAGGGTCTCAAATTTAGAAAACCAACTTATGCTTGTTTAAGGGTAAAGGTGAGTTGGGGTGCTGCATAAAACCAGAGATTGAAATGAGCACAGATAAAGTTCCTTAAGCCAAATATGGAATAGACAAGAGCTACTCCTTGCTCAACGAAATGGACTCAACACCGCATATTAAACGCCTAAGAATGTACCTGACTCTTAAGTATCTTAAAACCTATGGATTGCTATGTCTCCGAAAGAGAATCAAGCATGTGTACAGGGACATAAACGCAGCAGTGATAGGATTGGAGAGGTTCGGTGAGCAAATGAAGACCCTTTGAAGTCATATTGCATGGTACCCATTCCACGGGTTTCAACTACCCAGGTTTAAGGTATTCTTCCTTCAGCTAAAACATGCATGTGGAACCTAGAGTATGATCAACCATGTGATCGGGAGACGTGTTCAAATATGTCTCAGTTTTCGTACCCTGGTACTCGGGTGCAACATTCCAGACGCTTTACTAACACTCTCCCGACTTGGAGAGTCAGTCCCTTTAACCTCCTGTTTGGCCCAGTTTGCAATTTCTGCGGAAGATGAACAGGAATAGCGAGAACCAATGAGAGACTAGCTGGAGGTGTCTGGACGGGCAAATTTAACTCTCATTTCCCACCAGGAAGAGGAAATAACCAAAGGCTCAGCGTGCCGTGCCGGAACCAGATTAGGGCCTGAAGCCATCCTGCGGTGTTGCAGCCAGCTCACAAGAAAACGAGTTGAAGAAAGGAGCTCAGGGGCACTGTAATTCACAAACCTGCAGAGTTATAAATGACAACTATCATCCAAAAATATACTGAAGTAAGGCTGCCAAGAGGACTTGAAAGCGGGGCAGAATTGCAGGAAACCGATTTCAGGAGGTAGACTGGAATTGCATTGAAAGCATAGGAAAAGAGGCAGAACGTCCACAATGATGCACTTGGCCAAAAAGGGCGTATGCGTTTTTTCCTGAATATATTAAGGAAAAAACGCATACGCCCTTTTTGGCCAACCAAGCAAGCTTGCAAAGGAAATCTGCACTACAATGAAGTCTCACTTCCCCCCGGTCAAAAGGGCAATCTGAAAAAAGTGTAAAATCCAGAAAGGCAGGACAGGCCATGGAGAACTGGGAGCCTTGTTATGCTGATGGGCGGGATGTAAATTGCCAACAGACACTCGGGAGAAGTGTATGGTGTTTCCTGAAACGTCTAAAAAACAAAGCAACAGAGCCTAGGGCACTTCCACTTATGGTCCTATAGCTTAGGGAAATTAAAATCAAAAAGATACAGCCACCCCAATGTTTGGGACGCCTCTGTTTACAAGAACCTCGTTTACCGTACAAGTTCAATATCACAGAAAGTGAAAAATGGATAAAGAACTTGTGGTACTTACGTACAATGCAGTATCACTCAGCAGTGAAATCTATGTCATCAGGCCCGTAGCAGCACAATGAGTGGATTCAGGTACGATGATTCTAACTGAAATAAGTCACACAGAAAAAGAAACATCATAAGATATCAGTAATACACGGAATGTAAACTTGGCTACACAGGAACTGAATTACAGAACAGAACAGGGTCTCAAATTTAGAAAACCAACTTATGCTTGTTTAAGGGTAAAGGTGAGTTGGGGTGCTGCATAAAACCAGAGATTGAAATGAGCACAGATAAAGTTCCTTAAGCCAAATATGGAATAGACAAGAGCTACTCCTTGCTCAACGAAATGGACTCAACACCGCATATTAAACGCCTAAGAATGTACCTGACTCTTAAGTATCTTAAAACCTATGGATTGCTATGTCTCCGAAAGAGAATCAAGCATGTGTACAGGGACATAAACGCAGCAGTGATAGGATTGGAGAGGTTCGGTGAGCAAATGAAGACCCTTTGAAGTCATATTGCATGGTACCCATTCCACGGGTTTCAACTACCCAGGTTTAAGGTATTCTTCCTTCAGCTAAAACATGCATGTGGAACCTAGAGTATGATCAACCATGTGATCGGGAGACGTGTTCAAATATGTCTCAGTTTTCGTACCCTGGTACTCGGGTGCAACATTCCAGACGCTTTACTAACACTCTCCCGACTTGGAGAGTCAGTCCCTTTAACCTCCTGTTTGGCCCAGTTTGCAATTTCTGCGGAAGATGAACAGGAATAGCGAGAACCAATGAGAGACTAGCTGGAGGTGTCTGGACGGGCAAATTTAACTCTCATTTCCCACCAGGAAGAGGAAATAACCAAAGGCTCAGCGTGCCGTGCCGGAACCAGATTAGGGCCTGAAGCCATCCTGCGGTGTTGCGGCCAGCTCACAAGAAAACGAGTTGAAGAAAGGAGCTCAGGGGCACTGTAATTCACAAACCTGCAGAGTTATAAATGACAACTATCGTCCAAAAATATACTGAAGTAAGGCTGCCAAGAGGACTTGAAAGCGGGGCAGAATTGCAGGAAACCGATTTCAGGAGGTAGACTGGAATTGCATTGAAAGCATAGGAAAAGAGGCAGAACGTCCACAATGATGCACTTGGCCAAAAAGGGCGTATGCGTTTTTTCCTGAATATATTCAGGAAAAAACGCATACGCCCTTTTTGGCCAACCAAGCAAGCTTGCAAAGGAAATCTGCACTACAATGAAGTCTCACTTCCCCCCGGTCAAAAGGGCAATCTGAAAAAAGTGTAAAATCCAGAAAGGCAGGACAGGCCATGGAGAACTGGGAGCCTTGTTATGCTGATGGGCGGGATGTAAATTGCCAACAGACACTCGGGAGAAGTGTATGGTGTTTCCTGAAACGTCTAAAAAACAAAGCAACAGAGCCTAGGGCACTTCCACTTATGGTCCTATAGCTTAGGGAAATTAAAATCAAAAAGATACAGCCACCCCAATGTTTGGGACGCCTCTGTTTACAAGAACCTCGTTTACCGTACAAGTTCAATATCACAGAAAGTGAAAAATGGATAAAGAACTTGTGGTACTTACGTACAATGCAGTATCACTCAGCAGTGAAATCTATGTCATCAGGCCCGTAGCAGCACAATGAGTGGATTCAGGTACGATGATTCTAACTGAAATAAGTCACACAGAAAAAGAAACATCATAAGATATCAGTAATACACGGAATGTAAACTTGGCTACACAGGAACTGAATTACAGAACAGAACAGGGTCTCAAATTTAGAAAACCAACTTATGCTTGTTTAAGGGTAAAGGTGAGTTGGGGTGCTGCATAAAACCAGAGATTGAAATGAGCACAGATAAAGTTCCTTAAGCCAAATATGGAATAGACAAGAGCTACTCCTTGCTCAACGAAATGGACTCAACACCGCATATTAAACGCCTAAGAATGTACCTGACTCTTAAGTATCTTAAAACCTATGGATTGCTATGTCTCCGAAAGAGAATCAAGCATGTGTACAGGGACATAAACGCAGCAGTGATAGGATTGGAGAGGTTCGGTGAGCAAATGAAGACCCTTTGAAGTCATATTGCATGGTACCCATTCCACGGGTTTCAACTACCCAGGTTTAAGGTATTCTTCCTTCAGCTAAAACATGCATGTGGAACCTAGAGTATGATCAACCATGTGATCGGGAGACGTGTTCAAATATGTCTCAGTTTTCGTACCCTGGTACTCGGGTGCAACATTCCAGACGCTTTACTAACACTCTCCCGACTTGGAGAGTCAGTCCCTTTAACCTCCTGTTTGGCCCAGTTTGCAATTTCTGCGGAAGATGAACAGGAATAGCGAGAACCAATGAGAGACTAGCTGGAGGTGTCTGGACGGGCAAATTTAACTCTCATTTCCCACCAGGAAGAGGAAATAACCAAAGGCTCAGCGTGCCGTGCCGGAACCAGATTAGGGCCTGAAGCCATCCTGCGGTGTTGCGGCCAGCTCACAAGAAAAGGTGTTGAAGAAAGGAGCTCATGGGCACTGTAATTCACAAACCTGCAGAGTTATAAATGACAACTATCGTCCAAAAATATACTGAAGTAAGGCTGCCAAGAGGACTTGAAAGCGGGGCAGAATTGCAGGAAACCGATTTCAGGAGGTAGACTGGAATTGCATTGAAAGCATAGGAAAAGAGGCAGAACGTCCACAATGATGCACTTGGCCAAAAAGGGCGTATGCGTTTTTTCCTGAATATATTCAGGAAAAAACGCATACGCCCTTTTTGGCCAACCAAGCAAGCTTGCAAAGGAAATCTGCACTACAATGAAGTCTCACTTCCCCCCGGTCAAAAGGGCCATCTGAAAAAAGTGTAAAATCCAGAAAGGCAGGACAGGCCATGGAGAACTGGGAGCCTTGTTATGCTGATGGGCGGGATGTAAATTGCCAACAGACACTCGGGAGAAGTGTATGGTGTTTCCTGAAACGTCTAAAAAACAAAGCAACAGAGCCTAGGGCACTTCCACTTATGGTCCTATAGCTTAGGGAAATTAAAATCAAAAAGATACAGCCACCCCAATGTTTGGGACGCCTCTGTTTACAAGAACCTCGTTTACCGTACAAGTTCAATATCACAGAAAGTGAAAAATGGATAAAGAACTTGTGGTACTTACGTACAATGCAGTATCACTCAGCAGTGAAATCTATGTCATCAGGCCCGTAGCAGCACAATGAGTGGATTCAGGTACGATGATTCTAACTGAAATAAGTCACACAGAAAAAGAAACATCATAAGATATCAGTAATACACGGAATGTAAACTTGGCTACACAGGAACTGAATTACAGAACAGAACAGGGTCTCAAATTTAGAAAACCAACTTATGCTTGTTTAAGGGTAAAGGTGAGTTGGGGTGCTGCATAAAACCAGAGATTGAAATGAGCACAGATAAAGTTCCTTAAGCCAAATATGGAATAGACAAGAGCTACTCCTTGCTCAACGAAATGGACTCAACACCGCATATTAAACGCCTAAGAATGTACCTGACACTTAAGTATCTTAAAACCTATGGATTGCTATGTCTCCGAAAGAGAATCAAGCGTGTGTACAGGGACATAAACGCAGCAGTGATAGGATTGGAGAGGTTCGGTGAGCAAATGAAGACCCTTTGAAGTCATATTGCATGGTACCCATTCCACGGGTTTCAACTACCCAGGTTTAAGGTATTCTTCCTTCAGCTAAAACATGCATGTGGAACCTAGAGTATGATCAACCATGTGATCGGGAGACGTGTTCAAATATGTCTCAGTTTTCGTACCCTGGTACTCGGGTGCAACATTCCAGACGCTTTACTAACACTCTCCCGACTTGGAGAGTCAGTCCCTTTAACCTCCTGTTTGGCCCAGTTTGCAATTTCTGCGGAAGATGAACAGGAATAGCGAGAACCAATGAGAGACTAGCTGGAGGTGTCTGGACGGGCAAATTTAACTCTCATTTCCCACCAGGAAGAGGAAATAACCAAAGGCTCAGCGTGCCGTGCCGGAACCAGATTAGGGCCTGAAGCCATCCTGCGGTGTTGCGGCCAGCTCACAAGAAAAGGTGTTGAAGAAAGGAGCTCATGGGCACTGTAATTCACAAACCTGCAGAGTTATAAATGACAACTATCGTCCAAAAATATACTGAAGTAAGGCTGCCAAGAGGACTTGAAAGCGGGGCAGAATTGCAGGAAACCGATTTCAGGAGGTAGACTGGAATTGCATTGAAAGCATAGGAAAAGAGGCAGAACGTCCACAATGATGCACTTGGCCAAAAAGGGCGTATGCGTTTTTTCCTGAATATATTCAGGAAAAAACGCATACGCCCTTTTTGGCCAACCAAGCAAGCTTGCAAAGGAAATCTGCACTACAATGAAGTCTCACTTCCCCCCGGTCAAAAGGGCCATCTGAAAAAAGTGTAAAATCCAGAAAGGCAGGACAGGCCATGGAGAACTGGGAGCCTTGTTATGCTGATGGGCGGGATGTAAATTGCCAACAGACACTCGGGAGAAGTGTATGGTGTTTCCTGAAACGTCTAAAAAACAAAGCAACAGAGCCTAGGGCACTTCCACTTATGGTCCTATAGCTTAGGGAAATTAAAATCAAAAAGATACAGCCACCCCAATGTTTGGGACGCCTCTGTTTACAAGAACCTCGTTTACCGTACAAGTTCAATATCACAGAAAGTGAAAAATGGATAAAGAACTTGTGGTACTTACGTACAATGCAGTATCACTCAGCAGTGAAATCTATGTCATCAGGCCCGTAGCAGCACAATGAGTGGATTCAGGTATGATGATTCTAACTGAAATAAGTCACACAGAAAAAGAAACATCATAAGATATCAGTAATACACGGAATGTAAACTTGGCTACACAGGAACTGAATTACAGAACAGAACAGGGTCTCAAATTTAGAAAACCAACTTATGCTTGTTTAAGGGTAAAGGTGAGTTGGGGTGCTGCATAAAACCAGAGATTGAAATGAGCACAGATAAAGTTCCTTAAGCCAAATATGGAATAGACAAGAGCTACTCCTTGCTCAACGAAATGGACTCAACACCGCATATTAAACGCCTAAGAATGTACCTGACTCTTAAGTATCTTAAAACCTATGGATTGCTATGTCTCCGAAAGAGAATCAAGCGTGTGTACAGGGACATAAACGCAGCAGTGATAGGATTGGAGAGGTTCGGTGAGCAAATGAAGACCCTTTGAAGTCATATTGCATGGTACCCATTCCACGGGTTTCAACTACCCAGGTTTAAGGTATTCTTCCTTCAGCTAAAACATGCATGTGGAACCTAGAGTATGATCAACCATGTGATCGGGAGACGTGTTCAAATATGTCTCAGTTTTCGTACCCTGGTACTCGGGTGCAACATTCCAGACGCTTTACTAACACTCTCCCGACTTGGAGAGTCAGTCCCTTTAACCTCCTGTTTGGCCCAGTTTGCAATTTCTGCGGAAGATGAACAGGAATAGCGAGAACCAATGAGAGACTAGCTGGAGGTGTCTGGACGGGCAAATTTAACTCTCATTTCCCACCAGGAAGAGGAAATAACCAAAGGCTCAGCGTGCCGTGCCGGAACCAGATTAGGGCCTGAAGCCATCCTGCGGTGTTGCGGCCAGCTCACAAGAAAAGGTGTTGAAGAAAGGAGCTCATGGGCACTGTAATTCACAAACCTGCAGAGTTATAAATGACAACTATCGTCCAAAAATATACTGAAGTAAGGCTGCCAAGAGGACTTGAAAGCGGGGCAGAATTGCAGGAAACCGATTTCAGGAGGTAGACTGGAATTGCATTGAAAGCATAGGAAAAGAGGCAGAACGTCCACAATGATGCACTTGGCCAAAAAGGGCGTATGCGTTTTTTCCTGAATATATTCAGGAAAAAACGCATACGCCCTTTTTGGCCAACCAAGCAAGCTTGCAAAGGAAATCTGCACTACAATGAAGTCTCACTTCCCCCCGGTCAAAAGGGCCATCTGAAAAAAGTGTAAAATCCAGAAAGGCAGGACAGGCCATGGAGAACTGGGAGCCTTGTTATGCTGATGGGCGGGATGTAAATTGCCAACAGACACTCGGGAGAAGTGTATGGTGTTTCCTGAAACGTCTAAAAAACAAAGCAACAGAGCCTAGGGCACTTCCACTTATGGTCCTATAGCTTAGGGAAATTAAAATCAAAAAGATACAGCCACCCCAATGTTTGGGACGCCTCTGTTTACAAGAACCTCGTTTACCGTACAAGTTCAATATCACAGAAAGTGAAAAATGGATAAAGAACTTGTGGTACTTACGTACAATGCAGTATCACTCAGCAGTGAAATCTATGTCATCAGGCCCGTAGCAGCACAATGAGTGGATTCAGGTACGATGATTCTAACTGAAATAAGTCACACAGAAAAAGAAACATCATAAGATATCAGTAATACACGGAATGTAAACTTGGCTACACAGGAACTGAATTACAGAACAGAACAGGGTCTCAAATTTAGAAAACCAACTTATGCTTGTTTAAGGGTAAAGGTGAGTTGGGGTGCTGCATAAAACCAGAGATTGAAATGAGCACAGATAAAGTTCCTTAAGCCAAATATGGAATAGACAAGAGCTACTCCTTGCTCAACGAAATGGACTCAACACCGCATATTAAACGCCTAAGAATGTACCTGACTCTTAAGTATCTTAAAACCTATGGATTGCTATGTCTCCGAAAGAGAATCAAGCGTGTGTACAGGGACATAAACGCAGCAGTGATAGGATTGGAGAGGTTCGGTGAGCAAATGAAGACCCTTTGAAGTCATATTGCATGGTACCCATTCCACGGGTTTCAACTACCCAGGTTTAAGGTATTCTTCCTTCAGCTAAAACATGCATGTGGAACCTAGAGTATGATCAACCATGTGATCGGGAGACGTGTTCAAATATGTCTCAGTTTTCGTACCCTGGTACTCGGGTGCAACATTCCAGACGCTTTACTAACACTCTCCCGACTTGGAGAGTCAGTCCCTTTAACCTCCTGTTTGGCCCAGTTTGCAATTTCTGCGGAAGATGAACAGGAATAGCGAGAACCAATGAGAGACTAGCTGGAGGTGTCTGGACGGGCAAATTTAACTCTCATTTCCCACCAGGAAGAGGAAATAACCAAAGGCTCAGCGTGCCGTGCCGGAACCAGATTAGGGCCTGAAGCCATCCTGCGGTGTTGCGGCCAGCTCACAAGAAAACGAGTTGAAGAAAGGAGCTCAGGGGCACTGTAATTCACAAACCTGCAGAGTTATAAATGACAACTATCGTCCAAAAATATACTGAAGTAAGGCTGCCAAGAGGACTTGAAAGCGGGGCAGAATTGCAGGAAACCGATTTCAGGAGGTAGACTGGAATTGCATTGAAAGCATAGGAAAAGAGGCAGAACGTCCACAATGATGCACTTGGCCAAAAAGGGCGTATGTGTTTTTTCCTGAATATATTCAGGAAAAAACGCATACGCCCTTTTTGGCCAACCAAGCAAGCTTGCAAAGGAAATCTGCACTACAATGAAGTCTCACTTCCCCCCGGTCAAAAGGGCCATCTGAAAAAAGTGTAAAATCCAGAAAGGCAGGACAGGCCACGGAGAACTGGGAGCCTTGTTATGCTGATGGGCGGGATGTAAATTGCCAACAGACACTCGGGAGAAGTGTATCGTGTTTCCTGAAACGTCTAAAAAAACAAAGCAACAGAGCCTAGGGCACTTCCACTTATTGTCCTATAGCTTAGAGAAATTAAAATCAAAAAGATACAGCCACCCCAATGATTGGGACGCCTCTGTTTACAAGAACCTCGTTTACCGTACAAGTTCAATATCACAGAAAGTGAAAAATGGATAAAGAACTTGTGGTACTTACGTACAATGCAGTATCACTCAGCAGTGAAATCTATGTCATCAGGCCCGTAGCAGCACAATGAGTGGATTCAGGTACGATGATTCTAACTGAAATAAGTCACACAGAAAAAGAAACATCATAAGATATCAGTAATACACGTAATGTAAAGTTGGCTCTACAGGAACTGAATTACAGAACAGAACAGGGTCTCAAATTTAGAAAACCAACTTATGCTTGTTTAAGGGTAAAGGTGAGTTGGGGTGCTGCATAAAACCAGAGATTGAAATGAGCACAGATAAAGTTCCTTAAGCCAAATATGGAATAGACAAGAGCTACTCCTTGCTCAACGAAATGGACTCAACACCGCATATTAAACGCCTAAGAATGTACCTGACTCTTAAGTATCTTAAAACCTATGGATTGCTATGTCTCCGAAAGAGAATCAAGCGTGTGTACAGGGACATAAACGCAGCAGTGATAGGATTGGAGAGGTTCGGTGAGCAAATGAAGACCCTTTGAAGTCATATTGCATGGTACCCATTCCACGGGTTTCAACTACCCAGGTTTAAGGTATTCTTCCTTCAGCTAAAACATGCATGTGGAACCTAGAGTATGATCAACCATGTGATCGGGAGACGTGTTCAAATATGTCTCAGTTTTCGTACCCTGGTACTCGGGTGCAACATTCCAGACGCTTTACTAACACTCTCCCGACTTGGAGAGTCAGTCCCTTTAACCTCCTGTTTGGCCCAGTTTGCAATTTCTGCGGAAGATGAACAGGAATAGCGAGAACCAATGAGAGACTAGCTGGAGGTGTCTGGACGGGCAAATTTAACTCTCATTTCCCACCAGGAAGAGGAAATAACCAAAGGCTCAGCGTGCCGTGCCGGAACCAGATTAGGGCCTGAAGCCATCCTGCGGTGTTGAGGCCAGCTCACAAGAAAACGAGTTGAAGAAAGGAGCTCAGGGGCACTGTAATTCACAAACCTGCAGAGTTATAAATGACAACTATCGTCCAAAAATATACTGAAGTAAGGCTGCCAAGAGGACTTGAAAGCGGGGCAGAATTGCAGGAAACCGATTTCAGGAGGTAGACTGGAATTGCATTGAAAGCATAGGAAAAGAGGCAGAACGTCCACAATGATGCACTTGGCCAAAAAGGGCGTATGCGTTTTTTCCTGAATATATTCAGGAAAAAACGCATACGCCCTTTTTGGCCAACCAAGCAAGCTTGCAAAGGAAATCTGCACTACAATGAAGTCTCACTTCCCCCCGGTCAAAAAGGCCATCTGAAAAAAGTGTAAAATCCAGAAAGGCAGGACAGGCCATGGAGAACTGGGAGTCTTGTTATGCTGATGGGCGGGATGTAAATTGCCAACAGACACTCGGGAGAAGTGTATGGTGTTTCCTGAAACATCTAAAAAACAAAGCAACAGAGCCTAGGGCACTTCCACTTATGGTCCTATAGCTTAGGGAAATTAAAATCAAAAAGATACAGCCACCCCAATGTTTGGGACGCCTCTGTTTACAAGAACCTCGTTTACCGTACAAGTTCAATATCACAGAAAGTGAAAAATGGATAAAGAACTTGTGGTACTTACGTACAATGCAGTATCACTCAGCAGTGAAATCTATGTCATCAGGCCCGTAGCAGCACAATGAGTGGATTCAGGTACGATGATTCTAACTGAAATAAGTCACACAGAAAAAGAAACATCATAAGATATCAGTAATACACGGAATGTAAACTTGGCTACACAGGAACTGAATTACAGAACAGAACAGGGTCTCAAATTTAGAAAACCAACTTATGCTTGTTTAAGGGTAAAGGTGAGTTGGGGTGCTGCATAAAACCAGAGATTGAAATGAGCACAGATAAAGTTCCTTAAGCCAAATATGGAATAGACAAGAGCTACTCCTTGCTCAACGAAATGGACTCAACACCGCATATTAAACGCCTAAGAATGTACCTGACTCTTAAGTATCTTAAAACCTATGGATTGCTATGTCTCCGAAAGAGAATCAAGCATGTGTACAGGGACATAAACGCAGCAGTGATAGGATTGGAGAGGTTCGGTGAGCAAATGAAGACCCTTTGAAGTCATATTGCATGGTACCCATTCCACGGGTTTCAACTACCCAGGTTTAAGGTATTCTTCCTTCAGCTAAAACATGCATGTGGAACCTAGAGTATGATCAACCATGTGATCGGGAGACGTGTTCAAATATGTCTCAGTTTTCGTACCCTGGTACTCGGGTGCAACATTCCAGACGCTTTACTAACACTCTCCCGACTTGGAGAGTCAGTCCCTTTAACCTCCTGTTTGGCCCAGTTTGCAATTTCTGCGGAAGATGAACAGGAATAGCGAGAACCAATGAGAGACTAGCTGGAGGTGTCTGGACGGGCAAATTTAACTCTCATTTCCCACCAGGAAGAGGAAATAACCAAAGGCTCAGCGTGCCGTGCCGGAACCAGATTAGGGCCTGAAGCCATCCTGCGGTGTTGCGGCCAGCTCACAAGAAAACGAGTTGAAGAAAGGAGCTCAGGGGCACTGTAATTCACAAACCTGCAGAGTTATAAATGACAACTATCGTCCAAAAATATACTGAAGTAAGGCTGCCAAGAGGACTTGAAAGCGGGGCAGAATTGCAGGAAACCGATTTCAGGAGGTAGACTGGAATTGCATTGAAAGCATAGGAAAAGAGGCAGAACGTCCACAATGATGCACTTGGCCAAAAAGGGCGTATGCGTTTTTTCCTGAATATATTCAGGAAAAAACGCATACGCCCTTTTTGGCCAACCAAGCAAGCTTGCAAAGGAAATCTGCACTACAATGAAGTCTCACTTCCCCCCGGTCAAAAGGGCCATCTGAAAAAAGTGTAAAATCCAGAAAGGCAGGACAGGCCATGGAGAACTGGGAGCCTTGTTATGCTGATGGGCGGGATGTAAATTGCCAACAGACACTCGGGAGAAGTGTATGGTGTTTCCTGAAACGTCTAAAAAACAAAGCAACAGAGCCTAGGGCACTTCCACTTATGGTCCTATAGCTTAGGGAAATTAAAATCCAAAAGATACAGCCACTCCAATGTTTGGGACGCCTCTGTTTACAAGAACCTCGTTTACCGTACAAGTTCAATATCACAGAAAGTGAAAAATGGATAAAGAACTTGTGGTACTTACGTACAATGCAGTATCACTCAGCAGTGAAATCTATGTCATCAGGCCCGTAGCAGCACAATGAGTGGATTCAGGTACGATGATTCTAACTGAAATAAGTCACACAGAAAAAGAAACATCATAAGATATCAGTAATACACGGAATGTAAACTTGGCTACACAGGAACTGAATTACAGAACAGAACAGGGTCTCAAATTTAGAAAACCAACTTATGCTTGTTTAAGGGTAAAGGTGAGTTGGGGTGCTGCATAAAACCAGAGATTGAAATGAGCACAGATAAAGTTCCTTAAGCCAAATATGGAATAGACAAGAGCTACTCCTTGCTCAACGAAATGGACTCAACACCGCATATTAAACGCCTAAGAATGTACCTGACTCTTAAGTATCTTAAAACCTATGGATTGCTATGTCTCCGAAAGAGAATCAAGCATGTGTACAGGGACATAAATGCAGCAGTGATAGGATTGGAGAGGTTCGGTGAGCAAATGAAGACCCTTTGAAGTCATATTGCATGGTACCCATTCCACGGGTTTCAACTACCCAGGTTTAAGGTATTCCTCCTTCAGCTAAAACATGCATGTGGAACCCAGAGTATGATCAACCATGTGATCGGGAGACGTGTTCAAATATGTCTCAGTTTTCGTACCCTGGTACTCGGGTGCAACATTCCAGACGCTTTACTAACACTCTCCCGACTTGGAGAGTCAGTCCCTTTAACCTCCTGTTTGGCCCAGTTTGCAATTTCTGCGGAAGATGAACAGGAATAGCGAGAACCAATGAGAGACTAGCTGGAGGTGTCTGGACGGGCAAATTTAACTCTCATTTCCCACCAGGAAGAGGAAATAACCAAAGGCTCAGCGTGCCGTGCCGGAACCAGATTAGGGCCTGAAGCCATCCTGCGGTGTTGCGGCCAGCTCACAAGAAAACGAGTTGAAGAAAGGAGCTCAGGGGCACTGTAATTCACAAACCTGCAGAGTTATAAATGACAACTATCGTCCAAAAATATACTGAAGTAAGGCTGCCAAGAGGACTTGAAAGCGGGGCAGAATTGCAGGAAACCGATTTCAGGAGGTAGACTGGAATTGCATTGAAAGCATAGGAAAAGAGGCAGAACGTCCACAATGATGCACTTGGCCAAAAAGGGCGTATGTGTTTTTTCCTGAATATATTCAGGAAAAAACGCATACGCCCTTTTTGGCCAACCAAGCAAGCTTGCAAAGGAAATCTGCACTACAATGAAGTCTCACTTCCCCCCGGTCAAAAGGGCCATCTGAAAAAAGTGTAAAATCCAGAAAGGCAGGACAGGCCACGGAGAACTGGGAGCCTTGTTATGCTGATGGGCGGGATGTAAATTGCCAACAGACACTCGGGAGAAGTGTATGGTGTTTCCTGAAACGTCTAAAAAAACAAAGCAACAGAGCCTAGGGCACTTCCACTTATGGTCCTATAGCTTAGAGAAATTAAAATCAAAAAGATACAGCCACCCCAATGATTGGGACGCCTCTGTTTACAAGAACCTCGTTTACCGTACAAGTTCAATATCACAGAAAGTGAAAAATGGATAAAGAACTTGTGGTACTTACGTACAATGCAGTATCACTCAGCAGTGAAATCTATGTCATCAGGCCCGTAGCAGCACAATGAGTGGATTCAGGTACGATGATTCTAACTGAAATAAGTCACACAGAAAAAGAAACATCATAAGATATCAGTAATACACGGAATGTAAACTTGGCTACACAGGAACTGAATTACAGAACAGAACAGGGTCTCAAATTTAGAAAACCAACTTATGCTTGTTTAAGGGTAAAGGTGAGTTGGGGTGCTGCATAAAACCAGAGATTGAAATGAGCACAGATAAAGTTCCTTAAGCCAAATATGGAATAGACAAGAGCTACTCCTTGCTCAACGAAATGGACTCAACACCGCATATTAAACGCCTAAGAATGTACCTGACTCTTAAGTATCTTAAAACCTATGGATTGCTATGTCTCCGAAAGAGAATCAAGCATGTGTACAGGGACATAAATGCAGCAGTGATAGGATTGGAGAGGTTCGGTGAGCAAATGAAGACCCTTTGAAGTCATATTGCATGGTACCCATTCCACGGGTTTCAACTACCCAGGTTTAAGGTATTCCTCCTTCAGCTAAAACATGCATGTGGAACCCAGAGTATGATCAACCATGTGATCGGGAGACGTGTTCAAATATGTCTCAGTTTTCGTACCCTGGTACTCGGGTGCAACATTCCAGACGCTTTACTAACACTCTCCCGACTTGGAGAGTCAGTCCCTTTAACCTCCTGTTTGGCCCAGTTTGCAATTTCTGCGGAAGATGAACAGGAATAGCGAGAACCAATGAGAGACTAGCTGGAGGTGTCTGGACGGGCAAATTTAACTCTCATTTCCCACCAGGAAGAGGAAATAACCAAAGGCTCAGCGTGCCGTGCCGGAACCAGATTAGGGCCTGAAGCCATCCTGCGGTGTTGCGGCCAGCTCACAAGAAAACGAGTTGAAGAAAGGAGCTCAGGGGCACTGTAATTCACAAACCTGCAGAGTTATAAATGACAACTATCGTCCAAAAATATACTGAAGTAAGGCTGCCAAGAGGACTTGAAAGCGGGGCAGAATTGCAGGAAACCGATTTCAGGAGGTAGACTGGAATTGCATTGAAAGCATAGGAAAAGAGGCAGAACGTCCACAATGATGCACTTGGCCAAAAAGGGCGTATGCGTTTTTTCCTGAATATATTCAGGAAAAAACGCATACGCCCTTTTTGGCCAACCAAGCAAGCTTGCAAAGGAAATCTGCACTACAATGAAGTCTCACTTCCCCCCGGTCAAAAGGGCCATCTGAAAAAAGTGTAAAATCCAGAAAGGCAGGACAGGCCATGGAGAACTGGGAGCCTTGTTATGCTGATGGGCGGGATGTAAATTGCCAACAGACACTCGGGAGAAGTGTATGGTGTTTCCTGAAACGTCTAAAAAACAAAGCAACAGAGCCTAGGGCACTTCCACTTATGGTCCTATAGCTTAGGGAAATTAAAATCCAAAAGATACAGCCACTCCAATGTTTGGGACGCCTCTGTTTACAAGAACCTCGTTTACCGTACAAGTTCAATATCACAGAAAGTGAAAAATGGATAAAGAACTTGTGGTACTTACGTACAATGCAGTATCACTCAGCAGTGAAATCTATGTCATCAGGCCCGTAGCAGCACAATGAGTGGATTCAGGTACGATGATTCTAACTGAAATAAGTCACACAGAAAAAGAAACATCATAAGATATCAGTAATACACGGAATGTAAACTTGGCTACACAGGAACTGAATTACAGAACAGAACAGGGTCTCAAATTTAGAAAACCAACTTATGCTTGTTTAAGGGTAAAGGTGAGTTGGGGTGCTGCATAAAACCAGAGATTGAAATGAGCACAGATAAAGTTCCTTAAGCCAAATATGGAATAGACAAGAGCTACTCCTTGCTCAACGAAATGGACTCAACACCGCATATTAAACGCCTAAGAATGTACCTGACTCTTAAGTATCTTAAAACCTATGGATTGCTATGTCTCCGAAAGAGAATCAAGCATGTGTACAGGGACATAAATGCAGCAGTGATAGGATTGGAGAGGTTCGGTGAGCAAATGAAGACCCTTTGAAGTCATATTGCATGGTACCCATTCCACGGGTTTCAACTACCCAGGTTTAAGGTATTCCTCCTTCAGCTAAAACATGCATGTGGAACCCAGAGTATGATCAACCATGTGATCGGGAGACGTGTTCAAATATGTCTCAGTTTTCGTACCCTGGTACTCGGGTGCAACATTCCAGACGCTTTACTAACACTCTCCCGACTTGGAGAGTCAGTCCCTTTAACCTCCTGTTTGGCCCAGTTTGCAATTTCTGCGGAAGATGAACAGGAATAGCGAGAACCAATGAGAGACTAGCTGGAGGTGTCTGGACGGGCAAATTTAACTCTCATTTCCCACCAGGAAGAGGAAATAACCAAAGGCTCAGCGTGCCGTGCCGGAACCAGATTAGGGCCTGAAGCCATCCTGCGGTGTTGCGGCCAGCTCACAAGAAAACGAGTTGAAGAAAGGAGCTCAGGGGCACTGTAATTCACAAACCTGCAGAGTTATAAATGACAACTATCGTCCAAAAATATACTGAAGTAAGGCTGCCAAGAGGACTTGAAAGCGGGGCAGAATTGCAGGAAACCGATTTCAGGAGGTAGACTGGAATTGCATTGAAAGCATAGGAAAAGAGGCAGAACGTCCACAATGATGCACTTGGCCAAAAAGGGCGTATGTGTTTTTTCCTGAATATATTCAGGAAAAAACGCATACGCCCTTTTTGGCCAACCAAGCAAGCTTGCAAAGGAAATCTGCACTACAATGAAGTCTCACTTCCCCCCGGTCAAAAGGGCCATCTGAAAAAAGTGTAAAATCCAGAAAGGCAGGACAGGCCACGGAGAACTGGGAGCCTTGTTATGCTGATGGGCGGGATGTAAATTGCCAACAGACACTCGGGAGAAGTGTATGGTGTTTCCTGAAACGTCTAAAAAAACAAAGCAACAGAGCCTAGGGCACTTCCACTTATGGTCCTATAGCTTAGAGAAATTAAAATCAAAAAGATACAGCCACCCCAATGATTGGGACGCCTCTGTTTACAAGAACCTCGTTTACCGTACAAGTTCAATATCACAGAAAGTGAAAAATGGATAAAGAACTTGTGGTACTTACGTACAATGCAGTATCACTCAGCAGTGAAATCTATGTCATCAGGCCCGTAGCAGCACAATGAGTGGATTCAGGTACGATGATTCTAACTGAAATAAGTCACACAGAAAAAGAAACATCATAAGATATCAGTAATACACGGAATGTAAACTTGGCTACACAGGAACTGAATTACAGAACAGAACAGGGTCTCAAATTTAGAAAACCAACTTATGCTTGTTTAAGGGTAAAGGTGAGTTGGGGTGCTGCATAAAACCAGAGATTGAAATGAGCACAGATAAAGTTCCTTAAGCCAAATATGGAATAGACAAGAGCTACTCCTTGCTCAACGAAATGGACTCAACACCGCATATTAAACGCCTAAGAATGTACCTGACTCTTAAGTATCTTAAAACCTATGGATTGCTATGTCTCCGAAAGAGAATCAAGCATGTGTACAGGGACATAAATGCAGCAGTGATAGGATTGGAGAGGTTCGGTGAGCAAATGAAGACCCTTTGAAGTCATATTGCATGGTACCCATTCCACGGGTTTCAACTACCCAGGTTTAAGGTATTCCTCCTTCAGCTAAAACATGCATGTGGAACCCAGAGTATGATCAACCATGTGATCGGGAGACGTGTTCAAATATGTCTCAGTTTTCGTACCCTGGTACTCGGGTGCAACATTCCAGACGCTTTACTAACACTCTCCCGACTTGGAGAGTCAGTCCCTTTAACCTCCTGTTTGGCCCAGTTTGCAATTTCTGCGGAAGATGAACAGGAATAGCGAGAACCAATGAGAGACTAGCTGGAGGTGTCTGGACGGGCAAATTTAACTCTCATTTCCCACCAGGAAGAGGAAATAACCAAAGGCTCAGCGTGCCGTGCCGGAACCAGATTAGGGCCTGAAGCCATCCTGCGGTGTTGCGGCCAGCTCACAAGAAAACGAGTTGAAGAAAGGAGCTCAGGGGCACTGTAATTCACAAACCTGCAGAGTTATAAATGACAACTATCGTCCAAAAATATACTGAAGTAAGGCTGCCAAGAGGACTTGAAAGCGGGGCAGAATTGCAGGAAACCGATTTCAGGAGGTAGACTGGAATTGCATTGAAAGCATAGGAAAAGAGGCAGAACGTCCACAATGATGCACTTGGCCAAAAAGGGCGTATGCGTTTTTTCCTGAATATATTCAGGAAAAAACGCATACGCCCTTTTTGGCCAACCAAGCAAGCTTGCAAAGGAAATCTGCACTACAATGAAGTCTCACTTCCCCCCGGTCAAAAGGGCCATCTGAAAAAAGTGTAAAATCCAGAAAGGCAGGACAGGCCATGGAGAACTGGGAGCCTTGTTATGCTGATGGGCGGGATGTAAATTGCCAACAGACACTCGGGAGAAGTGTATGGTGTTTCCTGAAACGTCTAAAAAACAAAGCAACAGAGCCTAGGGCACTTCCACTTATGGTCCTATAGCTTAGGGAAATTAAAATCCAAAAGATACAGCCACTCCAATGTTTGGGACGCCTCTGTTTACAAGAACCTCGTTTACCGTACAAGTTCAATATCACAGAAAGTGAAAAATGGATAAAGAACTTGTGGTACTTACGTACAATGCAGTATCACTCAGCAGTGAAATCTATGTCATCAGGCCCGTAGCAGCACAATGAGTGGATTCAGGTACGATGATTCTAACTGAAATAAGTCACACAGAAAAAGAAACATCATAAGATATCAGTAATACACGGAATGTAAACTTGGCTACACAGGAACTGAATTACAGAACAGAACAGGGTCTCAAATTTAGAAAACCAACTTATGCTTGTTTAAGGGTAAAGGTGAGTTGGGGTGCTGCATAAAACCAGAGATTGAAATGAGCACAGATAAAGTTCCTTAAGCCAAATATGGAATAGACAAGAGCTACTCCTTGCTCAACGAAATGGACTCAACACCGCATATTAAACGCCTAAGAATGTACCTGACTCTTAAGTATCTTAAAACCTATGGATTGCTATGTCTCCGAAAGAGAATCAAGCATGTGTACAGGGACATAAATGCAGCAGTGATAGGATTGGAGAGGTTCGGTGAGCAAATGAAGACCCTTTGAAGTCATATTGCATGGTACCCATTCCACGGGTTTCAACTACCCAGGTTTAAGGTATTCCTCCTTCAGCTAAAACATGCATGTGGAACCCAGAGTATGATCAACCATGTGATCGGGAGACGTGTTCAAATATGTCTCAGTTTTCGTACCCTGGTACTCGGGTGCAACATTCCAGACGCTTTACTAACACTCTCCCGACTTGGAGAGTCAGTCCCTTTAACCTCCTGTTTGGCCCAGTTTGCAATTTCTGCGGAAGATGAACAGGAATAGCGAGAACCAATGAGAGACTAGCTGGAGGTGTCTGGACGGGCAAATTTAACTCTCATTTCCCACCAGGAAGAGGAAATAACCAAAGGCTCAGCGTGCCGTGCCGGAACCAGATTAGGGCCTGAAGCCATCTTGCGGTGTTGCGGCCAGCTCACAAGAAAACGAGTTGAAGAAAGGAGCTCAGGGGCACTGTAATTCACAAACCTGCAGAGTTATAAATGACAACTATCGTCCAAAAATATACTGAAGTAAGGCTGCCAAGAGGACTTGAAAGCGGGGCAGAATTGCAGGAAACCGATTTCAGGAGGTAGACTGGAATTGCATTGAAAGCATAGGAAAAGAGGCAGAACGTCCACAATGATGCACTTGGCCAAAAAGGGCGTATGTGTTTTTTCCTGAATATATTCAGGAAAAAACGCATACGCCCTTTTTGGCCAACCAAGCAAGCTTGCAAAGGAAATCTGCACTACAATGAAGTCTCACTTCCCCCCGGTCAAAAGGGCCATCTGAAAAAAGTGTAAAATCCAGAAAGGCAGGACAGGCCACGGAGAACTGGGAGCCTTGTTATGCTGATGGGCGGGATGTAAATTGCCAACAGACACTCGGGAGAAGTGTATGGTGTTTCCTGAAACGTCTAAAAAACAAAGCAACAGAGCCTAGGGCACTTCCACTTATGGTCCTATAGCTTAGGGAAATTAAAATCCAAAAGATACAGCCACTCCAATGTTTGGGACGCCTCTGTTTACAAGAACCTCGTTTACCGTACAAGTTCAATATCACAGAAAGTGAAAAATGGATAAAGAACTTGTGGTACTTACGTACAATGCAGTATCACTCAGCAGTGAAATCTATGTCATCAGGCCCGTAGCAGCACAATGAGTGGATTCAGGTACGATGATTCTAACTGAAATAAGTCACACAGAAAAAGAAACATCATAAGATATCAGTAATACACGGAATGTAAACTTGGCTACACAGGAACTGAATTACAGAACAGAACAGGGTCTCAAATTGAGAAAACCAACTTATGCTTGTTTAAGGGTAAAGGTGAGTTGGGGTGCTGCATAAAACCAGAGATTGAAATGAGCACAGATAAAGTTCCTTAAGCCAAATATGGAATAGACAAGAGCTACTCCTTGCTCAACGAAATGGACTCAACACCGCATATTAAACGCCTAAGAATGTACCTGACTCTTAAGTATCTTAAAACCTATGGATTGCTATGTCTCCGAAAGAGAATCAAGCATGTGTACAGGGACATAAATGCAGCAGTGATAGGATTGGAGAGGTTCGGTGAGCAAATGAAGACCCTTTGAAGTCATATTGCATGGTACCCATTCCACGGGTTTCAACTACCCAGGTTTAAGGTATTCCTCCTTCAGCTAAAACATGCATGTGGAACCCAGAGTATGATCAACCATGTGATCGGGAGACGTGTTCAAATATGTCTCAGTTTTCGTACCCTGGTACTCGGGTGCAACATTCCAGACGCTTTACTAACACTCTCCCGACTTGGAGAGTCAGTCCCTTTAACCTCCTGTTTGGCCCAGTTTGCAATTTCTGCGGAAGATGAACAGGAATAGCGAGAACCAATGAGAGACTAGCTGGAGGTGTCTGGACGGGCAAATTTAACTCTCATTTCCCACCAGGAAGAGGAAATAACCAAAGGCTCAGCGTGCCGTGCCGGAACCAGATTAGGGCCTGAAGCCATCCTGCGGTGTTGCGGCCAGCTCACAAGAAAACGAGTTGAAGAAAGGAGCTCAGGGGCACTGTAATTCACAAACCTGCAGAGTTATAAATGACAACTATCGTCCAAAAATATACTGAAGTAAGGCTGCCAAGAGGACTTGAAAGCGGGGCAGAATTGCAGGAAACCGATTTCAGGAGGTAGACTGGAATTGCATTGAAAGCATAGGAAAAGAGGCAGAACGTCCACAATGATGCACTTGGCCAAAAAGGGCGTATGTGTTTTTTCCTGAATATATTCAGGAAAAAACGCATACGCCCTTTTTGGCCAACCAAGCAAGCTTGCAAAGGAAATCTGCACTACAATGAAGTCTCACTTCCCCCCGGTCAAAAAGGCCATCTGAAAAAAGTGTAAAATCCAGAAAGGCAGGACAGGCCATGGAGAACTGGGAGCCTTGTTATGCTGATGGGCGGGATGTAAATTGCCAACAGACACTTGGGAGAAGTGTATGGTGTTTCCTGAAACATCTAAAAAACAAAGCAACAGAGCCTAGGGCACTTCCACTTATGGTCCTATAGCTTAGGGAAATTAAAATCAAAAAGATACAGCCACCCCAATGTTTGGGACGCCTCTGTTTACAAGAACCTCGTTTACCGTACAAGTTCAATATCACAGAAAGTGAAAAATGGATAAAGAACTTGTGGTACTTACGTACAATGCAGTATCACTCAGCAGTGAAATCTATGTCATCAGGCCCGTAGCAGCACAATGAGTGGATTCAGGTACGATGATTCTAACTGAAATAAGTCACACAGAAAAAGAAACATCATAAGATATCAGTAATACACGGAATGTAAACTTGGCTACACAGGAACTGAATTACAGAACAGAACAGGGTCTCAAATTTAGAAAACCAACTTATGCTTGTTTAAGGGTAAAGGTGAGTTGGGGTGCTGCATAAAACCAGAGATTGAAATGAGCACAGATAAAGTTCCTTAAGCCAAATATGGAATAGACAAGAGCTACTCCTTGCTCAACGAAATGGACTCAACACCGCATATTAAACGCCTAAGAATGTACCTGACTCTTAAGTATCTTAAAACCTATGGATTGCTATGTCTCCGAAAGAGAATCAAGCGTGTGTACAGGGACATAAACGCAGCAGTGATAGGATTGGAGAGGTTCGGTGAGCAAATGAAGACCCTTTGAAGTCATATTGCATGGTACCCATTCCACGGGTTTCAACTACCCAGGTTTAAGGTATTCTTCCTTCAGCTAAAACATGCATGTGGAACCTAGAGTATGATCAACCATGTGATCGGGAGACGTGTTCAAATATGTCTCAGTTTTCGTACCCTGGTACTCGGGTGCAACATTCCAGACGCTTTACTAACACTCTCCCGACTTGGAGAGTCAGTCCCTTTAACCTCCTGTTTGGCCCAGTTTGCAATTTCTGCGGAAGATGAACAGGAATAGCGAGAACCAATGAGAGACTAGCTGGAGGTGTCTGGACGGGCAAATTTAACTCTCATTTCCCACCAGGAAGAGGAAATAACCAAAGGCTCAGCGTGCCGTGCCGGAACCAGATTAGGGCCTGAAGCCATCCTGCGGTGTGCGGCCAGCTCACAAGAAAACGAGTTGAAGAAAGGAGCTCAGGGGCACTGTAATTCACAAACCTGCAGAGTTATAAATGACAACTATCGTCCAAAAATATACTGAAGTAAGGCTGCCAAGAGGACTTGAAAGCGGGGCAGAATTGCAGGAAACCGATTTCAGGAGGTAGACTGGAATTGCATTGAAAGCATAGGAAAAGAGGCAGAACGTCCACAATGATGCACTTGGCCAAAAAGGGCGTATGCGTTTTTTCCTGAATATATTCAGGAAAAAACGCATACGCCCTTTTTGGCCAACCAAGCAAGCTTGCAAAGGAAATCTGCACTACAATGAAGTCTCACTTCCCCCCGGTCAAAAGGGCCATCTGAAAAAAGTGTAAAATCCAGAAAGGCAGGACAGGCCATGGAGAACTGGGAGCCTTGTTATGCTGATGGGCGGGATGTAAATTGCCAACAGACACTCGGGAGAAGTGTATGGTGTTTCCTGAAACGTCTAAAAAACAAAGCAACAGAGCCTAGGGCACTTCCACTTATGGTCCTATAGCTTAGGGAAATTAAAATCCAAAAGATACAGCCACTCCAATGTTTGGGACGCCTCTGTTTACAAGAACCTCG
Organism: Globicephala melas; assembly: GCF_963455315.2. NCBI lineage: Eukaryota > Metazoa > Chordata > Mammalia > Artiodactyla > Delphinidae > Globicephala > Globicephala melas. The sequence continues at coordinate 25,628 of NW_027207281.1, read as the reverse complement.
TTTACCGTACAAGTTCAATATCACAGAAAGTGAAAAATGGATAAAGAACTTGTGGTACTTACGTACAATGCAGTATCACTCAGCAGTGAAATCTATGTCATCAGGCCCGTAGCAGCACAATGAGTGGATTCAGGTACGATGATTCTAACTGAAATAAGTCACACAGAAAAAGAAACATCATAAGATATCAGTAATACACGGAATGTAAACTTGGCTACACAGGAACTGAATTACAGAACAGAACAGGGTCTCAAATTTAGAAAACCAACTTATGCTTGTTTAAGGGTAAAGGTGAGTTGGGGTGCTGCATAAAACCAGAGATTGAAATGAGCACAGATAAAGTTCCTTAAGCCAAATATGGAATAGACAAGAGCTACTCCTTGCTCAACGAAATGGACTCAACACCGCATATTAAACGCCTAAGAATGTACCTGACTCTTAAGTATCTTAAAACCTATGGATTGCTATGTCTCCGAAAGAGAATCAAGCATGTGTACAGGGACATAAACGCAGCAGTGATAGGATTGGAGAGGTTCGGTGAGCAAATGAAGACCCTTTGAAGTCATATTGCATGGTACCCATTCCACGGGTTTCAACTACCCAGGTTTAAGGTATTCTTCCTTCAGCTAAAACATGCATGTGGAACCTAGAGTATGATCAACCATGTGATCGGGAGACGTGTTCAAATATGTCTCAGTTTTCGTACCCTGGTACTCGGGTGCAACATTCCAGACGCTTTACTAACACTCTCCCGACTTGGAGAGTCAGTCCCTTTAACCTCCTGTTTGGCCCAGTTTGCAATTTCTGCGGAAGATGAACAGGAATAGCGAGAACCAATGAGAGACTAGCTGGAGGTGTCTGGACGGGCAAATTTAACTCTCATTTCCCACCAGGAAGAGGAAATAACCAAAGGCTCAGCGTGCCGTGCCGGAACCAGATTAGGGCCTGAAGCCATCCTGCGGTGTGCGGCCAGCTCACAAGAAAACGAGTTGAAGAAAGGAGCTCAGGGGCACTGTAATTCACAAACCTGCAGAGTTATAAATGACAACTATCGTCCAAAAATATACTGAAGTAAGGCTGCCAAGAGGACTTGAAAGCGGGGCAGAATTGCAGGAAACCGATTTCAGGAGGTAGACTGGAATTGCATTGAAAGCATAGGAAAAGAGGCAGAACGTCCACAATGATGCACTTGGCCAAAAAGGGCGTATGCGTTTTTTCCTGAATATATTCAGGAAAAAACGCATACGCCCTTTTTGGCCAACCAAGCAAGCTTGCAAAGGAAATCTGCACTACAATGAAGTCTCACTTCCCCCCGGTCAAAAGGGCCATCTGAAAAAAGTGTAAAATCCAGAAAGGCAGGACAGGCCATGGAGAACTGGGAGCCTTGTTATGCTGATGGGCGGGATGTAAATTGCCAACAGACACTCGGGAGAAGTGTATGGTGTTTCCTGAAACGTCTAAAAAACAAAGCAACAGAGCCTAGGGCACTTCCACTTATGGTCCTGTAGCTTAGGGAAATTAAAATCCAAAAGATACAGCCACTCCAATGTTTGGGACGCCTCTGTTTACAAGAACCTCGTTTACCGTACAAGTTCAATATCACAGAAAGTGAAAAATGGATAAAGAACTTGTGGTACTTACGTACAATGCAGTATCACTCAGCAGTGAAATCTATGTCATCAGGCCCGTAGCAGCACAATGAGTGGATTCAGGTACGATGATTCTAACTGAAATAAGTCACACAGAAAAAGAAACATCATAAGATATCAGTAATACACGGAATGTAAACTTGGCTACACAGGAACTGAATTACAGAACAGAACAGGGTCTCAAATTTAGAAAACCAACTTATGCTTGTTTAAGGGTAAAGGTGAGTTGGGGTGCTGCATAAAACCAGAGATTGAAATGAGCACAGATAAAGTTCCTTAAGCCAAATATGGAATAGACAAGAGCTACTCCTTGCTCAACGAAATGGACTCAACACCGCATATTAAACGCCTAAGAATGTACCTGACTCTTAAGTATCTTAAAACCTATGGATTGCTATGTCTCCGAAAGAGAATCAAGCGTGTGTACAGGGACATAAACGCAGCAGTGATAGGATTGGAGAGGTTCGGTGAGCAAATGAAGACCCTTTGAAGTCATATTGCATGGTACCCATTCCACGGGTTTCAACTACCCAGGTTTAAGGTATTCTTCCTTCAGCTAAAACATGCATGTGGAACCTAGAGTATGATCAACCATGTGATCGGGAGACGTGTTCAAATATGTCTCAGTTTTCGTACCCTGGTACTCGGGTGCAACATTCCAGACGCTTTACTAACACTCTCCCGACTTGGAGAGTCAGTCCCTTTAACCTCCTGTTTGGCCCAGTTTGCAATTTCTGCGGAAGATGAACAGGAATAGCGAGAACCAATGAGAGACTAGCTGGAGGTGTCTGGACGGGCAAATTTAACTCTCATTTCCCACCAGGAAGAGGAAATAACCAAAGGCTCAGCGTGCCGTGCCGGAACCAGATTAGGGCCTGAAGCCATCCTGCGGTGTTGCGGCCAGCTCACAAGAAAACGAGTTGAAGAAAGGAGCTCAGGGGCACTGTAATTCACAAACCTGCAGAGTTATAAATGACAACTATCGTCCAAAAATATACTGAAGTAAGGCTGCCAAGAGGACTTGAAAGCGGGGCAGAATTGCAGGAAACCGATTTCAGGAGGTAGACTGGAATTGCATTGAAAGCATAGGAAAAGAGGCAGAACGTCCACAATGATGCACTTGGCCAAAAAGGGCGTATGCGTTTTTTTCTGAATATATTCAGGAAAAAACGCATACGCCCTTTTTGGCCAACCAAGCAAGCTTGCAAAGGAAATCTGCACTACAATGAAGTCTCACTTCCCCCCGGTCAAAAGGGCCATCTGAAAAAAGTGTAAAATCCAGAAAGGCAGGACAGGCCATGGAGAACTGGGAGCCTTGTTATGCTGATGGGCGGGATGTAAATTGCCAACAGACACTCGGGAGAAGTGTATGGTGTTTCCTGAAACGTCTAAAAAACAAAGCAACAGAGCCTAGGGCACTTCCACTTATGGTCCTATAGCTTAGGGAAATTAAAATCAAAAAGATACAGCCACCCCAATGTTTGGGACGCCTCTGTTTACAAGAACCTCGTTTACCGTACAAGTTCAATATCACAGAAAGTGAAAAATGGATAAAGAACTTGTGGTACTTACGTACAATGCAGTATCACTCAGCAGTGAAATCTATGTCATCAGGCCCGTAGCAGCACAATGAGTGGATTCAGGTACGATGATTCTAACTGAAATAAGTCACACAGAAAAAGAAACATCATAAGATATCAGTAATACACGGAATGTAAACTTGGCTACACAGGAACTGAATTACAGAACAGAACAGGGTCTCAAATTTAGAAAACCAACTTATGCTTGTTTAAGGGTAAAGGTGAGTTGGGGTGCTGCATAAAACCAGAGATTGAAATGAGCACAGATAAAGTTCCTTAAGCCAAATATGGAATAGACAAGAGCTACTCCTTACTCAACGAAATGGCTCAACACCGCATATTAAACGCCTAAGAATGTACCTGACTCGTAAGTATCTTAAAACCTATGGATTGCTATGTCTCCGAAAGAGAATCAAGCATGTGTACAGGGACATAAACGCAGCAGTGATAGGATTGGAGAGGTTCGGTGAGCAAATGAAGACCCTTTGAAGTCATATTGCATGGTACCCATTCCACGGGTTTCAACTACCCAGGTTTAAGGTATTCTTCCTTCAGCTAAAACATGCATGTGGAACCTAGAGTATGATCAACCATGTGATCGGGAGACGTGTTCAAATATGTCTCAGTTTTCGTACCCTGGTACTCGGGTGCAACATTCCAGACGCTTTACTAACACTCTCCCGACTTGGAGAGTCAGTCCCTTTAACCTCCTGTTTGGCCCAGTTTGCAATTTCTGCGGAAGATGAACAGGAATAGCGAGAACCAATGAGAGACTAGCTGGAGGTGTCTGGACGGGCAAATTTAACTCTCATTTCCCACCAGGAAGAGGAAATAACCAAAGGCTCAGCGTGCCGTGCCGGAACCAGATTAGGGCCTGAAGCCATCCTGCGGTGTTGCGGCCAGCTCACAAGAAAACGAGTTGAAGAAAGGAGCTCAGGGGCACTGTAATTCACAAACCTGCAGAGTTATAAATGACAACTATCGTCCAAAAATATACTGAAGTAAGGCTGCCAAGAGGACTTGAAAGCGGGGCAGAATTGCAGGAAACCGATTTCAGGAGGTAGACTGGAATTGCATTGAAAGCATAGGAAAAGAGGCAGAACGTCCACAATGATGCACTTGGCCAAAAAGGGCGTATGCGTTTTTTTCTGAATATATTCAGGAAAAAACGCATACGCCCTTTTTGGCCAACCAAGCAAGCTTGCAAAGGAAATCTGCACTACAATGAAGTCTCACTTCCCCCCGGTCAAAAGGGCCATCTGAAAAAAGTGTAAAATCCAGAAAGGCAGGACAGGCCATGGAGAACTGGGAGCCTTGTTATGCTGATGGGCGGGATGTAAATTGCCAACAGACACTCGGGAGAAGTGTATGGTGTTTCCTGAAACGTCTAAAAAACAAAGCAACAGAGCCTAGGGCACTTCCACTTATGGTCCTATAGCTTAGGGAAATTAAAATCAAAAAGATACAGCCACCCCAATGTTTGGGACGCCTCTGTTTACAAGAACCTCGTTTACCGTACAAGTTCAATATCACAGAAAGTGAAAAATGGATAAAGAACTTGTGGTACTTACGTACAATGCAGTATCACTCAGCAGTGAAATCTATGTCATCAGGCCCGTAGCAGCACAATGAGTGGATTCAGGTACGATGATTCTAACTGAAATAAGTCACACAGAAAAAGAAACATCATAAGATATCAGTAATACACGGAATGTAAACTTGGCTACACAGGAACTGAATTACAGAACAGAACAGGGTCTCAAATTTAGAAAACCAACTTATGCTTGTTTAAGGGTAAAGGTGAGTTGGGGTGCTGCATAAAACCAGAGATTGAAATGAGCACAGATAAAGTTCCTTAAGCCAAATATGGAATAGACAAGAGCTACTCCTTGCTCAACGAAATGGACTCAACACCGCATATTAAACGCCTAAGAATGTACCTGACTCTTAAGTATCTTAAAACCTATGGATTGCTATGTCTCCGAAAGAGAATCAAGCATGTGTACAGGGACATAAACGCAGCAGTGATAGGATTGGAGAGGTTCGGTGAGCAAATGAAGACCCTTTGAAGTCATATTGCATGGTACCCATTCCACGGGTTTCAACTACCCAGGTTTAAGGTATTCTTCCTTCAGCTAAAACATGCATGTGGAACCTAGAGTATGATCAACCATGTGATCGGGAGACATGTTCAAATATGTCTCAGTTTTCGTACCCTGGTACTCGGGTGCAACATTCCAGACGCTTTACTAACACTCTCCCGACTTGGAGAGTCAGTGCCTTTAACCTCCTGTTTGGCCCAGTTTGCAATTTCTGCGGAAGATGAACAGGAATAGCGAGAACCAATGAGAGACTAGCTGGAGGTGTCTGGACGGGCAAATTTAACTCTCATTTCCCACCAGGAAGAGGAAATAACCAAAGGCTCAGCGTGCCGTGCCGGAACCAGATTAGGGCCTGAAGCCATCCTGCGGTGTTGCGGCCAGCTCACAAGAAAGCGAGTTGAAGAAAGGAGCTCAGTGGCACTGTAATTCACAAACCTGCAGAGTTATAAATGACAACTATCATCCAAAAATATACTGAAGTAAGGCTGCCAAGAGGACTTGAAAGCGGGGCAGAATTGCAGGAAACCGATTTCAGGAGGTAGACTGGAATTGCATTGAAAGCATAGGAAAAGAGGCAGAACGTCCACAATGATGCACTTGGCCAAAAAGGGCGTATGCGTTTTTTCCTGAATATATTCAGGAAAAAACGCATACGCCCTTTTTGGCCAACCAAGCAAGCTTGCAAAGGAAATCTGCACTACAATGAAGTCTCACTTCCCCCCGGTCAAAAGGGCCATCTGAAAAAAGTGTAAAATCCAGAAAGGCAGGACAGGCCATGGAGAACTGGGAGCCTTGTTATGCTGATGGGCGGGATGTAAATTGCCAACAGACACTCGGGAGAAGTGTATGGTGTTTCCTGAAACGTCTAAAAAACAAAGCAACAGAGCCTAGGGCACTTCCACTTATGGTCCTATAGCTTAGGGAAATTAAAATCAAAAAGATACAGCCACCCCAATGTTTGGGACGCCTCTGTTTACAAGAACCTCGTTTACCGTACAAGTTCAATATCACAGAAAGTGAAAAATGGATAAAGAACTTGTGGTACTTACGTACAATGCAGTATCACTCAGCAGTGAAATCTATGTCATCAGGCCCGTAGCAGCACAATGAGTGGATTCAGGTACGATGATTCTAACTGAAATAAGTCACACAGAAAAAGAAACATCATAAGATATCAGTAATACACGGAATGTAAACTTGGCTACACAGGAACTGAATTACAGAACAGAACAGGGTCTCAAATTTAGAAAACCAACTTATGCTTGTTTAAGGGTAAAGGTGAGTTGGGGTGCTGCATAAAACCAGAGATTGAAATGAGCACAGATAAAGTTCCTTAAGCCAAATATGGAATAGACAAGAGCTACTCCTTGCTCAACGAAATGGACTCAACACCGCATATTAAACGCCTAAGAATGTACCTGACTCTTAAGTATCTTAAAACCTATGGATTGCTATGTCTCCGAAAGAGAATCAAGCATGTGTACAGGGACATAAACGCAGCAGTGATAGGATTGGAGAGGTTCGGTGAGCAAATGAAGACCCTTTGAAGTCATATTGCATGGTACCCATTCCACGGGTTTCAACTACCCAGGTTTAAGGTATTCTTCCTTCAGCTAAAACATGCATGTGGAACCTAGAGTATGATCAACCATGTGATCGGGAGACGTGTTCAAATATGTCTCAGTTTTCGTACCCTGGTACTCGGGTGCAACATTCCAGACGCTTTACTAACACTCTCCCGACTTGGAGAGTCAGTGCCTTTAACCTCCTGTTTGGCCCAGTTTGCAATTTCTGCGGAAGATGAACAGGAATAGCGAGAACCAATGAGAGACTAGCTGGAGGTGTCTGGACGGGCAAATTTAACTCTCATTTCCCACCAGGAAGAGGAAATAACCAAAGGCTCAGCGTGCCGTGCCGGAACCAGATTAGGGCCTGAAGCCATCCTGCGGTGTTGCGGCCAGCTCACAAGAAAGCGAGTTGAAGAAAGGAGCTCAGGGGCACTGTAATTCACAAACCTGCAGAGTTATAAATGACAACTATCGTCCAAAAATATACTGAAGTAAGGCTGCCAAGAGGACTTGAAAGCGGGGCAGAATTGCAGGAAACCGATTTCAGGAGGTAGACTGGAATTGCATTGAAAGCATAGGAAAAGAGGCAGAACGTCCACAATGATGCACTTGGCCAAAAAGGGCGTATGCGTTTTTTCCTGAATATATTCAGGAAAAAACGCATACGCCCTTTTTGGCCAACCAAGCAAGCTTGCAAAGGAAATCTGCACTACAATGAAGTCTCACTTCCCCCCGGTCAAAAGGGCCATCTGAAAAAAGTGTAAAATCCAGAAAGGCAGGACAGGCCATGGAGAACTGGGAGCCTTGTTATGCTGATGGGCGGGATGTCAATTGCCAACAGACACTCGGGAGAAGTGTATGGTGTTTCCTGAAACGTCTAAAAAACAAAGCAACAGAGCCTAGGGCACTTCCACTTATGGTCCTATAGCTTAGGGAAATTAAAATCAAAAAGATACAGCCACCCCAATGTTTGGGACGCCTCTGTTTACAAGAACCTCGTTTACCGTACAAGTTCAATATCACAGAAAGTGAAAAATGGATAAAGAACTTGTGGTACTTACGTACAATGCAGTATCACTCAGCAGTGAAATCTATGTCATCAGGCCCGTAGCAGCACAATGAGTGGATTCAGGTACGATGATTCTAACTGAAATAAGTCACACAGAAAAAGAAACATCATAAGATATCAGTAATACACGGAATGTAAACTTGGCTACACAGGAACTGAATTACAGAACAGAACAGGGTCTCAAATTTAGAAAACCAACTTATGCTTGTTTAAGGGTAAAGGTGAGTTGGGGTGCTGCATAAAACCAGAGATTGAAATGAGCACAGATAAAGTTCCTTAAGCCAAATATGGAATAGACAAGAGCTACTCCTTGCTCAACGAAATGGACTCAACACCGCATATTAAACGCCTAAGAATGTACCTGACTCTTAAGTATCTTAAAACCTATGGATTGCTATGTCTCCGAAAGAGAATCAAGCATGTGTACAGGGACATAAACGCAGCAGTGATAGGATTGGAGAGGTTCGGTGAGCAAATGAAGACCCTTTGAAGTCATATTGCATGGTACCCATTCCACGGGTTTCAACTACCCAGGTTTAAGGTATTCTTCCTTCAGCTAAAACATGCATGTGGAACCTAGAGTATGATCAACCATGTGATCGGGAGACGTGTTCAAATATGTCTCAGTTTTCGTACCCTGGTACTCGGGTGCAACATTCCAGATGCTTTACTAACACTCTCCCGACTTGGAGAGTCAGTCCCTTTAACCTCCTGTTTGGCCCAGTTTGCAATTTCTGCGGAAGATGAACAGGAATAGTGAGAACCAATGAGAGACTAGCTGGAGGTGTCTGGACGGGCAAATTTAACTCTCATTTCCCACCAGGAAGAGGAAATAACCAAAGGCTCAGCGTGCCGTGCCGGAACCAGATTAGGGCCTGAAGCCATCCTGCGGTGTTGCGGCCAGCTCACAAGAAAACGAGTTGAAGAAAGGAGCTCAGGGGCACTGTAATTCACAAACCTGCAGAGTTATAAATGACAACTATCGTCCAAAAATATACTGAAGTAAGGCTGCCAAGAGGACTTGAAAGCGGGGCAGAATTGCAGGAAACCGATTTCAGGAGGTAGACTGGAATTGCATTGAAAGCATAGGAAAAGAGGCAGAACGTCCACAATGATGCACTTGGCCAAAAAGGGCGTATGCGTTTTTTCCTGAATATATTCAGGAAAAAACGCATACGCCCTTTTTGGCCAACCAAGCAAGCTTGCAAAGGAAATCTGCACTACAATGAAGTCTCACTTCCCCCCCGGTCAAAAGGGCCATCTGAAAAAAGTGTAAAATCCAGAAAGGCAGGACAGGCCATGGAGAACTGGGAGCCTTGTTATGCTGATGGGCGGGATGTAAATTGCCAACAGACACTTATGAGAAGTATATGGTGTTTCCTGAAACATCTAAAAAACAAAGCAACAGAGCCTAGGGCACTTCCACTTATGGTCCTATAGCTTAGGGAAATTAAAATCAAAAAGATACAGCCACCCCAATGTTTGGGACGCCTCTGTTTACAAGAACCTCGTTTACCGTACAAGTTCAATATCACAGAAAGTGAAAAATGGATAAAGAACTTGTGGTACTTACGTACAATGCAGTATCACTCAGCAGTGAAATCTATGTCATCAGGCCCGTAGCAGCACAATGAGTGGATTCAGGTACGATGATTCTAACTGAAATAAGTCACACAGAAAAAGAAACATCATAAGATATCAGTAATACACGGAATGTAAACTTGGCTACACAGGAACTGAATTACAGAACAGAACAGGGTCTCAAATTTAGAAAACCAACTTATGCTTGTTTAAGGGGAAAGGTGAGTTGGGGTGCTGCATAAAACCAGAGATTGAAATGAGCATAGATAAAGTTCCTTAAGCCAAATATGGAATAGACAAGAGCTACTCCTTGCTCAACGAAATGGACTCAACACCCCATATTAAACGCCTAAGAATGTACCTGACTCTTAAGTATCTTAAAACCTATGGATTGCTATGTCTCCGAAAGAGAATCAAGCATGTGTACAGGGACATAAACGCAGCAGTGATAGGATTGGAGAGGTTCGGTGAGCAAATGAAGACCCTTTGAAGTCATATTGCATGGTACCCATTCCACGGGTTTCAACTACCCAGGTTTAAGGTATTCTTCCTTCAGCTAAAACATGCATGTGGAACCTAGAGTATGATCAACCATGTGATCGGGAGACGTGTTCAAATATGTCTCAGTTTTCGTACCCTGGTACTCGGGTGCAACATTCCAGACGCTTTACTAACACTCTCCCGACTTGGAGAGTCAGTCCCTTTAACCTCCTGTTTGGCCCAGTTTGCAATTTCTGCGGAAGATGAACAGGAATAGCGAGAACCAATGAGAGACTAGCTGGAGGTGTCTGGACGGGCAAATTTAACTCTCATTTCCCACCAGGAAGAGGAAATAACCAAAGGCTCAGCGTGCCGTGCCGGAACCAGATTAGGGCCTGAAGCCATCCTGCGGTGTTGCGGCCAGCTCACAAGAAAACGAGTTGAAGAAAGGAGCTCAGGGGCACTGTAATTCACAAACCTGCAGAGTTATAAATGACAACTATCGTCCAAAAATATACTGAAGTAAGGCTGCCAAGAGGACTTGAAAGCGGGGTAGAATTGCAGGAAACCGATTTCAGGAGGTAGACTGGAATTGCATTGAAAGCATAGGAAAAGAGGCAGAACGTCCACAATGATGCACTTGGCCAAAAAGGGCGTATGCGTTTTTTCCTGAATATATTCAGGAAAAAACGCATACGCCCTTTTTGGCCAACCAAGCAAGCTTGCAAAGGAAATCTGCACTACAATGAAGTCTCACTTCCCCCCGGTCAAAAGGGCCATCTGAAAAAAGTGTAAAATCCAGAAAGGCAGGACAGGCCATGGAGAACTGGGAGCCTTGTTATGCTGATGGGCGGGATGTAAATTGCCAACAGACACTCGGGAGAAGTGTATGGTGTTTCCTGAAACATCTAAAAAACAAAGCAACAGAGCCTAGGGCACTTCCACTTATGGTCCTATAGCTTAGGGAAATTAAAATCAAAAAGATACAGCCACCCCAATGTTTGGGACGCCTCTGTTTACAAGAACCTCGTTTACCGTACAAGTTCAATATCACAGAAAGTGAAAAATGGATAAAGAACTTGTGGTACTTACGTACAATGCAGTATCACTCAGCAGTGAAATCTATGTCATCAGGCCCGTAGCAGCACAATGAGTGGATTCAGGTACGATGATTCTAACTGAAATAAGTCACACAGAAAAAGAAACATCATAAGATATCAGTAATACACGGAATGTAAACTTGGCTACACAGGAACTGAATTACAGAACAGAACAGGGTCTCAAATTTAGAAAACCAACTTATCCTTGTTTAAGGGGAAAGGTGAGTTGGGGTGCTGCATAAAACCAGAGATTGAAATGAGCACAGATAAAGTTCCTTAAGCCAAATATGGAATAGACAAGAGCTACTCCTTGCTCAACGAAATGGACTCAACACCGCATATTAAACGCCTAAGAATGTACCTGACTCTTAAGTATCTTAAAACCTATGGATTGCTATGTCTCCGAAAGAGAATCAAGCATGTGTACAGGGACATAAACGCAGCAGTGATAGGATTGGAGAGGTTCGGTGAGCAAATGAAGACCCTTTGAAGTCATATTGCATGGTACCCATTCCACGGGTTTCAACTACCCAGGTTTAAGGTATTCTTCCTTCAGCTAAAACATGCATGTGGAACCTAGAGTATGATCAACCATGTGATCGGGAGACGTGTTCAAATATGTCTCAGTTTTCGTACCCTGGTACTCGGGTGCAACATTCCAGACGCTTTACTAACACTCTCCCGACTTGGAGAGTCAGTCCCTTTAACCTCCTGTTTGGCCCAGTTTGCAATTTCTGCGGAAGATGAACAGGAATAGCGAGAACCAATGAGAGACTAGCTGGAGGTGTCTGGACGGGCAAATTTAACTCTCATTTCCCACCAGGAAGAGGAAATAACCAAAGGCTCAGCGTGCCGTGCCGGAACCAGATTAGGGCCTGAAGCCATCCTGCGGTGTTGCGGCCAGCTCACAAGAAAACGAGTTGAAGAAAGGAGCTCAGGGGCACTGTAATTCACAAACCTGCAGAGTTATAAATGACAACTATCGTCCAAAAATATACTGAAGTAAGGCTGCCAAGAGGACTTGAAAGCGGGGCAGAATTGCAGGAAACCGATTTCAGGAGGTAGACTGGAATTGCATTGAAAGCATAGGAAAAGAGGCAGAACGTCCACAATGATGCACTTGGCCAAAAAGGGCGTATGCGTTTTTTCCTGAATATATTCAGGAAAAAACGCATACGCCCTTTTTGGCCAACCAAGCAAGCTTGCAAAGGAAATCTGCACTACAATGAAGTCTCACTTCCCCCCGGTCAAAAGGGCCATCTGAAAAAAGTGTAAAATCCAGAAAGGCAGGACAGGCCATGGAGAACTGGGAGCCTTGTTATGCTGATGGGCGGGATGTAAATTGCCAACAGACACTTATGAGAAGTGTATGGTGTTTCCTGAAACATCTAAAAAACAAAGCAACAGAGCCTAGGGCACTTCCACTTATGGTCCTATAGCTTAGGGAAATTAAAATCAAAAAGATACAGCCACCCCAATGTTTGGGACGCCTCTGTTTACAAGAACCTCGTTTACCGTACAAGTTCAATATCACAGAAAGTGAAAAATGGATAAAGAACTTGTGGTACTTACGTACAATGCAGTATCACTCAGCAGTGAAATCTATGTCATCAGGCCCGTAGCAGCACAATGAGTGGATTCAGGTACGATGATTCTAACTGAAATAAGTCACACAGAAAAAGAAACATCATAAGATATCAGTAATACACGGAATGTAAACTTGGCTACACAGGAACTGAATTACAGAACAGAACAGGGTCTCAAATTTAGAAAACCAACTTATGCTTGTTTAAGGGTAAAGGTGAGTTGGGGTGCTGCATAAAACCAGAGATTGAAATGAGCACAGATAAAGTTCCTTAAGCCAAATGTGGAATAGACAAGAGCTACTCCTTGCTCAACGAAATGGACTCAACACCCCATATTAAACGCCTAAGAATGTACCTGACTCTTAAGTATCTTAAAACCTATGGATTGCTATGTCTCCGAAAGAGAATCAAGCATGTGTACAGGGACATAAACGCAGCAGTGATAGGATTGGAGAGGTTCGGTGAGCAAATGAAGACCCTTTGAAGTCATATTGCATGGTACCCATTCCACGGGTTTCAACTACCCAGGTTTAAGGTATTCTTCCTTCAGCTAAAACATGCATGTGGAACCTAGAATATGATCAACCATGTGATCGGGAGACGTGTTCAAATATGTCTCAGTTTTCGTACCCTGGTACTCGGGTGCAACATTCCAGATGCTTTACTAACACTCTCCCGACTTGGAGAGTCAGTCCCTTTAACCTCCTGTTTGGCCCAGTTTGCAATTTCTGCGGAAGATGAACAGGAATAGCGAGAACCAATGAGAGACTAGCTGGAGGTGTCTGGACGGGCAAATTTAACTCTCATTTCCCACCAGGAAGAGGAAATAACCAAAGGCTCAGCGTGCCGTGCCGGAACCAGATTAGGGCCTGAAGCCATCCTGCGGTGTTGCGGCCAGCTCACAAGAAAACGAGTTGAAGAAAGGAGCTCAGGGGCACTGTAATTCACAAACCTGCAGAGTTATAAATGACAACTATCGTCCAAAAATATACTGAAGTAAGGCTGCCAAGAGGACTTGAAAGCGGGGCAGAATTGCAGGAAACCGATTTCAGGAGGTAGACTGGAATTGCATTGAAAGCATAGGAAAAGAGGCAGAACGTCCACAATGATGCACTTGGCCAAAAAGGGCGTATGCGTTTTTTCCTGAATATATTCAGGAAAAAACGCATACGCCCTTTTTGGCCAACCAAGCAAGCTTGCAAAGGAAATCTGCACTACAATGAAGTCTCACTTCCCCCCGGTCAAAAGGGCCATCTGAAAAAAGTGTAAAATCCAGAAAGGCAGGACAGGCCATGGAGAACTGGGAGCCTTGTTATGCTGATGGGCGGGATGTAAATTGCCAACAGACACTTATGAGAAGTGTATGGTGTTTCCTGAAACATCTAAAAAACAAAGCAACAGAGCCTAGGGCACTTCCACTTATGGTCCTATAGCTTAGGGAAATTAAAATCAAAAAGATACAGCCACCCCAATGTTTGGGACGCCTCTGTTTACAAGAACCTCGTTTACCGTACAAGTTCAATATCACAGAAAGTGAAAAATGGATAAAGAACTTGTGGTACTTACGTACAATGCAGTATCACTCAGCAGTGAAATCTATGTCATCAGGCCCGTAGCAGCACAATGAGTGGATTCAGGTACGATGATTCTAACTGAAATAAGTCACACAGAAAAAGAAACATCATAAGATATCAGTAATACACGGAATGTAAACTTGGCTACACAGGAACTGAATTACAGAACAGAACAGGGTCTCAAATTTAGAAAACCAACTTATGCTTGTTTAAGGGTAAAGGTGAGTTGGGGTGCTGCATAAAACCAGAGATTGAAATGAGCACAGATAAAGTTCCTTAAGCCAAATATGGAATAGACAAGAGCTACTCCTTGCTCAACGAAATGGACTCAACACCCCATATTAAACGCCTAAGAATGTACCTGACTCTTAAGTATCTTAAAACCTATGGATTGCTATGTCTCCGAAAGAGAATCAAGCATGTGTACAGGGACATAAACAAAGCAGTGATAGGATTGGAGAGGTTCGGTGAGCAAATGAAGACCCTTTGAAGTCATATTGCATGGTACCCATTCCACGGGTTTCAACTACCCAGGTTTAAGGTATTCTTCCTTCAGCTAAAACATGCATGTGGAACCTAGAATATGATCAACCATGTGATCGGGAGACGTGTTCAAATATGTCTCAGTTTTCGTACCCTGGTACTCGGGTGCAACATTCCAGATGCTTTACTAACACTCTCCCGACTTGGAGAGTCAGTCCCTTTAACCTCCTGTTTGGCCCAGTTTGCAATTTCTGCGGAAGATGAACAGGAATAGCGAGAACCAATGAGAGACTAGCTGGAGGTGTCTGGACGGGCAAATTTAACTCTCATTTCCCACCAGGAAGAGGAAATAACCAAAGGCTCAGCGTGCCGTGCCGGAACCAGATTAGGGCCTGAAGCCATCCTGCGGTGTTGCGGCCAGCTCACAAGAAAACGAGTTGAAGAAAGGAGCTCAGGGGCACTGTAATTCACAAACCTGCAGAGTTATAAATGACAACTATCGTCCAAAAATATACTGAAGTAAGGCTGCCAAGAGGACTTGAAAGCGGGGCAGAATTGCAGGAAACCGATTTCAGGAGGTAGACTGGAATTGCATTGAAAGCATAGGAAAAGAGGCAGAACGTCCACAATGATGCACTTGGCCAAAAAGGGCGTATGCGTTTTTTCCTGAATATATTCAGGAAAAAACGCATACGCCCTTTTTGGCCAACCAAGCAAGCTTGCAAAGGAAATCTGCACTACAATGAAGTCTCACTTCCCCCCGGTCAAAAGGGCCATCTGAAAAAAGTGTAAAATCCAGAAAGGCAGGACAGGCCATGGAGAACTGGGAGCCTTGTTATGCTGATGGGCGGGATGTAAATTGCCAACAGACACTCGGGAGAAGTGTATGGTGTTTCCTGAAACATCTAAAAAACAAAGCAACAGAGCCTAGGGCACTTCCACTTATGGTCCTATAGCTTAGGGAAATTAAAATCCAAAAGATACAGCCACCCCAATGTTTGGGACGCCTCTGTTTACAAGAACCTCGTTTACCGTACAAGTTCAATATCACAGAAAGTGAAAAATGGATAAAGAACTTGTGGTACTTACGTACAATGCAGTATCACTCAGCAGTGAAATCTATGTCATCAGGCCCGTAGCAGCACAATGAGTGGATTCAGGTACGATGATTCTAACTGAAATAAGTCACACAGAAAAAGAAACATCATAAGATATCAGTAATACACGGAATGTAAACTTGGCTACACAGGAACTGAATTACAGAACAGAACAGGGTCTCAAATTTAGAAAACCAACTTATGCTTGTTTAAGGTGAAAGGTGAGTTGGGGTGCTGCATAAAACCAGAGATTGAAATGAGCACAGATAAAGTTCCTTAAGCCAAATATGGAATAGACAAGAGCTACTCCTTGCTCAACGAAATGGACTCAACACCGCATATTAAACGCCTCAGAATGTACCTGACTCTTAAGTATCTTAAAACCTATGGATTGCTATGTCTCCGAAAGAGAATCAAGCATGTGTACAGGGACATAAACGCAGCAGTGATAGGATTGGAGAGGTTCGGTGAGCAAATGAAGACCCTTTGAAGTCATATTGCATGGTACCCATTCCACGGGTTTCAACTACCCAGGTTTAAGGTATTCTTCCTTCAGCTAAAACATGCATGTGGAACCTAGAGTATGATCAACCATGTGATCGGGAGACGTGTTCAAATATGTCTCAGTTTTCGTACCCTGGTACTCGGGTGCAACATTCCAGATGCTTTACTAACACTCTCCCGACTTGGAGAGTCAGTCCCTTTAACCTCCTGTTTGGCCCAGTTTGCAATTTCTGCGGAAGATGAACAGGAATAGCGAGAACCAATGAGAGACTAGCTGGAGGTGTCTGGACGGGCAAATTTAACTCTCATTTCCCACCAGGAAGAGGAAATAACCAAAGGCTCAGCGTGCCGTGCCGGAACCAGATTAGGGCCTGAAGCCATCCTGCGGTGTTGCGGCCAGCTCACAAGAAAACGAGTTGAAGAAAGGAGCTCAGGGGCACTGTAATTCACAAACCTGCAGAGTTATAAATGACAACTATCGTCCAAAAATATACTGAAGTAAGGCTGCCAAGAGGACTTGAAAGCGGGGCAGAATTGCAGGAAACCGATTTCAGGAGGTAGACTGGAATTGCATTGAAAGCATAGGAAAAGAGGCAGAACGTCCACAATGATGCACTTGGCCAAAAAGGGCGTATGCGTTTTTTCCTGAATATATTCAGGAAAAAACGCATACGCCCTTTTTGGCCAACCAAGCAAGCTTGCAAAGGAAATCTGCACTACAATGAAGTCTCACTTCCCCCCGGTCAAAAGGGCCATCTGAAAAAAGTGTAAAATCCAGAAAGGCAGGACAGGCCATGGAGAACTGGGAGACTTGTTATGCTGATGGGCGGGATGTAAATTGCCAACAGACACTCGGGAGAAGTGTATGGTGTTTCCTGAAACATCTAAAAAACAAAGCAACAGAGCCTAGGGCACTTCCACTTATGGTCCTATAGCTTAGGGAAATTAAAATCAAAAAGATACAGCCACCCCAATGTTTGGGACGCCTTTGTTTACAAGAACCTCGTTTACCGTACAAGTTCAATATCACAGAAAGTGAAAAATGGATAAAGAACTTGTGGTACTTACGTACAATGCAGTATCACTCAGCAGTGAAATCTATGTCATCAGGCCCGTAGCAGCACAATGAGTGGATTCAGGTACGATGATTCTAACTGAAATAAGTCACACAGAAAAAGAAACATCATAAGATATCAGTAATACACGGAATGTAAACTTGGCTACACAGGAACTGAATTACAGAACAGAACAGGGTCTCAAATTTAGAAAACCAACTTATGCTTGTTTAAGGGGAAAGGTGAGTTGGGGTGCTGCATAAAACCAGAGATTGAAATGAGCACAGATAAAGTTCCTTAAGCCAAATATGGAATAGACAAGAGCTACTCCTTGCTCAACGAAATGGACTCAACACCCCATATTAAACGCCTAAGAATGTACCTGACTCTTAAGTATCTTAAAACCTATGGATTGCTATGTCTCCGAAAGAGAATCAAGCATGTGTACAGGGACATAAACGCAGCAGTGATAGGATTGGAGAGGTTCGGTGAGCAAATGAAGACCCTTTGAAGTCATATTGCATGGTACCCATTCCACGGGTTTCAACTACCCAGGTTTAAGGTATTCTTCCTTCAGCTAAAACATGCATGTGGAACCTAGAGTATGATCAACCATGTGATCGGGAGACGTGTTCAAATATGTCTCAGTTTTCGTACCCTGGTACTCGGGTGCAACATTCCAGACGCTTTACTAACACTCTCCCGACTTGGAGAGTCAGTCCCTTTAACCTCCTGTTTGGCCCAGTTTGCAATTTCTGCGGAAGATGAACAGGAATAGCGAGAACCAATGAGAGACTAGCTGGAGGTGTCTGGACGGGCAAATTTAACTCTCATTTCCCACCAGGAAGAGGAAATAACCAAAGGCTCAGCGTGCCGTGCCGGAACCAGATTAGGGCCTGAAGCCATCCTGCGGTGTTGCGGCCAGCTCACAAGAAAACGAGTTGAAGAAAGGAGCTCAGGGGCACTGTAATTCACAAACCTGCAGAGTTATAAATGACAACTATCGTCCAAAAATATACTGAAGTAAGGCTGCCAAGAGGACTTGAAAGCGGGGAAGAATTGCAGGAAACCGATTTCAGGAGGTAGACTGGAATTGCATTGAAAGCATAGGAAAAGAGGCAGAACGTCCACAATGATGCACTTGGCCAAAAAGGGCGTATGCGTTTTTTCCTGAATATATTCAGGAAAAAACGCATACGCCCTTTTTGGCCAACCAAGCAAGCTTGCAAAGGAAATCTGCACTACAATGAAGTCTCACTTCCCCCCGGTCAAAAGGGCCATCTGAAAAAAGTGTAAAATCCAGAAAGGCAGGACAGGCCATGGAGAACTGGGAGCCTTGTTATGCTGATGGGCGGGATGTAAATTGCCAACAGACACTCGGGAGAAGTGTATGGTGTTTCCTGAAACATCTAAAAAACAAAGCAACAGAGCCTAGGGCACTTCCACTTATGGTCCTATAGCTTAGGGAAATTAAAATCAAAAAGATACAGCCACCCCAATGTTTGGGACGCCTTTGTTTACAAGAACCTCATTTACCGTACAAGTTCAATATCACAGAAAGTGAAAAATGGATAAAGAACTTGTGGTACTTACGTACAATGCAGTATCACTCAGCAGTGAAATCTATGTCATCAGGCCCGTAGCAGCACAATGAGTGGATTCAGGTACGATGATTCTAACTGAAATAAGTCACACAGAAAAAGAAACATCATAAGATATCAGTAATACACGGAATGTAAACTTGGCTACACAGGAACTGAATTACAGAACAGAACAGGGTCTCAAATTTAGAAAACCAACTTATGCTTGTTTAAGGGGAAAGGTGAGTTGGGGTGCTGCATAAAACCAGAGATTGAAATGAGCACAGATAAAGTTCCTTAAGCCAAATATGAAATAGACAAGAGCTACTCCTTGCTCAACGAAATGGACTCAACACCCCATATTAAACGCCTAAGAATGTACCTGACTCTTAAGTATCTTAAAACCTATGGATTGCTATGTCTCCGAAAGAGAATCAAGCATGTGTACAGGGACATAAACGCAGCAGTGATAGGATTGGAGAGGTTCGGTGAGCAAATGAAGACCCTTTGAAGTCATATTGCATGGTACCCATTCCACGGGTTTCAACTACCCAGGTTTAAGGTATTCTTCCTTCAGCTAAAACATGCATGTGGAACCTAGAGTATGATCAACCATGTGATCGGGAGACGTGTTCAAATATGTCTCAGTTTTCGTACCCTGGTACTCGGGTGCAACATTCCAGACGCTTTACTAACACTCTCCCGACTTGGAGAGTCAGTCCCTTTAACCTCCTGTTTGGCCCAGTTTGCAATTTCTGCGGAAGATGAACAGGAATAGCGAGAACCAATGAGAGACTAGCTGGAGGTGTCTGGACGGGCAAATTTAACTCTCATTTCCCACCAGGAAGAGGAAATAACCAAAGGCTCAGCGTGCCGTGCCGGAACCAGATTAGGGCCTGAAGCCATCCTGCGGTGTTGCGGCCAGCTCACAAGAAAACGAGTTGAAGAAAGGAGCTCAGGGGCACTGTAATTCACAAACCTGCAGAGTTATAAATGACAACTATCGTCCAAAAATATACTGAAGTAAGGCTGCCAAGAGGACTTGAAAGCGGGGAAGAATTGCAGGAAACCGATTTCAGGAGGTAGACTGGAATTGCATTGAAAGCATAGGAAAAGAGGCAGAACGTCCACAATGATGCACTTGGCCAAAAAGGGCGTATGCGTTTTTTCCTGAATATATTCAGGAAAAAACGCATACGCCCTTTTTGGCCAACCAAGCAAGCTTGCAAAGGAAATCTGCACTACAATGAAGTCTCACTTCCCCCCGGTCAAAAGGGCCATCTGAAAAAAGTGTAAAATCCAGAAAGGCAGGACAGGCCATGGAGAACTGGGAGCCTTGTTATGCTGATGGGCGGGATGTAAATTGCCAACAGACACTCGGGAGAAGTGTATGGTGTTTCCTGAAACATCTAAAAAACAAAGCAACAGAGCCTAGGGCACTTCCACTTATGGTCCTATAGCTTAGGGAAATTAAAATCAAAAAGATACAGCCACCCCAATGTTTGGGACGCCTCTGTTTACAAGAACCTCATTTACCGTACAAGTTCAATATCACAGAAAGTGAAAAATGGATAAAGAACTTGTGGTACTTACGTACAATGCAGTATCACTCAGCAGTGAAATCTATGTCATCAGGCCCGTAGCAGCACAATGAGTGGATTCAGGTACGATGATTCTAACTGAAATAAGTCACACAGAAAAAGAAACATCATAAGATATCAGTAATACACGGAATGTAAACTTGGCTACACAGGAACTGAATTACAGAACAGAACAGGGTCTCAAATTTAGAAAACCAACTTATGCTTGTTTAAGGGGAAAGGTGAGTTGGGGTGCTGCATAAAACCAGAGATTGAAATGAGCACAGATAAAGTTCCTTAAGCCAAATATGGAATAGACAAGAGCTACTCCTTGCTCAACGAAATGGACTCAACACCCCATATTAAACGCCTAAGAATGTACCTGACTCTTAAGTATCTTAAAACCTATGGATTGCTATGTCTCCGAAAGAGAATCAAGCATGTGTACAGGGACATAAACGCAGCAGTGATAGGATTGGAGAGGTTCGGTGAGCAAATGAAGACCCTTTGAAGTCATATTGCATGGTACCCATTCCACGGGTTTCAACTACCCAGGTTTAAGGTATTCTTCCTTCAGCTAAAACATGCATGTGGAACCTAGAGTATGATCAACCATGTGATCGGGAGACGTGTTCAAATATGTCTCAGTTTTCGTACCCTGGTACTCGGGTGCAACATTCCAGACGCTTTACTAACACTCTCCCGACTTGGAGAGTCAGTCCCTTTAACCTCCTGTTTGGCCCAGTTTGCAATTTCTGCGGAAGATGAACAGGAATAGCGAGAACCAATGAGAGACTAGCTGGAGGTGTCTGGACGGGCAAATTTAACTCTCATTTCCCACCAGGAAGAGGAAATAACCAAAGGCTCAGCGTGCCGTGCCGGAACCAGATTAGGGCCTGAAGCCATCCTGCGGTGTTGCGGCCAGCTCACAAGAAAACGAGTTGAAGAAAGGAGCTCAGGGGCACTGTAATTCACAAACCTGCAGAGTTATAAATGACAACTATCGTCCAAAAATATACTGAAGTAAGGCTGCCAAGAGGACTTGAAAGCGGGGCAGAATTGCAGGAAACCGATTTCAGGAGGTAGACTGGAATTGCATTGAAAGCATAGGAAAAGAGGCAGAACGTCCACAATGATGCACTTGGCCAAAAAGGGCGTATGCGTTTTTTCCTGAATATATTCAGGAAAAAACGCATACGCCCTTTTTGGCCAACCAAGCAAGCTTGCAAAGGAAATCTGCACTACAATGAAGTCTCACTTCCCCCCGGTCAAAAGGGCCATCTGAAAAAAGTGTAAAATCCAGAAAGGCAGGACAGGCCATGGAGAACTGGGAGCCTTGTTATGCTGATGGGCGGGATGTAAATTGCCAACAGACACTTATGAGAAGTGTATGGTGTTTCCTGAAACATCTAAAAAACAAAGCAACAGAGCCTAGGGCACTTCCACTTATGGTCCTATAGCTTAGGGAAATTAAAATCAAAAAGATACAGCCACCCCAATGTTTGGGACGCCTCTGTTTACAAGAACCTCGTTTACCGTACAAGTTCAATATCACAGAAAGTGAAAAATGGATAAAGAACTTGTGGTACTTACGTACAATGCAGTATCACTCAGCAGTGAAATCTATGTCATCAGGCCCGTAGCAGCACAATGAGTGGATTCAGGTACGATGATTCTAACTGAAATAAGTCACACAGAAAAAGAAACATCATAAGATATCACTAATACACGGAATGTAAACTTGGCTACACAGGAACTGAATTACAGAACAGAACAGGGTCTCAAATTTAGAAAACCAACTTATGCTTGTTTAAGGGTAAAGGTGAGTTGGGGTGCTGCATAAAACCAGAGATTGAAATGAGCACAGATAAAGTTCCTTAAGCCAAATATGGAATAGACAAGAGCTACTCCTTGCTCAACGAAATGGACTCAACACCGCATATTAAACGCCTAAGAATGTACCTGACTCTTAAGTATCTTAAAACCTATGGATTGCTATGTCTCCGAAAGAGAATCAAGCATGTGTACAGGGACATAAACGCAGCAGTGATAGGATTGGAGAGGTTCGGTGAGCAAATGAAGACCCTTTGAAGTCATATTGCATGGTACCCATTCCACGGGTTTCAACTACCCAGGTTTAAGGTATTCTTCCTTCAGCTAAAACATGCATGTGGAACCTAGAGTATGATCAACCATGTGATCGGGAGACGTGTTCAAATATGTCTCAGTTTTCGTACCCTGGTACTCGGGTGCAACATTCCAGATGCTTTACTAACACTCTCCCGACTTGGAGAGTCAGTCCCTTTAACCTCCTGTTTGGCCCAGTTTGCAATTTCTGCGGAAGATGAACAGGAATAGTGAGAACCAATGAGAGACTAGCTGGAGGTGTCTGGACGGGCAAATTTAACTCTCATTTCCCACCAGGAAGAGGAAATAACCAAAGGCTCAGCGTGCCGTGCCGGAACCAGATTAGGGCCTGAAGCCATCCTGCGGTGTTGCGGCCAGCTCACAAGAAAACGAGTTGAAGAAAGGAGCTCAGGGGCACTGTAATTCACAAACCTGCAGAGTTATAAATGACAACTATCGTCCAAAAATATACTGAAGTAAGGCTGCCAAGAGGACTTGAAAGCGGGGCAGAATTGCAGGAAACCGATTTCAGGAGGTAGACTGGAATTGCATTGAAAGCATAGGAAAAGAGGCAGAACGTCCACAATGATGCACTTGGCCAAAAAGGGCGTATGCGTTTTTTCCTGAATATATTCAGGAAAAAACGCATACGCCCTTTTTGGCCAACCAAGCAAGCTTGCAAAGGAAATCTGCACTACAATGAAGTCTCACTTCCCCCCCGGTCAAAAGGGCCATCTGAAAAAAGTGTAAAATCCAGAAAGGCAGGACAGGCCATGGAGAACTGGGAGCCTTGTTATGCTGATGGGCGGGATGTAAATTGCCAACAGACACTTATGAGAAGTATATGGTGTTTCCTGAAACATCTAAAAAACAAAGCAACAGAGCCTAGGGCACTTCCACTTATGGTCCTATAGCTTAGGGAAATTAAAATCAAAAAGATACAGCCACCCCAATGTTTGGGACGCCTCTGTTTACAAGAACCTCGTTTACCGTACAAGTTCAATATCACAGAAAGTGAAAAATGGATAAAGAACTTGTGGTACTTACGTACAATGCAGTATCACTCAGCAGTGAAATCTATGTCATCAGGCCCGTAGCAGCACAATGAGTGGATTCAGGTACGATGATTCTAACTGAAATAAGTCACACAGAAAAAGAAACATCATAAGATATCAGTAATACACGGAATGTAAACTTGGCTACACAGGAACTGAATTACAGAACAGAACAGGGTCTCAAATTTAGAAAACCAACTTATGCTTGTTTAAGGGGAAAGGTGAGTTGGGGTGCTGCATAAAACCAGAGATTGAAATGAGCACAGATAAAGTTCCTTAAGCCAAATATGGAATAGACAAGAGCTACTCCTTGCTCAACGAAATGGACTCAACACCCCATATTAAACGCCTAAGAATGTACCTGACTCTTAAGTATCTTAAAACCTATGGATTGCTATGTCTCCGAAAGAGAATCAAGCATGTGTACAGGGACATAAACGCAGCAGTGATAGGATTGGAGAGGTTCGGTGAGCAAATGAAGACCCTTTGAAGTCATATTGCATGGTACCCATTCCACGGGTTTCAACTACCCAGGTTTAAGGTATTCTTCCTTCAGCTAAAACATGCATGTGGAACCTAGAGTATGATCAACCATGTGATCGGGAGACGTGTTCAAATATGTCTCAGTTTTCGTACCCTGGTACTCGGGTGCAACATTCCAGACGCTTTACTAACACTCTCCCGACTTGGAGAGTCAGTCCCTTTAACCTCCTGTTTGGCCCAGTTTGCAATTTCTGCGGAAGATGAACAGGAATAGCGAGAACCAATGAGAGACTAGCTGGAGGTGTCTGGACGGGCAAATTTAACTCTCATTTCCCACCAGGAAGAGGAAATAACCAAAGGCTCAGCGTGCCGTGCCGGAACCAGATTAGGGCCTGAAGCCATCCTGCGGTGTTGCGGCCAGCTCACAAGAAAACGAGTTGAAGAAAGGAGCTCAGGGGCACTGTAATTCACAAACCTGCAGAGTTATAAATGACAACTATCGTCCAAAAATATACTGAAGTAAGGCTGCCAAGAGGACTTGAAAGCGGGGCAGAATTGCAGGAAACCGATTTCAGGAGGTAGACTGGAATTGCATTGAAAGCATAGGAAAAGAGGCAGAACGTCCACAATGATGCACTTGGCCAAAGAGGGCGTATGCGTTTTTTCCTGAATATATTCAGGAAAAAACGCATACGCCCTTTTTGGCCAACCAAGCAAGCTTGCAAAGGAAATCTGCACTACAATGAAGTCTCACTTCCCCCCGGTCAAAAGGGCCATCTGAAAAAAGTGTAAAATCCAGAAAGGCAGGACAGGCCATGGAGAACTGGGAGCCTTGTTATGCTGATGGGCGGGATGTAAATTGCCAACAGACACTCGGGAGAAGTGTATGGTGTTTCCTGAAACATCTAAAAAACAAAGCAACAGAGCCTAGGGCACTTCCACTTATGGTCCTATAGCTTAGGGAAATTAAAATCAAAAAGATACAGCCACCCCAATGTTTGGGACGCCTCTGTTTACAAGAACCTCGTTTACCGTACAAGTTCAATATCACAGAAAGTGAAAAATGGATAAAGAACTTGTGGTACTTACGTACAATGCAGTATCACTCAGCAGTGAAATCTATGTCATCAGGCCCGTAGCAGCACAATGAGTGGATTCAGGTACGATGATTCTAACTGAAATAAGTCACACAGAAAAAGAAACATCATAAGATATCAGTAATACACGGAATGTAAACTTGGCTACACAGGAACTGAATTACAGAACAGAACAGGGTCTCAAATTTAGAAAACCAACTTATGCTTGTTTAAGGGGAAAGGTGAGTTGGGGTGCTGCATAAAACCAGAGATTGAAATGAGCACAGATAAAGTTCCTT